>NC_142869.1:179490000-180115000 GCF_051225735.1 Oryctolagus cuniculus | reverse complement strand
ACCTGGCCCATGTTGTCTGTATACTCAGAGTCTTTTAAAAATTATTTGTTTATTTGAGATGGATAGAGAGAGGAGCAGGGAGAGATAAAGTGCTTCCCCTCTCCCTTATCTCTCCCTGCTCCTCTCTCTATCCATCTCAAATAAATAAATAATTTTTAAAAGACTCTGAGAGGAGGGGAGGGGAGGGGAGCGGAGGGGAGGGGAGGGGAGGGAAGGGGAGGGGAGGGGAGAGATCTCCCTCCCACCCACTATTTCACTCCTAAATGCCTGCAACAGCTGGGTTGTACTGAGGCTGAAGCTGGCAGCTGGGATCTCAATCCAGGTTTCCTACATGACTGGAATCTGATTGCTTGAACCACCACTTTGGCCCCCTAGAGAGTCTGCGTTAGCAAGAAGCCGGACTCCGAAGCCTGAACCAAGAATTGAGCATAGGCATTCCAATGTGAAATTTGGGCATCTTAGCTGGCATCTTATCCAGTAGGCTAAACACCTGCCTGTATATTTAAAGTCTTGAGAATGATCAGATGGGAAAAGGAGTGTTCACAATGCCTGGCATTAGAATAAGAACGGAACTCAGTCACAGAGATCCTGAAAAATCCTCTACACTTATGCAAAGCGTGGCAGCTTGCAGGCAAAATGAGAAAAGGTAAATCAGGAACATTTGGTAGGCCAGTGATAACTGACCCCAGGGCATTTGCATCCTTTGTGAGCGGAGAGTATACCTTTTCTTCCTAACCTAAGCTGCTTCCTGTCTAAGTGAGCTCCAGTTCAGATACAGAGCTTGACCCACCTTCTGCACCTTCAGAAAAGACTGAGTGAGGAAAGAGAGGAGGCAGAGACCACAGCATCCTGGTGGTGTCTGCAGGAGAGGTCCGAATGCAGCCAGCCCTGACGGTCTTCTTCATGCTGCTCTTTGTCCTGCTGTCTGTCCTGGGAATCCTGGCCAACAGCTTCATTGTGCTTGCATTGAGCAGGGAGTGGCTGCGACATGGTAGGCTGCTTCCCTCAGACACGATTCTCGCTAGCTTGAGTGCCTTCCGCATCTGTCTGCAGTGTGTGGGGCTGGGGGACACCTTCTTCTCCTACCTCCACCAGGAGGAGTACTACAGGGGTCGTGCCCACGAGTTCTTGCATCTGCACTGGCACTTCCTGAACACGGCCACGTTCTGGTTTGGCACCTGGCTCAGCGTCCTGTTTTGTCTGAAGATCGCTAACTTCTCCCACCCCGCCTTCCTCTGGTTGAAGTGGAGGCTCCCACGGTTGGTGCCACAGTTCCTGTTGGGCTTTGCCCTGCTTTCCTTCATCACAACTCTACTGTTGTTTTGGGGGAACCACGTTCTGCATCAAGGACTCATACTTAGAAAATTTTCTGGGAATACCACCTACAAGGAGTGGAAAAGGAGGATGGAATTTCACTTTTTCCTGCCTGTGAAACTTGTCACCCTGTCAATTCCTTGCTGTTTTTTCCTGCTCTCACTTGTGCTGTTGATTAGTTCTCTGAGGAGGCACGCTTGGAGAATGAAACGCAACGCCCACAGCCTGCAGGACTCCAGCGGCCAGGCTCACAATAGAGCTCTGAGGTCTCTCGTTTCTTTCCTCACTCTTTATACTCTGTCTTTCACGTCCCTGGTCATCAATGGCACATTCTTCAGCTCCTTGGAGAGTGAGTGGTACTGGCCATGGCAGATTATACTCTACCTGTGCATCTGTCTGCATCCCTTTATCCTCATCTCTAGCAATCTCAAGCTTCGCAGTATGTTCAGGCGTCTACTTTTGTTGGCCAGGGGCTTCTGGGTCACCCAAACGGCCGTGTCTCCTTATACAGGTGAGGAAAACAGAACCGTGGCTCACGTACATGGAAATGGCAGATGAACCAAGGATCATGCTGTGGGGTGCTTTCTCTGCGAAGGAGAGGAGAGAAGAAAATCTAGGAACTCTGAACATGCTTGCTTTATTTTCTTAGAATACTGATAAAACAGAGCCTCAGGAATCTCAGAGAGTCAATGTTATCAGGACATTCAAAAGATAAAATTTTGTGCTGCTCTGTATGTTTGTATCCCTTTTGTTATCTGGAAGCCTTCACTTTAAAGTCTTTTTTTTTTTTTAAGATTTTATTTACTTATTTGAGAGGTAGAGTTACAGAGAGAAAGATCTTCCATCTGATGGTTCACTCACCAAATGGCCACAATGGCTGGAGCTGGGCTGATCTGAAGCCAGGAGCCAGGTGCCTCCTCTGTGCCCCACATGTGGGTGCAGGGGCCCAAGCACTTGGGCCATTTTCCACTGCTTTCCCAGGCACATTAGCAGAGAGATGGATTGGAAGAGGAGCAGCCAACGCATGAACCGGTACCCATATGAGATGCCAACACTGCAGGCAGAGGCTTAGCCTACTGTGTCACAGCGCGGGTCCCACACTTAGAAGTCTTGATTAACTGTCCCATGTTAACCAAATGCCTACTGAGGCATTAAGA
The DNA here is from genome assembly GCF_051225735.1 of Oryctolagus cuniculus. NCBI lineage: Eukaryota > Metazoa > Chordata > Mammalia > Lagomorpha > Leporidae > Oryctolagus > Oryctolagus cuniculus. The sequence continues at coordinate 180,112,529 of NC_142869.1, read as the reverse complement.
GAAAACGTTTGTGTCTACAACTGCACTCCATGTGGATGTGGCAGCAACAGCCATCCTGGGGACAATGTCATGGTCACAGTGGGAGTTCCAAGGGACAATTGGCTGTGGCTGGCAGGAGCCAGGGCTAGGAGATTCCTTTTCTCTTGCAAACTTGGGTAGTGCAGTTTTAGTTTTATTTCAGTTTCCTGGAAGAGTTCTTTACACCAACCCATCTCTGTTCTCATTAATATCCCCATTGTTTTGCTCCATATTTCCTTCTTTCTGAAGTTTTTAGTGACAGAATTTTTCCCATGTTTATTATTCTTTTACAAAAGGATGCATTGTGACTTTCTATTTTTTGCAGCTGTTTTTGGGACTCTTTTTTCTCCTCAGGCAAATGTCACAAAGTCACATCTGCACTGAATAAACATGTACTTTTATTCTGGAAAACAGACCCAAGAATTTCTTAGTTTGTGTCTGAAAACTATTTTAAGGTTTTTTTTTTTTTTTTAAAGAGTCACCCTATTAAGTTTTAAACTTCAATATGGTTTTAAAAGACTTTGCTTCAACTACTATGTAAGCATTTTCAAAATGATTTCAGGAAAAAAACCTTTTATTTAGAGATGGGTGCCTCTAAGGCAGCATTCCAAGATTTTGCTAAAAAGTGTCAATGTGAAAACTCTAGAGAGTAGATTGCAACTGGATTCCTGATAGGGAGAAATTTTAATTTTCTCTGAGAGTAGTTTTTTAAGTTACTTCTTGTCTTCTACTATTATAATGATATTATAATGAATAATCTAGATATGCAATTTTGCACATGTGCAAATGATCTGTAGGATAAATTCCATGAAATGGAATCAAGCGGTATTTGAATTTCTAATTTTGACAGATATTGTCCTCCATAGATTTGCATGAATTTGCTTTCTTACCAGCAATTTATGAGAATGAATATTACTTTTTGCCAATGTCAAGTAAAAATTGTGTATTGATATAGTTATAATCTTCATGACTGTTATTAGGAGTGAGATTTAGAATTATTCTATGTCTTTAGAGCCATCGTGTTTGTTTTCTGTCAACAGTATTTTTTTATATTTGTTTTTTGGCTTTTGTCTCATTGGTTGTAGGAGCTCTTTATATTTAAACAAATTAGCTGTATTTGTGATATGAGCAGCAATCTAGTGTTTTTAATTTTAATGTTCTTGATTGTTATATTAATTAAAAACTTTTATTGTGAAGTGATGCTTGACTCACGCGAAGCTGTAGAAATGTAGAGTCCTACACACCTTTTCTCTTCTCCCCCAGTGAGAGGTGACTTGGCTGTAATACAATATCAAAGCCAGGAAGCTGATGTTGGCATATTACTTTTAATGAGTGTCTAGACCTTATTTAGTTTTCACTGTTATTTTACACTCACAGTCATGTGTGGTATAAGCAATGTTATCCCATGCATAGAATTGTGTAACTACAGTCAAGAGACAAAACGATTTTATCCCCTTGGAAGAACTCCATCATGCTATGTTTGCCTTTGAACCCACTCCCATTCCTTACCTTCCACATTTTTGTTTGACTTTTTGCTTCCTTTACTTTTTTAAGAATGGCTTTTTTTTTTTTTTTTTTTTTTTTTTTTTTTTTATGACAGGCAGAGTGGACAGTGAGAGAGAGACAGAGAGAAAGGTCTTCCTTTACCATTGGTTCACCCTCCAATGGCCGCCGTGGCCGGCGTGCTGCAGCCAGCGCATCACGCTGATCCGAAGCCAGGAGCCAGGTGCTTCTCCTGGTCTCCCATGCAGGTGCAGGGCCCAAGGACTTGGGCCATCCTCCACTGCACTCCCAGGCCACGGCAGAGAGCTGGACTAGAAGAGGAGCAACTGGGACAGAATCCAGCGCCCCGACCGGGACTAGAACCTGGTGTGCTGGCACCGCAGGCAGAGGATTAGCCTATTGAGCCACGGCGCTGGCAAGAATGGCTTTTACCACGCAAAAATTTTTGCTGATTTTCTCCAAGAGTTTTAAATAATTCTGGTATTTTTCTCTCATACTTAGAAGGCATCCCTCACTTTTATATTATACAAAATTCTCTTATTTTAAAAAATATTTTCATGCTCTTGTTTTTTCATCTAAACAGTTTACCTTTTTGGAATTTATTTTGATATAAAGTATCATATATTGATAAATTTTATTGTTTTTCAGATGACTAACTTATTATCTTAACACTAAGTATTAATTTTTCTTCACTTCTTTAAAAATGCTACTTTGACATCATATGTTAAATCCCTGTATATATTGCCTTATTTCTGGATTTTCTGTCATGCCTCACCTCCTTGTGTAAGCGCACACCAGGATCACAGCATTGTACTTATTTTAGTTATATGTTGTTATATGATTAAATATCTGGTAAACTAGCCCTCCTTTATGAATATTCTTCTTTAGAAAAATTTTAGCTATTATTTTTAGAATAGTCTTTGTGATTCCAAAGACTGATTTTTAGGAAATTAATTGGGATCCTTTCAAATGTGTGATTAACATAGAAATGTATGTCTACGATGCTATGTCTATCTATATGGGGACATGATGTGTCTATCCACTTGTTTGGCTTTCTTTTGTATTTTTGGTAGTGTTTTAATTTAAAAAATACAGAGCTTCTACATTTCTTATTATGTGTGTCCATAGGTCTTTATACGTTAGTTTTTTGGTATCTCAAATGGGGGTAATAGTGACTACTCAGAGTGGCTGCAAGAACTGAAATATGTAATGTATTTACTCTTTCTTTTAAAATGATTTATTTATTTGAAAGTCAAGAGTTACACACAGAGAGAAGGAGAGGCAGAGAGAGGGAGAGACAGAGAGAGAGAGAGGTCTTCCATCCACCGATTCACTCCCCAATTGGTCACAACGGCTGGAGCTGTGCCGATCCGAAGCCAGGAGCCAGGAGCTTCTTCCAGGACTCCCACTTGGGTGCAGGGGCCCAAGGACTTGAGCCATCTTCCACTACTTTCCCAGGCCACAGCAGAGAGCTGGATCGGAAATGGAGCAGCTAGGTCTCGAACCGGCACCCATATGGGATGCTGGCACTGCAGGCGGCGGCTTTACCCACTACACCACAGTGCCAGCCCTGATGTACTCTTACATGACACCTAACTAGTCAAAATAAATAAATAAATTAATTAATTAATTAAAAAAATAAAAAGAAAAGGGATAAAGAGACCAACAACGTTTTGAAAGCCAGACTGGCTCTGTGAGAGATCAGATGTAGTGATGGACCCCTGACCATGGCTACGAGTTCCTCTCTAAAGGTCAAGGCTGATTCCTTGGAATCAGGAAGGCTTATCTGAAACAGATGTTATCAGTCAGCAGCCAATATTGCAGTTCTGTACTAAGAGTTTCTTGTAAAAGACATTTTTGTGAAAATATCTTTGTAAAAATTTAAGAACATATTCATATAAGCCAATCTATAAATTGGAACATGTTCACCACAGACTGCTTGAGAATTGATTCAGGCAATAAACACTTTTTGAATGTTGATGTGAAATCAGGGCCCTGTGCTGGGGGTAAGGTGGTGAGCATCCCAAGGCTTGGCGTCCTCTGCCGTGGAGTCTGCAGCCCTGTGGGGAGTCAGGGGAAGCATCTAGCCAGACCAGACAGGGAGGCATCTCATTACACACAAGGGAACGTGCTACGAAGGAAAAGCACCAGGCCTACCAGCCAGTGTGAAAGGAGGACCTGGCTTTATTTGAAGAGACTTGGGGTGCAGTGGGCGTTGTGGCAGGATCCCCTCAGGATGTGATGACACTGTGGATGAGTTAACATTTCACACATGATTCCAGGTGCTCCCATACTGTGATGGCTGTCAACAGCTGCGGGCTAAGAACACCTGCTCTCTGGAGTGGTATTCCTGGTCACAAAGCTAAGCGTTCTGTATGGGAGGATTTGTTCTTGGTAGAGAAGACTGGGCTTATGCTCATTTGAGAGCAGGGGGGTCCTGCTGTTAGGGGACCGCTACATGTGAGTCCTCAGGTCTGTTTGGAATAGTCACAGAACAATGTTCTGTTGTTCCCACTTGCTTCCTCCCTTGTCTCCAAGTGATTCTAAAATAATCTCATTCTGATTCCGACTGCCTTTGCACTTCCTTTATTCTTCAGGAGGCTGAGCTATTGCTTGCTGTGAGATCCTGGATTTTATGAGGGATATCAGGCATTGATTTACTATTGGAAGCAGGGGAGGTAGGTTGAAGGATTTCCAGGCTAGTGCCTTTGGTGAGATTTAGACTCTGATTTGTGAATCAATACCAGAAAATCAAATTCCAAGTACCTCCCTAGCCAAGGCAAGACCAGCCTACCAGGGATTTGCCTTTGGAGATGTGGCATGAGATCAGATGGGGCTTGTTGTCTTAGACAGCACTTAGAGAAAACACGAGGTAAGCACTGTTTATTTTTGCTGAGTTTTCAGAGTGTTACTTAGATCGTGTGGTATTGTCTCACATTGAAAAGATAAGAGCGAAAACAAGAACACAAAACTAAACAGGAAAGCAGAGGGCACTTTACGACAGTCACACCCTTTATTCATTCTCAACTTCAAGACCTGTTTATGCATTTTTGCTTCTAACATTTCTCTATGATCTGAACACCAGTGGTCTATGTTATCCAGCTTCCCAGTTCTTTTAGTCTTTGGCCCTACCTTGAACTCTACCTGGTCTGAGAAATCTGCTCTAATTAAGGGAAGTTGTGTTATAAATAGTTGATGGAATTACTCCTTCTACATAAGCATAGAGAGTTTTTAAGAAGAAAAAATAGACTGTGCTACTTATTTGAGTCTTCTGGCTGATGGGGAGAAAGGGGATGGCTTCTGAACACCCTCTTAGGTGTGCTTTCCCCCACCAACCCCTGCTGTCTTGCCACTGCCTGTAATGTGGATTTTGGCCTTGTTTTTCAAATCTTCCTAGGCATACCCTCCTCAGGACTCTTCAAAAATGAAATTTTTGCTCTCACCAAACTGGTTTTCTCACTCTATCGCAGCTATACTTCCCTATTTTCTTTCTTTCTTCTTTTTTATTTTTGACAGGCAGAGTTAGACAGTGAGAGAGACAGAGAGAAAGGTCTTCCTTCCATTGGTTCACTCCCCAAATGGCCGCTACGGCTGGTGCTGCACCGATCTGAAGCGTGGAGCCAGGTGCTTCCTCCTGGTCTCCCATGCGTACTTCCCTGCTTTCCATCTCCTTACCTTGTTATATCATCCCCACTCAGTAAGCATGAACCCATCTCTTTTTATTCCCACGTCTGTACAAATTCTACCATTTCCTAGGACCCAGCTTCATTTTTTTTATCCCCTTTAACTCCTTTGAAAACCACATGGTTTTCTCCCCTTTACAAGGGAATTTCGTTAATGCCTTAAGATTTCTGATCTTGGGACTGGTGCTGTGGCATAGTGGGTAAAGCCACCACCTGCAGCGGCCAGCATCTCATATGGGTGCCGGTTCAAATCTCGGCTGCTCTGCTTCTGTTCCAGCTCTGCTATGGCCTGGGAAAGCAGTGGAAGATTGTCCAAGTCCTTGGGCCCCTGCACCCGTGTGGGAGACCAGGAAGAAGCTCCTGGCTCCAGGCTTTGGATTGGCTCAGCTCCCGCCATTGCGGCCATCTGGGGAGTGAACCAGTGAATGGAAGACCTCTCTCTCTGTCTCTCTGCCTCTGCCTCTATGTAACTCTGCCTTTTAAATAAACAAGTCTTTTAAAAAATGATCTCTACCTAGTATTGTGCAATTGATCAAATGTTGCAAGAAAGTGTACTATTTGCAATAAAAATGTTGGATTGTACAAGTTGGTTGGATTATCTTTTAACTTGTTTTTTCTTTTTCTTCTTTTTTTTTTGGGAGGGGCAGGGTAATTTATTACTTACCATTCTAAATAAATTCCAGGTTATGGGAAAAGACCTCATATTGGGCTTCTTATGGCTTTCGCAGCACCCTGCACAGTGTGCTACATTTAGTGGAGCTTGGCACAGATTTGTTGAGTGATTACTGTTTTTTCTGAGACCCATATGGTACCTCAGGCCCTGTGATGCTCGCCGCACACAGGAGGAGGGAAGTTGTAATGACAACAGTGGTGATGAAGGGAACCAGGGCTGGACACAGAAGAGAATGTTCACTAACTGTGGTGTTTGACTGATTGATTGTATATGGTAGAGTTGACAGGACAATGGTGAAAATGATTATGGAACATATGCTGGTGCTCACTCAGGCCACACATATTTTAAATTTCTGATTGTCATAAACTGCTTTTAAATCTTGTTGGGAAAAGGCCAGAGCAACAAAGAAGATTCCAGAGCTTAGGTCATTATTTATTCAGGCCTTTAAAAGCAGAGTGCATCTTTCCAACACATACTGTGTGTGCAGTTGTGCAAACAATTTATCCTGTAGTACAAGCTTCATCGCCTGGAGGGGAAGCCTCTTTTCCCACTTCTGAGTTTTTATGCTTTTCTCTTTTCATTGCCAAGTTCTTACCTCGCATTCAGTTCAGGGTACCAGTTGTACTGCAAAGCTTGGGTCCATCACAGCAAAACTGGTGTGTGTGTGTGTAGGAGTCAGCATGCCATGCCCACAAGTGAGTAGACATGTGGCAACTGCTGTCTTCACAGCTGACTTAACCAGGCCACAAACCCAGAGATGGCTGTGAGCTCTGAACAGAGCATTGAACTCATTGCTGCCATCTAACACAGGGGGTCACAGATGGACACGTAGTGGTCATAGTCCACTGCAGCCAGCAGTAGGAGCTCAGTGCCCCCCAGGGCCCGGCAGCAGAAAAGCTGGGTCCTACATCAACAAAGGAGATGGTCTTCTTCCCCAGGGAGACCCCACTGGCAGTCTAGCAGAGGTCCATGGCTGAGATGTTGCAGAGGAAGACATACTTGGGTAGAGTCATGTGTCCGGCCCAATCAGGAGGATGATGAGCCCATTGCCCAGCAGGGTCCGCAGGTAGGTGGCTCCAAACCTGACAGAGTCCAGCCTGAATCTGTCACTGGAGAGGCACATTAAAGAGGAACTCACACACCCAAGTCACATTGTCCTTCCTCACGGGTCAGGGTACAGGAGAAAAGATTCCTCAAGGAGAGCTGAACAGAATCCAAATTCACAGCCTGATACTGAAAAAAGACACTTAAGTGGGACTACAAGGACTTACATAGTTCTCTATTGGATTGTGAGCTTCTCGAAGTCATGGATATTTCTGATTTTTTTTAAATACAAATATTTTCAACAATGGTCTCACAATGAATAATTTTTGTTTTGTGTATGAATGGAAAATGTTTAAGGTGGTTTGAGGATTTATTTTGACCCTGAGACATATAACATGTGTTCTGGGGTTTCCCCTTGTCCCTATTACTCAGACTAGAGTGGGTGTCTCTTCTTGCTTCTCCCATATTCCAGGTCTGATCAATGACAGAGAGAATATTGCTTGCCTGGTTTGCAGTGACAATATTTGGAAACTGGTGAAGCCATGGATGAAGTCAGTAAGGGAGTGTCTCTCACATCCTTTGAGCTTTGTTTTGGGTAAACCTTTCAGTCACAGCAAAGACTTGTTTGCTTTTGGAGCACCCTGTTTACTTGGCTGGGCTTTAACAAAGGATAAAGATGTCATTTTTCTTTCTTAATCCAAATGTACTGAAATGTATGGTGGTCTTATTCCTTTGTTTCTTAATAGCAAGCCCCTCGTACCTCGTGTCGACTGTCTCCTTGTGTCTCTTTGCAACATGGTAGGAAAAGCTAGTGTGAATGGGTGTTTATGAGAATAAGGAGAGACCACAGGGATGTGGAGACGAGTCTAACTACTGAGCTGTCCATTTGAGTGTCCAGGAGGGACGCTTGGCAGGAAAGAATCAAACTCCAGATCCTAGAGAGAATCCCACAGCACCCATGGTGGATCCCAAAGCAGTGCTTTCACTATCAACTACCTGTTGGAATCACCCAGGAAGCTCAGAAAATTCTAGAAGCTCAGCTAATACTCCTGAGCAATTAAATCAGGCTCTCAGGCATGTGGAACCCAGATGTTAGTGCTTTGGTGACTTTTAATAGTTCTGAAGTGACTGCAGTGGAAAGTTGTTTGAGAATCACTGCTTTAGAGGGAACATTGAACCTTATTTTTGCAACTCAAGACACGATTTCTTGAAAGAGGAATATTATGTTTTGAAATCAATTTACAAGAGTCTTAGAGGAGGAAACACCTTTTGGGCTAAACTCTGCATTCACTATTTGAAAAAGTTGAGGTCAAGCTGTGATTTGCCTCCATTCAGATTGTGAATCAGTGTAAGAATGAGCCTAGACACCTGTATGCAAGGTCTTTCCTTAGCTTCCATCTGAGGTCTGGTCCTAGAAAATGCTTTAGAATATCTCAGACCCAGGTAAGAACTATGAATATTGAATGAGATAATGTGTGAAAAAGCCCTAAATCAATTTCACAGCATTATCAAAATGGAAAAGATTTGGATTAAGGAGATATGAGAGATAGGTCATAGGTCCCAATGAAATAGAAGTGAGAACAATGTAACCCATCTTTCTTTTTGAAAAAAAAAAAAAAAGAATTATGTAATTTTTTTTAAAGTAATCTTATTTATTTCAAAGGCTGAGGGAGAGAGAGAGAGAGAGAGAGAGAGCGAGCTCCTAAAGATAGATCAATATATAGAGATGGTGGATTGATTGAATGAATGAATATTATATTGATCAGTGGTTTCTTCTTTCTCTTATCTTGTTGGTTGGAGAAGCCAAAGAGATTTGACTCATAAGAGAAAAGTGCGATGTTTCTTAAAAGCCTTTCCATTCTTAGCTTCGACCTTATCTGTTCCTAAAGTTTCCTCTCTAGGGTCACTTGTTCTGATATCTAATTTGGAAAGCAGTGCCTATGCGTTCTACAGACGGGGCAAGGGGGTGCGCTAAGGGGCATGGAACAGCACATTATCTTTCAATTTCATTTCTCACAAACTATTTGAAGTCCCTCATATTTAAGAGTTTATTTTTATTTTATGAAAGTAGTATATACTACTTAAAAGTTTAATTTTAAAGAGTATACACACACACACACACAAGAGCTTAGAGAAAGAAAATGGCTTAATTCTTCTCTCCATTATACTGTTTTCCAGAGATAATTAATGTTAATAATATGTCAGGAATATATAGTACAACATCCACATTTGAAAATATACTCTATAGAATTCTATACATAGTGTTTTTCTTGTATGCTTTGTGATTTTTATATCCTACTTAAGAAATCTTTGCTTAACCAACATCACAGAGAATGTGTTGTTTTGTTTTAAAGATTTTATTTATTTATTTGAAAGGCAGAGAATCAGAGAGGGAGAGGGAGAGGGGGAGGGGGAGGGGGAGGGGGAAGGGGAGAGGGAGGGAGAGGGGGAGGTGGAGGGGGCGGGGGAGAGAATGCTTCCATCTGCTGGTTCACTCTGCAAATGGACACAACAGCCAGGTCTGGACCAGGCTGAAGCCAGGAGCCAGGAGCTCAATCCTGGTCTCCTACATGAGTCTACTGCCTAGAGATGACTCAAGACTCCACCACACGTGCTGATGCAGTGCTCCTTGGTCTTGAATAGGACACAAGTGGCCCCAGATGTGGCTCAGATCATTCCTCTGAAAAGACACAAGCCATGAACATCTACCTTGTGCTAGTTCTTCAGACAGGCAGATTGTAAGAACCTTGGGTATGGCTTTTTTCACTTACATTGAAAAAGATGTCTTGAACTGCCAGGGAGCCCAGGCAGAGACCTGGCACAGAGACAGAGCTGCCACATAGAGCCTCTACCAGACAATGCCTAACATGGCCATGGGGCCCAGGTGTTGTCATAGCCACAACCCCAGGATGGTAGAGTCTCTGACAAGTCCAACACTCTCTGTGCCAGTGTGGCAGGTGCCAGTGTGCAATAGTAAGAGAGTAACTGTGGGCTGCACCCAGAAAAATCATGGAGGTGAGACTGCCTGAGGCCCCGCAAACCCACATCTTGCCCCGTGTATCCAGAAGGTGGCACATGGAGAGAGAGATTATTCTGGATTTTTAAGATTTAATGTCTGCCCTCTTGGTTTTGGACTGCTTGTTACTCCTTTCTTCTTGTCTCTGTCTCCCTTTTGGAATGGGAATGTTTACCCTATACCTGTCCCATCACTGTATTTTAGAAACAGAAAATAGGTTTTTGATTTTACAGGCTGACAGCTGGAAGGAGTTTGCCTTGGGTCTCAGATGAGATTGTATACTTTGGACTCTTGAGTTGATGCTGAAATGGCTTAAGACTATTTGGATGGGCTAGTTTTTTTTTTTTTTTTGTATGTGAGAAGGACATGAGCTTTTTGGGGCCAGGTGTGGAAGGTTATGGTTTGGATGTGGTTTGTTCCCATCCAAAACTCAGGTTAAAATTTAATTCCCAATGTAATGGAGTTGAAAAGTACGGCCATTTACAAAGATCAATACCTTCCTTGAAGGAACGAGCTAGTTCTAATGGGGCCCGATTAGTTATCATGAGAGTGGGTTGTTATACAGAAAGGGTGCCTCATGTATTTTGTCTCTTCTACAGGTGTGCACTTGCCCTTTATCTTTCCATCATGAGCTGAAGCAACATGAGGCCCTACCTGGTGCCCTGCTCTTTAACTTCCAGTCTCCAGAGCCACAGGCCAAAATAAACCTCATCCTTTATAAATTACCATTTCAATTATTCTGTTATAGTAACAGAAAACAGGGTAAGCCAATATGTGTCCGTATCCTTACTGATTTTCTGTCTACTTGTCCACTTACTGAAAGCAAAGTATTGAATTATCTAATTCTAATTGTATATTTTTTCTGTTTCTCCTTCCATTTTTGTTTGTTTTTGTTTCAAATATTTTGAAGCTTTGCTATTGAATGGTTATACATTTAGGAGGACCAAAATTTCTGTTCATTTATTTTTACAGTGCTGATACTACTGTTAATACCATCTAATGACTTTATTTTAAGATTTTATTTATTTATTTGAGAGGTAGAGTTACAGACAGTGAGAGGGAGAGACAGAGAGGAAAGTCTTCCTTCCATTGGTTCACTCCCCAAATGGCTGCAATGGCCGGAGCTGTGCTGATCCGAAGCCAGGAACCAGGTGCTTCTTCCTGGACTCCCATGAGGATGCAGGGGCCCAAGCACTTGGGCCATCTTTCACTGCTTTCCCAGGCTACAGCAGAGAGTTGGATTGGAAGAGGGCAGCCGGCACTAGAACTGGCGCTACAGGCAGAGGATTAATCCACTGTGCCATGGCGCCGGCCCCTGGATTACATTTTTTTTTTTAAGATTTTTATTTATTTATTCATTTAAGAAGTAGAGTTTCAGACAGAGAGACACACACACAGAGATCTTCCATCCACTGGTTCACTCTCCAAGTGGCTGCAACGGCCAGAGCTGGGCTGATCCAAAGCCAGGAGCCTGGAGCTTATTTCTGGTCTCCCATGCAGTTGCAGGGGCCCAAGCACTTGGGTCATCTTCTGCTGCTTTCCCAGGCATAGCAGAGAGCTGGATTGGAAGAAGAGCAGCTGGGACTAGAACTGGTGCCCATTTGGGATGCCAGCACTGAAGGCAGAGACTTAGCCCACTATGCCAAAAGGCTGACCTTCTAGTGACATTTTATTTATAGATATTTTATTTTTCATCTCTATAAGTTCCATTTAGTTTCTTCCATTTTTTTGTTCTGTACTTGGTGGCTAATTTTTTTCCATGTTATGCCTTCTTGGTTTCTCATGATCTAGTAATTTTTGATGGAATGTTGGAAATTAAGAATTGAAATGGTTAAATATTTTATTTTTGTATTTTAAAATAGCATTTTAGAGTATTTCTGGTAGTCAGTTAAGTTATTTATAAATTAGTTGCCTCTTTTGAGTTTTTAAAAGCTAATTAAGGGTAGATCTAGGGTAGTTGATATGGCAGGGCTAATTTTGCTCAATTTTTTTTTCTGGAATTCTCTGTATAGCCAGTAACATTTCTTTACTGTAGCTGAAGGGTATTGAAAGAAGTCTTGGCCCTGTGTGAGTTCTGAGAGCTGTTTGTTTTATCGTTCCCAGGAGCCTCTCCTTCCTTGAAGTTGTTCTTCCCCAGTTGGTAGGGGTTCACACTAACTTATGTTCAAGCTGGTATTTAGCCAAAGACTCAAAGACTAATTTCAGGAACTTTTCCTCTGTGTAGCCTTCCCCTTTCAGGAGTGCTGCTGCTACCCGTGCTGTCCATGGATCCTCAGCGGAGCAGGATTTCCAGACTCTGGATTCTTCCTCCTTTTTTCACAAGCTGGATGTTGCCTCATGGCGGGAACTGGGTGATTGTAATAATCACCTCATCATTCTTACATCTCACAAGACTCATAGTTCCATGCTGCCCATTTTCCAACATCTGAAAATAATAGTTTTAATTGTTCTCCAGCCCTCTATTGCTTTTGGTAGATGAGTAATTCCTGGCACTCTTATTCCTTCATGTCTAGTAGAAGGCAGATATCATTTTTATTTTTTATTCTATATTCTTAGAGAACTCTTTCACTTTATTTTTCAACCATCTTACTGATTTTCAAAAGATTTCAGTATCACAGATTCCTATTTAAATATCAGAAGGCAGGGCTGTGGGTATACTCTGAAGCTGTGTAGGTGAGACTACGTTTGTTCTACAGTCTTATCAGAGTTGTGTGCACTTAGATCAAAGATAAATTATATCCAGCAAGAGAGTTCATCTTAGGGTGGACAGGGAGGGAATTCAGTATAAACTTATTGCTCTCCAAAGTGACATGAAGAGGTAATATTTCCTCAGTGAACACACCACTAAGAGTAGAGATTCTAGCATTTTCCAAAAATTTTATCTTCTTTGTTAGAGAAAAACTCCTTTTTTTTTTTTCTCAGAAAGAAAAGGCTAAAGCCTTCAGCCTGGTGGTGGATAGTGGTGGAGGAGCTGATCTGTGCAGTTATTCAGCCAACAATGTTTCAAATAGTCGTCTTTTATAAGGCCCATTAATTTTGCCTATTTTATAGCTGCCAAATTAGAAGCTGTAACACCTCAGAGTTCTAATAACTTGATCAATTGCTTATCAGCCTGCAGCCTTCTTCTTGTATATTCTAGTTTGTGATAATCTCTTTATCAACATACTCCAACATTTTTTATATTCAAGACATTTGTTGACTTTCCTAACAACCACATGACCCTCCATTCCACCCAAGTTCATATTTTTATTCATTTTTATACTTCTATCCTTTACCAAAGTGGTATAAAGAGGCAACCCACAGAATGTGAAAAAATATTTGCAAACTGTGCAACTGATAAAGGGTTAATAACCAGAATCTACAAAGAGATCAAGAAACTCCACAACATCAAAACAAACAACCCACTTAAGAGATGGGCCAAGGACCTCAATAGACATTTTTCTAAAGAGGAAATCCAAATGGCCAACAGACACATGAAAAAATGTATTTTAAACATTTTTGTAAGTATCTATCTTTCTTATCATGTAACTTCTGAACTGGAATTAAGAATAGGGTCCTTTTCTTGGTCCTTTTTCTATTATTGTAACAGAATACCAAAGACTGAGTAATTTCTAAAGAAAAGAGATTATGTTTTCCCTCACAGTTCAGGAGACAGAGAAGCCCAAGTGCATGATGCCAGCATCCTCTTGGCTTCTGGTGAGAGCCACGTGCTGCTACGTGCATGGTGGCAAAGGAAAGAAGCAAGTGGGCATGTCCAGAAGAGAGGAAAGGGGGTGAACTCCTTGATGGTTGACCCCCTCTCCAGGGAATTACATCAATCCCTTCATGAGGGTGAAGCTGTCGTTCCTCAGTGATTACCTCCCACCTCCTCTTAACACCATTTGTGTCTCCCACACATGGGTTTTTGTAGGGAAAAAAGCACATCCAAATCAGTGATGCTTCAGGGGAATCCGACGTCATTAAAATTGCAAGTCAAGCTTCGCTGGAGCTCAGTCCTGTTGTTGCAGGAATTAGGGTAGTGAATCAGCGAATGGAAGAGCTCTCTCCTCTCTCTCTCTTCTCTCTCTCTCTCTCTTCTCTCTCTCTCACTCTCTCTCTCTCTCATCCTCCCCTGCTCTCCTGGCTATTTCTCTGCTTCTCAAAATAGATAAATAAAAGTAAATTGAAAGTCAGAGCATGAGTATTTCTTGAGACTGTTGGTAAGTATTGTTAAAGTATCAAATATTAATATTCTCAGGGCCAATGTTGTGGTGCAGCTGGTTATACCTCTGCTGTAATGGTGCCATTCCATTTGGGTGCTGGTTCAGGTCCTGGTTGCTCCAATTCTTTTTTTCTAAATGTTAATCTCATATTTATTTATTTTTCCCCAAAGAAACCTTTTATTTAAGGAATACAAACTTCATGCATTTCTTAAGTACAACTTTAGGAATATACTCGCTATACCCGCTCTCCCACCCATTCTTCTAACCCTCCTCCCTCTCCCGTTCCCAGTCCCATTCTTCACTAAGATCCATTTTCAATTAATTTTGTACACAGAAGACCAACTCTATACTAAGTAAAGAGTATCGAGTTGCTTCAGTTCCATTAGCTCCCAGCTAATGCCCCTGGGAAAGTACTTGGACCCCTGACACCCATGTGGGAGATCTGCATGAAGTTCCTGGCTCCTGGCATTAGCCTGGCCCAGCCCCAGCCATTGCAGCCATTTGGGGAGTGAACCAGCAGATGGAAGATTTCTCTTTTTGTAACTCTGCCATTCAGATAAACAAATAAATCTTTAAAAATATATTCATATTTCTTTGCCAATTAAATATCTCAAATATCATTCTATTAATTCATGGTTATTTGTTGTTGAGATTAAATGTGTTTTTACCTGCCGAATGCTTTTAAGCTTTTTATACTTTTTCACTTTATTTCCTCCGTTTTTCTGTTTGTATGTCCATTATTTTCCTATTGATCAGTAAATATCCTTTAAAATGACAAATAGTAAAATTGACACTTTTAGGGTATACAGTTCCATAAATTTTACATAAATCATTTGGGAGGGGGCTGGCTTTGTAGTTTATTGGGTAAAGCTTCTGCCTGTGATGCTGGCATCCCATATTGGCACCAGTTTATGTCCTGGTTGCTTTTTTTTTTCTTTCTTTTTATTTTTATTTTTTTAATTTTCTTTTTTTTAACTTTTATTTAATGAATATAAATTTCCAAAGTACAGCTTATGGATTACAATGGCTTCCCCCCCATAACATCCCTCCCACCCGCAACCCTCCCCTTTCCCACTCCCTATCCCCTTCCATTCACATCATGATTCATTTTAGATTTTCTTTATATACAGAAGATCAGTTTAGCATACATTAAGCAAAGATTTCAACAGTTTGCTCCCACACAGAAACATAAAGTGAAAAATACTGTTTGAGTACTCGTTATAGCATTAAATCTCAATGTCCAGCACACTAAGGACAAAGATCCTACATGAGGAGTAAGTGCACAGTGACTCCTGTTGTTGACTTAACAAATTGACACTCTTGTTTATGGCATCAGTAATCACCCTAGGCCCTTGTCATGAGTTGCCAAGGCTATGGAAGCCCCCTGAGTTCACCAACTCTGATCATATTTAGACAAGGCCATGGTCAAAGTGGAAGTTCTCTCCTCCCTTCAGAGAAAGGTACCTCCTTTGATGACCCGTTCTTTCCATTGGGATCTCACTCGCGGAGATCTTTCATTTAGGTTTTTTTTTTTTTTTTTCCCAGGGTGTCTTGGCTTTCCATGCCTGAAATACTCTCATGGGCATTTCAGCCAGATCTGCATGCCTTAAGGGCTGATTCTGAGGCCAGAGTGCTGTTTAGGACATCTGTCATTCTATGGGTCTGCTGTGTATCTCACTTCCCATGTTGGATCATTCTCTCCCTTTTTTATTCTATCAGCTAGTATTTGCAGACACTATTCTTGTTTATGTGATCCCTTTGGTTCTTAGTCCTATCATTATGATCAATTGTGAACAGAAATTGATCACTGGGACTAGTGAGATGGCATTGGTACATGCCACCTTGATGGGATTGAATTGGAATCCCCTGGTATGTTTCTAACTCTACCGTTTGAGGTAAGTCAGCTTGAGCATGTCCCGAATTGCACATCTCTTCCCTCTCTTATTCCCACTCTTATATTTAACAGTGATCACTTTTCAGTTAAGTTTCAGCACTTAAGAAGAATTGTGTATTGATTACAGTATTCAACCAAAAGTATTAAGTAGAACAAACAAAAAAAATACAAAGAGGGATAACATATTAAGCTGCTCATCAACAGTCAGGGTGAGGGCTGATCAAGTCACCGTTTCTCATAGTGTTCATTTCACTTTAACAGGTTTCCTTTTTGGTGCTCAGTTAGTTGTCACCTATCAAGGAGAACAAGTGGTATTTGTCCCTTTGGGATTGGCTTATTACACTCAGCATAATGTTTTCCAAATTCCTAACAGGGATCACTTTTCAGTTAAAATTTAAACACCTAAGAACAATTGTGTGTTAATTACAGAGTTCAACCAATGGTACTAGAACAACAAAAAAAAAAACTAAAATGGATAAAGTATTACATTGTACATCAACTGTCAGGACAAGAGCTGATCAAGTCACTGTTTCTCATAGTGTCCATTTCAATTCAACAAGTTTCCCCCTTGGTGCTCAGTTAGTTGTCACCGATCAGGGAGAACATATGATATTTGTCCCTTTGGGACTGGCTTAATTCACTCAGCATGATGTTTTCCAAATTCCTCCATCTTGTTGCAAATGACCGGGTTTCATTGTTTTTGACTGCTGTATAGTATTCTATAGAGTACATGTCCCATAATTTCTTTATCCAGTCTACTGTTGATAGGCATTTGGGTTGGTTCCAGGTCTTAGCTATTGTGAACTGAGCTGCAATAAACATTAATGTGCTGACAGCTTGTTTGTTTGCCAATTTCATTTCCTTTGGGTAAATTCCAAGGAGTAGGATGGCTGGGTTGAATGGTAGGATTATATTCAGGTTTCTGAGGAATCTCCAGACTGACTTCCATAGTGGCTTAACCAATTTGCATTCCCACCAACAGTGGGTTAGTGTCCCTTTTTCCCCACATCCTCTCCAGCATCTGTTGTTGGTAGATTTCTGAATGTGAGCCATTCTAACTGGGGTGAGATGAAACCTCATTGTGGTTTTGATTTGCATTTCCCTGATTGCTAGTGATCTTCTTTTTTTTCCCCTTTTCTTTTCTTTTTAAAATATTTATTTATTTATTTGAAAGTCAGAGTTACAGAGAGGCAGGAGCTTCTTCCAGGTCTCCCATGTGGGTGCAGGGGCCCAGGGACTTGGGCCATCTTCTACTGCTTTTCCAGGCCATAGCAGAGAGCTGGATCGGAAGTGGAGCAGCCAGGACTTGAACCAGGGCCCTATGGGATGCCGGCACTGCAGGTGGCGGCTGTACCCTCTATGCCACAGCACACTCCCCCACACACTTTACTTCTGATCTAGCTCCCTACTAATGGCCTGGGAAAAGCAGTGGAGGATGGCCCAAGTGTTTGGGCCCCTGTACCCGTGTGGGAGACCTGGAAGAAGCCCCTGGCTCCTGACTTTGGCTTGATCAGCTCTTGCTTTTGCAGCCATCTGGGGGGTAAACCAGTGGTTGGAAGATTTCTCTCTCTGTCTCTTTCTCTGTAAACTCTTTCAAATCAATCAATCAATCTATCAATTAATCTTTAAAGAAATGAAGTATTTATTTTAATAGAACTAGCATGGCAGTTTTGCTCAGATTTATAATAAAATGACATCAAATTTTTATAACCTCTAGTACATTTTATAACTGAAATTGCTAATTTTATAGGATTTACTTGTAGAGGACATTAGTTTGTATATTTCTATTTTATGTTAATCTAAGAATCCATGATTTATGAAAAATATTACTTATAGTTTATAAGTAATTCGATGTGCAGGTATTAGAATAGCAATGCCTGTTTCTACACACATAAATATTCTGCTAGATGTATGAAGATATACTTTGTGCTATGATTTATGGGAACTCAATATACTGAATTTTGAAAAAAATTGAAATAAAATTGAGATGCAAGTATTCATATATTTTAAATTAACAGGTAAAGATTTCTTTGCACTTTTACATTTGGCTTTATTGTATAGTTTTACTATCATTTCAAATGATAAACCAAACAGTTGAAATGTTGATAATTTTTAAAAATTCGGGATAAATACAACTCAGTGAAGATTTCCTAAACCCAAGACAGGACTGACTGCTTGTGAATGGCAGGCTCCAATCCTTAATAACTCATTCATCTTTTGCTCTTATATTTATGAATCCCTCTGGATTGATCCCTAAGAATAATTTATATTTTTTAAAGGGAAGCTTTTTGGTCTCACTATGTTATAGACATTCTATTTATTTTTTTTTCATTTTCAATTCTCTTTATATACAGAATATCAATTTAGTATATATTAAGTAAAGATTTTAACAGTTTGCACTCACATAGAAACACAAAGTGTAAAGTACTGTTTGAGTACTAGTTATAGCATTAATTCACATTGAACAACACATTAAGGACAGAGATCCTACATGGGGAGTAAGTGCACAGTGACTCCTGTTTTGACTTAACAAATTGACACTCTTGTTTATGGCGTCAGTAATCACCCTAGGCTCTAGTCATGAGTTGCCAAGGCTATGGAAGCCTTTTGAGTTCGCTGACTCTGATCTTATTTAGAGAAGGTCATAGTCAAAGTGGAAGTTCTTTCCTCCCTTCAGAGAAAGGTACCTCCTTCTTTGATGACCTGTTCTTTCCACTGGGATAGACATTCTATTTAAAATATATGTTCATTTCCTGCCTGGTAAATTCCAAGTCTGGGATTCTTAGTCTAGTGCATCTGAAGGAGGACTTTAGTTTTATTACAATTATTTTTAACTGACAAATAATAATTATGTATATTTATGGGTACAGTGTTATGTTTTGATCTATGTATACATTATAGAAATATCCAATCAAGCTAATTAACAATAACTTAGCATTTTTATCTTGGTGGACAGAATGTTAAAAATCAATTCTCTTAGTAACTTTGAACTATATAATACATCATTATTAACCATGGTCACCGTGCAGGGCAATAAATCTCTAAAACTTATTCTTTGGTTTTGACTGAAGCTTTGTATATGTTGATGAACTCTCTGCCTTTCTCTTTCTCCTACCTTCCTCCAGCCTCTGGTAACAAGTCTTCAGTTTTGCATTTTTGAAATTGACTTTGTAAGATTCTGTCTATAAGCGAAATCATATAGTATTTGCTTTTCTGTGTCTGGCTGATTTCACTTAGCTTAATGTTCTCCAGTTCCATCCATGTTGTCACAAATGACAGAATTTCCTTCTTTTTGAAGGCTGTGTATGTTCCATCATGCGTATGTGCTAAATTTTCTTTATGCATCCATCCATTGATGAACACATATTTGCTTGCTTCCCTAACTTAGCTATTCTAGAGTGCTGAAATAAGTACAACATGGAGATGTTCCTTCAACATATTCAACACACAGATTCCAACTTATTTGGAAATATATACACAAGTGGAATTGCTGGATCATTTGGGAATTCTATTTTTAGTTTTTTGAGGAACTGTTTATTATTTTCAATAATGACTGTATTAGTTACATTTATACCAGCAGTGTAAAAGGATTCTTTTTTTGTTTTGTTTTGCTTTGTTTTTATACTCTCTTTTATTTTTTTAATTTTATTTAATGAACATAAATTTCCAAAGTACAGCTTATGGATTACAATAGCTCCCCCCCCCATAACTTCCCTCCCACCCACAACACTCCCCTCTCCCACTCCCTATCCCCTTCCATTCACATCATGATTCATTTTCAATTATCTTTATATACAGAAGATCAATTTAGCATATATTAAGTAAAGATTTCCAGTTTGCATCCACACAGAAACACAAAGTGTAAAATACTATTTGAGTACTAGTTATAGCATTAATTAAACACCTAAGAGTAATTGTATATTTTTTTAAATTTTCCCTCCCACTCACACCCCTCCCATCTCCCGCTCCCTCTCCCATTCCATTCACATCAAGATTCATTTTCAATTATCTTTATATACAGAAGATCGATTTAGTATACATTAAGGAAAGATTTCATCAGTTTGCACTCACACAGAAACACAAAGTGTAAAATACTGTTTCAGTACTAGTTATAGCATTACTTCACTTTGGACAACACACTAAGGACAGATCCCACATGAGAAGTAAGTACACAGTGACTCCTATTGTTGACTTAACAATTTGACACTCTTGTTTATGGCGTCAGTAATCTCCCTAGGCTCTACTCATGAGTTGCCAAGGCTATGGAAGCCTTTTGAGTTCGCTGACTTTGATCTTATTCCGACAGGGTCATAGTCAAAGTGGAAGTTCTCTCCTCCCTTCAGAGAAAGGTACCTCCTTCTTTGATGGCCCATTCTTTCTACTGGGATCTCACTCGCAGAGATCTTTAATTTAGGTCTTTTTTTTTCCCCCAGGGTGTCTTGGCTTTCCATGCCTAAAATACTCTCATGGGCTCTTCAGCCATATCTGAATGCCTTAAGGGCTGATTCTGAGGCCAGAGTGCTATTTGGGACATCTGCCATTCTATGAGTCTGCTGTGTATCCCGCTTCTCATGGTGGATCGTTCTCTCCCTTTTTGATTCTATCAGCTAGTATTAGCAGACACTAGTCTTGTTTGTGTGATCCCTTTGACTCTTAGACCTATCAGTGTGATCAATTGTGAACTGAAATTGATCACTTGGACTAGTGAGATGGCATTGGTATATGCCACCTTGATGGGATTGTATTGGGATCCCCTGGCATGATTCTAACTCCACCATTTGGGGCAAGTCCTATTGAGCATTTCCCAAATGGAGTGTACAAGGATTCTAATCAGTGTGAAGTGTTACTGTGATTTTGATTTGCATTTTTTTCTGATTAGACAGATTCAGTATTTTTCACATATTAATTGACCATTCATATCTTCTTTGAGAGGTATGTGTTCAGATTCTTAGCCCCTTAAAAAAATCAGGTTATTTGTTTTCTTATTGGTGAGTGTTTGAGTTCCTTATCTATTTTAGGTATTAGCCCCTTATTAGATATAAAGTTTGCAAATATTTTCTTGCAATATGTGGGTTGCATGTCCATTCTGTTAGTTGTGTGACGTGCAGAAGTTTTTTTAATTTGAGGCAATCCGTTTGTCTATTTTCTCCCTTGTTGCCTGTGTAGTTAGAGTCTTATTTAAGAAACATTGATCAGACCTAGGTTGTGGTGCTTTACTATATGTTTTCTTAGATACAACTTCCATAAATGAGCTTTTAAATTCTGTTTATGGCCAAATTAATAAAAAATAACACAAGCTAGTTCTTGCCTTAAGTCTGTGATTAGGATTCAGCCATAGGATAAGTTTTATGAACTCAATATAGATCTTTCCTATCAATGTTTTCACAGAATCTGCTCTATAGTACCACCCCAAGAATGTCTCCATTTAGATTCATGTCTTGAGGGACCAAATGGACATTTCATACTGGTGCGTTTCTTCTAAATATTTTCAATCTCTCCGTGAAGAGTCAAGGGCTAAAAAATGTTTCTAAATTCTAAAACTCAAACAATAGAATGGATAGGACCATGTTTTTAGTTCCCTCCTTTTAGAAAAGTATGTAGCTGAGTCCTGGCTCCACTCTCAGTTCCAGTTCCCAGCTGATGCTCATTCTACGAGACAGCAGGTGGTGACTCAAGTGATTGGGTCCTTGCCACCCACATGGGACCTAGGTTGAATTCCCAGCTCCTGGCTTCTGCTTGGCCCAGCCCTGAGTGTTGTGGGCATTGGAGAGCAAATGAGTAGATGAAAGATCTCTGTTTATTCTTTTGCCTCTGTTTTTGAGATATATTAAAAAATGCAGACACTGGGCAAAAAGTGCGCAAAAGCCTAGTTATGGAGGCTTTGGCTAAGAGAGAAAACATCGTATTGGAATAGAGACTGGAAAAGATAACCTGTTAATTTTGACAGAGAAATTAATAGGCAAGAAATAAAAACAATAGTTAAAAAGTATTTCTGGACCGTTTTCCAAGGAGGATATATGCATGGCCAGTAAGCACATGAAAAGATGCTCATCAGCATCAATCTGCATCAGGGACATGCACACTAGACCACAGTGAGACACCACCTCACACTCACTAGAATAGTTGTATTTTTTTTCATTTATTTGACAGATAGAGTTAGACAGTCAGAGAGAGACAGAAAGGTCTTCCTTACATTGGTTCACCCGACAAATGGCTGCAACGGCTGGAGCTACGTTGATCCGAAGCCAGGAGCCAGGTACTTACCCTGTTCTCCCATGGGGTGCAGGGCCCAAGTACTTGGGCCATCCTCCACTGCACTCCCGGGCCACAGCAGAGAGCTGGCCTGGAAGAGGGGCAACCAGAACTAGAACCAGGCACCCATATGGGATGCCGGCACCACAGGCAGAGGATTAACCAAGTAAGCCACAGCGCCGGCCCCTAGAATAGTTGTATTAAAGAAACAGAAAATAACAAGTGTTGGTAAGGTTATGGGAGAGTTGGTGCCCTTATTTATTGCTGGTGGAAATGTGAAACACTTTAACCATGATGGAGGAGAACAGCTGGGCAGTTTCTCAGACAACTAAACAGAATTTGGTATGACTTAGAGATCTCACACCTGGGTATATACCCAAATGTATTGAAAGCTGATACTCAAACAAAAATTTGTACATGAATGCCCATAGTAGCATTGTTCATAATAGCCAAAAAGTAGAAGCAATCCAAATGTCAGTCATCTGATGACTGCAGTACATCCATACAATGAAATGTGGTTTAAAAAGCTTTTATTTATTCATTTTTGTCTGTTTGAGAGGGAGGGAGGGAGAGAGAGAGAGAAAGAGGGAGAGAGAGAGAGAGCGAGAGAGAGAGACCTTCCATCCTTCCATTCACTCCCCAAATGCCTGCAGTTGCCAAGGCTGAGCCAGGCTGAAGCTGGAGCCAGGAACTTCACCCAGGTCTCCCACGTGGGTGGCAGGGACCCAAGCATTTGAGTCATCACTGCTGCCTCCTGAGATGCATGAGCAGGAGGCTGGGCTGGAAGCAGAGCAGCCGGACCCAGCTGGCATTTTGATATGGGATGCAGACGTCACGAGAGTGGACTTAACCTGCTGAGCCACAGCGCAGGCCCTTGTAATGTGTTTGGGCTATAAAAAGGAGTGAAGCCCTACAACATATGAATTTACAACATGGATGGACCTCAAAAACATGCTAAGTGAGAGAAATCAGACACAGAAGATCACATGCTGCAGGATTCTGAAAGCCCAGAGTTGGCAAATCCAGAGGTGGGGAGGAGCTCAGTGGTCATCAGGGGAGGGAGTGACTGCTTGATTGTCATGGGCTCTCCTTCTCAGGGTGATGAAAATGTCTGGAGATGAGGCTGCACCATGTTGTGAATACACCAAGTGCCAATGAATTATACAATTCAAAGTAGCAAAAGTTGTGAGTCCTGTGTTATATGAATCTTGCTTCCATTTTATTTTATTTATTTATTTTAAGATTTATTTATTTCTTTGAAAGTCAGAGTTACACAGAGAAAGAGAGAGTCTTCCATCTGATGGTTCACTCCCCAATTGGCCGCAACGGCTGGAGCTGCGCCGATCCAAAGCCAGGAGCCAGGAGCTTCTTCCGGGTCTTCCATGAGGGTGCAGGGGCCCAAGGACTTGGGTCATCTTCTACTGCTATACCAGGCCACAGCAGAGAGCTGGACAGGAAGTGGAGCAGCCAGGTCTTGAACCAGTGCCTATATGGGATACTGGTGCTTCAGGCCAGGGTATTAACCCACTGTGCCACAGCTCCAGCCCCATCTTGCTTCAATTTTAAAAAGATTTTACTAGAAATTTTACAAGATGTTCCATTCTTTCCTTCTCAACCCCTTAGCATTTTCTTGACAGATTTAGTGAAAGTTTGAATTACTTCTGGTTTGTATGTTTTCATTTGTTTGTTTTTGTTTTTTAGAGGTCTCTAATAGTTAGGTAATAGATACCTTATCCTAATTTTTAAAAGTTGTTTTAGGCATTGTTCAGGTTAAAATCATCACTGCTTTGCTTAATGGTATGGGATGTGTAGTGCTTGATCAGTTATTTGTGTATAAGTAGAATAGAAATATTACCAGTGGAGGAGTAGGGTTCCTTCCTTGCTGAATATCTGACTACCTCTGTCTGTGTGTTGTGTGGCCTTCTCCAGTGAGGGTTCTGACACATCCCTCAATTTTCCCAGGAGAGTATCCTTACACTTGATTATGCAGAAAGATATTTGTTTGAGGTTCTGAACATCTATCCTCTGGCCCTGCTTTTGCTAGCATTGTGTGTTTGAAAGGGCAACACTTCTGATCCAGCTCCCTGCTAATGTGCTTGGGAAAGCTGAGGAAGATGGCCCAAGTGCTTAGGCCCCTGCAACCATGTGGGAGACCAGGAAGAAGCTCCTGGTTCCTGGCTTCAGCCTGCCCAGACCTGGCTGTAGTGTCCATTCAGGAGTGAACCAACGAATGGAAGATCAGTCTCTCTTTCTCCTTCTCTCTCTCTAAGAAAAATAAAAGGAAACAAAGTGATGCCCAAGACACTCTCACTTGATGGTCTGGTCTGTGTTTATCAGAGCTGTACGGCATTACTGTGATTCCAGCCTCAATTCCCCATGTGAATTCCCCAGGCTAGTGAGCTGGGCTGGACTGTGTGTGGGTCACATGGGTGACCTTTACACTTCTTTGATCCCATGGGTGCAGTGAATTTTGTAACTTACCAACTTAATTTTTTTATTTCCTCACTGACTTCAGAAAAGCTTAGACATATATTTGCAGATTTTGGCAAGAACATAGACTTTCTGGGGCATGAACTGTGACTTCTGAGTTACTCTTTCTGCTTTATGTATGTTGCTATATGCTTTTTCTCTTTTTTCAGTGGAAAGGAATTGAATATACTTCATTTAACTTTCAACTTTTTAGATTTTTGTAATTCAAACTTTATTTTTGTTACAGGGCAGGACAGAGATTGGAGTCCAGAAGTAAAATCTCATTTCTCTATTACAAAGAGAAAGGCAGACTGTGGCTCCCCCACTGCTTTCCTACACACATAGCCTCACAGTTGTACAGGAGGTTCACACGGCAGTACCCACTGTCTTAAGAGCGAAACTCCGCCTGTCACTTTCTACTGTTTTAATTCAGAGCGGCTCATCAAAACTCGACTCAGAGCAGCCTTCACATCCTTGTTCCGCAGGCTGTAGATGAGGGGGTTCAACATGGGAGTCACCACAGCATAGAAGAGCACTACCACCTTGTCCTGCTCAGCGGAGGCGGTGGAACGAGGCTGCATGTAGGTAAAGAGGGCCATTCCATAAGACATGGAGACCACGGTGAGGTGCGAGGCACAGGTTCCAAAGGCTTTGCGGCGTCCCTGGGTGGAGCGGATCTGCAGGATGGCAGCCACGATGTAGGCGTAGGACAGGGAGACCAGGCAGCAGGGCAGTAGCAACACAACCACACTGGAGGCCACGATGACCACCTGGTTGATGGTGATGTCCACGCACGCCAACCTGACCACAGCCAGTGTCTCGCAGGCCACATGGTTCAGCACATTGTGCCCACAGGTGGGAAGGCGCATGGTAACTGCTGTCTCCACAGCAGAATTAGCCAGACCCACAAGCCAAGAGACAGCTGCTAGTGCCACGCAGAGCCTTGGGCTCATCACTGTCATGTAACGCAGGGGGTCACACACAGCCACGTAGCGGTCGTAGGCCATTGCGGCCAGCAGCAGGAACTCGGTGCCCCCGAGGGCCAGGGAGAAGAAAAGCTGGGTCCCACATCGGGTGAAAGAGATGGTCTTCTTCTCCAGGAGGAAGTGTGCCAGCATCTGGGGGACCCCGCTGGAGGTGTAGCAGAGGTCCACGGCCGAGAGGTTGCAGAGGAAGAAGTACATGGGCAGGTGCAGTCGTGCATCCAGGACAATCAGGAGGAGGATGAGCCCGTTACCCAGCAAGGTCAGCAGGTAGGCAGCCCCAAACAGGACAAAGAGTCCAACCTGGGTCCTCCTGTCACTGGAGAGGCCCAGCAGGATGAACTCACTCACCCAGGTGTCATTTTCTCTCCTCATGGAGCAGGTGAGTCAGGCTGCCGGGGAGGAGACACAGCAGAGGTGGTAAGGAAAGATCTTACTTTAGGCCAGTTGGGTTAAGTCCTGTGCCAGTATTGGAGCTGGAATTGGGACACTGGGTCTGGATTCTTTAGCTTCGGTGGTTAGGGGAGAGTGCAATGAAGATGTTGGGAGCTGGACATTTGGCTTCAGACACTGAGCTGTGAGATTCTCAAGGAAAATGGCCTTGCTTTGGCCATTTTTCTATGTCTGGGGCCCAGCACAGTCACAATTATATAGGAGGTAATGAATGTAGAGGAGAGGTGGAGAGGAAAATTGGTGTGGAGGAGAGAGAACAAATGACAGAATAAAAGGATAAAAGGAAGAGAGAAAGATATAGTAAGGCAGGAAGTAGGGAAAAGGAAAGAAGAGTGGAAAATAGGGAATAAGGGGCTGATTCTTCAATGGGGGAGGCAGCAGTGGTTCCGGAATTGTGATCAGGTGCTTGAGAGCAGTAGAGATGCCCTGAGTGTTACCCCTGGATGTCACTTCCTGAGCCTGCATTCCGTTGCTCTTCATCACTTTCTAGTGCCCAGCCAAGGTCACTGCCTGGGAAGGGGCACTCTCACGTCCTTCTCCATTTGCTCATCCATCCAGATGATTACCTCCTTCAAACCAGTATCTGTTAAGCTCCTGCTGTGTGCAAGGAATGGAGCTAAGCATTGGCTACCTGTCCATGAGCAAGAAACATGGATCCTGCTTTCTTGTTTTTTTTTTTTTTTAATTTAACTAGAGACACATAGATTAAATTAATAATTACAAAAAATTAATTAAGTGTAATTGTGCTAAGTGCTCTGAAGGAGAACAAGGTTAGTACTTGGTTAATTAAATTTGGACCTTTGTAATTAAATTACCCCTGTAGTTATTCTGTGCTTCTCAATAACTTGTGATTTGTGCAGAGAATTGCAAGCATCTTTGATGTTTAAATAAATGATTAAAATGTATATAATGATAGCATTTGGAAACCAATGACACTCACGTATTATTTCTGAGCATGAAGTGATGGACTTCTTTAAGTCTTTCAGATGGAATGACTTCTCTTTTCTCAGCTAAGGATGTATTGGGTTATTCCTTCCAGCATGCTGGCTGATTTTCTAGGAAAATAGAATTCAATGCAATTGAGTTTTTCTAGTAGAAATGTAATCTCTAGATAAATTTTCTGCTTTTAAAATATTTAATTAACAAATTAATTCCTTTATTAAAACTTATTTAGTAAATCTGACATGATATTTTTCAACAAACTCTAGGAAATACTGCCATTCCGTGTCAGGAATTTGTATTAAGAAATCAGCAGTACCACAGAATCAAATAAGGATTTAAAAAATTGAATCTGGGTAAAATTGGTGGGCAGCAAAGAGAACATGTTTGTGGAAGCTGCTACAGCCAAACAGAGGATACACGTGATATATCAGCATTGCGTAACCAGCATGGAGCCACAGAATCAAATACGAAGCAATTGAAAAGCACAATTCAATATGGATTTCTTCTGGGAACAGTGCCTGGAACTTTTATTGGCACTTACAGGGCCTGGGTGGAGCAGGCATCTCTTGCCTCTGTTCAGCCGGGCCCTACAGTGGCCAGAAGGTGTCACTGTCGAAGCTCCTAAGATTAGAAACTGGCCTTGGGTTTTTCAGAGTGATCAGGTTGTGGGTCAGAGTGCAGGGAGCCTATGGCTGGGCATCTGCATACTGCACAGGGCGCCTGTGGTTGCCCGAAGAACCTGATCCCTTGAAGCAGCAGTAGTAACTCAGTGAGGATCTTGTGCCATCTGTGGGTCGCTCCCTACCATAGACCAAATTCTCACCTTCAGAGTTGGTGTTAGGGATGGAGAGTTCCTCCAAAAGGCGACCAAAAAAAGAACAGCAGAGAAGTACTTCATGTTTTCATTTTATAAACAAGGAAACCGGGAGGTAAACTGAGTTGCCCGGGTCCCAGATCTACTTGGGAACTAAGCTGGACAAAGCTTCACGTTTTCACTGCCATTCTCAGCTTTCTCCCAGCTCATCAGTGAGGAACAGGGTTGTGTGTGTGTGTGTGTGTGTGTGTGTGTTGGGGGGGGGATGGTTCTGGAAGGATGGCTGGCCATCTGAGCATCTGAGGAGTGCAAGGTGGGAGGCTCAGCTGTACTGTTTGTAGGGAAATGCTTTGTGGTGAGAAGTCAAGAAATCTGAGCTCCACTTTGCCTGTTTTTGTGTGTTGTGTGTCCTGGGTAAGCTCACAGAGCTTCCTGACCCTAAGTTTCTTCATCTGAAATGTGTTAATAATGACACCTACCTCACAGTAAAATCACAAGAATGTGCATATGCTTTGTCAAGCACTGCAAGTTTAGGTGGCTATGGTTTCCTTATCACCAAGTCCATGCCATTAAGGTAACTCTTTCCACTGATACAGGGACAAGAAGCCACAAGAACAGGTGCCACAAAGGTCAGAAAGTTATCAGAATGCAGGCCTTGGAGCCCCTTAGTAATGAATTATATTGCCTAAAAATTAATTACAGGGGCCCTGCTTAAATATAATGAAGAATTATTGTAGAGGGTCTGTCTATACCCAGTCGGCACACAACATGAGCACATTATCTTTTATACCAATACATTAAATTTTTTAAATATTTAATTAAGAGGCATAGGGGAACAGAGAGAGGGAAAAAGAGAGAACTTCCAACTGTTGGTTAAGATCCTTATTCCCACAATGGCCCCTGCAGGGGCCAACAATGCCATACAAATGCCCTCCATGGGCGGCAGGAACCTGACCACTTTGGTTATGACTGCTGTCTCCCAGTATCTGCATTAGCAGGAAGCTGGAGTCGGGAGTTGGAGGGAGGCATTGCATCCCGGTAACCTGATGTGGAATGTGTGTCTTAGTATCTTAACTGCTAGGCTAAACCCCCAACCCCCAACATGTTTTTGATGCTGTTTTTAGACGATAAGTGATTTTTACTGACAGATAGCCCTGTTCTCAGCTTTTTGGAATTATTAGAGATTTTATTCTACATTGCTCAACTCAGTAAGCACTGAATGCAGAGTAGGGCCTGGTTCGGCGGCCATACTGGGGATGAGGAATCGGCGTGGTCCGCTCTCACTCTCCAGGAGCTCAGCTTGGCAGGGAGATCAGGAGGGTGAGTCATCGTGGCCTTATTAGAGCGGTTTCAGAGGAAGTTTGAGCATCATGTCGGGTAACTGGAGACACTGAGTCTGGCTAAATTAATAGCCTGGCAGATATGTAGAAATAAAGTAGAAGCAAAGAAACAACCAGGGTCTCCGTGCCTTGGAAAAGTAAATGTGGTTAATGGTTTATAGCATGAGGATCCATTCCATATCAAAAACATCTATGTATCTAAGATAATCGAAAATGAATCTTGATGTGAATGGAAAGGGAGAGGGAGTGGGAAAGGGGAGGGTGGTGGGTGGGAGGGACAGTATGGGGGGGAAAGCCATTGTAACCCATGAGTCGTACTTTGGAAATTTATATTCATTAAATAAAAGATAAAAAAAAAATCAAAAAAAAAAACAAAAAAAAACATCTATGTATCATTGAGTAAGTTGATATATATTAAAGCTGCGATTTCTCCATCTGCAGAATAGGCAAGTAAGATTAAAGAAATATTACAATTTCTCTATGCTCTAAAGATTTATGATAGAGGAATGAATATAAGCTGTAGTTTAAAGCAGTCTAAACAGGAAAAAAATTCTTTGATCACTCTGAGTATGCAGCAATAGTAGGGCTGCAGACAATAAGATATTACGGGTTACTGAGTTTCAGGTTCAGAGGATTCAGATCACACACACAGCAGTCTGGGGAGGTGGCATGAAGGGAACCCCGGGAATAAGGAATTAGGGAAAGGAGGAGTCTTGCCAGTAGAAATAGGAAGCTTGGGTCAAGGCTGAAAGGCTCATGGCCTCTCTGGTACTTGAGCCTCTGTCCGAAGCTAACCTCTGATAATTCCTAGATTGGGATGGCCCCAGCCCCCAAGTTTTCCACCAGGTTAGGGACCAAACCAGCCTTAGTTTCATAAGAATTCTGCTTCTTGATTATTCAGAGTCTTCAACGTCCTCTTTTTCAAGAGCTGATAGGGGGTCTACTCTACGTCTGTCTGCTTTTATACCAGTCCCAGCTCTGCTCCCTTCCTTCTTATTCCAGCGAAGTTCAAATGCCCCAAGACCCAGAACAGAGCCTTTTTCCTCCCGTTGGCTTCCAGTCTTCAGTCCCTTGAATGTACATCCTTAGCACTGAAGTTTATGCTGCTGAATGGATGCCTAACCAAGATGGAGGACCCCATCCCGGGGTTTGAAAACAATTAGCTGCACCATCCAGGTCACGGGGGGTGGGGGGGATGAAAAGAGCCCCAGCAACAACCAGTGAGAACAACATAGTAGGGGAGCCAAGGGCAGCCCTGCTGCTCCCTGGGTTTGGGCTTCATCCTGTCACTTTTTCTGCAGGGGGACTCATGGAGGCTGTGTGCTCACCTCCTGCGCAGGACTTGTTTTGGATGGAGAGGCAGTGCTTCTCTTAGGAAGTCCTCGGAGTGGTTTTCCATCCTGTTCTTGGGAATGGAAGTTTTATTTTGTCAGTCCTAGCTGGTAACTTTTCAGGACCTAGGCATCCCCAGGGGGTAATTACTAGCTCTTGGCTTGTTCTTTCACTCATCCTCCCCCAGCTACTTCTCTGCAACCTCAGCTCCCCCTGCCTCTAAGTTCCCTGTGGAATAAACATTCTGAAAATATTTTATCTCAAGTTTTAATTGTCCTTCTAGTTCCTAGGCTAATGAGCCCTTCTCTGGCTCTTGGATGTCTTTTACAGACTTTCCGGGTTATGGCATCGTTGGGGGCTTTTGATTGGAGGCAGGAGGCAGGGAGATTTACTTCTTTGGCCTAGTAGGAAGAAATCAAGTAACTGGTATAGAGAAAAGGTATTAAAATCTGAGAGCCCGGACTCCCTCCTAAGGGGAACACATCTACATTTGGTGATCAGGGAGTGGTGAGGTGAGTGGAGCCATCTGGAGCCATCTCATTCATGGCCTGGGAGCCACGAGGAAGTCCAAGCTCACAGCCATTACAGTATTTCCACAGGCTTCTTGGTGGTCTTCCATAACACGTTTCTGTTGAGCTGTGTTTCTTTTATGTATTTTCATCTCACCTGAAGTTTTTCCAGCATTTGTTGATCCTGATCTTGTTCTTGGCCATCTTCCACAAAGAAGATGTCTTTTTTTTTTTTTTGACCAAAATAAACATCTTTTAATTTCATTTTCCATTAACGTTTTAAATTTATTTTTTTAAAATTTTAATTAGTTTTTTTAACAGATTCAATGAGCTTTGTAGATACAATTCTAAGAACATAATGATATTCCCTTTCTCCCCACCATCTCCCTCCCATCCTCTTCCCTTCTCCCTCCCTCCCTCCCTCTCTCTCTCTCTCTCTTTCTTTCTTTCTTTCTTCTTCTTCTTCTTTTCTTTCTTTCTTTCTTTCTTTCTTTCTTTCTTTCTTTCTTTCTTTCTTTCTTTCTTTCTTTCTTTTTTTGTAAAGGTTTAATTCTTCACCAAATAAGTTTAACAAGTTAAAAGCAAAATGACTCTAGTGGGAATAGAGACAACAGCTATAAACAATAATTGAATGGAAAAAATGACCATTTCACCAAAATAAAGAACCATCTTTTATTCTGAGTTTGTTTCTCATCTCTTAAAAAATCCTTCTTTTTTTTAAAAAATTTTAATTTTTAATTAGTTTTTAAACAGATTCAATGTGCTTTGTCAATATTTTCTAAGAAGAAAATGATATTCCCTTCCTCCCTCCCTCCTTCCCCCTCACCTCCCCCACCCTCCTTCTTTCTCCTTTTCTTTCTTTCTTTCTCTTTCTTTCTTTCTTTCTTTCTTTCTTTTTTAGTTTTTGAGATAACACATTTTAAATTTCCATTACAGTAAAAAGGCTTAATACTTCACTGAATAAGAAGTTTAGCAAGTAAAAAGCAAAAAGACCCTAGTTTAATGGTGTAATGGGAATATAGACAATGGCTATAAAGAATAATTAAATGGAAAAATGACCATTTCAGCCATATATGGTACATTTTTAAGTAATCACAGATCATTAAAACTATTGTAGTATAACATTCTTAACCATTGGTTTGACAAAGGTATAAAATAAAGTTTTACAAAACTGTATTTGCAGCAATACTGATACACACAGGTATTTCTTTTTTTCTTTATTCTTTTGTTTGTTTCTTTAAATATTTGCTCCCACATATAAAGGAGAACATGCAGTGTTTGTCTTTCTGAGTCTGGCTTATTTCACTCAACGTGATGCCTTTTAGTTGTGTCCATTTTCCTGCAAATGGTAGAATTTCATTTTTAAAATAATTCAATAATATTCCATTGTGTATATATACGACATTTTCTTTATCTATTCATCTGATGATGAGCACCTTGGTTGATTCCAGATTTTTGCTATTGTGAACAGTGCTGCTGTAAACATGGTCGTGCAGGTATCACTTTGATACATTGCGTTCAAGTCTTTTGAGTATATACCCAGTAGTAGGGTTGCTGGGTCATATGACAAGTCTATTTCTAGAAATTGCCACACAAATTTACATCCCACCAACAGTGTATAAGCATTCCCCTTTGTTCACATCCTTGCCAACCTTTGTTACTCTCTGTGTTTAGGATTTTAGCCATTTTGATGGGGGTGAGGTGATATCTCCTTGTGGTTTTTATTTGCATTTCTCTGAAGGCTAGTGATATCGAGCATTTTTTCATATATTTGTTGGCCATTTGTATTTATTCTTTTGAGAACAGTCCATTAGAGTTCTTTGCTCATTTCTCAACTGGGTTGGCTGTTTCCATTGTTGAGTATATTTTTTTTAAGATTTATTTATTTATTTACTTTGAAAGTCAGAGTTACACAGAGAGACAAGGAGAGGCACACACACACACACACACACACAGAGAGAGAGAGAGAGAGAGAGAGAGAGAGAGGTCTTCCATCAGATGGTTTACTCCCCAATTGGCTTCAACAGCCGGAGTTGCGCCAATCTGAAGCCAGGAGTCAGGAGCTTCCTCTGGGTCTTCCCATGCGGGTGCAGGGACCTAAGGGCTTGGGCCATCTTCTACTGCTTTCCCAGGTTACAGCAGAGAGCTGGATCAGAAGTGGAGCAGCTGGGTCTTGAACCA
The DNA here is from genome assembly GCF_051225735.1 of Oryctolagus cuniculus. NCBI lineage: Eukaryota > Metazoa > Chordata > Mammalia > Lagomorpha > Leporidae > Oryctolagus > Oryctolagus cuniculus. The sequence goes on along the minus strand of NC_142869.1, from coordinate 180,079,221 downwards.
GCGTCCATATGGGATGCCGGCACTGCAGGTGGCAGCTTTATCTGCTACGCCACAGCACCAGCCCCACGTTGTTCAGTTTTTAAAATATTCAAGATATTAATTCTTTGTCAGATAGGTGGTTTACAAATATTTTTTCCCATTCTGTTGGATGTCTCTTCATTCCATTGATTGTTGCCTTTGCTATGCAAATACTTGTGCATTTGATATAGTCCCATTTGCTTAGTTTTGCTCTTGTTGCCTGTGCTTTGAGGGTCTTGTCTAAGAAGTTGTCCCTAAGGCTAATGTTTGGAGTGTTTCTTCTACATTTTCTTTCAGCAACTTCATCATCTCAGGTGTTAAATTTAGGTCTTTGATCTATCTTTAGTGGATTTTTGTATATGGAGAGAGGGATGGGTGTAATTTCATTCTTCTATGTATATAAATACTCATTTGCCAGCACCATTTGTTGAAGAGATTATCCTTACGCCAATGTATGGTCTGAACACTTTTGTCAAAAATCAGTTGGCTGTATTGTTGCTCCCCCTCTTCGTGGAGGAACGACACAGGACCCTGCGCTGTTCTTTTGTCTGCTCGGCCCTCCCCGGGTTTGCTGCTGGTTCTTCCCGGGTTGGCTACTGACCCTTCCACCTCCGTGGAAGGGCGGTTCCCCCTGCCACATTCCCCACTTCCGCGGGGGAGCAGCACACCGCCGGCCGGCTCTCTCGGGGGCTGCACAGGTGTTCCTTCAGATAGATGTTCCCCTTAGATGTTCCTCGTGCATGCTGTCTCTCTCCTCCTTTATAGTCCTCTTCCGCCAATCCCAACTCGGCTGCCCACACGCCGAGTACGCTGCTCTCCTCCAGTCAGGAGCAGGATCAGCTCCTGGAGGTCAGCACTCAAGTTGGCAAGAGGCAGCTGCGTAGAAGCTGTTTTCTCCTCTCCCAGCGCCATATTGTAGGAGAGCAGATGCATAGAATAAGTCTTAATTCCAGTAACTCAGTCCAGTCCGGGTTGCTCCCCACATGTATGAATGTGGATTAATTTCCAGGCTCTCTATTCTGTTCTATTCATCTATGTATTGGTTTTTATTCCAACATCATGCTGTTTTAATTACTATAGCTTTGTAGTATGCTTTGAAATCAGGTATTGTGATGCTTCCAGCTTGATTTTTCATGTTCAGGGTTGTTTTGGCTGCTCTGGGTCTTTTGTGATTCCATATGAATTTTAGGAATGTTTTTTATAGTTCTGTAATGAATGTAATTGGTATTTTGATAGGGATTGCATTGAACATTTTATCAAAATATAATGTCCTTCTCTATCTCTTTTTACAATTTTTGATTTAAAGTTTGTTTTATTTGATATCAGGACAGCTATTCTGGCTTACTTTTGGTTTCCATTTGCCTGGTATATCTTTTTCCAACTCTTCACTTTCAGTCTGTTGTATTTTTGTGAAATGAGTTTCTGTTCTAGCATATAGGTAGCAAATAGTGGGGTCCTTTTTTTTTTTTTTTTAATCCATTCAGCCATCCTAAGTCTTTTGGCAGGTGAATTTAATCCATTTACCTTCAAGGTTAGTATTGGTAGACAAGAACTAAGACCTGTCATTTTGTTGACTGGATAATGATTCTACCAGCTCTGTCAGTGAATTTGATGGTGACAGGTGTTTTGTGTTTACTTCTAATGCAGGACACCCTTCAAAATTTCTTGTAAGGCTGGTATGGTGGTGGTGAATTCTCTCAGTTTTTGCTTATATGAAAAATACTTGATTTCTCCTTCAATTTTAAAGGATAGCTTCGCTGGATATAATATTTTTGGATGGAAGATTTTTTCTTTTAAGACTTTTTTATCATCCCAGTCTCTTCTGGCATGTAGGGCTTCCACTGAGAAGTCTACTGTTTGTCTATTTTTCCTTTATATGTAAATTGACAGTTTTCCCTTATTGTGTTTAGGATTCTTCCCTTGTCTTTAAATTTTGACAGTTTGATGACAGTGTGCCTTGGGGAAGACTGTTTTTGGTTGAGTCTGCTTGGGGTTCTTTGAGCTTCTTGTTTCTCTTTCAAGACCTGGGAAATTTTCAACTGTTATTTCATTTAGTAGGCTTCTAATGGCTTTTTCCTTTTCTTCTCCTTAAGTAATACCTATAATATGAATATTTGGGCATTTTATGATATCTCAATTTTGCATAGACTTTCATCATTCTTTTCTCTTTATTTTTATTTGATTGGGTTATTTCAAAATTCTTATCCTTGATGTCAGAAATTCTTTCTTCCCCTTGGTGTATTCTGCTGTTAAAGTGCTCAGTTGTATTTTGTATTTCACTGATTGAAGAGTTAATCTCCAAATTTTCTATTTGGTTCTTCTTAATGAGTTCTGTCTCCTTAGTAATATATTCATTCATGTCAGTCATTGATTTCCTCATTAGTTTAGTCTGTCTGTATTTTCTTGCATCTCACGAGTTTCTTTATAATCTTTATTTTGAATTCTGTATCTGTCATTTCATATATTTCCTCCAGTTCAGGATCTAATCCTGGAGGAATATTGTGTTCTTTTGAAGGCATCATGCTACCTTGCTTCTTCATGTCTCCTGTGTCCCTACGTTGACATCTGCCCATCTGGTGTATTTGTCCCTTCTTCTTTAGGGAGTAAATTTTGTTGTAAAAGAGTTTATGGTTTAGCTGGAGTGCAGGGAATCACTTGGCTTGTTGCTTTGGTTGTATGTGAGCTCTGAGTGATTTCTTTTGTCTTAATCAGTGTCAGATGTGTCTAAAAGTGACACAGTGGTCTAGTCTGCTGCAGTTCATAGGGAAAGATGTGTGACTTTGAGATGAATAAGGGTTTCCTTGGGTGTGTATTTTTGGTGAACAGAGAGTTTGGTGTCAGTCTCTGTGGCGACTGTGATAGCCAGGACCTTGTTCTTGGTGCAGAGGGAGACGAGAGTGGCGGCTCCCTTGTCCTAATGGTAAGCTTGAGTTGTTCTGGGGCTTATGGCACCAACTGCTGTGGCTCTAGCACTGTGTTAATACAGATGGTTCCTTCCTCAGGTCCTGCTAGGAGAGCCCAACTGGTGCTGTGACTTATAATATCAACAGCCCTAATCCTAGGACTAGAATCCTGCAGGGTGACTATAAGGTATATGGGAGATTTTACTCAGGAGAGAATGGGATCAGAGAGGTGGAATGCAGGTAGGTTCTTTCCTTCTTGACTGATTCTGGTAGTATTGAGAAATTTAGAACAAATTGTTATAATCCTGGCGTTGCTGGGTATAGTGGGGTCATTACCCAGACCTCCCAGGGTGGGAGTGGATTTATTTACGGGCTGCTTCTGTTGTTAGCCCCTACAAGCTAAGGTGAATACCCTTGTTCATGTAGAGTGAGTGAGTGTAGCTCTGGGGCTAATACCCCCAAACTCTCACAGTTGCAGGGTGCAGGGGATCTGTCCTTTCCCCCACAGGTTGCCCTGACTCTGACTATGATGCTGCTAGGAGTAGGACAGAGGTGTGCTGTGTGGCTTTTTGCTGCCAAGGATGGTGCTGTGTGTGGATCAGGGAGGGGAGGAAAGGAAAGCAACGTGGCTTCCTAGCTGTAAGCCAGGCAGTTGCTCGACCCCATTCAGCTCTCCAGGCTGAAGTGGAAGTCAGTGGACGACTGTGGAATTCCCTCTGAGCTAAAACTGTGGGTGGTGGGGCATGAGGATTTCTTCCTACCTTAAGATGGTAAGATGGCCACTAGTGGCCCACAGCTGACTGCACAGCACAGCTGGCTACAGAGGTGTCTTTGTCTTCTCTCTTCCTGTCCCATGGAGTCCGAGTCTTCCTTAACTTTTTCCCCTTCTTCACTGAAAATTTCCATCAGTCAGGTCTTGGATTATTTGAAGCATGAAAGGCAAATTTGTAAATATTATACTTTGGTCAGTATTCTGGACTAGAGGAAGGACAGTGGGTTCCTGCTCTGGCTTTAGTACAAAATGCTCTAAGACTTTGGGCAAATCAGTCAATCTCCCAGTGTCTGCTTCCTAATTGGTAAAAGAAAATGGTTGGATTGGGCCTAAATGAGGCTGAAGTTCTGGAAGTCTATGTTTTTCAGTAGGTACCTTATAGTCTTTTCCTTTCATTCTAGATTCTGAGGTCCAAGACTAAAGTTATTCCATCAGATGTTCCAAGCTGTGGACAGGAGATCAAAGTAGTTCTCTCCTTGGAGCCTGATATGTGCCGGGAGATTCATGGAAAGAACCATGAAATTTATGCACAATTCAGACCTTAGACCTTGGCATAATTCATTTCTTGCAATATCTGTGCAGCACCAGGCCTTCTGCTCACTTGGGTCTTTCCCTTCACCTCTTTGGAATTTCCCCACTGCTATGCACTTCCAATTCCTTTCTTCCCCACCGTAACATCTCTTGCCACAGGCTTTCCTGCTACTATCAAAAGTGTAGAGTTCATTCTCAAGAGACTGCTATATCTGGTTTTCAGTTACTGACCTCTCCCATTCTATTCTGCCCATTCTTTTCTACCAGAATTAACTTCTTCCCGACTTTCCCCAGTGAACTCTAAGAGGCAGCTTCTGTGAAGCACGTTATTGATTGAACAGGTGACCATTGGCTGAAGCAACATCAATAGCCTTGGGTAGAACTCATCACTACTTAGCTGAATTAAGGTCTGAAAACTTCTCTGTTCCCTGTCTCCACATAAGAAATACTCACATAAGAAGTACTCAAAAAAAGCATTACTTTGACAGGTGCCTCAAGACCTCAGAAATTTTGGATTAATAAATACAAAAGTGTATTGAGCTGATGTTCCCAAAGTTTTATTTTATCTTTGTTGTATCTGTAATTCTTCATATAGTGTTTTTTGCATGAGGAATTGGACATTTATTCTCTCGTCTCTTTATTGTGTCATATCTGCCCTCAATGTACAGGTTGGCCCTTGGTTTTTAACTCTATGTGGCTGCTGCTTTCCTGGTCCATTAAGGAAATTCTTCTGTGAAACCCTTCTCCCTGTCGGCTCCCAGCCTTCCATAACTCTTTTCCACTCTCATCTGAATCTTGATTTATCACTCAGCTGCTTTGTGGCCATTGGTCCAGGCTGCCAGATATTTTGCTCCGTTCCATTCTCCTAAGGATACAACTGCTTGTGCCATGGGTCCAGGTGGGAGAGGAGGGAAGGAAGGAATACAGCCAGGACAGATCAGATCATGGTGCCACGCAGCTGCAAGACAGACTGGGATCCCTAAACATAAAGCATGTGAAATATTTTGCTTAAGAACCTGTTTGATTCTTTTTGGAAGGCCCCTCTTGATTCCTGTACCTTGGTGTGGGCTTGGCCCTAAAAAGGGAACTGGATGTGTGCCATGCCCTAGGGAACAAGAGGAGGAAAATATGTTCTGTTTAATTCAGAACACCTCTGCAAGGTAGGAACAGATTTGGGTTGAGCTAAATAATTGACTACGAGCCAGCTGAGATGAAAGTTGAGATGTGTCTGATGTCAGATCTCATGCTCTTTTTACTGGGCCTTGCCACCTCCTGCATTCTTTCCTTTGGGAAAGGAAGTGGTTGCAATGGAAAACTGGCGGCCTCTTCATACTCTGCCGTTCTGAAATTCTGTATGTGGAGGTCAGCAGAAGGGAAAGCAGAATCACTCTGCTACCAGGATCTTTCCCGTAATCCCATTAGGCAATACAGTGTCTCTGTACACAAAAGGAGCAGCGCAGAGTCCTGTCCTGGTGAATCCTGCTACTTTAAATATAACTTGCTTTCTGGCCTTTAGGTAATCACACTGACATGCTTTTGTCTTGAGCCTATTGGCTCACCTCTAGGCCTCGACATTAGCCTCTATTTTTCCATTACATTTTGGATATTGTGATGGGCTGAATAATGCTCCCTACCCCTCGAGGTCCACATGGTAATCCTTGAAATCCTAGAATATGTTTCTCTACCTAACAAAAGGGACCTTGTAGATGTGATTAGGTTAAGGTTTTGCAATGGGTGGATGACCCTGGATTATCCAGATGAACCCAGTATAATCACAAGGGCCCTTACAGGAGAGATGAAGAAAAATCAGAATCAGAAAAAGTTGTGGACAGAAGCAAGAGGTAGGATGATGCAAGGAATGGGCCGTACACCAAGGAAGGTAGGTGGGCACCAAGAGCAGAAAAAGGCAAGGGAACGAGTTGTTTGAAGCTTCCAGGAGGATCAAGTTCTGCTAACACCTTGACTTTAGCCAGGTAGAATTGATCTTGGACTTGTGGCTTCCAGAGCTGTAAGAGAATAAATCTGTGTTGTTTTAAGGTATTAATTTATGGTAATTTCTTATAGTGGTCATGGGAAACTAATACAGAGTCTAATCTCTTCCCTTTCTCCCATCCTCAAGTCCCCTTGGTATTAATTTATAATGACATTCCAGCTTTGTTCTCCATGTCTTGCCTCATCTTCTTGAATCTGATCTCCTTCTTGCTCTCTGAGATCTCTGTCCCTCAACCCATAGACTCCGTCTTTGGAATTGCCTGACAATTAGTGAGTTGGTCAACTTTTCATCACTTTAACTAAAATACCTGAGAAGCTAGTTTTGAAGGACGATTTTTTGTGCCTCACAGTTCTGGAAGTTTGCAGTCCACGATCAGGTGGCGCCATTGCTCTGGTGTCTGATGAGGGTAGTGGATGGTGGAATGTATATGGATGGAGCATCTCACGGTGAGACAGATGGCACAAAGACAGACAACATACCCCTTCTCCTTGTCCACGTGTATGTCCTTATTAGGTCACCATGAGTCAATCACAGGTTCGCCCCAGCATCTTTCTTTTTTATTTTAAAGATTTATTTAGTTATTTGAAAGTCAGAGTTAGAGAGAGAGAGAGAGAGAGAGAGAGAGAAAGCAAGTGAGCTTCCATCTGCTGGTTTATTGCAACAGCTGGGGCTGGGCCAGGTCAGAGCCAGGAGCCAGGAGCTTCATCTGAGTCTTCCACATAGGTGGCAGATGTCCAAGTACTTGGACCATTTTGCTCTTTTTTCCAGGCCATTAACAGGGAGCCTGATAGGAAGTGGAGCAGCTGAGACACAAACCCATACCCATATAGGATGCTAGAATTGTAGGTGGCAGCATTACTTGCTATGCAACAATGCCTACCCCCTCATCCCACTTTGTAATCCAATCTAGTCATTTCCCAAAAACAGCACATTCAGACATTATAACTGTATGAAATCTATACCCTTTGTCCATTAGTCATTAACATAAGGATTTGGAGATCAAGTTCTAACACATGTGCCTTTGGGGGAAACCCAAACTAATATCCAAACTATAGCTATCAGCTCTCCCAATAAATAATGCAAATGAGAATTTCTGTGTTTTCACAGAATGAGGATACTTCTGCTAGTCTTGTGATCCACGGTGAAGGGATATCTCTTGCTGGCTTAGTTTAAGGGCACAATTGCCCTGTGATTTATTGATTTCCCAGGTGCTAGGGCCATTCTTTGCCATGATAGCTGCTGAAATATTCATCATTGGGTACCAGGAATTCTTCACTCCTAATACCTCACTTCAATGTCTCTGAAGACTCTGCCACTTGTAAAAAAGATGTTAAAATTTGATTGGTACACATGCATACATTTACCGAAATATCACACTGTTCTCCAAAAACGTGTACAATTATTGTTAAAAAGTTTTAAAAAATGTTTAAAAGGTGGAAATGCTAACATGATCAAATTATCACACAGTGAACACATGTATTAAATTATCATGCTGTACCCCATACATGAGCAATTAAAATAATAGTCATAAAAATGAATTATACCAATCCCCCATACAACCAGATTGATGTAAAAAATAATAATATTAAAATAGATTGTTTGGTTTTGTCTCTGCATGAGAATAACCAGATAGACATCTCATGCCCATACCTTCCAAAGTGAAGTGTTTGCATCCTTATGCAATATTTTTGAAGCAGTTTCCGAAGCTGATTGGTGGCTCTTCTAATCCTCACCTCATTGTGAACGTGGTGAAACTGCAGAGGTGGGGGCGGAGGTGGGAGAGAACTTTCTGAGGGTGATTTGGTCCCTCGGGTGTTTCTTCTCCTCCACTCCCATGCATGAAGGGTGGGTGGGTTTCTCCTTCACCTCAAGCCGCTCGCTGTCTTGAACCAGTCCACATGCACCCTTGAGCTGTGGAGATCCCAGAGACAGGTAGAAGTAGAGGTTAGATGGGTGTGAGCAGGCAGAGCAGAGAGAAAGAAGGAGGTTACAGGGCCAAGGTGGTGTTCCTCTGGATGACACTGCTGAGCTGTTCCAGGGGCACTGAGGGACCAGGGCTGGGCTCTGTGCAAGAACTGGCCAGCTTTCACTTAAACTCCATCACAAGAGATGCTTTGGAAGGGCAACGTGGCTCACAGACGACCACGCATTGAAAGAAGAATTGTGGGTCATCAGCAGAGGAGAGGAGGGGAAGTGTTGAAACTATTTCAAGGTGTTAATCAAACCATTGCTACAATCCCAAACTAATTTTTATCTCATCACGTATTGACTTCCATCTTGTTGAACTTTGTAAGCTTAAAACTTTCTTATTTTCCCCCTCTGTGAAATACAAGCTGCTCCAGCAGTTCTCTGTGTCAAACCCAGAGTGTTTTGTGCCCCCAAAGGAGGGGTTTGTGAGCACGTCCTCAGACGTTCCAGTGGGGGCAGCTGCTCCTCAAGGTTTGCATTAAGCACAGAAGGCATGGGCGCTTTGTTCTATCCTGGAAGCAGACTTTGGACTGCAAAGGGCTCTGGGGAGGTGCCAACAGAGGGTGTGGGTTCTGGCTCAGGAAACCTTCTTCTGCCAAGGAAGGCTGAAGTCAGAAGAGAGGGCAAAACAAGGAGAGTAAAGCGCTGGGCATGATAGTCCAAGAGCAAATTTGTGTTCAGAAGCTCTTCCTGCAAACAAGAGCCCCTTCCATCCTGCTTCTGTTCCTTTTAATGGCAGGAAGGCACTGCCCAAGTCCTGCAGAACTGGGGGAAGAGTGAGAGGTGCTGTCACAGACTCCTGTCCCCCTGCATCCATCTCCAAGTCTGGTGAAAAAAATCCAGAGAAATCCCCCACGTCTCATACTACAGACTACTCTCCAGCTCTGATCTTTTTTTTTTTTTTTTTTTTTTTTTTTTTTTTTTTTGACAGGCAGAGTGGACAGTGAGAGAGAGAGAGACAGAGAGAAAGGTCTTCCTTTGCCGTTGGTTCACCCTCCAATGGCCGCCGCGGCCGGCGCCCTGCGGCTGTCACACTGCGGTGATCCCATGGCAGGAGCCAGGTACTTCTCCTGGTCTCCCATGGGGTGCAGGGCCCAAGCACTTGGGCCATCCTCCACTGCACTCCCAGGCCACAATAGAGAGCTGGCCTGGAAGAGGGCAACCGGGACAGAATCCGGCGCCCCGACCGGGACTAGAACCCGGTGTGCCGGCGCCGCAAGGTGGAGGATTAGCCTATTGAGCCACGGCTCGGGCCTCTGATCTTGTTGAGAGGGTGTTCCACTTCTGATCTATGGAAAGGGAAAGCAATTTACATTTGTATGGTGCTTAATAATCTCATAGTCTCTTGTTGGAGGAAAGAGATAATTGAGGCTGAGTGAGGCCACGCAAGGCTGGCCCAAAGTCTGACGTTTCCCAAGTGAGTTTGGAAGTCTGACTTTGAGCTTTATACTAATGGTATAAGTATTGTAACCAACATATTACCACCATGAAACACATATTTACAGTCCTGCCATACCAGTTTGAGGTAACATTAGGATCAGTGGAATTTCGAAGGCTTCTGCTTATGAAAGAAGTTTATTTAGAGAAAAAGAGCGTATCTATTAAAAACGTCCCTGAGAAACACTTTAAAGATGCCTAAGTTGTCCAAATATTTATTCTAAAGTTGTTTCTAAGAAAAGCAAGTGTGGGGGCCATTTCTCTGGTTAGGCTAGGCCTCTACTTGTAGTGACCACATCCCATACGGGTGCCAGGTTATGTCCTGGCTGTTGCTCTTCTGATCTAGCTCCCTGCTGATGTGCCTGGGAGGAGGGCAGAAGATGGCTGGGGTGCTTGTGCCCCTGCACCTACATGGGAGACCCAGAGGAAGCTTCTGGCTTTGGATCGGCCCAGCTCCAGCTGTTGCAGTTATTTGCGGAGTGGGCCTGCACTTGGAGGATCTCTCTTTCTCTCTCTGTTCTATAACTCTGCCTGTCAGGAAAATAAATGTCTTTTTTTTTTTTTTAAGATTTATTTATTTATTTGAAAGTCAGAGTTACACAGTGAGAGGAGAGGCAGAGAGAGAGAAGGGTCTTCCATCCGCTGGTTCACTCCCCAATTGGCTGCAATGGCTGGAGTTGCAAAGATCCGAAGCCAGGAGCCAGAAACTTCCTCCGGGTCTCCCATGCGGGTGCAGGGGCCCAAGGACTTGGGCCATCTTCTGCTTTCCCGGGCCACAGCAGAGAGCTGGATCAGAAGTGGAGCAGCTGGGACTCGAACCGGCATGCCACTATGCCAGCCCCAATAAATAAGTCTTAAGAAAATGAAAAGCAGGTCTTTATGCAATATTGCTAAAGTTAGCATATTATTTTTATATTATTTTTAAAAGTTAAGTTTATAATATTGGCAGGTTATTTTTATGATAGATATATATGTGCCTTTTATGATTGAGATTCTAGCATTAAAAATAGGTACTGCTGGTATATATTTTATTATACATTTTTATTTACTTCACTAGTTTAAATTGTTTGGAAGTTTTATGGTACTTTTATTTTGATACAGTCTTGACCACATGGATGATTAATTTCATGACAATTTTTCCTGGGAAAGACAGCCCTCTGTTTGTCATGTTCTGAGAGGAAAATCACTGAGTCACAGCGTGATGTACTCTTTAGTAATAGTTTTCCAGGAATATTATGAGCAAAGAGGCTTTTAAAAAGTTTGAGTGACTTTACTCTGCAGAAACTTTTAATTTCAGCTACTCTTTTTATTTTATTTTTTAGAAAACTTTTACTTAATAAATATAAATTTTGAAAGTATAATTTTTGGATTATAGCAGTTTTTCCCCCCATAATTTCAGTTACAATGCCAAGAGAGAAAAGCAAAGTCCTTCATCTGAACACTGTGGGAACATGGTCCCTGTACATAAACCAGAAAGGCTGAACACTCAGAGAGAAAGGTGTTAGGATCCTATCACAGGGACATCGAGCCAGGCACACTGGGCTCTGAATTCTGGTCTCTCCAGTTCCTCACTGGGTAATCTGGAATCCACATCAGCACCTGCCTTACAGGTCTGTGGTAATCAAAGTTAATATAAGAATTGGGTTTAGAGGGAAGTTCCAAGATGGTGGAGTAGGGAGGGAGCTTACTGCTCACGTCTAGGAGCAGATAGTTTTAAAAAAGTGGAGAGAGTGCAGTCTCAGGGAAGAGTTAGGGAGAAAATGGCAGAGGAAACTCTATCAAATCAGAGGGACACAGTGGACCTGCGTGGAGGGCGTAGATGCCCACAACTTGGAATTCCAGCAGCTGAGAGCCTACCCACCAGCATTGGCAAGTGAGGTGAGACCAGACCACAGTAGCCCAAACCACTGGTGATAAAACTGCAGGAAAAGCTTAGAGGGAACCTGGCTTGGAGCCCCATGGGGGATAGTGTACCTGCCATACTAGAGGAGAGAAAAAAAAAGGATGGACACACTTCTCTCTCCCCGATCACTTTACAACAGCGTCCTATAATAAGCCAAAAGAGCGGGTGCCATTTTGGGCATATGTAACAGCTGCGCCAGCTCATGTCTGTGCCCAGCAATGAGCCAAGTGGAGACGCCTGACTGGTGGGGAGAACTAACAAGGGTTACTGATCTGAATAGCAGGGTGAGGAGATGGGACAGTTCCCATCTCCACTTGGATAGGTCTCTTTTCTAGTACTTGTGCCTTTGCTGTTGTTGTCCAAGGCGCAAGTGAGGATACCAAGGTGGTTGCGGTTTGGCTTTGCTGAGCTGCTATTCTCTTTGCTGCTATGTAGGGGATTTCTGAGATGGGAAGGCTAGTAGTGCCAGGAAGGACCAAGGATTGGCTGGGGGCAGGGCTGAAGGTTAACACCAACAGGAAAGATCAGTTGTAGTTGTGGTTTCATTTAAAAATAATAATAAAAGCACTGTAGTTATTCAAACAGGAAAATTATTTACAAGGGATATATAAAGAGTTGCAACATCTGTAGGAGGGTTATAGAGGTGGCATGGAGGCAGTGAGGCCAGGAACCTGCCCACACCCCATCAGGGAATGCTCTGTTGAACACCGACAGACCACGTAACGTGCCGGGGATCAGATGGACACTTCCGAAACCCCCTTTCCCACACAGATGCATGCTTCCTCCTCACATCACTCTTTCCTGCATGGGCATCTGATCGGAGAAGTCTATCTTCTGAGAAAGCGGTCTGCTATAATTGGGGAAAGGGATTGCGGGGAATGATCAAAGCCGTTTAGGGTGATGTCTGGGGGAAGGCTTGCCGTGTGGTGTGTGAGCTCTTCCTCTCAGCCAAGCAACTGCCTCATTGAAACCATTCATCTCCTTGATGAGGCACTGATACCAATAAATCAGGAGCATCCAGGAGAGGAGGCAGACACTGAAGGGACGTTGGACCGCAGGAGCAGCAGAGTCTACTGATGGATTCATGGAGACAATGCTAGGAGCAGCCCCAACCATTGTACCATGAAGATGGTACTTTTACCTCTTGTTGGGAAGACCATAAAATCTTAATCTCTATGTGCGGGATCAGACTTTCAGGTGCTCTAGGTGAAGACTTACTGTGAGGACACTTCAAAACATTCATAGGAAATGGAATTAAATGATAAAGTTGTTTTGATGTGAAAAACTTTAAAGGCCCAGCTGTTATCCACTACCCCAGTTTCTTGGAGAAAGGTTGCCCCCCAAAGGACTACACAAACATTACTCCTGTCAGTGAGCCTTGGTGGGAAACTGTCTCATATGTAGAGAAAATTCACTGAAGATTTAATAAGGACCTCCCATATTTAACACATCTTTTCTGTTTTTCCTCTCGATGATGATGCTCTGGTTCCCTCGCTACCCCCTCCCCACATAACCTAGTGCTTGTCCAGTTATCCACTTAGCCAGGGGAAACAGTCACCACTGGGAACTGTAGGCCCTTAGGGGCATAACTGCCTCCCCTCAGCATGAAGTGACCACTTCAAGGAAAAGGACCTGTGTAATCAGACTGCTTGGAAGTTGCCTATCCTTTTTTTTTGAGAGGCAGAGTGGACAGTGAGAGAGAGAGAGGGAGAGAGAGAGAGAAAGGTCTTCCTTTTCCTTTGGTTCACCCCCCAATGACCACTGCAGCCGGCGCACCGCGCTGATCTGAAGTCAGGAGCCAGGTGCTTCTCCTGGTCTCCCATGGGGTGCAGGGCCCAAGCCCATTGAACTCCCGGGCCACAGCAGAGAGCTGGACTGGAAGAGGGGCAACCGGGACAGAATCCGGCACCCCAACCGGGACTAGAACCCAGGGTGCCAGCGCCGCAGGTGGAGGATTAGTCTATTGAGCCGTGGCACCATCGGAAGTTGCCTATCTTATAGACATCTGTATGTGTGTGTTCAAAGCATGCGAGTCAGTGGCAGTCAGTACTTATGAGTTCTCTCAGGAGGTAAGTGAGGATGGAACGAGAGCTCAAGTAGGAGGATTACTTTGAAACAGGAGGTGGACAACCTGTTCCACCATGAAGGGTTGGGGTAGCTGGTACGGAGTGCAACACTTCTCAACCTTGGCTGCTCCTTAGAATCACCTAAAAGGAGTTAAAAAAAAACCCTAATGCTTGACTGAAGTCAAGACCAAGTAAGTCAGAAACTCTGGGGTTGGGCCCAGGCATCAATATTGGCCCAGGAGTGCAGTGGAGGATGGCCCAAGTCCTTGGGCCCTGCACCCGCTTGGGAGACCAGGGGAAGCACCTAGCTCCTGGCTTCAGATCAGCACAGTGCGCCGGCTGCAGCAGCCATTGTGGAGGGTGAACCAATGGAAAAGGAAGACCTTTCTCTCTGTCTCTCTCTCACTATACACTCTGCTTGTCAAAAAAATATTTATTTATTTAGCAGACAGATACTAAGAAAGATAGGGAGAAAGAGAGAGAGAGAGAGAGAGAGAGAGAGAGAGAATAGAGGGAGCTCTCATCTGCTGATTGTCTCCCTAAATGCTTGTAACAGCTGGGGCTGGGCCAAGTCAAAGCTGGGAACCAGGACTCAGTCCGAATCTCCCATGTGGGTGACAGAGACCCAACCACTTGATGACCTCCAGGTGTACATTAGTAGGAAGCCGGAACTGGGAGTGGAGCCAGGACTGGAACCCAGACACTGCAATGTTGGATGTAGGCAACCCAATGGCATCTACACTTCTACAAGAAATGCCTGTCCCAGACATCAGTATTTGTGAAAGTCTTGGGTGATTCCAGTGTGCAGCCCAGGGAAGGGCCCTCTGATAGAATGGTACTGCAGGGCAGAGGATGTGGCCTGCCTGAGTTTGGATCTTATGAAATGACCGTGGCATTGACACTAATAGCAATGCAACTTTCTCCAGCAGTGCTAAGCACTCACAGATTTGTATCTGAGGGGTTAGAGAATAAGACTAATGTCTATAAACTGGGTATAAATAAGACAGAGCTGATGTTGTTGAGAGTGTGGGTAGAGAAACTACAGGTTTAGTTCAAGAGATTTGGGTTGTGAGGGGCAACAAAGGAGCTGAGGTGGCTGACAGAGATGGATGGACAAAACCTTGAGGGCTGGGGCAGTGGGTTCATCATGTAGGAGGTGCAGGTGACGCAGCTCTCAGAATAAGGATAAGAGAGCTGACATGGAGAGGCTGTGGTGGAGCTGAGAGCTGGTGAGGTGTTGGTTTCATCCTAGGATGGGATTTGTTGTATAAAGATCTAGAAGCAGAGGTGGTCCTGATGAAAGACCAGAGAAATATTTTATTCCACACACCCCATCTTGGGTATGATTTATAGAATCTGTTTGTGTTAATTATGTTTTAAAAATTTTCTGTATTTTATGAAGCTTCAACATCCTGGGGGCCTTGCTGATCTGGGGGAGATGGCCTCTCCGAGTTTGTCTAATCCCTTGAGACAGCACATAGCTCCCCTGTGAGCATGCCATTGATCTTCAAACCAGCCAATCCACGGTCCGTATCTGCAAGCAACCCCTTTCTCTGACTCTCCCATACCATGCCAATGTTTCCCCTGCCCCAAATCTCCCCACGGTCAGGTACTGGACAGCTAGAGATCAGCCCTATAGGCCAGAGTCAGGACTAGCCAAGCACTAAAAAACTTGCTCAAGCGCTCTGCCCTCGCTTGCCTACTCATCCTCATGGAACCACAGTTGAGTTTCTGGACCATGCTATTCCCTTGCTCCTCTATATCCTGAGCGGCCTGAGATCCTCATCACATGACGCAGGAGGGCCATAAGGGGTAAACTCTGCTTTCAAAGGCAGTTCTTTCTGTGTCTGTCCCTTTACAGTACTGGGTTAAAACAAATCTTGAGGCAGTGTTACAAATTTCAGCATTGGAATAGAAGCCAGCATTCTTTTCCCATCTAGCAGTTGATTAAACAGGACTTGAGTCAGTTCTTCATATTCTCAGAACTGGCTGGGACTCGGCAGTTACTGTGTGGTCTCTGGTAGACGATGTTTCTGGACATGCACTTCTTTGGCCGCTGGCCCTTTACACATACATCACTGAGGTTTGCAAAGCTGAATTTACTGCTTTTGGGGTGGGATTACAGATCTCTAGAGCCATCTCTGGCTGTAGTATCATAGTATGCTAGAAACAATGGTCTGATTTGGCAAGGTTGATCACTCCATCCTTGAAATTCTGTTTCCCTGGTTTCCTTGACAACATAATATCTTAGATTTTCTTCTATTTTCTGATTGTTCTTTTTAAGAAAACTCAGTTGTGCAATCCTCTTGCTCTGCCTATTTTCATTTTTTAGTTTGAAAATGTTTATTGAATAAATAACACATACATGCATGTCTATAGTATATTTAATGAAAAGCATAGGTCTGTCTCACCACTGTTCTCCAGCACAGATGTTTACTTTAGTATAAAAGCATGTGTGTATGTATGTATGTGTGTGTACAGCTGTAGAATACGTGAGAATATACAGATAAACACACATTGTATAGTTTTGTATATGCATGCTAGCATACTTGACTTAAACATTGATTCACAGATTCATTCAACAGATTTAGGAACTGGGAAAACAGTAGTGATTGAAGCAGACACATTTTCACAGATTTATACACGTTGGAAGGAATGCTAAGCTGAAAGTAAGCAGCTAGTGAGTTTCCATAATGAGAGATTATTAGAAATTAAAGCAGAATTACTTGAAGGAGAGCAGAAGGAAACCAGCAAAGACATGTTTGAGGAGTCCATGTTTGGCTGGAGCTGTGTCTGGATGACAAGGAGCCAGCCTGGGAAGATCTGTGGGGAGAATACTCCAGAAATGGAAATAACAAGTATAAAGGTCAGAAGTGCGAGAAGAAAACAGAATTAAGGAGGACCCCTGTACACACTAGCATGCACCTTGTTTCTTAATTTAACAAATTTCTATAATATCTGTCACAATTAAAACTGCTTCATTCTTTTTGGCAGTTGCATTAGATTCCACAAAGTGCATTTAATCAGTCATTTGTTGATTGAAATTTAAGAGATTTCTAGCCTTCTATTAATCCAAGTAATGCTAACACAAATATATTTTTTTCAAATATTTATTTATTTATTCTAAAGGCAGAGCTACAAAGAGAGAGGGAGAGACCAAGAGAGAGACAGATCTTTTACCTGCTGGTTTACTCCCCAGATGCCCATGATAGCCATAGCTGGGCCAGGCCAAAGCTAGGATCCAGGGATTTCTTCCAGGCCTCCCATGTGGGTGCAGGAGCCCAAGCACTTGGGCCATCTTCTGTTGCTTTCCCAGGGACCTTGACAAAGCCCTTGGCTCTTGGCTTTCGTCTGGCCCAGCTCTAGCTATTGTGGCATTTGAAGACTGAGTCAGCAATTGGAGGATCGATCTCTCTCTCTCTCTCTCACTCACTCTCTCTCTCTCTTTTTCTCTCTTACTCTGCCTCTCCTCTGTAACTCTGCCTTTCAAATAAATAAATAAATCTTTAAAAAAGAAAAATGAGCAAAGGAAATGAGTAGATGGCCACAAAAAGTGAAATGCAAATGGCTTTTTCACATAAATGTTTCAATTACATTTATAAGGGAAATGAAAATAAAATTACATAATGGTACTTGAAGCTGTCAAATTGACAACAGTCTAGAAAATAACACAAAGCTAGGCAGATAAAACAGTTATGCCAGTACATTGCTGGTGAAAGCGTGCATCTGTTCAGCTTCTATGAGGGGCAAGTGTCAGTGTTAATTAAAATTAATGGCATTAAAATTAAATTTAAGTAATTAAAATTAATAAATGTATCATTTTTCTAAAATTGTACTTCCAGAGTTTAATTCCATGTATTTATTTGCCTTGTGGGGGAAATATGAATGTTTAATAATGGCTCTGTCCTTAGATCGTGTGAGTTTAAACTGCTTGTTAGATTCATTCTCTCCAGACTTGAAAAAGTAAACTTTTAGGTGGCCATGCACATAAAACCTCCTATGGAAACAGTTTCTGCAAGCTGGCACTGTATCCCCCTGGAGAAGCTACCTCCCGCTGGAACCCTGTCTTGACTCCCCTTCCCAAAGACGCTGCTTTTCAACACGAAGCAGTCAGAGCGATTATCCTCCAGTCCCCCTAACAGAGGTTAGGGTACATTCTTGTTAAGGGGGGAATGTGAGGAGTCAGATGGGTTAATAGGTGGTCAGGGTGGTCCCAATGGAATTTGGGGTGTAGTATTTTTGCCTCCCCAAATTCAAGAATGAGTAAGCCACCCCCTTCCTTCAGAATCTCCAAATTTACCATGAGAATAGCAAGGGAGTGGTGATCACAGTGTATTGTAACAACAAGTTACCTATCCCTCCTTTCCGGATGGTTTTTTGTTTTATTGTGAGCAGGCCAGACAGGATGGAGAACTGCAGATCAGGTCTTTTGATGGGTTTTGTCCCTACCTGGTAACTGAATACCAATCTGATTGTCAAAATTTTTTCCTTGAAATTGTACTTTAAAACTCCAGTGCCATGGGGCTCTTTGGGTTTTTCCTCTCTTGGAAGTCCCCACTCTGGCTGGAAGCCTTTGACTCTAATAAATCTTTTAAAATCTCAAACAAACAAACAAACAAATAAAAAATAACCTATAATTTCATCACATAGGAAGAACTTTTTTAATTTAAAAATTTGGTACTTAATATATGATGAATTCAAAACATTCATGGAAAATGGGATGAAAAGAAGTTTATTTTGATGCAAAAACTTTGAACTCCATGTACAGGTTTTTCATAATGTGCATTTTCCAAGAACCTTTTGAAGTACCCTTGTATTTAAGTGCATGTGTACATTTGTGTACTTGTTTTTCAGGGGTTATTGATTTGACATCTTGAAAATTTCATTCAACATTACAACATGGGCATTTCCTGAAGTCAAAGTCAAATAATCAAAAAGCTCTTTTCACTTAGACTTTAAATGTTCCATTATATTTATTTATTTAATCATTACTCCACTATTGGACCTATAGTTTTGAAATGTTTGCTAACATAAAAATACTGTAATTATTATCCCTTATAAAATTCTTTCTCAATATATCATATTGTTTTTTTCAGGGTAGATTTCAAAAAGTAGAATTAGAGAATCAAAGAAGATGAATATTAGTAAGGATCATGACTTAAGAGGGAGGAATGGGCTCTTCAAAGTTGTCTGTTAGCAGCATCTGAGTGCTGTTCTTGGTGTAATTTTGCTACCACAGATTTGTCAGACAAATTCTTTGTAAGTCTGACAGGAGACAAATACTTTATAGCCTGAGCTTTTCATTACTAATGAAGTTGAACTTATAGACTTTATAAAATTATATGAATTGTTTATCTTTTGCCAACTATGATGTTCATATTTTTCTAATTGCTTTTTTGTAAAAGATTACTTTTATTTGTAATATTGCTTGTGAGTACAGATTTCCAATTTGTCACTTGCTTATATGCTTGCATGTGTATGTATATATATATATGTGTGTGTGTGTGCGTGTATACACATACTTTATTTTTTAAATTTTCTTTCTTAGTTTTTCTCAACTTTTATTTAATAAATATAAATTTCAAAAGTACAACTTTTGGATTTTAGCGGCTTTTCCCTCCATAACCTCCCTCCCACCAGCAACCATCCCATCTCCCAATCCCTCTCCCATCCCATTCTTCATCAAGATGCGTTTTCAATTATCTTTATATACAGAAGATCAACTTAGTATATACTAAGTAAAGATTTCAACAGACTGCACCCACACAGATACACAAAGTATAAAGTACTGTTTGAGTAGTAGTTTTACCATTAATTCACATAGTACAACACATAAGGACAGAGGTCCTACATGGGGAGTAAGTGCACAGTGACTCCTGTTGTTGATTTAACAATTGACACTCTTGTTTATGATGTCAGTAATCACCTGAGGCTCTTGTCATAAGCTGCCAAGGCTATGGGAGCCTCTTGAGTTCACCAACTCCGATCTTATTTAGACAAGGCCATAGTCAAAGTGGAAGTTCTCTCCTCCCTTCAGTATATACTAAGTTGATATTCTGTATGTAAAGATAATTGAAAATGAATCTTGATGAAGAATGGGATGGGAGAGGGATTGGGAGATGGGATGGTTGCTGGTGGGAGGGAGGTTATGGAGGGAAAAGCCTCTATAATTCAAAAGTTGTACTTTTGAAATTTATATTTATTAAATAAAAGTTGAGAAAAAGAAAAAAATGAAAAAAAAAAAGACTCTCTACTTTGTGCTTAGAATGTCTTTCTCCATCCTGAGACAAGCTTATGTTTTTATTTTTAACCCATTGACTTTTTATGGCTTTGTATTTTACATTTAAATATTTAGCTCATCTGACATTTATTATGTGGTGCATATTTTCGGAAGAAGAAACCTAAGTTTATTTATTCTAAATAGCTATTTTCTTTCCACATTGTTAATGTCTTAACCACATCCTACTTCATCTGTCCCTTCTCATCCCCATCCCAGAAGAGCTTCAGTTTAGAGCCATGTCTTCTGTGGACCACAGCACATCATCCTTGACTCTGTCTTGCCCTGTTGAAGCCAGTGCACCATCCCAGTGTGTAGCCATGTTTGTGTCATGCTCCTATCCCCCGAAGTCAGAGGAGAGAGCCCAAGAGCATCATTAAGTTGCCCCACTTAGCTTCTCAGGGCTATCTGCACTTAGGGTTCCCATCAGAAATATACCCTGGGACAAATATCAATCGTTCTGATAGTTTCTAACTCTAGAAACCATGTTAAACAGCCCAGGAAAGTGGCTGCGCTTGGAGAGAGAGAGTCTGGAAAAGCGTGTGCCCAGGCCTTCTGTCACGTGACTCTTCTTTCGTAAGCCTCCCCGAATCAGATTGGGAAGTGGATGATTGGAATCACAGCAAATCAACCACTTTCTCCAAAGCCATTTCAGATACCCCAGCCTTCTCTAGGAATCCTTCCCAATTCATGCCCATGTCTGACCATTCCTTTAATTGCCTATTCATCAGTTCACATGCATTCAGTTGGCATTAAATTATGGATCCCTATTTCCTTTTGTTCATTTTAAGTGATCCAGATGCATCTTTGCATGCTCCCTCTGAAGGGATCAGAGCAGGAATCAAACTAACAGACTTAGTCCTGGTTCTCATTTGCAGGAGAGGCAACTGAGGCTGCAGAGGCAAAGAAAGCCAGGCCATGGAGCTCCGTAGACGTTCCCCAGCCTCCTCCCACTCCTTCCATGCCTGCCAGCTTTCCTCTGCAGCCCAGCAGGGGCCCCTTTTCTTCCCCATTTATACTCCTTCTCTGGGTTCTATCACCCACCTCCACAGTCTCAGTAGCCATCTGCACCTCCAATTCTCCCTCTCGAATCTCTCACCTGAGCTCTGGGTTGGTATATTTGCAACATCAATCAGCATCTCCCCTGGCTTGGCCTTTCAGCATTTCAAAACAGAGCCATCATCCCCCTCTTCCCACTTACACCTGCTCCTGTGTTCTTCTTAGCAAAGGATCTATCCTCCATCAAATGACCTAGAAAAGAAATGGTCCTGAACTGCTCCTTCTTCCTTGTCTCACATCCACTCATATCTTGAAGTGTCCACCTCCAGCATATCTCTCGACTCTTCCCACGTAACAGAATCCCTAATGACCACACTCCATGGCTTCTCTCGTGGTTCCCAGGTGGTTCTCCAGTCCATCCTGCAGCCTGAGTGATTATGCAAGGGCAAGTCACTGACCACTTCATGAACTCAAATCCTTCAGCTGTTTGCAAGTTGTCTTCCAGGTATCCGAGTCCCTGTCAACCAGTTCTCAGGAACATTCTTCTTCCTTCTCTTCACCTGGTTTACCCCCTGCTCATCCTCTAGTTCTCCACTTAGCTATCATTTCTCCCCAACAAATTTCCCCCGACTTTGGTTAGGCTTCAAACAGTCTGGAAGGAAGCGCTTCCTCTGAGCTACTCCATCTAGCCCCTGTCTACTCACATCTGTCCCTCTCACCCCTGCTGGAGGGTCCCGAGGCCATGAGTTGTGCCTGCTTCATCACTGCAAGTCCACTATTTTGTGTAGGTTCCAGGTTATTGAAAGTCCTCAACGGATTTTTGTAGAACCACTGAATCCAGGTCCAGAGCTCTGTACTACATTGTCTTGGCTACTCCCAAGGGAGGGGGAGACGATGGGGCAAGGTGCCCTTTGCAGGGACATGTTTTCAAGTTCTCTTTTCAGAAATAAGATTTGTAGTGCCGCACCACTCCCCACTCCCATTCTGCACGCTAGCCTTCCCGATACAGACACCTCATGGTAGACAGTATGGAGCGGAACTTCCCACTCTGGCTTGGGCCATGTCTGCTGTCACAGCTCACACAGACCCTGACCCACGGCTTGGGTTGGTTGCCGGCGCCCCAGCACTCTGCGGATGGCAGTGGTGATCTCGCGGTTGCGCAGGCTGTAAATAAGTGGGTAGAGCAGCGGTGTGACGTTGGTGTAGACCAGCGCCAGCGTGCGGTCCAACCGTGGGGAGTAGCTGGCCTTGGGCCGTACGTACATGAAGGTGGCACAGCCATAGTGCAGGAAGGTGACTACCAGGTGAGAGGCGCAGGTGGAGGCGGCCTTGCGCTGGCCCCTGGCGGAGCGCAGGCGGCGCAGGGCGGCGACGATGGCACAGTAGGAGGCCAGGATGAGCATTGAGGGCAGCAGCAGCAGCACCAGGCAGGCACCCAGTAAGGGCAGCTCGTCTACGTAGCTCCGCGTGCAGGCCAGGTGCAGGAGCGCTGTGATGTCGCAGAAGAAATGTACCAGCAGGCGGGAGCCACAGAAGGGCAGGTGGAAGACGGCCACTGTGAGCCCCACGGACACGGCTAGGCCCCCGAGGCAGCAGGCCAGGGCCAGTCTCACGCACAATCCTGGGGTCACCACAGCTGCATAGCGCAGCGGATGGCAGATGGCCACGTAGCGGTCATAGGCCATGGCGGCCAGCAGGAAGCACTCCGCCCCTCCTAGTGCCACGAACATCTGCATCTGAACTGCACAGCCCAGGAAGGAGATGGGGCTTCCCCTGCTTTGGCCAGGCATGGTGAGGTCGGCCAGGGAGCGGGGCACCACCACCAGCGTGTAGCAGAGCTCGATGGCTGACAGCTGGCACAGGAAGAGCAGCATGGGCGGCCGGCTGGGCACTGAGGCCACGGCCACCAAGATGAGCAGGTTCCCGCTCAGGGTGGCGAGATGTACAGCCAGCAGCAGCAGGAAGAGTGCAGGCCTCAGGTGTGGGAACTCTGAGAAGCCTTGCAGGAGAAAGCCGCAGGGCGTGGTGGCATTGCTGGGGCTGTCCATGCACAGCCTGCCCAGAGGCACCTGTGGCAGGGGTAGGGACAGCTTGGGGAGTGCGGTCCTGTTAGGGAGGAAGGGTCAGGTGGAAGTTAGAGGGTGGGCCAGGAGAGGTGGTGATGGCTCATGGGTCTCTTCCTGGCCCCCTCCCCGTGAGCCAAGTCTTACTGATTTATTTAGAAAAATAGAGCAGCTTTTCCTGCTGTCTGGACTACAATCCCTATAGCTGTTTTCTTAGCCCACTTTTTTTTTTTTCCTGGAGAAGCTTTCATTTTAGCCCCTTTCCTTGCAATGCATCACTTCTGACCTCCACATTCAAACAATCTTTGTGCTCTCATTATCATTTTGTGGGTCCTCCATGGCCATGAAGATCATGGGGTCCTGGTCTCTCAGGACATCTAATGGGTCTTTGGTCCCTGCTTCTGTTCCCTGCTCCCTGACCTACTCTAGCGTTTCTGGGCTGTCCTCAGTGCTGTGTCGGAGAATGATAAAAAGGTAAGGCAGGTGAACGCCTTAGACATATCCCACTCATCATCATTTCAAGCAGAAAACAAAGCTGAGGTGCGGGGTGGGGAGTGTGGAAGGGTTTAGCTGCTCATAAAAAGGAACAGAATCAGGATTCCTGAAACTAGAACTTTCCGTGACCCATTTGAGATTCTGGGAAAAAGTCGCTGGGTTAGGGGCCAGTGCTGTGGTGCAGCAGGTTAATCCTCTGCCTGCAGCGCCAGCATCCCATATGGGCACCAGTTCTAGTCCCGGCTGCTCCTCTTCCAATCCAGCTCTCTTCTATGGCCTGGGAAAGCAGTGGAGGATGGCCCAAGTGCTTGGACCCCTGCACCTACATGGGAGACCTGGAAGAAGCTCCTGGCTCCTGGCTTCGGATTGGCATGGCTCCAGCCATTACAACCACTTGGGGAGTGAAGCAGTGTCTCTCCCTCTCACTGTCTGTAAATCTTCCTCTCAAATACATAAATAAAAATCTTTAAAAAAAAGTCACTGGGGTAACCAGACAATCCATCTTTATTTAGTCTTAAATATAGGCTCCTATCTGAGCCAGGCATGGGGTAGACACTTAAGCAGCAGGGATGCTTTGTGGGAGAGCCTTGCTGGGTGTGTCAGGAAACCCATGGCCCTCATACTTCTACTAATTGCTGTCAACATGAGAAGAGGCAGTGTGTGTTCCAACTCGCCTTTCAGAGTTAGAGCATGCTCCACATTTTCCATCCCATCACTTTCTAACCATTATCCAGTGACTCCTTTGCAGGCAATATTTGCAACACAGACGGTGCCTAGGTCTATGCCCTGATTGTAATAAGTAGAATGGAGGCCACGTGAGCCACAGGAAGAAGTCTGGCTTTTTGCAATAGATCCGATTGCCCCCCCCACACCCCGCTTCACTTTTTTTTTTATTACTTTAAATAAATAGTCAACCATTGGTTCCTCTGATCATCACTGTTTATAATCAATGTAGAAAATGGACTTTGTCCATAGTTGTTACACCATGGAATGCAAGAACGATTAAGCTGGGTCAAATGACAACAGGTGAATTGGATGAAAGAGCTGGGAAGCTTGCAAAGAGCTCGGCTTTTGCCGTTTAATGCTCCTTGGTGAGAGGACAATCTCAGGGCTTATATGTATCAGTGGCCGCCCTCTGTGCTCCTTCTTGTCACATCTGAGGGGAGCAATTTCAAGCAGATATTTTCAGTTTTATGGAGGAAGAGCATGGTGCGTCCAAGGAGGTGGAATCATTTCCTATTGGTTTTAGAGCCTGTAGTCTTCTGGATTTTTTAAATCAATAAGCAAATTTAACAAACCTGGTTAAGTGCCTGTCCTTGGTCAGGTGTGCAGTTTCAGGTGTGAGTGAGAGAGAAGCGAGGGTCTGGGGGGTTTCAGCAGGATGAAAGTGCTGGCTTACCCACGCCAGCCCTCCTTACTCTGCCTCTGCGTCCTGCTCTACTTCTTCCTCTTCATCTCGGTAGAGAAGCTCGGGGAGAGAATCCGGTTCTTTTTTCCTTCTTGTTCATGCTGCACAAAGATATAGAAGACAGGAAAGGCTGAGTGGTAGCAGCCATAAGTGGAAGCTCAAGGTGTATCAGGTTCGAGAAACAAGACTGTGTAAAGCAAGCCACATGGGTCAACTGGACTGAGCGGAGACACAGGCGTACCTCTGCTCTGCTTCGAGTTTTTAAGAGGAAGGGCCACAAACTCTGGGAAGGCTGTGTGAGAAGTGCCTTTTCTCCGGGGGCAGGGGAGGAGAACAAGCACCGTTTAGCTTTCAGTGAATCAAATGTAGCTCTGCCCTAGCAGGAGAGGCTGCAGAAAGAGAAGAGGTACCACGTGGCCTGCCTGAGCCATCTTCCCCAGAGAGAGAAGGCAGGTCCTCTCGCTGGTCCAGATCATGAATAACATCAGTGAAGAGAGTGCCAGGCCAACACCCACAAGGACTTTACACGTTTAAGCCATTCAGACCCGCTGACAACCCAGTGACGTAAGTGGATTCTTTATATGTCTTATAGATGAGGAAATTTAGGCCCAATGAAAATAAGTGTCATATAGCGAGTTAGTGCCAAACCCAGGTTTACACCCAAGCAATTTTGCTCCTGGCAGTTCATCATCTTCTCAATGATACAGTCTTCCATATTCATACCACCTCCCCCACCCCATCCTCCTCACATGAGGCATGTCTTACCCCCTTACCACATCTCCCACCTTCCCCAGACATGGGAACTGTCTACATCCCCTGGGTGTTTCTGTCCTCAGATTTCCCTTTGCTGACATTGTTCTTGAGGACATGTGGATGAGAGCAGTAATGCAGATGCTCTAAGACTGCAAATCTAAAAATAATTCTCCTTAGCTTTGACATTCATTGCTGCTCTCATTATGGTTTGAGCAGATTCGCTTTTCTAATTGTGCAAGGCTCCACGGAGCACCCACAGAGTCATGGCTGGCTAGTGGCCCAGGACATCTGGATGTGGCTGGAGATGCAGATCTGTGATTTGATTTCTGCTGTGCATAATAATTGAAATCATCTGTAACAATGATGTTTTCCTTGGTCATTTCAATGCTCAATCAGAGCACTTCTAAAGAGTGGTTGCCGAAAGGGAGATGATGAGAGAGACAATCAGGTCAGGTCCCTTTGGCTCTTGAGGACGCTATAGAATTTGGAACTGGAACACAGCTTAAGGTAAAGTGGTGTAGACCCTCATGGCAAGCAAGTGAGGCCCCAGAGAGGTCACCAGGCAACCTGGGTCTGACTGCTAGCTCCTGGTTGAATGGTTCTGTTTCTGCAAGAATTGTCTTCCAAAGTCAACCTCAGCCTATTGGTCTAACTTTATATTTTATAAAAGCACCAGAGGAGGGCTCATATTGTCCTGTAGGAAGTTAAACTTAGAAGGTTATGAACATGCCTGAATGTCTAACTTCACTTAGTAACTTGTCATGGGCCTCTGGTCTACAACTTTATAGATATTATTCTGTAACCTATTTTTATCCTGTGCTTTTTAAAAAACATGCATCCATAAAATATTCTTTTCTTAGCCTTATTCCTAGGTGAAGGAGTCTTTATAGTCTAAATTTTTGCCTTGTTATTTTCTGGATGCTTCATGGGGCAGGGAGGGCAAGTTAACTCTCAAACCTCAAACTCCTCACTGTGGTATGGAGCAAACAAAAGAAGGACTTGATGAAGGTTCCATGGGAGGACAGGTGAAAGCTTTCAGAACAGACCTGACACAGCAGAGACACACGAGAACACCCAAAGCTGTACTTGACAGGCGTGACACATTTTCCAAGTATTCATCTTCCCATCACGGAAATTTCCGTATTCCTCCATTGTTCCATTTCATGTGCTTGCTCTTTCTGAGGTCCACAAGCAGAGATGTATCTTGTATTCTGGCTGTAGGAATCTCATGGGGAACTAAGTAGGCAGAGATACAGATAAATCTTATCTACGTACCTATCATCTACCATCTATCTATTGTCTATCTACATCTCTCCTTATCTTCTGCATTTTTCTATCTTAGGTTTTCTATTGCTTTTCTGCACAGGCTACGGAAGAAGACTTCTCTGGATTCAAATTCCGGCTCAGCCGCTTCCTAGCCACACTAATCTGGGTAAAGTACTCAGTTTCCCTGGTCCTCAGTTCCTTTACGGCTTAGGGACAATGATGCCTAAGTCATATGGTTATGGCGAGAATTAGGAATTTTATGAAGAACGATTGCAGCACAATGCTAGGCACAAAGAAGGTAACAGAAGGTGGTTT
The DNA here is from genome assembly GCF_051225735.1 of Oryctolagus cuniculus. NCBI lineage: Eukaryota > Metazoa > Chordata > Mammalia > Lagomorpha > Leporidae > Oryctolagus > Oryctolagus cuniculus. The sequence goes on along the minus strand of NC_142869.1, from coordinate 180,052,054 downwards.
CGAATCATATCATGTTAAAACCTTAGCTTCTGGCCGGCGCCATGGCTGAATAGGCTAATCCTCTGCCTGAGGCGCTGGCACACCGGGTTCTAGTCCCCGTCGGGGTGCCAGATTCTGTCCCGGTTGCCCCTCTTCCAGGCCAGCTCTCTGCTGTGGCCAGGGAGTGCAGTGGAGGATGGCCCAAGTGCTTGGGCCCTGCACCCCATGGGAGACCAGGAGAAGCACCTGGCTCCTGCCTTCGGATCAGCATGGTGCGCTGGCCGCGGCGGCCATTGGAGGGTGAACCGACGGCAAAGGAAGACCTTTCTCTCTGTCTCTCTCTCTCTCTCACTGTCCACTCTGCCTGTCAAAACAAACAAACAAACAAACAACAAAACCTTAGCTTCTACATCTGCTGACCTCTGTAATTACTATAACGACTCATTTTCTGATGTCCTAGAGCCCTTTCCTTGGGTTCTGGACAGATAACTTGAAACTTTAATTTACAAAAATTTGCATGATTATATATTTCAATTCAAACTTGTTTTCTGACATAAGACCTTTGAAGTAAATCTCATTTATTATAGTTTTCTCTTTGCTCTACTACATTTTTTTAGTGTTTATTTTTTATTTTTTCTCTGCTCATAAGAGCCAACCATTACCTCTGGATTTAGCAATTTCACTGTGTGCTCTTGCTTCCAACCATTTACGATCTCAACCTTGATCCCTATGAGATTACTGCTTGTGTGGTGTTTCCCTTCTGTGAGCTGGTTCTTTTTACACAATAAAGCGTCTACTAAATCCTTGATGAGTAAGTTTGGTATGATCTCTCATCAAAGGCTTTTGAAAGTCTAAATAAAAGAAATATTTTGTTTGCTTCTTATTGCCATTTTCATTCCCTAAAAGCATTCAAGTAGATTTAATGGAGACTATTTTCCTTATACAAACATCCTTGCTTTCCCTTTTTGGTGTTTGCTGAAGCATTTAGTGATCCTACATATGAAAAAGTGAAGTATCCTTGATTGTTTTCCTGTCTCTCTGGAGCCCTTCTTTCAGATTCAGGGTACCCATAGGTCCCGGGGTTGAAATACTACTTTGGGTTTGCATTTTTTACCAACATTTGTCCCTTAAATTCCTTGACAATGCAGAATCACCATCGCTGACAATGTTTGCACTGTGTCTAGAGCTCCCTGAAGAGTTGACAGATGTCAGTTTTCTTTTCTTTAGAAGTCAACTGTAGGATTAGGGCTTTGAGAAATGCATCATTTCAGGCTTCCTGCTCACTCTCACTTTCATCTGGAGAGGAGCTTTGAACCAGGAAAGCCGAGGAGTCCTGCTGATTTTAGAGCTGGTGCTTTGCCTTTTATATTTTTAAAGACCCTCTCTACTTGAATGACACAGCACCTGTTTTAACTCATGTCTGTAACGCAGCCTTTCACCACAGGAAGAGGGATAAGCTTCATAAATGAGCACTTTAATGTTCAACATCAAGATCATGTGGTGAGGAGATTGCCCCAGTTCTGGGACTGTCAAGGTCAATGTTATTACACAGAAATGCACCATCATTGCACTGCTACATTTTAGAAAGTATTCTAGGCCTGAGGGTCAGTGCCCTTATCTACTTGAAAAACATTAGTATCTTTCTAAGGAAACTCATTGGCTTTCATAAAATTTTTCCAATTAACTATAATTTTCCATAAAGTTGATTTTAGTAGGTTTGAAAATACAGGAAATGTTAAATCTGCACTTTGTGCTACATGATGACAAAGAGGGCAGCCTCAAAACCGCAAGAGATTCTCCTTCTGAAAGATGTTTTCTGTTTCCTACTGGCTGCAGGCTGAAAGCTGGAGCTAAGTAATGGGGCCAGGCAGCTGCTTGGAGGAGGAAACCAAGGCTCAGTACTGGGGTGTTTCCTAATTCATTATTAGAGGGAAAAACACTGGTGAAAGTTGACCTCTTGCACAAACAACATTTCAGGAGTGAGTGCTGCTGACACATTGAGAGGACCGTAGTGCTGTCTGCAAAAGCTGCTGACACCTTCAAAAGTCTGTCACCATTAAGAGTCACGTGCACAGTTTTAACATCAGGCACTCATTCCAACGGGACCCTTTCCCCACCATCCAATTTCCTTACCTTCTATTACCAAAAGAGAGCCCTGTGGTTGCTGAGAAAGAACAACGGATTAGATCAAGCGAGACAGCATGCACAGGAGACAGCCAGCCTGAGGCCAGCTCCCCTCAAAGAAGGGCCCTGGACTTGGCATGGTCCAAGGACTGGCGATTTCATTCTTGGGCAGGAAGGAGAAACAAAAGGAGTGCTCCTTCCTTGGTGTTGCCAGTGATCACGTTATCGCCCCTGTGCAGTTTAATAATAATCTTGGCTATCATCTTCTTGAGTATTCCTCCTTTCTGAGTTAAAGAAGTAATCTGTTCTTTAGTTCTGTTCTATATTATACTATAGGAACAACACATCACTGGATGCCTCTTATCCCGAGAACCTTTGTTTGCTTAAGGAGACCAGGCTCTCTTATGTTTAGATAGGAAAGCTGCAACAAATAGGATGTGTTTGGACAAAATAATTCAATAAAAATAGGAGCAGAGCCTGAAAGTCCTGGCATCTGCAGCTGTCCTGTGTTCTTCATACCCCACCTCAGAGTACCCAACACTGGAGGATTCTACAGGTTAGAAATATGCTGAGAATGATGTGCTCTGTGATTTACTGAAGGGCACACCAGATCCGAGAGAGGGAGGGTGTTGGTATGGGAATAAATGCTTCTCTCATAGGTAGTTGCCTCTTCTGTGAAAATCTCCTTGGAAAGAGTTTTGATTTCTTTCCTTTCATGCGCTACTTTCTGTGTTTCTTTCTCTTCTTCTGCCCATCTAGCCCCCAAACACCAAGCTTCTCCTTACCTGGGTTCACAGAAAGGGATGACTTTTAGCTGGGTGGAGAAGAGACTCAGATCATGGTGACTGGAAGTTGGAGAGATCTGAAACAAAAGGAGGAGCAAGAGACTACAGAGTTGCAATGTGTTGCAGCCAGCAGGTTTGGAGGAGAGAGAGAGCTTGAGAGGAGGAAAACAAGAGACAGAGAAGCCGTAGAAGGGAGACACCCAGAGGGGGCATTCCCACAGTCGATCTGATGAGCACCATCTGATAGAGCCTATAACCTCAGCTTGTTATATTCCCAGAAGTGTGGGAGATAGGGAGAAGAGGAGAACACTGTTTCCTTCCAATGCAAGGGCAACAGCAGAAGCTTCCCGTGATTAACTACTCACCACAAAACCCCTCCTCAAGGTTGGAGACCTAGGAGGGGCGGGGCATGCATACAACTTCACAGCCATCCATAGCTGGGACTACTCCTATCTTAAGCTGCCCACCTGCCCAGAGGGCTGTCTGTCCCCTTGGGTGCCACATTCTTTCCCTAGAGTGCTTGCTTCTCTCTCATTGCAAGAATTCCTGTCTTGGTTTGTTGGACCAGCTGCAGCTTTAGATCCTGTGGTGAGACACCAGGCGCTTGAGAGATCTAAGATACCATAATCTGGTCAATGACCAGAGCAGGGAATTGGCTGTTTGAGAGGTGTGGACAAATCCCCAACTCTCACACGTGTGTAAGGACCTCAGAAAACTGTCTGAAAAGCTTACCCAAGGACTACTCCTAACCTGGAAGAACGGACTAAATGATTCAGACAGTTCCCTGTAAACCAGGAGCTGAAATACTTCTGATTATTTTGTTATTATACAAAAACATATTTACATGTTTGCATGTTTATCTGAATCGTGGGACTCTAGAGGTTATTTGTTCTAATTGATTTTCTCATTTGTTGGTTCAACAAATGTTTATTGAGTAGTTACTATATGCCAGGCTTTGATCTAGGAACCAAAAAAACAAAAATTCCTGTCCTCATGAAACTTACGTTCCAGGGAGAAGAGATAAGCAGTAGGCAAATTAAGTAAATTAAACAGCAGTGTTGAAAGTGGTAAGTCCAATGGAAACAGACAAAGATGGCAATGTGTGAGGGAGGGTGACGTGCAATTTTTAACAGGATGTTTGAGGAAGGCTTTGGTGGGAAAGCAATATTTGGTGCCCAACTTGCAGAGGTTAGGAAGTGAACCGTGAGGATGCCCGAGGGGTGGGGGGACATTCCAGGCAGAAGAACTGGCCAGTTGGAGGCCCTGGGGGTGAGTGCAGTAGCCTTGGCGTGTTTGAGACACAGCAAGGAGGCCAGTGTGTCTGGGTGGGGCGAGGACAGAGTTGTAGCAGATGAGGTCAGAAAAGCAGTAGGCTGCCAGTAGATGACTGTGAGGAGTTGGCTTTTCTGTGTGAGATGGAGAGCTGCAGGAGCCTGAGGGCTGGAACTGCAGGAGAGGATCGCTCTGGCTGCTGTGTGTGGTGGAGGCAGCCCTCATCATAAGCTGGGCACTGAAACGTGACTCAGTTAGGTTAGCAGAAGTGGTGAGATGTGACTGGATACTAGATATATTTTAAATGTGGCACCAGCAGGATCTCCTGATGGATTAGATACGCAATGTAAAGGAAAGACAGGGATCTGAATAACGTTTTTTTTTTTTTTTTCACTTTTTTGGCTTGAGCAATAGGAATGATACAGATATCATTACTTGAAATGAGGAAGCCTTAGTTAATTTTAGGGGGCCAAACTTTTAGAAGTTTAATGTGGATATGTAAAGTTTAAGAAGTCTATTCGATATCAAGGGTCCCTATCTAATTGGCATCTGGGCATAGGATCTGCAATTCATGGGAGACGTCTAAGTTAGAGATACAGATGTGAGGACATCTATTACAGGTTATTTAAAGTCAAGAACTGGGTAATATTAGACTGGGAATGAGTTTACTTGGAGAAATGAAAGGATCCAAAAAGTGGGCCTTGGGGCACTCCAGCGTTAGAGGTTTAGCAGATGAGAAGGAATCAGAAAGGCAATCTTTGCAGAAGTCTGCATCAACGGCAGACTGGTATTCTGTCTATCTCCCAGTTTGTACATCTACATTCATTTTTTTAAAGCTTTATTTATTTATTTGAAAGGCAGAGTTACAGAGAGGCAGAGAGAGAGAGAGAGAGAGAGAGAAGGAGAGAAAGAGAGAGAGAGAGAGAGACAAAGTCTTCCATCTGCTGGTTTACTCCCCAGATGGCTGTGATGGCCAGAGCTGTGATCTGAAGCCAGGAGCCAGGAGCTTCATCTGGCTCTCCCACGTGGGTGCAGGGGCCAAGGACTTGGGCCATCTTCTACTGCTTTCCTAGGCCATAACAGAGAGCTCGGTCAAAACTGGAGCACCGAGATGCTGGCACTGCAGGCGGTGTGGCTTTACCTGCTACGCCACAGCGCCGCCCCCATCTACGTTATTAAGCAATGTTTACATGGAGAGCAGTTGAATGACATAGTAGAGTGACTTCTCCTATTAATAAGAAACAGTTTAATCCCTACACAAATTTTATGCCAAAGGTAACAAGGAGGTTGATTGATCATTTAGAGATCACTGGGTCCTCTTTTCTCATCTCCCACTCTTCACCAATGCATACGGAGGAGGAAGTGAGGGCAGAACTCAAACACCTTGGAGGAAGACAGAGCAGGACATTTAATTCTGGAATTTGGAATTCTAGGCTTTTATTCCAAATTTGCCTTGAGGGGGTTAGGGTACATGTACTTGAGCAAGTAATTTACCTTGTCTGACCCTTAGCTCGCATGACTGAAAAAGAATAACCACTCAATCTGTGTCTAATTACGTTGTTTTGACATTTTAAACGAGATCTTATGAAAACACTACAATTTCTGTAGTGCTACACAGCATACATAGTTATTACCTTACAGAGTCACGGTCAGTTATTTTCCTACCTGGAACTCTGGCCCACCCTCCCTGACAATGAGCTTTCAGAACTTAGAGCGCTCTTGCATTCTCATTCTTTTTCTAATGTAGCTTTCCCGCTAGGGACGGATGTGTTCTTGACAGGCCTCCTTATGAGTAGGAGTCATGGATGAGATGATATCACTCACAAACAGTAGGGTAGTCATGGTTCAGCATTTTGAAACAGTGCCAAGAGGATCTTGGACGTGAATTTCAGGATGTGGAAGGCCTGAGCTAAAGCAAAGTTTACCAGTGACGGGAGTCTGGGGTTTTCTTCTACACCATGTTTCCTTTGGCGGGAGGCTATATTTGAAGAGTTGTGTCAACAGACAGAACTCCCTACATGGTCCTGGGGATTCCTCAGGCCGGTGATGCCTCTGTCCCCTCTCAGAGGGTTGCTGTGAGCTTTCTCAGAGTAGGAGTCATGTGGGATCTGTCTTTGAACAGACACTGCAAACACTTACATCATCTGCACATTCCTGGGACACCAAGCTACAGACAAATCAGCAGGAGGCGGGGTGCCCCCCCCCCACCTCCAGCAGAGAAGAGGTTGTTTAAATAGTGTTTTGGATGAATATTCTGTGAACTTAAGGAGGAAAAGTTTCTTTTGGGATATGTGTAATTTTAAAAATATTTCTGGAAATACTGATGATAGAAAAAAGTAATAGAGTAAACCCAAATTATCAATGATAAATTGAATTATAATGAAATATAGGAAAATCAATGGCATAGAGAAGAAACAGCAAAAAAAAAATGAGATCTTTTTTAAAACCTGAAGTTGGTTTTGGAAAATTCTAAAAAAGACTGATCAATTTCTGCAATTCTCAAGAAGGGAAAGTGTAAATAGATGATAAACGAGTAAAAATTGAAAAGTTAGAAATTAAAGTAGGTAGAGTGGGGATTCAAAAAAGATTATTACAAAGTATGTGTGGGTGCAGTAGACACATACCTGATGATTAAAGGCTAACTGAGCTGAGAAGAAATGGAACACTTGGATAAGTTTTAAGCACCAATGACATTGCATTGCTGTTAAAATGGTGACCTCCTGTTAAGTCTCTGACCATCTCATTCCTCTTGTGGAAAATAACTTTTTAAGCTCAAAGATAATAATATTGGAACAATCACACAATCTCTTTTTTCTTCTACTATTGTCACTGCTATGTGGACCCTTAGTCTTCGTTTTCACCATGTCTTACCAATTAGACTTTCAGGATCAAACTGTCTTTGGCTAAGAGATAAAAGTAAAATCATCCTATTTCTCAGGGAATGTAAATAAAAAAACAATAATCAGATCAGGGCCAACGGCAAGAAAAGATACGGGAGACTGACTAAACTGGGCTTCCGTAACACAGCACAAGTGTTGGCTCAGTATTTATTTGGCATTGAGTCCATATTCCTATTCATGCTTCTCAGAGTGGAATACTTTTTACAATTATTAGTTGCAATTTGCTTAAGATATAACCCACTAAAGTTTTTTCTTATTATTTGCAATTCGGTAATAAATATGTGACACTTTTTAACAATTTACAAAATATAACTTTGGGGCTATGTTTCTAACCTCAGCCAGATGGTTTAGCACATTGAACATCACTTTTGGCACTTAAGGGGTGCTAAATAAAATAGTGAATGAAACGATCAAACAGACAAGCAAAGAAAAATGACATCCCATTTATGTTTATCAGGTTGACAAAAATTAAGATGCCAGGTATATTGTCTCTGAGGCTGTGGAAAAATAGGAACCCTGCTGTACTGTGAGTGGTGGTGTCCGTTAATGCAGTCATTCTTGGGAGTAGTTTAGCAACAGTGGCGACATAGTGGCATCATATTCGTATTCTGTGTCTTTGCATTTTCATTCCTGTGTATATACCCAGAGATGTTCTTGTGGAGGCATATAAATACAAGGTTTCAGAAATTTGCTTACTCTAATGTAGTTTGAACCAGCAAAGAATTGTAGACAAGGATATGCAAGTTGTGATACGTGCAAATGATAGATACCATGCAGAAGTTGGAAAGAATGATCTATATTTAAGTATATCCACATTAATAAATCCTAAAATATGCTAAACAAAAAAAGTAAGAAGTGTCAGATAGTTAAACACACAACAGTGAGTTCTTGAACATAAATTTATACAATATTAGATATAAGAATACAGAGGAATCATACATGTCCTATCATATTTTTGTGCCATAAGCCAAATAAGATCAAATTTTTTCTTTTTTCTTTTTTTTGATTCAGTCCCTCAAATAAGTAAAGCCAAAGGATAGCAATATTTAAACTAAGAACAATTTAGGTCAGTGTGACTGTCATGCACTTGGTCCTTTCACATTTAGAGTATAACTAAATTTAGTATAACTCTGTTATACTAATAAGTTTGTTATTCCTTGTTAATTTACTCCCATCAAGCTTAGATTTTTCTCGTTCTTAGTTGCTTACTACTAACTAATATTCTAAGCATTGATCCTTCCCTTATTAGCCAATCCTCTCGGTTGAGGCCTAACTTGTATCACCAGCTAATACCAGAAAGTCATATTACAATCACCCATACATTTCATAGGTTGCTTTTACCATCCTTGATGATTTCTGGTAATAAATGATGTGCAGTGTGGGGATGGGTAATATTTTCAATCTCATTGCAGTTACATAATCATATCCTTAGTGAAGCAGTATTGCTCCTAATTTTTTAGCCATTTATCTTCTGAATTTCCAGTGATATTAGCATTCATGTTGTAGTACACTAACCATACATCCAACCTCAACTATCTCCACCCATTTGCTTAACTAGTAGCGAGGAGATGCTTAAGCATCACAACTGAGACTCACCAACCCTCCCCTAGAATATCATCTACTGCTCCCTTAAACGGGTGTATCCCTGTTTATGGAGTATGACTGCCTACTTATTCCACCAGGATTCTTTCTTACCAGACACCTACCACTCTTTTTTAATACAAGTTTACCAGGCCAGACTTCAAGTAGGTTCCTGTAGGTGTTTGATGATAGTTTGCTCATTTACTGATAATACACAGGCTCTCCGCCAATCGACCTTCTTATGCTTTTCTCAATGTTCTGTCTTACCTGCTCACTTCATTTTTAGATCCATATTCTCTGTTTCTGTCACTTATGTTCCTTCTACACCACCACTACCACTATAGTAGCTCACAAAAGTTCCTGGAACATAGTAACCACCCAATAAATGCTTGGTGCCATTCTTACCATCACCACTGCTACAATGTGGTTACATCTCTCAGAGCCTTTTGACATTTTACTTATGTCATCTTACTAGACACATTTGTGTTGAGAACATTGAGGCCATTCACAGAGAATATTTAGCTTTTTAGTTTTTTCAAAATCAATCTCCTTAAAATTTGAGCCTTCTACCTATGAGGAGGGAGTTGTGCTTGCCCACTGCAAGGCCAGCAATTTTATCACTTCAAAGAACACGTTTTCTTGGTTTCTGACTCCTCAGAATCTGCAGTCTCTCTCTGTCCATTGGCTCCTTTCTTGGCCTTAAAATATGCTCAGATTTGCCTAACATGACTTGAAAATGCTCAGGTTTGTATGCTTTTTTTTTTTTTTGTATATAATCATAGTTTTCTCCTTCCCATAGTTGTACACATTCTTGGGTAAATTGTTAGTCAATCCTCTGCTTTCTTGTTCTTGCTTGGATTTTATGCACCTTTAATTGAGCTCTATTGTTTTTGAATTAAGCAAGTTGATAATGATTCCTTAGTTATGAAAATCTACTTTCCAAAAGTCTGTTCTGACTATTTATTCTCCACAGATTTTTTTCTTGTGTGTTTTGCCCTTCCATCGTTTGTATTTAGAATTCTTCCTTCTTTGGTTTTTACAATAGGACACCTTCTTGATTCATTCTCTTACATCTTTCTGGCTTACAGCCCCTCCCCTGCATCTTAAGGCCAGATTGTGAGAATCATATGAGCACACGATCTGAAGGATTTTGCAAGAAAGTCTTGCAAAAAAAGGTCCACTTGGGGCATCCGGGGGCCAGTATTCATATTGCCAGAGAGAAAAAAGAATATACAAGAAGGCAGAGAAAGGTGAAGGCTCATATTCCAGATATCAATTGTTAGTTGAGATAGTTAACAGAAATCTTAGAGAAATAGTGTTTGTCAAAAGGTTTCCAAACACCAAGGAATAGCTGAGGTGGTTTCAGGTGAAAGAGTATGAGGTTTGGGCAGAGCTGGTCAGAGAGTTTCCAAGAATGATGGAGCTGGAACAAGGAAGGACAGTAAGCAGCTGTGTGGGCTGACATGGAGGTAGGTAGGTTGGTGGGCAAAAGAACACATGCTCTGAAGGGAGAAGAAAAAAGGATAAAAGGGAAATCTGTTTCCATCTACTTATCTTTTCCTAGGAAGTAAATCCTAGTTTGGTTTTGTGAGAGGTTGGGGGTAATGATATCATGAAACAGTAGGCTGGCAAGTGGGATGAAGAAATTAGGTTGGTCTGATATTGGCAGTGGAGTAAGTAGCATCTGGTAGAGATACAGATCTGATGGGAGAGGCACTTGGGAGATCATCCTCCATCCTCTTTAATAAAGATTAGCTATCCACACATTTTGATAGCTTTTCACTGTACAGATTTTCAAATACATAAAGAAATAGAATAGTATATTGGGCTCTCATTGATTTATTACCCAGTTCAGTAACTAACAACATCTTACCAATCTTGTCTAACCCGTCTTTGCTCCATACCCTTTGGTTTTTTGTTTTTACTGCAGACAAGACAAAGAAAGAAACATTAGTTTCCACAGATAATTGAATGTGATGGAGGAGGGTGAGAGAGAGGTCAAACCATTTTACTGAGATTTTGAGTCTTTGAAAAATGTCAGAGCATCAACAGAAATGGAAGCATTCATTCAGAAAGAGCTAGTGAGCTAGAAAGGATGCTGAGACTGGAACAGTATATTCTGAGCTCCACATGGTTATTCAGAGGATTATGTACAACAGCTGCTGATGTAGGTCTAAAAGTTGACAGAGGTCAATCTGGACCTGTAGGCATGGGAGTTTTTTGTTTGTTTGTTTGTTTGTTTGTTTTTTGACAGGCAGAGTTAGACAGTGAGAGAGAGAGAGACAGAGAGAAAGGTCTTCCTTCCGTTGGTTCACCCCATAAATGGACTCTACGGCCGGCGTGCTGTGCCGATCTGAAGCCAGGAGCCAGGTGCTTCCTCCTGGTCTGGCATGGGAGTTTTTATAACTGGGCTTTGAGTGTTGGAAGACTGATATTAAGAGTCTGAGCAGACCTTGTGGGTATTGTGGTGTTCTGAAGAGAAAACAGTGTTTTGAGTCAGTAAATCTTATTTCTAATTCCGTCTCTGTCACTAGTTCTTCACAACTTTTGTCAAATTATTTGTCTTGCCTGAACCCACCTGTATATTTATGGGCAATAAAAATGCCTATTTTGAGAGATTGTCGTGAAGGTTGAATTAGATAATGTTTGTGCAATTGCTTTGTAAACTGTAAAGAGATGTACTAATTTTAGTTCTACTTTGAGTGATGAGTTGAAGGAGCTGGAAATCTAAACTAAATCCCAGATCCAGAGTAAGTGGGCAGTAAAGAGAAGACCACTGTTCATATGTACACACATGCCAGGTTCTATGGAGTGGAACTAGTATGGGAATATACAGCAGAGACCACGTGTTTATACAAAGGATTTCTGAGCACAATGGAAAGGATCTTCCTATTGGGAAACTAAGGAGTGAAAGGGAAGCCCACAGGGTGGTCAACATGAGGTAAGTTATCCAAGTCAGCAGGTCTGTGGGGGAGATAAAGACATTAATTCTCAAGGCTTAGAATGCCAAGAGCAGAGCAGAAAGAAAAGTGGCCCTGATGATGCTGAGCAGGTGAACTAGCGGCAAGAATGAGTCCCAGAGTTGAGAGGTCCTTTAATAAAATACAATAATTGTAATCAATACTAGCACCTCCATGCGCCAGGAACTACTTACTATAAACTCTTCACTTATACTGACTGAATCACTGAATTCCCCAAATAACATCAGTTTTAGCATTTAGAAAATGAGGAAACTGAAGCCCTGAGGATTAAAATAATTAGCCAGGTTCACACACAGTGAGTAAGTAGCAGAGCCAGGATTTGCAGACGGGGTGACTGGCTCTGGGGTCTAGCCTCAGGACCTCTATGCCACAGCTGCTAGCATTAAAGGGAACTGGAAAGGAGCAGGTAACTGTTCCATCATCCATATTCCCACAGTTTGGGGGATTCTTGCTGTTAATCTCTGTACTCTCTATCTATATGCCTGATAGTCCTCTAGTCCCTTGGCCAGTGTACTCATTATCACTCAGTATTAATTCCAGGATAAAGGATAGTTTACTTTTCTTATTCCACTGGGTCCTCTCGGATGGAGGCAGTAGATCTTAGCAATATGGGAGGTGCTTTGGTTTCAGAGAAGTCTGGATGTGAGTTCTGCTTCCAGTCCTTGAGTGCCGTGTGCTCTTGGCCTTATTACTCAAATTCTTTAAGCTCCAGTTTTGTCATCTGTGAGTATAAACTAATGTTGTTGAGTGATGATCCCACAAACAGGCTTCGAATCAGGTGCTGTGAATCCTGGCCTGGCCATTTATGAGCTGTGAGAGTTTGAGCAAGTTATGAACTTTTCTATTTCTCAATTTTCCCCAACTATAAAATAGAGATAATAGCAACCATACCTCCACTAGAGAGTTGTTATGAAGATTTAATAAACTCTTGGCAAGATGCCTGAGACATAGTGAGTATTCAGCCAGTGCTCTCTCCAATTGTCATGTTGTGTGTTTATAAGGCAAGTCATACAGTGAGGATGCAGAGTGATAAGTCTGTGCGATGGTGACACAATGCAACACACAGAGCACATCCTCAGTAAGCATTATTTATTATTTTCATCTTCTCATTTATCCTAATGCATTCAGCACAAAGCAACCTCAGTCCCATGGCGCTGGCCCCACCTTTCATGAATCTTACCACATACTCTGCTTCATCCTCAAGCTCCTGGCAAGCAAATGCACTTCTTTTGTAGTTTTTTATTTTTACAAAAATGAAAGAAAATTAGATAAGGCAGGAAAAATGATCAGTCCCGTACTCTGCCCTTCCCTATTTCTTACTATTTCAACTCCCTTAGCTATATCTTCTGGCATTGTATTTGAAAAAAATCTTAATCTATTATTATTATTTTTTCAGTTTTACATATTATTTCTCACCTTTCTACTGTGGCAGATGGAAATGTGGCTTTCTTCTACTTCATTTCTCCAGCACAAAAATATTCAAGACACAAACAGACACACAGACACACACATACACACACACATGTACTTCCTTTCCCTATGCAATACAGTAATTGTATCATAATTTTGGTATAGAACAATCTGTTGTCATCAATTCTTACATTTCCTTTCTGGTAAAACTTTTATTTCTCCTAGAGCTGATAGTTACTTCATTTCATGTTGGTTTAGCTATCTGTGTAGTCATCACTATTTCACCCCTGAACAGTGAGCCGATAGTACAGCTCTCTGAGTTTGTTTAGCATACTGGGCAAGGCATCAGTTCCACTGTGATCCTGGAGACATTTCTGCTGTAGCCCTCAATTTCTTGCTTCACAGTGGCCTACCTAGGTTTTTCCTCTCTGCACCTCTGTCTTCATCACAGACCTGGAGACCACCTACACTTTTCTTAGGTCGAATTCCTATTTCCTTGCTGTTAGATTTTTCTCTCTCCTTTAATGCCTTATAAACTTGGTAAAAAAAAAAAAAAAAAGTGCAGGGTGGCGCTGTGCCTCTGCCTGTGGCACCAGCATCTCATATGGCCCCCGGTTGTAGTCCCAGGTGCTCCTCTTCCAACCCAGCTATCTGCTGTGGCCAGTGAAAGCAGTGGAAGATGGCCCAAGTGCTTAGGTCCCTGCACCCATGTGGGAGACCTGGAAGAGGCTCCTGGCTCCTGGCTTCAAATTGGTACAGCTCCAGCCGTTGTGGCATTTGGGGAGTAAACCAGTGGATGGAAGACCTTTATCTCTGCCTCTCCCTGTCCCTGTCTGTAACTCTACCTCCCAAATAAGAAAATAAATCTTATGTATGTATGTATGTATGTACGTATGTATTTTTTGACAGGCAGAGTGAAGAGTGAGAGAGAGAGACAGAGAGAAAGGTCTTCCTTTTTCCATTGATTTGCCCCCCATGGCTGCTGCGGCCAGTGTGCTGGGGCCCGCGCACTGTGCTGATCCTAAGCCAGGAGCCAGGAGCCAGGAGCCAGGTGTCTCCCCCAGTCTCCCATGCAGGTGCAGGGCCAAGCACTTGGGCCATTCTCCACTGCACTCCCGGGCCACAGCAGAGAGCTGACCTGGAAGAGGAGCAACCAGGGACAGAATCCGGTGTCCCGATCTGGACTAGAACCTGGTGTGCTGGCGCCGCAGGTGGAAGATTAGCCTATTGAGCCACGGCGCCGGCCCAAGAAAATAAATCTTAAAAAAATAAAGTTGTTGAGACTTTCCCTGTTTGAAGAATCTCTTTCTCTGTCCATACATAGAATTAATACAATGAATACATTGTATACAGTGTTGCATGGAAGCTGTTACCCCATAGAATTGTGGAGGCTCGCTCCATTGTTACTGGTTTCTCATATTGATTTTGAGAAAATGTGATTCAATTCTGATTCTCGGCCTTTTTCCTGTAGGCTGTTTTCTTTTTTCTCTCTAGAAGCATTTGATGTCTTTTTTGTTGTTGTTGTTCAGGGTGACCTGAAATGGTGTGGCAACTGTGCTTCAATGTCAGTCATTTTGAAGATGGTCTCGGTGGGTCCATTCAGTCTTGGATATCATGACTGTTAGTTCTGGGAAGTGTCCCTTTATCTGTTTTTTTTTTTTATTTTTTATTTTTATTTTTTATTTTTTATTTTTTTTGACAGGCAGAGTGGACAGTGAGAGAGAGAGACAGAGAGAAAGGTCTTCCTTTGCCGTTGGTTCACCCTCCAATGGCCGCCGCGGCCGGCGCGCTGCGGCCGGCGCACCGCGCTGATCCGATGGCAGGAGCCAGGAGTCAGGTGCTTTTCCTGGTCTCCCCATGGGGTGCAGGGCCCAAGCACCTGGGCCATCCTCCACTGCACTCCTGGGCCACAGCAGAGAGCTGGCTTGGAAGAGGGGCAACCGGGACAGAATCCGGCGCCCCGACCGGGACTAGAACCCGGTGTGCCGGCGCCGCAAGGTGGAGGATTAGCCTAGTGAGCCGCGGCGCCGGCCACCTTTATCTGTTTTTGATAAATTTGCTCCCTCCATTTTTTGCCCTTTAGTTTTAGAACTCCTATTCAGGGATTGGACTTCCTGGGCTACTCTATTTTTTAAGTATGCATTTTTCATTCTACTTTCAAATTTCTATTGTAAAGAATGTTTTTTATTCTCTGACATTCTTTTTCGTATGTGATACAATTTCTATTTGCTCTTTTTTTAAAGATTTATTTACTTATTTGAAAGTTTCCAACTCTACCAATTGGGGCAAGTCAGCCCGAGCATGTCCCAAATTATACATCTCTTCCCTCTCTTATTCCCACTCTTATGTTTAACAGGGATCACATTTCGGTTAATTTTCAACACTTAAGAATAACTGTGTGATAATTACAGAATTAAACCAGTCATATTAAGTAGAACAGACAAAAAAAAATACTATGAGGGATAATGTATTAAGTTGTCCATTAGCAGTCAGAGCTATGCTGATCAAGTCACCATTTCTCATAGTGTCCATTTCACTTCAGGAGGTTTCCTTTTTGGTGTTGAGTCAGTTGTCACCGATCAGGGAGAACATATGGTATTTGTCCCTTTGGGACTGGCTTACTTCACTCAGCATGATGTGTTCCAGATTCCTCCATTTTGTTGCAAATGACTGGATTTCGTTGTTTCTTACTGCGGTATAGTACTCTAAAGAATACATATCCCATAATTTCTTTATCCAGTCTACCGTTGATGGGCATTTAGGTTGGTTCCAGGTCTTGGCTATTGTGAATTGTGCTGCAATAAACATTGAGTTTGGGTTGGGGAGGGAGAGAGAGAGAGAGAGAGAGAGGGAAAGAGAGAATCTGCTATCTGCTGCTTCATTCCCAAGATGGCCTCAAGGGTCAGGGCTGGTCCAAGCCAAAGCCAGGAGCCAGGAGCTTCTTCTGTGTTTTCCACGTGGGTGGCAGTGGCCCCAGTACTTGGGCCATCTTCTGTTGCTTTCTTAGACCATTTTTTTAAAAAATTTTTTTGACAGGCAGAGTGGACAGTGAGAGAGAAAGAGACAGAGAGAAAGGTCTTCCTTTTGTTGTTGGTTCACTCTCCAATGGCCGCCACAGCCTGCCCGCTGCAACCAGCACACTGTGCTGATTGATGCCAGGAGCCAGGTACTTATCCTGGTCTCCCGTGGGGTGCAGGGCCCAAGGACCTGGGCCATCCTCCACTGCACTCCCTGGCCACAGCAGAGAGCTGGCCTGGAAGAGGGGCATCCAGGACAGAATCCGGTGCCCCAACCGGGACTAGGACCCGGTGTGCCGGTGCCGCAAGGCAGAGGATTAGCCTAGTGAGCCACGGCGCCGGCTGCTTTCTTAGACCATTAACGGGGAGCTGGATTTGAAGTGGAGCAACCAGGACTCGAACTGGCACCCATAAGCAATGCCAGGGTTGCAAGTGTCTCACCTATGGCCCAGGCTGGAAGGGCAAAGGTTGTCTAGCTTGTATTCTTCTTGTGATAATGGCAGACATCTTGGAGGAAATGCCCATCTGCATATATTCGTTTTAAGCCTTGGCTCACATTACATCTAAAATCCCATGGCCAAAGCAATCATGCTTACGCTTGAAATACAGGGAAGTCCACTTGCTAAGAGGTCATAGCCAGAGTGTGATATTATTGTAGGAAAGTGAAAATTTTGGACTGATATTTCACTCTACTCGTTAAGTCATGATTACCCATGTCCTTTCCTTATTTTCCCCGCATCATCTAATCATGATATCAGGTTCTAAAGTCTAGGATCTTGTGATATACATGAAATCTGGATGTGGCTTTCTTCAAATCAGAGGTCTATATAGTGATAAAGGCAATTTTACCATTCCCCAGACACTTAATGTATAATTTTGTAGTAAGGATTCCATCACAGAATAAGGATTTCCATTAGAAAAGGAAAAAATTGTAGGCAGATAGCAGTTTTTGAGCAATAGCAATATGAAAAACTGCTGAGCAAGTATTTATGGGTCATTGTACCCTGAGGTAAGTTATGTTCCTTGATTAGATACCATTTATTTTCTTCAGGAGTGGAATCCTCATCTATTGTTTTTCTAGGCTCTTGGTCCTGCACATAAGAGGGCCCTTCCTTTTCCACCATTCCCCAGATTCATACATTTAGAAAATTAAAAACTCAGAGGTCATTTTATCTCTCAAATAGGTTCAACTGCTTTTAATCCAGGCTGGTGACATCTTTGCCAATATGGTTCTCTAAAAAATGTTATGAATTTTTTATGTATTTCATTTCATTTAATATCTATACCCTTGATTTTACCACGATGCTTTGTGAGATATACCTTTCTCTCTAGAGTTATCTTGAATTAATTTATTTTATCAGGCTTTTTTTTTTGGCCACCCTTTAAAGTTTTCATCTAGCTGTAAAGATCTAGTAAGATAAAATCTTAATCTTTTAAGAGTTCTTAACAGAATAGTACAAATTCAACTTTGATTTGGTCTTTATTCTGGGGGGTATAAAAATCCCCATACCATTGTCATTTGTAATCCATTGGTGAGGAACTGCTTCATTGTTCTCCTCTGAAGTTTCTCACTCTAAATTCCTTCTACATTCTTGCAAACTAATCAGTTCTTTCCTCAGTTCAACTCTTTCAGGTAGTATTTTAATAAAGCAGTTAGTAGCAATCAAATCACTACATTCTTCCTCAAAACTTCTTTGCCTAGTGCTATAGTTTTATTAAAGATGTTTTCTTACAAGATGCCTTGGACAGCCAAACTTTTGCACTAAAAAATACATGGCACCAGTTTTCACTAAAAGTTTACTTGCTGCTCACAGCTAATGTCACATATTTAAAGTTTGCATTTTGACAGTACCCTACCTTTGGTGTCAATTTGTGTTCTAGTCAGCTATCCCTGTGTGAAAACAATCACAGGTATCAATGGCATACAAGATGAATTTATTTCTCATTATGTTTCTGTGGAATTTCCTTTCCATATATGTAAAATTATTTCACATTGAGAAAAATGTATAAAACCATTGTGGCTTTTATCAATTATCAAATGTAAGTGAAAGAACAAAGATCCACACCATTGGAGTAGTATGTTTTTGCAGTGTTTCCTAGCTCTTCCTAGAGATTTGATGGTTAAAGTATTCCATTCATACAGGGTGATGTCTCAATCAGGTTGTTGGATGCCAATCTGGGGCTCACTGGATTTTTACCATTAGGCTAAGAGAGGGGTCATGTGAGCACCTAAAAGACCATCTATTTCCAAACAAATGAATTTATGACTGTGCCACTTCTGATCTGTACATTTTTCCATGTAACATTTCTTTCTAGCTATGGCTTACTTGGAAAACAGGTGAGATAGGTCAAGCAGGTATAGCAAATACTTGGCAGTAAAGCTGGGTGATTAAAAAAAGTGGCGTGAGTTTTTGATGTTTCTGGCCGTATCTAATTATCTGGATGCTAAAGGATAAAGCTGATAGCAATGCCATTAAGTTCTTTCTGTATTTTTTTTTAAGGGAAAAGGTTTATTGGTGGAGAAAACCCAACAGACAGGAGGGAGGGGCAAAGAGGGAAAAAGAGAGAGACAGGGAGCATAAGAGAGAGAGATCAAGAGGGAGAGAGCGAGAGAGAGACACGTGTTCAGGAACGGGTCCTGTTAAATCTTTGCTAGGGGCCGGGTAGGGAAGTAGGAGCATTGAATTCCACTAGAGTAGGGGTGGAGCTGACACCTATGATTGGGCCATGTGGTCAGTTCCTTCCAGCAATGGCAGTGGGGGCTAGAGCCTAGGATGGTGTCCAGGATGTAGATCACACCATAGATAAGACTGCACCATTTTACTAACATCCCCCCTCCCTTTTTTTTTTTCTTAAGATTTATTTTATTTATTTGAAAGACAGAGTTACAGAGAGAGGTAGAGACAGAGAGAGGTTTTCCATCCACTGGTTCACTCCCCAGATGGCCACAACGGCTGGAGCTATGCAGAACCGAAGCCAGGAGCCAGGAGCTTCCTCTGGGTCTCCCACGTGGGTGCAGGGGCCCAAGGACTTGGGCCATCTTCCACTGCTTTCTCAGGCCATAGCAGAGAGCTGGATCAGAAGAGGAGCAGCCTGGACTAGAACCAGTGCCCATATGGGAAGCCAGTGCTTCATGCCAGGGCTTTAACCCATTGTGCCACAGTGCCGCCCCCCTTTTGTTTTTTATAAAATAAGAGTCATATGGGATTACATTAGCCCCAAAAGTCCAGGAGGGGTAGAGGGACGATGATCTGTCTTTAGAGCTACTTCCTGCTGACATGGGGTGATGAGGTACTCTCTGCTGGCATGGGGCGATGTCTCAAGTCGCTGTCTCCTGGATGGAGAACCAAGTATATCCCTGTAGCAGCATTTGGTTGACTGCCTGGTTGGTGAAGGCTTTGGTTCATTCCATTATCACCTCCTATAAACACTTAAACAGACATGGTAGTATAAAAGACAGGGTGAGAATAGCAACCAATAATCCTAAGAGTGGCATTAACCAAATAATGAGAGGATTTCAGAGGAGAGGAAATGAGGGGGTCTCTGGACCCTTGTGAAGACTGTCTAATGGACGTGGTTTAAAGTTGAGCCCAACCAAGACTGGGACAAAGGCCACTTACCTTTTGCAGGTAGAGGGGTTTGTCTGTAGAGAAAATTCTGAACAATTATACAACATTAAGTGGGGAAGAGGACCATCAATACACCCAGGTTGGTAGTAGAGCCATTGATGTTAGAGTAGAGGCTATGATTACAAAGCAATGAGGCCACAAGTGGGCTAGACAGGGTCTAGAGCAAAGGACAGAGTCATCATTGGAGGACTAAGAAAAGTTCTTGCTGTGTTTGAAACACATAAACAAGAGTCTTCCTGTTGAGCAACAAAGATGGAGGATCATTCACAGATGCAATTTCTTCTCTCTGATTTTTAAAAGTATAAACGTGATTATGAAAATGCACATACCAGTTCTAAATTTATTTCTTCTGATTATATTTATAAAAGTGGAAGACAATCTTATTAACAGTAGAAGCATTTAAATCCAGGAAAGCATAGAGAAGACCAATTTTTACCATAAATAATTTTCAGTTGCTCTGCTTATATTAATATGCCATCTGTACATCTTTGGTGGAATGTCTGATAAAATATTTTGCTCATTAAAAAATCCAATTGTTCATCTTATTAGGTTTTTGAGTATATTATATATTTTAATATTTTATACATTATATTATATATAATATATAATATTTATATATTTTATATATAATATACTAAAAACCTAATGTTAAATATATGTATATATAATATATATAATACATAATATATAATATGTATATGTATATACTATATACAATATATACATACATAATATATAATGTATATACTATATATACAATATATATTATATTATATATACTATAATATATATAGGATACAGACTCTTTATCACAAACATGTTTTTCAAATATTTTTCTCCCAGGATGTGGCTTGTCTTCCATATTTTTAGCAATGTCTTTTAAAGAGTGTAATTTTTAATTTTGGTAAACTATTGTTTATCAATTTTATCTTTACAGATTGGGATTTGGTTTTTGCTTAACTTATGTCATCAAATATTTTGCATTATGTCTCCTAGAATTTTAAAAAAACATTTGTCTATATTTAATTTTTATTTAGTTTTTATATATGATATGAGAAGCAGGTCAAGGTTTTAAAATAATATTTGCATATTTATGTCCAATTCTTTCAAAAAAGTTTTTTGAAAAGATTACATTTTCTTTATTGAGTTCCCTGTGTTCTTTTGTCAAAATTAATTTTTTGACTATGTGTGAGTCTTTATCTCGACTCTACTTTGGTATATTGATTTATGCATCTATTTTTTCACCATTGCTACACTGTCTTGATTATCCACTAATTTTGCTTAATATAAATGTTGTAATGGAAGTATGTAAGGTGTCCAGCTCTGTGTTTTTCAAAATTATTTCAGCTCTTTTAAGTTTTAAAATTTTGACATATAATTTTAATGATTGAGCTGTCATCATGGTAAAAATTAAGAGTGAGAATCCGAGAGTCCAAGGGGGCGGGGGAGGAAGCGGTGGAGTACTGGGGTGGGGGAGGAAGGGGAGAGAGGAAAATCCCTCTGTGTTCCTAAATCGGTATGTATGAACTATGTGAAACTTATGTAACTTAAAGAAGATTAAATAAAAAATTAATTAGGCTGTCAACTTCTGCAGGAAATTTCTAGTGGGATTTTTAAATTTAAGATTTAATTAAATCTATAGAATGATTGAGGGAAAGTTGACATCCTAATGATGTTGAGACTTCTAACTCATGAACAAGGAATATCTCCTATTTGTTTAGGTCTTTGATATTTTTTCATTGATGTTTTAGAGTTTTCAGTATGCAGATTGTGAATATATTTGGTAAATTATGCCAAAATACTTCCTATCTTTGGAGCTATTATTTTAACATTGAAAAATTTCAGTTTCCATTGGTAGTATATAGGATATAGATAGAAACTATTGATTTGTGTATTGAACTTATATTGGCCTTCTATTCACTAGCCTTGTTGAACTTAGTTAGTTCTAATACCTTTTTTCCAGATTCTTTGGAATTTTCTAAATATACAGTGATGCCATCTGTAAAAGGAAACATTTTTTATTTCTTCTACTCCAAAATATAATCTTTTGTCTTTTCCCTGTATTTCTTTTCTTATTAAACTTGAAACTTCTTGTGTGTCAAGTAATAGTCATCAGAGTAGACATTCTAGGCTTGTTCCTGTCGGGAAAAGTATTCATTCTTTTGCCATTAGCTTTCCTGCTGGTAGGTCACTTTGTAGACACTGTACCTCAGTTTGAGAAAGCCCTTTCTATTACTCGCTTCCTGAGACTTCTTGTTATGAATGGGTTCTGAAATATGCCAGATTATTTTTTGCATTTCTTGGGATTAATGTATTTTTTTTCATCTTTTGGCTACTGATGAAGTGAATTAGTTCAGTTAACTTTAGAATGTTTAACTATCTTTGCATGCTGAGATGAGCTTTGCTTACTCACGATGTATTACCTTTTTTACGTGTCATTAGATTGCAATTGAATATTTGTGTAGCTATCCTCATTTGGAATATATGGTTTCTAGTTGTAATGTCATTGTTGTTTAATACCAGGTATTGTTGGCCTCAAAAGTCAGTTGGGTAGCACTCCCTCCTTTTACTTTCTGGGAAAAGATGTGCAGAATTATCTTTTATTAAAAATATTTGAAAAATATGTCAGTGCAACTCCCTGGGCTTGAAGACTGTGTTTATCACAAATGAAATTATTTTTATTTATTTGAGAGAGAGAGAGAGAGAGAGAGAGAGAACCAGCAAGTGTCCATCCTCTGGTTCATGCCCCAAAATGCCCACAACAGCCAGAGCTAGGCCAGGCTGAATCCAGGAGCTGGGAACTCCATCTGAGTTCCATCTGAGTGGTGGCAGCAACCCAAGTACTTGCGTTGGTATCTGTTGTTTCCCAACCACATTAGCAGGAAGCTGGATCAGACGCACGGAGTAGCCAGAACTAAGACCAGGCACTCTGATGTGGGTTGTGGGTATCCCAAGTGACTGCTTAACTCAATGTGCCACTACACCAGCCTAGGTAATGAGCAATTTATGCTCTGGACATACAGCAGTGAAAAATCTAGATTTCATTTTTTTCCTTATGAAATTTCTACTTTGGTAGATAAAAGAGGACAATGAATATATAAATAAGTATATCAAGTAATGATAAAAACCAAGGCATAAAATATATTCTAGGTTGTTGTGAACTGTAGTCACACAACTGTGCTGTGTAACTGTAGAAACTTACTCTTTCAATCTGTGATTTGTTTCCCTTCAAATTCCTTGTATTCATCCCTACCCTTCCCCGCCCCTAATAATCACCATTCTGTGCTCAGACTGAAGTTTGTTTGTTTTTTGGTTTCCACATATGAGGGAAAACATGTGGTATTTGTCTTTCTGTTTCTGGCTTATTTTACTTAGTATGTGTTACAAAAAATAGGATTTCACTCTTCTCTATAGCTGAATAATATTCCATTGTGTGTCTATGTGTGCATGGGTACATACAATGGAATAGATATATGTGTATATATATAGACACACAGTATTTTCTTTATCATTTTATCTGATGATGGACTTGGTTGTTTCCATATCTTGGCTACTGTGAATGGTGCTCCAATAAGCATGGTGGGGTAGGTATCTCTGATGCAATGATTTCAAATCTTTTGAATACACACCCAGTAATGGGGTTGCTGGATCATATGGCGATTCTGTTTCTAGTTTTTAGAAGAATCTCTACACTGTGTTCCGTACTGACTGTACTCATTTATGTTCTCACCAACAGTGTATACGGTTCTCCTTTCTCCACATCCTTGTCAACATTTGTTACATTTTGTCTTTTGGAGAGTAGCCTTTCTAACTGGGGAGAGGTGATATCACATTGTGGTTTTGGTTTGCATTTTCCTGATGGCTAGTGATATTGAGCACTTTTTCCTATATTTGTTGGCCATTTCTATTTCTTCTTCTGAGAAATGTCTATTCAGGTCCTTTGCCCATTTCTTTTTTTTTGAGCAACAGGTGACTTATTATCTCAAAATGTATTGCTCTCACCCAATTTTATCTTATTTATCAACACAATTTTCTATGCCTGATGATTTCAGTCATGTGTCTGAGAAAGCTTGTCCTGTTCTTCCTTTATAATAAATGTTTTTATTTGAAAAATTCCATTTTCTTTTTTTCAACTTTTATTTAATAAATATAAATTTCCAAAGTACAACTTTTGGATTATAGCGGCTCTTCCCCACTTAACCTCCCCCTCAACCACAACCATCCCATCTCCCAATCCCTCTCCCATCCCATTCTTCATCAAGATTCATTTTCAATTATCTTTATATACAGAAGATCAACCTAGTATATACTAAGTAAAGATTTCAACAGACTGCACCCACACAGACACACAAAGTATAGAGTACTGTTTAGGTAGTAGTTTTACTGTTAATTCGCATAGTACAACACATTAAGGACAGAGGTCCTACATGGGGAGCAGGTGCACAGTGACTCCCATTGTTGATTGAACAATAGACATTCTTGTATATGGCGTCAGTAATCACCCAAGGCTCTTGTCATGAGCTGCCAAGGCTATGGAAGCTTCTTGAGTTCATCAACTCCGACCTTATTTAGACAAGGCCATAGTCAAAGTGGAAGTTCTCTCCTCCCTTGAGAGAAAGGTACCTCTTTCTTTGATGGCCCATTCCTTCTGCTGGGATCTCACTCGCAGAGATCTTTCATTTAGGTCATTTTTCTTGCCACAGTGTCTTGGCTTTCCATACCTGCGAAACTCTCATGGGCTTGTTAGCCAGATCCGAATGCCTTAAGGGCTGACTCTGACCTTTGCCCCTTTCTTAACTGGATTAGTTGTTTTACTTTGTTGAGATTTTGAGTTCCTGGTATATTCTGAATATGAATCCGTTGTGGTAGTATTTGAGCAAAGAGCTAACAGAATGGAAAATAATAGAGAAAGTACATTCCCAACTGAGTGAAAGAACTGAGGCAGGATTGTCTTGTTACTGGAGAGGAGTGTATCAGGGGAAGGGAGTGATAAACATGGGCATAGAGAGGTAGCAGTGTCTAGGTTGTGGATTGCCTCATAAGCCATGGGGATGACTGGATTTTACTTTAGAGGAAGGGGAAGCTGTTGGAAGTGGTTTTTCAGTGAATTGAATGATCTGACTTTCACCTGAAAGAATCATTGTTACTGCTGGGGGGAGAGTGGATTGAGGGGATAAGACAGAGGCAGGGAGACCACTTAGGAAAGTATTGCAAAAGTCCAGGGAGAAGATGCTGATGGTCTGGATTAGAGATAGAGTAAAGGTAGTGAGGAGACACTGCATTGTGTGTGTGTGTGTGTGTGTGTGTGTGTGCAGTCAGGCTGACCAGTTCCACCATTAAATTGTATGGGGTATGAAAGAAGCCAACCTCTAGTGTCTATCATCCCATTACATAAACTTTTATAGCATTTATTATCATTTATGACTATATTATATATTTTTGGCTTACTTGTTGACCTCGTTAACCACCAGAATAGGCCATCCATAAGATAAGAAGTCTTGTCTATCTTGTTCACAAATTCCAGCACATGGGCGTGTCCTTGGCATATAGCAGGTACACAGTAAATATTTGTTTGAATGCATTAAAAACAAGGAATTTGACACTTATAATGAATCCTTAATATATTTCTTTGCTTTAACTCTCTAATTCCACTGAAGGATATATATTTTAATGGAATTTTCACAAATTCTAAGTGTTATCCTGATAGATATTCATCATCATCTAATCATGAGAAAGTCAAAATATCCTAACTGTTCAATAAGAGACTAATTTGGGACATTTCTCAAGCATTTCAGGAAAGACATTAACCATTTTTAGGGCAGGTTGGTCAATGATTGGAAATGGCCTTCTCTTCCAAGGCTGTAGTGCCCAGAGCCCAGCAAACTTGTGGCTAAGGGATTATTCTATCCTGATGGCAGGGTTATGTTAGTTCACTTCAAACCATGCATTCCAATTACAAGTCTTAAAATCTCCAGGGTTTAATTTAAAAAGTTTCACAGCAGGCTTTGAACCGGTTCTGGAGACCTCATTATTGGGCCCTTGTGGAGGGAGTTAAGGCAAAAGAGAGAGATGACTAAGGGAGAATGAAGGGGATGAGAAGGATGTATGATAAAAAATCCCAAGGGGAGGTGGGAGCAGAGCTTTAATTAAAACCCATCTGGGCAATTTGCTGCGTGAGTTTAGCCCTGAGCAGGAAAAGTAGCCTAAGGAAATGCTGGGGGATTTTGGGCTTGCCTAAGCGCTCAGAGGTAGCATTCGCCAAACACACAGCAGGTGCTTGGCACCCTCTCACAGGAACTCCTGTCTGGGTGTGCAAACATGAACACATTGGAATTTATAATTCTACTTTCGGTAAACCTACATTTATTCTCATGAATGTTGGGAAAAATAAAAGTGACATGACACCATTTTTTTCTCCCCAAAGACAATATGGTTATTTTCTAACTTGTTCAGCAGAGTTCTGAGTCCTGGTACTCAATTTTAAATGTATTTATTTTGAAATCAAAGATTTTCTGAGCTAAGTTACTTACAGGTCATTTGCCCCTTCATTTTACAGATAAGGAAAATGGTACCTGGATAGTAGCTCAGGATAGTAGAAAAATAAAGAGTATACTTTATTTCTTGACACCATTTCAGCTCTCTCTCCAGTATTCTGTATTTTTTTCTAGATATTTTCCTCTGTGTTTATTTATTCAACAAATGCTTTCTCTTGTGTGTGCAGTTCCATGGTTAGCCCTTGGGGAAAGAGGAACACAAAGAAAAATTTCATCTTTCTGAAGATGTATGATCTGGAAATAAGTATTCTCTTATTCACCTTTTTTCTTCTTTCCTCTGCCTGATTCTGGAAATAACTTGTAGTGGCCAAGATTTAGACCATTGTGAACCAAAAAGGAGCAAATATGGGTACTATTTGGGCTTCCAAAGATTTTAAGAATTAGCCGGAATTCTTTTAAAATTATTTATTTATTTATCTATTTTCACTTTATTTATTTTTATTTTTATTTTTAATTTGACAGAGAGAGAGAGAGAAAGGTCTTCCTTCCATTGGTTCACCCCGCAAATGGCCGCTATGACCGGTACTGTGCTGATCTGAAGCCAGGAGCCAGGTGCTTCTCCTGGTCTCCCATATGGGTGCAGGGCCCAAGGACCTGGGCTATTCTCCACTGCCCTCCCAGGCCACAGCAGAGAGCTGGACTGGAAGAGGAGCAACCGGGACAGAACCTGGCGCCCATATGGGATGCTGGTGCTGCAGGCAGAGGATTAACAAAGTAAGCCACGGCGCCGGCCCCAACTTTCACTTTATTTTAAAGAGAGGTAGAATGAGAGAGAGAGAGAGAGAGAGAGAGAGAGAGAGAGAGAGAAATCTCCCTTTCGTTGACTGAGTACCAAATGCCTGCAACAGCTGGGACCAGGCCAGGCTAAAGTCATAAGCCCAGAACTCAAACTTGACATTCCACATTGGTTTCAGGGACCCAAGCACTTGAACCATCACCTGTTGCCTCCAGGAGCTGGATTGGAAGCAGAGCTGGGATGAATCCAGCAATGCTGATATGGAAGGGGGTGTCTGAAGCATTGACCTGTTGCTGCAAGATCGCTGTGTCAAATACCCATCCCAGGCAGAATTCTTAGAGGACTAGGTTGTCAGGTTGTTCTGAAGATACAGCAGCTGTCTGATACAACAGGCTGGCAAGCAACAGAGAAGGAAACCCTTGTTAGTTCTTGAGGGAAGGAATTTACTGAAGGTGATTTGGGTAACTGTCGCTGTTGATGGAGTGTGGAGAATTGAGCCTGGACCCACGAGGAACCAGCAGTTTGATGTTTGCATCCCAGATATCTGAAGAGTATTCGCAAGTGTGATTTTTAGGGAGGAAACTCCAGATATTTTACTATAACAAAGCAACCTCTGAACTAGTTATATATTTAATTTCATAGAGAGACGAGGGAGGTCTTATCCACTGTTTCATCCCCCAATTGCCTGCAACACCTGGAGCTGGGCCAAAGCCAGAATCCAGGATTACAACCCAGATCTCCTACATGGAAGGCAGGACCCAATTACTTGAGCCGTCATAGTGGTCTCCCAGGGTCTGCACTGTTAGGAGCCTGGATTCAGGAACATCAGCTGGTAATTTAACCCAGGTACTCCGATGTGAAATGTGGCAGTCTTTTTTTTTTTTTTTAACTTTTATTTAATGAATATAAATTTCCAAAGTACAGCTTATGGATTACAATGGCTCCTCCCCCATAACTTCCCTCCCACCTGCAACCATCCCCTTTCCCTCTCCCTCCCCCCTTCCATTCACATCAAGATTCATTTTCAATTCTCTTTATATACAGAAGATCAGTTTAGCATACATTAAGTAAAGATTTCAACAGTTTGCACCCACATAGAAACACAAAGTGAAAAATACTGTTTGAGTACTAGTTATAGCATTAAATCACAATGTACAGTACATTAAGGACAGAGATCCTACATGAGGAGTAAGTGCACAGTGACTCCTGTTGTTGACTTTACAAATTGACACTCTTGTTTATGGCATCAGTAATCACCCTAGGCTCTTGTCATGAGCTGCCAAGGCTATGGAAGCCTTTTGAGTTCACCAACTCTGATCATATTTAGACAAGGTCATAGTCAAAATGGAAGTTCTCTTCTCCCTTCAGAGAAGGGTACCTCCTTCTTTGATGACCTGTTCTTTCCACTGGGATCTCACTCGCAGAGATCTTTCATGTAGGGTTGTTGTTGTTGGTGGTGGTGGTGGTTTGTTTTTTTTTTTTTTTTTTTCCAGAGTGTTTTGGCTTTCCATGCCTGTAATACTCTCATGGGCTTTTCAGCCAGATCCACATGCCTTAAGGGCTGATTCTGAGGCCAGAGTGCTGTTTAGGACATCTGCCATTCTATGGGTCTGCTCCGTATCTTGCTTCCCATGTTGGATCGTTCTCTCCCTTTTTTATTCTATCAGCTAGTATTTGCAGACACTATTCTTGTTTATGTGCTCCCTTTGGCTCTTAGTCCTATCATTATGATCAATTATGAACAGAAATTGATCACTGGGACTAGTGAGATGGCATTGGTACATGGAAATGCGGCAGTCTTAATCACAGACTAAATACCCATTCTGTAACATTTTTAAAAGAAAAATAACCTACTTTTTAAAGTATAATATTTACTGAAAGCTAACTGTGTAGCAGATACTACGCTTACAATGTACAGACATATCCTACTTGAGTGTTACAAATCTCATGAGTTGCTTTTATAGCCTGACTTTACAGATGAGAAAGTTGATACTGAGAAAGGCAAAATAATTTTCAAGACTGTCATATGTAGCTGAGCAGAGTCTATGCCTATTAGTTCTTTTTTTAATACAGAAGTCTCTTATAAATCAAAAATATAACAAATTTCAAAATCTATTTGACTTGATAGAAATCAGTTTGTGTCATTATGTTCTCATTTCTTTTCCTTTGCAAACTATGACTTCATTTAAGACTGAATTTATTTATTTTTTTCTTCCTTCCAACCCAGAAGTCACATAAATGCTTCTAACTTTTTTCTACTGGATATGATGTTTTTTTTTTTTTTGTTTTTTTTTTTTTTTTTTTTTTTGACAGGCAGAGTGGACAGTGAGAGAGAGAGAGACAGAGAGAAAGGTCTTCCTTTTGCCGTTGGTTCACCCTCCAATGGCCGCCGCGGCCGGCGCGCTGCGGCCGGCGCACCGCGCTGATCCGATGGCAGGAGCCAGGAGCCAGGTGCTTATCCTGGTCTCCCATGGGGTGCAGGGCCCAAGCACCTGGGCCATCCTCCACTGCACTCCCTGGCCACAGCAGAGGGCTGGCCTGGAAGAGGGGCAACCGGGACAGAATCCGGCGCCCCGACCGGGACTAGAACCCGGTGTGCCGGCGCCGCTAGGTGGAGGATTAGCCTAGTGAGCCGCGGCGCCGGCCTGATATGATGTTTTCTGAAGCCTTCTGTAGCTACATGTTACAATAGTTCTTCTAGCAAGTTTCTTTGTACTTTACTGTGCTGCAAATGTTTCACCATGAATGGAAGTTGGATTTTTTTTCAATTTATTTTTTCACATAAAGTTTTTTTTGTAATTTGTGAGTTCAGTGAACATACATATTAATAGGACTGCGTCCTCCTTGAACTGCTGAGACTTAACTATTTCCCCAGTGTACTTCCTCTGTACTTAGAAGACCTTTCCTGCAATTCCTAGTCTTTATAGCTCAGTTCTTGTTTTCCCTTCACAATGTGATAGTGTCTTCTTGTTTTTTTTTTTTTAGGAGAGCCCATCTTAAGGTTTCTCAATGCCATGCTAGAGTTTTTTTTTTTTTAAGATTTATTTAATTTATTTATTTGAAAGACAGAGTTACAGAGAGAAGTAGAGACAGAGAGGTCTTCCATCTGCTGGTTCACCCCCCAGATGGCTGCAATGGCCAGAGCTGCACTGATCTGAAGCCAGGAGCCTCTTCCAGGTCTCCCATGTGGGCGCAGGGGCCCAAGGACTCGGGCCATCTTCTACTGTTTTCCCAGGCCACAGTAGTGAGCTGGATTGGAAGAGGAATAGCTGGGACTAGAACTGGCGCCCATATAGGATGCCAGCACTTCAGGCCAGGGCGTTAACCTGCTGCACCTCAGCGCCGGCCCCCATGCTACAGTTTTTTAAATGACCTTGTCTTTCTTGGTTGGTGTTGTGGCACAGCTGGTTAAGCCACCACCTGTGATACTGGAAGCCCTTATTTCAAATCTAGCTTCCTGATAATGCACCTGAGAAAGCAGATGAAAATGGCCCATGGGCTTGGGTCCCTGACACCTGTGTGGGAGACCTGGATGGAGTTCCAGGCCCTTTGCTTCGGCCTCGCCCCAGTGCAGACATTGAGGCTGTTTGGAGAGTGAACCAGTGCTTGAGAAATCTGTCTGTCTCTTTCTCTGTAATTCTTCATTTTAAATAATAAGTAAATAAATATACTTATGAAGACAAGGAGAGAGAAAAGATCTCTTTCTAGCAATTTAAGACCAGAGGTTAACACCAGGGCTGGAGCCTGTGCTTAGTGCGCCCTCTTGAGGAGAGATGGGAAAGGATACATGTTAATTTGAGAATGCAAGCAGTTTGGGGATCATCCCTAGGTAGAGGAATGTCCTTGATCCACAACTTGGTGATATACAGTGGGCTAGGGAGAGATAATAACTCAGAAAGAATTATTCTCAAAAATTGATGTTGGCTGAAATTCAAGTGATAGGGAAGAAGTGAAGATAGAGACCACAAAATGTCAAGAACTTAGGAATTTAATTAAAAGCTGATTATTTCCTCTGAAAGTGTTTATTGTCACCCCCAGCCCCCACAAAATAATTCTGAAGAATTCTCATAAGTACTGAATGTAGATTATATACAGGGGTGGAGAGGAGATCAATGGAAACTCCCCCCCCCCTTTTTTTTTTGACAGGCAGAGTTAGACAGTGAGAGAGAGAGAGAGACAGAGAAAGGTCTTCCTTTTCCATTGGTTCACCCCCCCCAAATGGCTGCTACGGCCGGTGCGCTGCGCCGATCCGAAGCCAGGAGCCAGGTGCTTCCTCCTGTTCTCCCATGCAAGTGCCGGGCCCAAGCACTTGGACCATCCTCCACTGCCTTCCTGGGCCACAGCAGAGAGCTGGACTGGAAGAGGAGCAACCAGGATAGAATCTGGCACCCCAACCGGGACTAGAACCCCAGGGTGCCGGTGCCTCAGGCGGAGGATTAGCCTAGTGAGCCATGGCACCGGCCAAAATTTCCCTCTTGTCAAATCTGACCACCAATATAACCAAAAATTATATAGCCTGTTATGAGGTAGGAAAAAAAAACTGAGAGAAAGACTAAAGTCATATTGCAACTTCCTCCTAGAGTAATGGAAGAATGTATTTGAATTTCAGTAAATACCACAGACCTCTACAAGATACTCAATAGGCATAGGAGTTTGGGATCCTTGATAAGTCTTTTAAAATTTTATTCAGCCCACAAACACCTATGGGAAGCTTTTGATGTGCCTGTTACTATGTTATGTATTGGGGATTCAGCTCTGAGAAATAAAAGAAATCAGTCCTTCCTTCAAGGAACAAATAGCCTGTTGGGGTAAATGACTATGAAACAGAAACTAACTATAAACTTGATGAGAAATATTAAATGAAGACTGGGTAGTAGTGCTGCAGGTATGTGGGCATAGGTACTGCAGGTGCCTGACTGTGGGCACAGTCAGGACATAGCTGGGCATAGGTTTTCCTCTGTGAAATCATATTTAATTTGAGAGATAAGAGAGGAGAAAGAGAACCATTAGCCAATGTTTCTGATCAGACTCCTGTCTTTCCGAAGTTGAGGGACAAACCTTAATTCTTTGCCTATTCTATCTATCCTAAGGTATCTGCAAAAATAAGAGAGGGGATGGTGTCAGAATCATGAGGTTCCAGAGAAGCAGGGCTTGGTTACCGCTGGCCAGCTTTATTTACCACTGGTGGTTGGGGGCTTATGTGATCACAGTGCTCACTCATAGTCTGTATAAGTCTATTCACTACAAGTAGAGAAGAGAGATATGAAGCCAGGGGCATCTGAGGGCAAATACTCGGTGAGAAAAGATGAATGCCATGTGGCTCCACCAGCAAACTGGAGAGAATTTGAGAAAAGGGTTGATAATTGAGGTGGGATTTTATGACAACAGCTGACAGAAACTCAACTCAAACTGGTGAAAACAAAAGGAAGCAATTTATTGATTCAACAAGAGGATCTAGGTGCTGCCTTGTATCTAAAATCATTATTATGCATAGATTCCCAAACACTACCCACAAGGATATAGCTCTTTGCTTTTATTTTGTCTTCATTTTCCATTGTGTGGATTTCTTTGTCCATCAGGCTCTCTTTGTGTGAAGATGATGATATTACAATGCAACTCTAGGTTTACATGATTCATAGAAACCGTGGTCTCAGAAAGAAAGACAGTCTTTCCCAATCATTCCTTGATTTTTCATCAGGAAGAACACTGCGTGGTTCTCATCATTCATGTGAACATTCATGGTTAAGACACTGGGTCTAGGGAATGGAGTGCCATTGGCCATGCATAGTCTTATTAATTACTCTTATGAGAGAAGTGCTGTCATTATTTGTCACCTCATTTCAGTCATGGAGAAAGTAAGGCAGCTAGAAAAGGTAGGTTCATAGAACAGATGAAAAAGTAAAGTATCTACTAAGGAAATGCAAATTCATGTATTTCCCCCCCTTTATGCATACCTTGGGCCTTTATAATTAGGGGAGGAAGACTTATGGTCGTATTTTATTCCAGTTAAGGGCACTGAATCTTGAATTCAATTATCTGTTTCAAATTCTTGCTTTACCACTTATTAGCCTGTCACTTTGAAAATTAAGTTTCTGTGATTGTTAGTGAAGATTATATCAATATACATGACATATTTGTGCCTATTCGTCATGGCTCTTTAATGGTATTGACCATCAGCACAGAAAGTTCTTCTATAAGTTCCTGATCGAGAAGCAGTGGCATGCTTTGCAGAGCTTTCATTGTGTGGTGCAAACCAGTATTTATTGCATTCACTAGCCATGCTCTATCTTTCTGACATTAGCAACCAACTTTCCTATATAGCAGAGGTATATAAGTCTTAAACATCAGCAAAATGGTTATTTTCTAGAGAAATAACATGGAGTGTTTGGTAGGCTGTTCAGCAGCTCCTAACTATGTAGGTGAGGTGAAGGTATATGGTCCTGTAGGTAAAGAATGCTCTATAGGTAAATATACAACTCTTATCCTTCTCCCCTGGCCCTGATACCTTCATGGAATAGCCTGTTACACAAGAGATTTAATTTACAGGAACATGTTTAACTTGAAACTTGGGCTGCCTGTGACAGTTCTGACCCATCGGGCCACTGCAATAAGAAAATGATTCTGTCCTATTAAAGTGACTGTAATGCCCTGAATGCCTCATTAATAATTTCAAGAAGTATTTGTCAACCACATTCTCTGTCCTAATAGCCTAGTCAAAAGATATTTGTAAACCATGGGAAATACTTTCAGGCTTAGAAGAAAGAGGCTCTAAAAGGGTTCAAAGAAGGGGATTCTTGGGTTAAATCTCTGGGCCTGAGCAGCTCTTGACACTTACTAAAACAATTAAAAATGATTTATGATTAAATCAAGAAGAAAATTTCTTAGTGCATAAAAATTAAGCTAGAGAAAGCTACATGTATGATATATTTTGAAAATCAACTGTCAAAATGTTTTCTTTATTTGAAAGGTCAAGTGTCTAGTTTAATTTCTGTCTTGAAAAAGATTTGGGATGAGTCTGAATAAGATAGAGGAAAAATAGTTGACATTAAGTAAATATTATTTTTTTTGCATCAAATGAATAACCCCACATTTGATGCAACATTTGCATAATTCCACAATTTTCACTCTGATCTACATATGTTTTCATGGGATTTTCCTCCCACTGTGGCAGGGAGGCCAGGCTATCAGCTACTTCTTTCTGGATAGGCCAGCCCCAGGCATCAAAGAAAGGAACCAGATTTTTTTGCACTATTTTAGAGAACATCTTCATCCACAGATTCATCTTGCCAATGTTGTCTTCAGGGTAGTCTGAGAGGGTCTGGTAGTCAACAAAGAGCTGGGTAAATGGCTCCCATCCAAAGCCTTCCTGGAGCTGGAAAAACAAAGGGGCAGAATGAAAAGTCTAATCTCTAAGAGTCACTGCCCACCTACCACACCTAAATGACTCAGTGATGCTTACATATAAGCCACCTTTTAACATGGCTTTAATTCTCATCAGTGGTTCTCTATCTGCACATTCCAATAACTGATACCATACCTTAGTCTGCCTTATTCCAATCCCTGACTTGGATTTGTGCTTGCACATTGGTTGCTTCATATGAGGTTCTCAATAAATGATAGTTACTTTTGGTTTCATTATCTTTCTCACGCCTAATACTAATTATGTATTTATATAACTAGATATGCATATGGATATGAAGATTTAAGTTTGACTGAGGCTTGTACACTCTCTCCTGTGTAGCCAAAAATGGAAATGAACATGCAGGATTGTGGAGTTTTAGTGTGAGAAGGGCCAGATTCCTGGCTCATCTTCTAAGAGTGTAGAACCCTGAGAAATATCAGCCTTGAGAACAGATTCAAATGGGGTGTTTCAATCAGCACCATCACATTTCTTTCATTCATGCCCAGCCTGGGCAATTAGAAGATGTCCACAACTCATACTGGCGGCCACTGAGTGAAGCTTTACATTGCTTCACTCAGTATGCTGAACAACAGAGTTACAGACATGAAAGGAGAAATAACATTTGAAGTGTGGTGTTAAAAAGCCATGCAAGACAGCAACTCATAAAATGGCGGATGTGCTAAACAGCACTCTGGCCTCAGAATCAGCCCTTAAGGCATTCGGATCCGGCTGAAAAGAACATGAGAGTATTTTAGGCATGGGAAGCCAAGACACTCTGGCAAAAAAAAATGACCTAAATGAAAGATCTCTGCGAGTGAGATCCCAGTGGAAAGAACAGGTCATCAAAGAAGGAGGTACCTTTCTCTGGAAGAGAGAACTTCCACTTTGACTATGACCTTGTCTAAATATGATCAGAGTCAGTGAACTCAAAAGTCTTGCATAGCCTTGGAAACTCATGACAAAAGCCTAGGGTGATTACTGATGCCATAAACAAGAGTGTCAAGTTGATAAGTCAACAACAGGAGTCACTGTGCACTTACTCCTCATGTAGGATCTCTGTCCTTAATGTGCTGTACATTGAGATTTAATGCTATAACTAGTATTCAAACAGTATTTTTCACTTTGTGTTTCTGTGTGGGTGCAAACTGTTGAAATCTTTACTTAATATATACTAAACTGATCTCTATATAAAGAGAATTGAAAATGAATCTTGATGTGAATGGAAGGGGAGAGGGAGCGGGAAAGGGGAGAGTTGCGGGTGGGAGGGAAGTTATGGGGGGAAGCCATTGTAATCCATAAGCTGTACTTTGGAAATTTATATTCATTAAATAAAAGTTAAAAAAAAGTCATGAAAGAATACAGAAGTTTCAGGGGGAATGATATAAATGTTTTGGCCTTCAAAAATTTCACAGTAAGTGTGTATTAGGATCAACTGTATGGATTTCAAATGTAGAGGTTTTTGCACATAAGTGAATACATACTAACTTGTTCAGACATGTCTAAGTAGGATCTCAATTTGAGATGGTCAGAGGGTTAAGACTTCAGTTTGAAAAGAGTCCCTATCAAGAGACCGATCCAACATGGGAAGCGAGATACGGAGCAGACTCATAGAATGGTAGATGTCCTAAACAGCACTCTGGCCTCAGAATCAGCCCTTAAGGCATGTGAATCCGGCTGAAAAGCCCCTGAGAGTATTTCAGGCATGGAAAGCCAAGACACTCGGGAAAAAAAAATGACCTAAATGAAAGATCTCCGCGAGTGAGATCCCAGTGGAAAGAACAGGTCATCAGAGAAGGAGGTACCTTTCTCTGGAAGAGAGAACTTCCACTTTGACTATGACCTTGTCTAAATATGATCAGAGTCGGTGAACTCAAAAGTCTTCCATAGCCTTGGCAACTCATGACAAAAGCCTAGGGTGATTACTGATGCCATAAACAAGAGTGTCTATTTGTTAAGTCAACAACAGGAGTCACTGTGCACTTACTCCTCATGTAGGATCTCTGTCCTTAATGTACTGTACATTGTGATTTAATGCTATAACTAGTACTCAAACAGTATTTTTCACTTTGTGTTTCTGTGTGGGTGCAAACTGTTGAAATCTTTACTTAATGTATGCTAAACTGATCTTCTGTATATAAAGAGAATTGAAAATGAATCTTGATGTGAATGGAAGGGGAGAGGGAGCGGGAAAGGGGAGAGTTGTGGGTGGGAGGGAAGTTTTTTTGGGGGGGCCATTGTAATCCATAAGTTGTACTTTGGAAATTTATATTCATTAAATAAAAGTTTAAAAAAGAAGAGTCCCTATCAAAGTAATATGAGTTCTACTAAATTTTAAGCAAGAGTAAGCATTACATTTTTTTTTTACAGGCAGAGTGGACAGTGAGAGAGAGAGGGAGACAGAGAGGAAGGTCTTCCTTTGCTGTTGGTTCACCCTCCAATGGCCGCCGCAGCCGGCGCACCATGCTGATCCGAAGGCAGGAGCCAGGTACTTATGCTGGTCTCCCATGGGGTGCAGGGCCCAAGCACTTGGGCCATGCTCCACTGCACTCCCTGGCCACAGCAGAGAGCTGGCCTGGAAAAGGGGCATCCGGGACAGAATCCGGCGCCCTGACCGGGACTAGAACCCAGTGTGCCAGCGCCGCAAG
This sequence comes from Oryctolagus cuniculus, assembly GCF_051225735.1. Taxonomy (NCBI): domain Eukaryota; kingdom Metazoa; phylum Chordata; class Mammalia; order Lagomorpha; family Leporidae; genus Oryctolagus; species Oryctolagus cuniculus. The sequence continues at coordinate 180,015,039 of NC_142869.1, read as the reverse complement.
GTGGAGGATTAGCCTAGTGAGCCGTGGCTCCGGCCAAGCATGACATTTACAGTGGAGTTTTTGTGGAATAACTGTGAAATTCTTGATGTTTTATGAGAAGTTTATAGGGGCCACAATCCCCCAAATCAGCAATTAACAGATGGATAATTTGTTTTAAGAAAGGAGGAGAGAGTGTTGAAAATGAAGCCTGTAATGGCAAAATACCTACAGCAACTTGCTAGGAATATATTATTCTCATTCATGTCAAAATTGAAGAGTACTTAAAATTAGTAGTAGAAACAATAGACACCATGGACTTCTCAAATGATTCAGCGTATATAATTCTGATGGAAAAATTTAAAATGGAGCAAACTTTCTGCTTGATAAATGCCAAACAGGAGGTCAGATCAACTGCAGACTGAAGCACAGCTTCCAATGGAAATTTGAGACAAGTGGAATCAAGACGCTGAAGCATTTGTTCAAAAAACTACAAGAGGAGGTAAAACACAGCTTTAACAGTACAATCCAGAAGACGAGGCACGGTCAAGGCAGAGGCTACCCGGAGGTGGAAGTGGTCTGAAGGAAATGTAGAGTGGTCAACACCAAAGGTCATGGCAACAGCTTTGGCAGATGCCCAAGATATTTTGCTTGTAGCTTTCTGGAAGGACGAAGAATGATAACATTTGCTCTTTTAAAGAGAGTTTTGAGAAAGTTAGCTAAAGTGTCAGCAGAAAAATGCTCAGGAAACTTTACCAGAGAGATCTTGTCCATCACAATGTTCCTGCTCAATCTCTAATTAAACAGGAACAACTTTTTAAAAAATGTCAATGGGAAGTAATCAGGCATCCACACCACAGTCCTCTCTTGCCTCCATCTGCTTCTTTATATTTGATAATCTTAAACATCTTTAATTGGCATCTACTTACCGCCAGTTAACAATGTAAAAAAGATTACACGGACATGATTAAATTCCCTGGATACTACATTCTTAAGAGATGGAGTAATGGATGGCATTGTGGTTTTTAAAAGTATCTTCTGGAAAGACAAATATCATGTATTCTCTTACTTGTGAAAGTCAATATACAGAGTATAGACATTGCAGGGATGTCGTTTGGTATTTAGTTAAAAGTCTTGTTCACTGAGTCATATCAGTGACAATATGCTCCTTTTTTCCACGTTTGTAAAAAGAAGAAATGGATGGCGTGGGGAATAGAGAGGACTCCTGGGGTACTAGTCATGTTTGTGTTTGCTATGAGTGTGCTGAGAAGTCAAAAACTCTGTTCATCTGTATACTTACATGCATTTCTTTTTTTTTTTTAATTTATTTATTTGACAGATGGAGTTAGTGAGAGAGAGAGAGACAGAGAGAAAGGTCTTCCTTCTGTTGGTTCACTCCCCAAATGGCCGCCACGGCCAGAACTTAGCCGATCCAAAGCCAGGAGCCAGGTGCTTCCTCCCAGTCTCCCATGTGGGTGCAGGGGCCCAAGCACTTGGGCCATCCTCCACTGCCCTCCTGGACCACAGCAGAGAGCTGGATTGGAAGAGCAGCAACCAGGACTAGAACCTGGCGCCCATATGGGATGCTGGCGCCGCAGGCAGAGGATTAACCAATTGAGCCATGGCGCCTGCCCACGTGTATTTCTTAGTATGTATACTGTATTCCAATAAAATGTTTAAATTATAAAAAAGGAGTCTTGTACTTGAAGCAGGCAAAACTAGCGCAGACATTTGGTACAGCCATGGCCTCTTGCCTGCATCCAACACAAGAGTTCCTAGGTATGAGTCCCAGCTGTGTGTCCAATTTTAGCTTTCTGATCATGCGCACTCTGGGAGGCAGCAGGTGAGGGTTCAGGAAGTTGGGCCCCTGACACTAACGTGGAAGACCCAGATTAAATTCTAGCTCCTGGCTTTGGCCTGGCGCAGGTCCAGTTTTATAGGCATTTTGAGAGTAAACTAGTGGATCCCTCTCCCCTCCCCACACCCCACCCCGCCCTGTCCCTCTGAAAGAAAGAAGGTGGCAAAACTATTTCAGGAAGCAAAAACATTTGTAAATGAACAGAAATAAGAACCCTGTGAAGTGTTCTGAAAACTCACTCTGTTACAGAGAATGAATAAGGGGATACAACTTGAGGTGGGGCCAGGACCTAGCCAAATGTTGAAGAATTTGGCACTCTTGAAGGCTACATGGGTAAACCAAAGGATTTTAAGCTGGACTATATGGTGGTTTTGGCAGTGTTCTGGAAGACAGAGCAGTAGTGTTAGTGGATAGAGGCAGGAGGGATTACTGGGGAAGTTACTGGAGCTGGGCAGGAGTGAGGTCTGGGCAGTTGGGTTTTGGTCATGGTGTTGGAAAATGGGAAGTAAGGAATCAGGAAGAAGTGGCTCCCGTCTGAACTTGAGTCTTAGACCCCAGAAAAATGGAAATGTAGGCACACAGCCGAGAAGGAAGTCAATCTTCAGGGGCTTTCTGTTGACTTACATGTCAAGCTCTGGCTGCCATTATGACTGCCTCAATTAGAAGTATACACAGATTACTTATAAATGAGGAACTTGTGTGGTTTAAAAGCAATCTCACACTGTTCAATTATGAAGGCAAAGAGATAATCCAGAGACAGTGTGCTGTAGTCCCCAAAGCATGAGATCTACCAATGAGTCAGTTCAAGGTCTCACCATTTCTAAGTAATTATAAGGACAGTGGAAAAGTCTCTTTCCCTAAACATGTTAAGTGATAATACCTCTTTCATGCATTTCCTCTGGGTAGCCAGAAATGGAATGGAAGGTTTTTAAAAAGCAATAAAACACTCTGCATATATTAGTTATTCAAAATGAAACAAGAACTCATCCACATTCAGAATTTGAGTAGGAAGCTATCATTTGAGAAACTTACTGCCAGGTCACTCCTACAGGAGGTCTTCTTACTAGGTGGAAAGATTAGGGTGATATCATGCAGTGAGTTTAAAAGATGGCTCAGGAGAAATATTTTGCATTTGGCAAAGCTGTGATTCTGTCACAGAATTGTCTACCCAGAGCTATGCTATGCTGGTGTAATTTCACAATGATCCCACCAGAAAGTCCTGAGGAGAGGAGAGGGTCATGTTTTGTTATTTATGAATTATCCTTTTCAACACGTAAAACCTGAGCCACAGAGGGGCACTAAAGTGCAGTGCTAGACTCCTGCGTCCAGGGCAGGAAGAGCCATAGGACAAGGAAAGGAGTTACGGACTGCAGGGGTCATCAGCATGTCACAGGACTGCGTGGCCCCGTGGCCCCCAGCTCCACTTCTGCTCAGTACCTGAAGGTACGTTTCCAGAGCAGTCCAGGAGCTCCATTTCCTCAGGGGTGCTCCTCTGTCCATGTGCATTTTGATCCTCTCCTTCCGACTTTCAGGCTTCAGATTAGGGTGAGCCCTTGCTCTGGGGATGTTTAGAACCACCTCGTGCAAGAAGACACTCCAGAGATTGCAATCGGCCTCTGTGCTGTGGGGAGGGAATTGCCATTGGTGCCGTTGCTGGTTGTGGCCCAAGACATGGAAGACATCCCAGTTACCAGAGGACCTGATTGTCTTCTCATCAATGAGCTGAGGCACTACATTCAGTTGGCCCATGATGGGGTATCCAGGGTGCAACAAGCCTGAAGAAAGCAACAGGGTAGAAGACGTGAGGTGTTTTCTGGTATTTTTTGTAGACACATCTCCTCCACTATCCCAAAAGACTGGAGCATTTTGAGAAATGAGACTATTAAGAAGAGTATCTGACGTTACCTGAAGCCCAAGCTTATATGCAACATAACTGGTCTGTGTTCATTCACAGAGACTGGTGCTCTCACCTTGACTTGACCCTGATTGGTCTGTGTACATGCAATGTGATTGTGAGTGTCATTGTTCACTTTTCATTTTAACTGGATGATAAGTGTCTGTGCCTTAATGTCTTGCTTCTCAAAGGGAAAACAGTAAGATTCTCCCCTATGGAATGTAGTCTTAATCCGTTTTATGAGTATATAATCAGGCTCTCATTTTTTTTTTTGACAGGCAGAGTAGACAGTGAGAGAGAGAGAGACAGAGAGAAAGGTCTTCCTTTTGCCGTTGGTTCACCCTCCAATGGCCGCTGCGGCCGACACGCTGTGGTCAGCACACCACGCTGATCCCATGGCAGGAGCCAGGTATTTATCCTGGTCTCCCATGGGGTGCAGGGCCCAAGCACCTGGGCCATCCTCCACTGCACTCCCTGGCCACAGCAGAGAGCTGGCCTGGAAGAGGGGCAACCGGGACAGAATCCGGCGCCCCGTCCGGGACTAGAACCCGGTGTGCCGGCGCTGCAAGGTGGAGGATTAGCCTAGTGAGCTGCGGCGCCGGCTTCTCATTGTTTTCTAAACACTACATTTCCTCCTTAACCTCTCTTGACTCTGCTATAAGTTACTGAGCACCCCCGTCCCCCACCACCTCCCTCCCCTCACTTCTCATGGCCAACTCTGATTCCATCAATTCTTACTCTCCCTGAAGCCACTTGTGAAGATTGCACACTTTGTTCCATTCCTTCTATCCTATCACTTTTCTCATCTGGAGGGATAAAGTGATAATTTACCTGTTTCCATTAGAACATGGTTGACAGGATCCTAAGAGTCTTTGTGCAAAGTTTTCCCAACTGATCCCAGAGGAATTCAGCCACGTTTGTACAGTTGGAAGAAAACTTTTCAGCATGTTCCCCTGGAGCACCCACCTGAATAGATCTGCACGTCAGCAACAATCCTCTCTGGCCTGCGGTAGGGGAAAGGCTCTGCCCCCAACTTGGCTACAGCCTTCATTATCTCATCCCACAGCCGCAGCAGAGACTCTGGGTTCTTCACAGACTTGAGGTTTTCAGTCGGCACTGTCAGGATGATGTTGTCTGTGGCCAGCTCGCCCCAGGGTGCCGGATTTCCTTGCAAAGAGCGCTTCCACTCCTCCTGGGACGTCTTCCCTGGAAATAAAGTTTCCATAGCCTGCTCCACTCCACTTTCCTAGGCTTCATGATAGCCCTCTGCCTTGCTGAGGGACAGCCTGGTAACTCATTAACTTTCTTGTTGCATCCTCCTCTCAAGTCCTTGACTTGCCCTTTCTGCCCGGGAAGTCTCCCAGAGTAGTGTGTCCACATTGCCCAGCCCGCTTGCAGCCCTCCAGCCTCACCCACTTCTTCCTCTCAGTCCCCGCCCTGCTTCCCAACCAGCCCACTCTCCATCCCACACCTGCCTCTGCCCCGAGTCCCCACCTGAACTGGAACCCCCTACTCACCCAGCTTGAAGTATGGAGCCCGCACTGCCCCACTGATGGTGACCTGCACAGTGCCCAGGTTGTAGTTTGGGGGCACAAGGATGTAGAGGAGGCCTCCCCAGAGCCAGGAGATGTTGTTGTTTGTTTTGTTTAAGTTGTACTCGTGTGTCACGATTGGGGGGCGTTTGTAAGTGCTTGCTCCACTTATGTCATCTGTGTGGCAGTCAACCTGAACCTGCAAGTGAGAACCCACCAAGGGTGGAGGAAAGGGGTCATCATAAGGAATACTGCAGACATGCACGTGTGTGTGTGTGTGTGTGTGTGTGTGAGAGAGAGAGAGAGAGAGAGAGAGAGAGGGATTTCATGTGCACATGTGTTATTCTGCTTTGTCCAGGTCATGGGAGGGCAGAATAGGAACTCCTCAGGGTGAGTAGTCTTCCTTTGATAAATAGTGGAGAATGTGCTCACCCACTTTTTCCAGGGCATTCCTTCCTGGTCATCACTATTCTTTGTTCTCTATAGAGTTCGGGGATTTTTCTCTTTGATTTAAACTGAGCAATTCCCAAGATAAATGCTGACCTAGAGCAGATATTGACTGTGCCCCTGGTATTTCTTGTATGTCTGCAAACACATCCTGAGCCTGCAGAACTGATTGCTTTATCTGAATCATGTCTCAGATGCCTCCAAAGAGATTACAGTCAGTCAAGCTTCCATAGCAGTCAAACAAGCAGGAAGAGGTAAAGCAAACTCAAATTTCTCGGACATTTGTTATGTGTGAAGCTCTGCTTGGGATATTACAGATTCTTCCCATAACAAGCTTCTGCTTTCCTGGCATTCCTGTAGAATGAAAGTGGTATCCGCTCTGTATATTTGGTGTTTTTGTTGAAACAACTGAAAAGAAATTGCTGCAAGTAGAAGTCAGCATGCTGAGCAAATGGCACAGATTAGTGTCCTGGGGAGCAGAATGCTTTACCTTCAGCTGAGCAGCAACAGCTCTGTCAGGCAGTGTGACCTTTGCCATTCGTCCTGCAGGTAAGTAGAGTCCAGTGCTCACCCAGGAATCTCTGTTGTCTGGGAAGAACCATTGGAGAGGCTGAGCTCTGCCCATCTTCTTGTCTCTACCCTCACTAAGAATCCCACAGAGCCTCCCAGAGCTGTTGGATGAATTGTGCCCACCTTAACTCACCTGGGCTGCCCTGACTAAAGTGTCTCAGAGTCACCAGGAATCCTACAGTCTACTCCTTCATGGGAATGACAGAGAACGTGCTCTGGAGGGAAAGGCCTCTGGAATGCTCCTGCACTAGCCAACTGCCCTCTCCCCACTCCCTACCCTGCCCTAGCTGCCCTCCTCCATGGCATACCTGGACTGATATCAATCTTCACAGACGGTTCCTTGGTGCTGAGACAGATGGTATCAATAATCAAGAGTGGGTCAAAGATTCCCCACTTGACCAGTCCGTGGGCCCAGGCTAGCAGTAGATGCTGAGGGCTGCCCCTGCTGATGGGATTTTCTTTATTCACAACTGGTAACCCCTCTTTTTTGATCATTTTCAGGATGTGTTTGTACACAGCATCATAGATGGAAATCCCATTAGGTGAGATTTGAAGCATATAGGAAATATCTTGTCTTAGCATCACCATCGAACTTTTTTCCAAGACGTTTCCCTTGCTGAACACCATGGACTCATATTGAATTAGTGCTTTTCTGACATGGTATTTCATTATCTCTGGCTTGGGAACTGGGAAGCAGCCTCTATGCCCTTCCTCATTAACGATGCAAAGACCAGCATGTTTAAGGAACTTGTTATTTGGATAGTCAGACATAAGGTTGGAATTTGGGTGTTGCATAGCCCACTGTCTGGCCTGGCTGCCCATCAATACCCCTTTGCCTTCTGCAACAAATTCCTCTATCTTCTTGAGATCCGTGTTGTTGAGTAAGGAACAGCAGTAGACACTCAAGTCGCTGCTCAGAAGGTCTGTGCTGCTCCACTCCAAGTTGTTTTTTGTTAATAAGGGGCCCAGACGATTCAGTTGTGGACTCACCCCAATCTTCCCTTTCTGCTGCCCTTTCAGCCAACGTATAGCATTGATTACAAAGTTGCTCATCCTGTCCTCAAATAGCATACTCTCATGGCCACACAGCACCACACGACCATTGCCATAGCGGGCAGCTGCTAGGAAGCAATTGAACGAGCTGTCTAACCCCAGGGGAAAGGCCAGGGGCCCGTGCACAAACAGTTTTGAGGGTTTTGCTCCTCTACTGATATCCAGCTCGGTGATCCCCTGTAGGAGCTGCTCTTGGTCGTTTCTGACGTTGTTCTGATACCTGGAAAAGAGACATTTCCCAAATTAGTGCTGATCTGGGAGGTTAGCAGAAAATAGGGCAGAAAACACCTACTACCTGAGCTATTTCATATAAACCATTAAGAGAAAGGAGCAGGACCAATATTTTAATCTTCTTCTGTACATCTTCAAATCAGTTCCAGCTAGGAAAATTAATATCATAAAATTGTGTGAGATTTTAATTTATAGACACAATATATCTTGAGATATGCATACACATTTTTCTAGTAACATTTTCTAGGATTATTTATTTTCTTAGTCAACATTCCATTCACTGTTCTGATTTATGAGTTGTTTATTTAACAGCTAAAATTATGAAATAAAGCTTGGAAAATAGTCTGATTCCTTTAGGGAGTAGTTTTGCCTAGAAATTTGGAAGGCTTATATGCCACACACATGCACACATTCAGACACAGAAATAAAAAAGGCTGTGAAATTATATATTACCCTTGTTAGAGCTCTAGAATATCCTTTGTTTTACTTACTTTATGTAGCTATTCTGTAAAACTCCTGGAATAGTTATAAGGAGAAAGATGTTTAGTACATTCCTTATTATTAATAGCTTTGAGTAGGAAAGTATCACCATTGTGAATTAAAATACTTTAATATTGCATTAAATTGTACAGCTGTCTATAACTTGGGAGCTGAGTACATCTTGTTATAGGATAGTTATGTTAAATTGTAGTAATTTAAAGGGAATAAAAAAGTAATTCTTAAAAAAAAAAGCCCCACAGTACACAGAAATATCCTAGAATCCCTTTCCTGTAACCCTTGATTATTTGGGAATGAGAGAGGATTCCTAAATTTCAATTCAATCTTGTGGTTTAGAGCTCAGATACCAGAATTTTAGGATGCAGAGCCATAAACATTTAGGAATTCAATTCTTTTATTCCTGTAGATATTTAGAAAGTATTTGACAAAATTTATTCCTCATTTAAAAATTTTAAAAATACAAACAAAAATCATAGGTGGCAGGAAACTTGCTTACCGGAATAAGAGTTTCTAGGAGAATTTGATATTGGAAGCATTCCTACTAAATCAGGAGAAAATGCAAGACTGCCCTCTTTTATTGCTATCAGTCATTATTTTTAATGGATATCCTAGCTAATAAAGAAATAAGCACTTCAATTGTGTAATAAAAAGTCCATATTTTACCATTAAGATTATGCCTACTAAAAATTTGAGATTCTATTGACAAAATATAAACAAAGAAACAAAGAGTTCAGTGGGATGTTTGAATTCAAGATAAACACAAAATTCAATAATTATCCTATTAAGAGTTGATAATTATAAAACAGGTAGTTTTATAATTGATAATGACACAAATATAAAAGTTGTAAGAACTATGAAAATCTTCTGGTGAAATACATAAAAGTTGACAAGAATATGAAAGAATACTTGAATAAACACATATATTATTCTTTGATGGATAGATTCAGTGTTTTAAAATGTTCCTTCTCAAATAATTTCTAAATTGAAAATAATCCTGACCCAAACCCCAGTATTTTAAAAAATCTTGATAAATTGACTCAATACTTTAATCTATAAATGTAGGTGGCCCTTCATACACAAGGATGTTTTGAAACTGTGAGTGATGTTACATGGAATTATGGAGATGGTTTTTTTTTCTCCAGATATCAACATTCATTTCAAAGTTGTAATAACAAAAGCAGTATAGTTTTTGTAAAATTAGAAAACTAAGTCAGTGGTCCAGGGGAGAGAGTTGTTGTAAACAATTCACAGACTTATGGAAATTCATTATGTGAAAAAGGAGTCTTTAAAATGAGTGAGCAAAGTATTGATCCTTCAATAAATGGAGGTGTTATAATTGGCCATATATTTATAAAAATACATATGATAGGACATGCTCAAGCTGACTTACCTCAAACGGTAGAGTTAGAAACATACCAGGGGATTCCAATTCAATCCCATCAAGGTGGCATGTACCAATGCCATCTCACTAGTCCCAGTGATCAATTTCTGTTCACAATTGATCATAATGATAGGACTAAGAACCAAAGGGATCACAGAAACAAGACTAGTGTCTGCAAATACTAGCTGATAGAATCAAAAAGGGAGAGAATGATCCAACATGGGAAGTGAGATACACAGCAGACCCATAGAATAGCAGATGTCCTAAACAGCACTCTGGCCTCAGAATCAGCCCTTAAGGCATGTGAATCCGGCTGAAAAGCCCCTGAGAGTATTTCAGGCATGGAAAGCCAAGACACTCTGGAAAAAAACAAAACAAAACAAAACAAAACCTAAATGAAAGATCTCCGTGAGTGAGATCCCAGTGGAAAGAACAGGTCATCAAAGAAGGAGGTACCTTTCTCTGAAGGGAGGAGAGAACTTCCACTTTGACTACGACCTTGTCTAAATATGATCAGAGTCGGTGAACCCAGGGGGCTTCCATAGCCTTGGCAGCTCATGACAAGAGCCTAGGGTGATTACTGATGCCATAAACAAGAGTGTCAATTTGTTAAGTCAACAACAGGAGTCACTGTGCACTTACTCCTCATGTAGGATCTTTGTCCTTAGTGTGCTGCACATTGAGATTTAATGCTATAACTAGTACTCAAACAGTATTTTTCACTTTATGTCTCTGTGTGGGAGCAAACTGTTGAAATCTTTACTTAATGTATGCTAAACTGATCTTCTGTATATAAAGAGAATCGAAAATGAATCTTGATGTGAATGGAAGGGGAGAGGGAGTGGGAAAGGGGAGGGTTGCGGGTTGGAGGGATGTTATGGGGGGGAAGCCATTGTAATCCATAAGCTTTACTTTGGAAATTTATATTCATTAAATAAAAGTTAAAAAAAAACATTAAGAGAAGGAAAGGAAACAAAGGTTGGAGTGTGGATGGGAGGGAGGGTGGGGGAAATGCCACTATGTTCCTAAAACAGTAAAAAGAAATATATGAAACTTGTATAACTTAAACAAAATACATAAATAAAAAAAATTTTTAAAACTTTTTTTAAAAAAGGAAAAGAATAGACAAATTTTACCAAAAAGATATGCAACCTATGTAGCACCAACAAGGAACTTAAAGAACAAGTGATGGAAAGAGATATTTGTAATATTGTAAGAGAGACAAAAAACTGTTACCTACAGGAAGTCTTTAAAAGTTCATGAAAAATATGATAAAAAACTATGAATGAATGTTTGAAAATTTGCAACTATATAAAGTTTTATTGTAGTACTACCTCGACAAGCTTTTTGATATATCTTCATATATAGAAAGAACACTTAACAATCAATAAGAAAAAGACAAAAACTAAATAGAAGAAATAGATAAAGGACATAAATAGACATTTCAAGGAGAAACATAAATCACCATAAATATGTAAAAATACTCTCTGCGTTTGTAATCAGAGAAATACAAATCAAATAATATTTTTCACATTCCACATGAAAATAACATCAAAAGAAAATTCATCTGTTCAGTATTAGCCCTGGCCTGGGACTATATTTTTTTCTATGAGTGCAGTTTTGTATAGTTTTTTAAATGGCAATTTGTCAGTATCTATTATTTCAAAAATAACTATTTTTGAAGTAACTGCTCATCATTTTGGAACTGTATTTCAAAACACCCTTAAATTTCTATACAATGACATGTAAATATGTTAATTTTGAAACATTGAGTAACAGCCAATACCCATCTGTGCCAAAGAAAAAGGTAGACTTCTGGGTATAGGAGAGTTAGGTAAATGAGAAAGAACGTTCAAGTACTTTCCTGTCTGATTTAAGTCACAGGAGGGTTCTAGTTCATTTGATCTAATATATGTCCAAATTTTCTCTAATCTTTACATACCAAAGGAATCCTGCTCTACCTTGGAAGGAGATGTAGGGGACTTCTCCTGACCTCTCTACCACGCTGCATCTCCATTTTAACTCTGAGAAAACCATTCCCCCTGTGGCTCCTGTGGAGAGGTTCCTGTAGACTGTGACATGTCGCATTTTTCCTGACATCCCTAGAATACATTGATTTCTTTCACTCATTCAATCAGTGATTATTTAGCACCTACTATGTCATGTCACTATCCGCTAGTGATATAATTGTAAGCAGAACAGACAATTCTTGTCTTTCATGAACTTTGTAGATTTTTTTCCCTCCATGCTACCAATATCTTTCTCATGATTCAAAATGAGGGGGAATGACAGTAGATGAACAGAGGAATACCCTACCCTCAAAGCCTTGAATACTCAAGTCATAGTGGAGATAGAAAAGAAGCCATTGACTAACACAGGTCATTTTTATACTTGCATTTGTAGTTTGTAATGGTTCCATTCCTAAGTGGCCAATTTCTACTTTGAAAACTGGAAGTTCTTAAAAGTGAGGAACAAGACTGCTTTTTGATATGGATTAGACTCCCCTTAGAGAATCATCACTCACATGACACCGAGTGGGATGGCGGGCACTGTCTCAGAGACCATCCAAGGCCCATCATACACACCAGCTTCAGTGATGTATACTCCAGCCACACCTGTCAGTTGGTTCCCAGGGTACTCAAAGAGCACTTTATCATTGCCGTTTTTCTCTGCCCAGGCCCAGCTATGGCCTCCAATGAGCACTCCTCCTCCACGTTTCATAAACGAGAGTATCTTCTTGTTCATGCTGGTATTGTAGGCTTCAAGGCAGTAAACCCCCAGGGACTCTGTAGGTTCTGACTGGATCTGTGCCTTAACCCCAGAGTTTTGCAGGATTTTTGCAAGTGGTGCCTGGGAGGGGCTCACTCCAATGGTGGCCCCAGGGGAAAGGCAGAGCCAGCGCACAGCATTGACAAGAAATTGAGCCAAAGGTGCATGTATCAGGTATCCTTCATGGGCCATGACCACGATGCGGCCCTTGCCATAAGAGGAGGCAGCAATGACCACACGACCTTCAAAATTCACCATCACTGGGAAGGCAGCTTCTCCAGTAAGAAATAGTTCACTGGGGAGGGGGCCTGAAGGAATATTCCAGCTTGTCACATCCTTCATGAGGTACTGAAAGGCAGTAGCATGTGTCGTCGCCATGCTGTCAGGTGCTGCGAGAACATTGAAGACACAGAAGGGTCAATAAAATGACAAAATGGATAGAAGCCTTAGTTACCTTCTCTTCCAGTAGAGCCTGTGGCCAGGTTCACGGAGCTTATGTCATTACATCTAGCTGGTTTTTCAGTCTCTAGAACTATTTCTAGAGAAGTATTTCTCTTTCTAAGGAGTCTCACTCCCTCAGTGTGTCTTCAGCACTCACACATCGCCTTTCATCCCTTCCTCACCTCTACCAGCCCAGCACGGGCCTCCTCTGACTGCTGTCTTCTCGGCAAGCCCCAGGCTGCTGGTGAGAGCACATTTACGCTTGTCCTTTATTTCTAGTAGCTGTAATCAATCCATATTGCTTATTCCTGGCCTGGACTTCTCTAATGGACACAAATCCTTTCTTTTGATCAACATGTGGAGCATTTCAGTAGCAAACTATCTGTAGGAAACTGAACTCTTCTCTACCTGCTCAGCAGTTACTCTTAGAGCGAATATTTCAGCATGCATTTCCTACATGTAGGAACTATCAACTTCAAAGGGGTTTCATGCAAAGATGGACAGAGTTAACACATGCTGAAAGTTTGCTCAGGGATTGGCAATTATTATATTAAAATCAAATTCCTGCTCTTTTGTTATGTCTCCTGTTTTGTTAGAATAGAACTACAGCCTAAGATAATTACTGTATCCCCTCTCCCATTTGAATGCCCATGCATTCATCAAATTTGTCCAGAATCTTTGGTTTCTATTTCTATTGCCACTAACCTGGTTCATGATCTAGGTCCTTGGGGCTGGTGTAGCAGGTTAAGTCTCTGCCTATGGTGCTGGCATCCCATATGGGCGCCGATTTGAGTCCCGGCTGCTCTACTTCAGATCCAGCTCCCTGCTAATGGTCTGGGAAAGCAGCAGGAGATGGCCTGAGTGTTTAGGCCCCTGTACCCATGTGGGAGACCCAGAAGAAGCTCCTGGCTCCTGCCTTTTGATTGGCTCAGCAGCAGCCATTGTAATCATTTGAGGAGTGAACCAGCAGTTGGAAGACCTCCCTGTCTATCCTTCTGTCTGTAATTCTGCCTCTCAAAATATTAAATAAATTTTTAAAAAGGACCAAAAGCCTTCATGCTTAGCAAAATCATTCTGGAGTCTGTGGGCAACTGATATGCAGCCAGTGTGAACCGTGCCCAGAGGAACATTAAGTACTTTTGCAAAAATTCCGAGGTGGGATTGAAAGAATCCCATGGCTAGGTAGAGATTGATTTTCCTGATAGTTCAAGAATAAGTAGGTTTAGAGCAGTAGGATTGCTTTGCTTGAAGCAGATAGGCTGTGTGGTATTTCTTCTCCTTTGCAGGATGTAGAATGATGTTCATCATTAGAAGGTTGTGTTCCTTGAGACTCCCAAAGCCAACTGAATAAACTTAGAGCCCCAAACCTGCCTGGACAGAGTGCTGTCTCCACTATTCCACGTGTAATTAAAAGGCAAATGGTAGACTAAACTATAAAGAAATACAAACATAATTATGATTTTCCCTTTGGTGATTTCTTAATTTGGGGCAGAAATATAAGTGTGTAAATCCTTCTGGGAAGTTTTATTACTGCATTGGAGGCCTCTCTGCTTCTGCCACAGCTTACCCACTGGATAAAAAGCCTTCGTGACATCCAGCTATTCCCTCTGCTTCTTGGTTTATAATTTTCTCACCCACAGAGAACCAGGTTTCTCCAAATTCCCTGCTGCCCTGATAATCTAACCACCTCTGTGAACAAAACATATGAAGTTAGACTCTTTGTATGTGTGATATTACCCAAGAGCACACACAAGCAGGACCAAAGAGAGAACCAGAGTGCAAAGAAAATCAAGAATCAAAGAGACTAGTGGCAAGGAAACTCCTGTCATGCACTTTTATACCCCCAGGGTTCAAGGCAAGCACATGCACTTACGTTTTTCACAAGTTAAAGAACCCAATAGCTCACACTTCCTCAGTGGAGTGAAATTGGTTTGAAGATGGGTGGCCCACTCTGAATTTCAGGTTGAAATTTGATTCCCAATATAATGTTATTGAGAGCAAGAGAGGCCTTTGGGAGGTTATTAGATTCTTAATAGGAATTAATGCTTATCTTATAGTACTGGGTAATTCTCACAGGAGTGAGGAGATTCTTGACCTACGGGGGCTGGATTAGTTATTCTGAAAGCAGATTCCCAGAAAGCTTGCTTACCCTCCTGTTCTCTGTTTTGTACGCATTAGTCCACCCTTCTGTCTTTTCCCCAGAAGGCCAAATAGCCTGTGCTCCTTCACCAGATGGACCACCATCTTGGACTTTGCAACCCCCAGAACTGAGGTCAAACAGAAACTTCTTTTCTTTATAAATCATTCTGGAATATTGTTCTAGCCACATAAAATGGACTAAGATAGCTGTTATTCAGAAGCCCTAGGCACCCAACTCCCAGCTCCCTGCACAAGGAAGGGACTTTGTGAACAACCCCTCCCTCCTTCCTTGATGCGTAGCAGGAAACAAATTCCTGACGTAGTCAGAGAAGCTCACCTGGACGTCTCAGGGCTATTACACAAGTCTCCTGGGAGGGACAGAAATGAGTCTGCAGAAGTAACAAGTGAATCTTCTGGAGGCTGTATATATAGGGAAGACAGTGAAATGATTCTTCAGTATATCCTGCTTCCTGCTTCCTTTTGGGAGGGTGGCGCCTGGCTGTGAGACTTCCCTGAACTCAATGCAGACACTCCAATGGTGCTTTTTATACATTGTATGTAATTTTATTTCACTTTATTTTGAATGAGAGCGTCACATCCAAAAGGAGTCACAATGTTTAATAAAGACAATTTAGAGTGGTAAACAGAGATCATTTTTCTTAAAAATAAATTTGCTTTATGGCAAAATTATTACACAAAATGGAAGTATATATGCCCTGATTTCTGGGAGCAATGCGTGTGTGAGTTAGCAGGACATGTATCATCTTAAATGATAGTTGTGTAGACAGATGTTCGAGTCTGAGTTTCTAAGCAGTCTGCTGATGAGTTCCTGGGGCAAGTCTCTTAGGGTCTGGACTTATAATCCAGACTCCAGTGATCTGGGCTCAGAGATTCCCCCCGACCATTCCAGTGCTCTCCATTGCTGTGCAGGAGTGCGTTGCTTTGTAGTTAGCAAGGGGGCCATAACGAACCTCTGTCACAGTTGGAACCATGTATGCACCTGAATGTCAGAGCCATTAACAAAATACACAAAAGCAGAGACTGGGACTCTGGACCTGTTCCTTAAGAGAGGGTCCTTTGAGAAAGCTTATTCTTTGAGCTTGAATCTTGGCTTTGATCCTGGGATGGGAAAATGGAATGTTGCTACTGGCCAAGTAGGGCTGGACTGGGTGAGTTGGGTGACATCAGTGGACCCTGTTGTGAGGCATGCAAGCTACTGCTGTGCTCTCTCAAAAGATTCCTGGTGTCAGTGCTTGTCATTTGAGAAGCCCTGATTCCACAGATCAGTTCATCAAGGCTTGCGTTTTAAATTTTCATTCACATTAATCCATTACTCCATTGACCTCAAATGATTAACTTGCTAACCAGATTTGTTCCTTTTAGCTATTTGTTTGAAATTAAGTACACCTGGATTATGAAGTTATCCGTGTAGTTTAAGTTTTGACTAGTTTGGTTTTGAATTGATGCAAACATCTGAATTTTTGATTGTTCTTTCTCCAAAGACTTGCCACTCTAACAGAAGGCCATTAAAAGAGTAAAGTCTCTGCTGGGTAAGGATGTAAGGAAGAGTTACTGCTGAAAAATTAACAACCTTACAAGTTAACATTAGAGAAGAAACAGGACAGAAAGTAAACTGAACTGAACATCATTTTCAGAAAATGATAGTGAAATAATCTCTCTTCCAAAAAGCTGAAGAAATGCAATCACAAAACTGAGAGTAATTCTTTAAATACAAAGGTAGTGGAAATGATCAAACTCAAAATTAGTTCTTTGAAAAGACAAAATTTGATGAGATTGGTCAAGGAAAAATGTAAGATTGGAAGAAGGAACAAATACCCAGTAGCAGGAATGATGGTTGAACAAAATGACACATGATACAGTGATTAATTAAATAATAATAAAAGGATACTAGAAACACTAAGCTAGTACATCTGAGAATTGTGGTAGAAATAGCTTATTGAAAACATACCTTTCAAAACTGAACTCAGAAAAAAACTAACTGATAATTCAGTAACTATCAAGGAAATATTATCAGTAAATACAAATAAATCTTTCTTATAAAAAATTTGAGACCCAGTGTCTCTTGATTTTTTTCTAATATTTAAGGAACAAATAATTTCAATCTTATGCAACTCTTCCAAAGAAAACAAAGATGGAACATTCAATAACTTATTTTGATCCTGGGTCATGAAATTGGAATATTGCGATTGAGCAGATAGGGCCAGACTGCGCTTTGTGACTTGGGTGGTTGCCCCTCTTGTGAGAGACACAAAGCAATTCACCCTGTTGTGAGGTACTTGCAAGCAGGGGCAGAACACTAAGAAAGGGAAATCTACAGGGCAATCTAATCTATGAATAAGGTACAAAATGCCCAACAGTAATATCACACTAATAATCAGTATCTTTTGTGTAGCACAATGTTCATAACTAGTTGTGTTAGTACCAGGAATCAATATTGGTTTTCTATTAGAAAAAAATCCACTTTTGTTTATAGGTTAAAAAAGAAAGACCATGATCATTTCAGTTTTGAACAAATGCTTTTTATTAAACTTAATGTTTACTCGATAAAATAACTTAGAAAATAAAAAACACAAACTTTCCTAACTGGATGATTGATTTGTATACAAATCTACATTAAGCATTCCAAATAATCGAATGTTCAAATATTTCCTTTTGAGATGAGGAAAAATTAAAGCCTCGCACTGTTACTACTTTTTAGAAATATTTTTTTAATTTAAAAATTTTAAACATTTAACGTATTTCTTTTTATATGAAAAGCAGATAGAGTGAGAGAGTGATGGATAGAGATATTCTACATTCTTCTCCCGAATGCCTTCATCACCTGGAACTAGGGCCAAACTGAAGCCAGGAGGCTGGAACTCAGTTTGGGTTTCCCAAAAGAGTTGCAGGGAGCCAAATACTTAAGCCATATCCTGCTACCTCCCAGGGTGTGCAGAAGCAGGGAGCAGGAATTGGAAGCAGAGCTGGGACTTGAATGCAGGCGCTCTATCTGAAATATGGGTGTCCCAAGTGGTGTCTCAATGACAGTTCCAAATGTTTTCCCCTAGTTTTATTAATTGACATGTAGTAATTGTACATATTTGTGAAGTACACTTTCCAATACATGTATACCATGTGTCATGATCATTAGTGTATCTCTCATCTCTGACATTTGGAAACATTTAAAGTTCTCTCTATAATTGTGAAATGTTGAATTGATTGTTGTCAACCATAGTTATCCCCTTGTGATATAGAACATTGTAAATTCTTCGTTCTATCTGACTGCATCCTGTACCCTGTAACTGTCATCTCTTCTCCCCTCCCACCCCTTATACCCTTCTCAGGCTCTGGAAATCACCACTCTACTCTCTACTTTCATGAGGTACACTTTATTCCTTCCACTACAAGTGAAAACAGTATTTGTCCTTCAACACCTGAATTATTTCAGTTAATATAATGTCTGGTTCTGTATGTTGCCAGAAATCACAGATTTTGTTCTTTTTATGATCAACTGGTATTCCATTGTGTGTATATAACATATTCTCTTTCCATTCATCTGTCAATGGACACCTGGTTTGGTTCCATATCTTGGCTTCCATGAATAGTGCTGTGATAATCATTCTTATGTAGATGACCCTTTGACATATTGACAGCAGTTCTTTGGATATACACCCAAGATTGGGACTATTGAACCATATGTTAATATTATTTCTAGTTTTTTTAGCGACCTCTGTACTACTTTCTCTAATTGCTGAACTAATTTAAATTTCATCAACAGTACATAAGACTTCTTTCTCCACATACTCAACAGAACTTCCCATTTTAAATTTTTGATTATAACCATTCTAACTGGTGTGAAATGATATCTCTTTATAATTTTGATATACATTTACCTTATGTTTGAAGATGTTGAGCAATTTTTCATACACTTGTTGGCCCTTTGTGTATCTTCTTTATTTTTATTTTTTTACTTAATTAATTTATTTTTTATTTGACAGGCAGAATTGAACAGTGAGAGAGAGACAGAGAGAAAGGTCTTCTTTCCGTTGGTTTACCCCGCAAATAGCCGCTACAGTTGGAGCGCTGCGCTGATCCGAAGCCAGAAGCCAGGTGCTTCTTCCTGGTCTCCCATGTGGGTGTAGGGGCCCAAGCACTTGGGCCATCCTCCACTGCCCTCATGGACCACAGCAGAGTGCTGGACTGGAAGAGGAGCAACCGGGGCTAGAACCTGGCACCCACATGGGATGCTGGCGCTGCAGGCAGAGGATTAACCAAGTGAGCCACGGTGCCGGCCCCTCTTTGTATATCTTCTTTAGAGAAATTACTATGCAGGTTATATCTTCAGTTTTGTATTGCATTTTTTTTTTCCTGACTAGAGTTTCCTATACTTTCTGGACATTAATCATTTTTGGATGAATAGTTCGCAAATGCCTTCTTCATTTCTATGGGTGGTCTCTTAATTGAGTTGATTATATAGAAGCTCGTTAATGATGTAATTCCATCTGTTAATTTTTGCTTTTGTTGTCTGTGCTTTTGGGGTCTTATCCAACACATCTTTGCCCAGACAAACATGCTAAAGCATTTACCTTAGGTTTTCTTCTAGTAGTTTTACAATTTTAGGTAGAATTTTACTCTTTGATCCATTTTCAACTTGAGTTTTATACGTGATGATAAGTGTGTGTGTGTGTGTGTGTTGGGGAATATCCTTGTTGCATTTTTCTATACATGGAATTCCAGTTTTCTCAGAAACAATTATTAAAGAAAGTTTCCTTTATACAATGCATATGTTTATTGCCTTTGCTGTAGAATGGTTGAAAATACTATGTGAGTTTATATCTGGGTTCTCTGTTCTGTTTCATTGATGTTGTTGTTGGTTTTTATGCCAGTAGTAGGCTGTTTTGGTTACGATAGCTTTGTAGTATGTTTTGAAGTCATATGTTTTGTAGTATGTTTCCAGCTTTGTTATTTTGGTTCATAATTTCTTTGGCTACTTGGGGCCTTTCATATTTTCACTAGAATTTTTAAATGTATTTCCTATTTCCCTAAAGAATTCCATTGTTATCTTCATGGCAATTGCATTGAATCTGTGAATCAGTTTGGGTCCTATGGACATTTTAACAACAATAATTCTTTCAATCCAAAATCATGGAATGTCTGTCATCTTGTGTATGTCCTCTTCAATTTCTTCCATTATTGTTTTATAATTTTCATTTTAGTGACAATGACCTTTCTTAATTAAATTTATTTTATGTTTAGTATTTGTTGTGACAGGGTTTGCTTTACGGGTTTATTTCTCAGCAATTTTGTTATTGGTGTATAAAAACTGAGTTTTATATATTAATTTTGTTTCCTGCTGCCTTATGACATTTGTCAGTTCTGTCTTTTGGCTGATACTTTATGTTTTTCTACATGCAAAATCATGATATCTGAAAAAGGGATAATTTATAATTTATTTTTATAATTTATTCTCTTTTCCTATTTATATTCCTATTCCTTTAGAACCCCTTTATTTCTTTCTCTTGCCTTGTTGCTCATACTAAGCCTTCCAATACTGCATTGAATGAGTATCTTGTTCCTGATCTTAGAAGAGATAATTTGTTTTCCTTCTTCAATTGACATGATGTTAACTTTGGTTTTGTCATAGGTATTCTTTATTGTATTGGGGTGCATTCCTTTTATACCTAATATTTTTAGAGTTTTTACCATATGAAATGCTTAGTTTTATGAAGGCTTCATACACACTTATTGGGATGATCATGTAGTCTATGTTAGTATGATGTATTGCATTTAGTGATTTGCATATGTTGAACCATCCTGAGATAAGTCCCACTTGATCGTAGAGGATTTGATTTGTTAGTATGTCAAAGAAAATTTTTGCATCTATGTCCATCAGGATTGTTGGTCTATCGTGTGTGTGTGTGTGTGTGTGTGTGTGTGTATCCTTGTCTGGTATGGATATGAGGGTAATGATGTACTTTAGAGTGAGTTTGTAGTAATTAATTTCCTTTTAATTGTTGGGAATAGTCAGAAAAGAATTGGCGTGAGACCAACTATGTGGCAGAGTGGGGTAAGCTGCTACCTATTACACTGATAACTGATTTTGGAGCATTGTTTTGAGTCTTGGCTCCTCTGCTTGCGATCCAGCTCCCTGGTAATGTGCCTGGAAAAGCAGCAGGGGAATACCCAAGGACTTGGGCCCTGGCCATCCATCTGGGAGACTGGATGGAATCTCTTGGCTTTGATCTGGTCTAACCCTGCTATTGTGGTCATTTGGGGAGTAAACCCGCTGGAGGAAAATATCATTCTTGCTATGTTTCTGCCTCTTTGTATAGCTCTGCCTTTCAGATACATAATTCTTAAAAAAGAGTTGATGTTAGTTCTTCTTTAACATTTCGGTAACATTGAACAGTGAAGCCATCCAATTCTGGGTTGTTCTCTGTTGGAAACTTTTTGTTACTGATTCAGTCCTGTTACTTGTTACCGGCATATTCAGGTTGTCTATATCTTCATGG
Source organism: Oryctolagus cuniculus (assembly GCF_051225735.1). Classification (NCBI taxonomy): domain Eukaryota; kingdom Metazoa; phylum Chordata; class Mammalia; order Lagomorpha; family Leporidae; genus Oryctolagus; species Oryctolagus cuniculus. The sequence continues at coordinate 179,993,738 of NC_142869.1, read as the reverse complement.
TTCAATTAATAAATAAATTAATTATTGTTTTTTGCATAGTATACAATTTTTATTTAATTATGTCATGATGCAATTTTCTGCTTGACAGGAACACCCATATTTGGTTCTAGATAAAGCAAGGAAAGGAAATTAAAGTTATAATCATGCCAGCAAAGGCTTCCCTTTGGCTATCTGGGATATAGGAAAATTTGGTTGAAGCTGAATTTAATTCAACCAGGCCTATCCCAGTGCTGAGAGTGTGATGAGCACGTCTAGTGGCCCAAATACTGTCCAAATAATACACAGCACTGGGGACCAGCAGTGTGTCTTAGTGAGGAAACCTGCCACCTCTAGTGCCAGCAATCCATATGGGTACCAATTCAAGTCCTGGCTACTCCACTTTGGATCCATTCCCTGCTAATATGCCTGGGAAAGCAGCAGAAAATTGTCCCAACTACTTGGATCCCAATACCCACATGGGAGACCTAGAAGAAGCTCCTGGCTCTTGGCTTCTGATTGGTCCATCTCCTGCCATTGCAGCCATTTGAGGAGTGAACCAGTGGACAGAAGATTTTCACCCCCACACCTCAGCCTTTCAAATACATAAATAAGTCTTTAAAAAAGAACACAGGAAATTTTGAAAAGGCTGATAAATATTAATATATCTTCATGAAGATTTGTTAATTTTCCTTTTATCTTCTGAAGGAATTTAACAAAATAATAGTAAAATCTCATTTTTGATTGCTAATACTTGAGAAATACACAAAGATCATAAAAAAGGAGTTAAAAGATAAGTTTTTGGTACAAATAGTTTGAAATACATGCATATGAGAGGTCTTTAAAAATCACATAAAATATGTATTATGAAAAACCTATGCATGATTTAGAAGGAAATTTTAAAAAAATATTTATTTGTTTATTTGAAAGTCAGAGTTACAGAGTGAGAGGGAGAGAGAGAGAGGTTGATCTACTGTGTGCTGGTTCACTTCTCAGTTGGCCACAAAGGCCAGGACTGGGTCATGCCAAAGTCAGGGGCCAGGACCTTCATCTGAATCTCCCACATGGGTGGCAGAAGCCCAAATACTTTGCCAATCTTCTTCAGCTTTCCCAGTCCATTAACAGGGAGCTGGATCAGAAGTGGAGCAACCAGGACACATGTAATGTAGTGCCCACAGGATGCAGGCATCGCAGGTGGTGGCTTTATCCATTACACCACAACTCTGACCCCTGGTAGTAAATTTTTAAAAGCCTTTAGTATTCATATGAGTGTGTCTGTGGGGAATATAAAGCTATTCTCCAAGTATGATAACTAATTTTAACATAACAATATTATTGTAGTTTAATGTCAATGTACAAAAATTAACTTTGTCCTGTATACTAGCAATATATCAGTTGTGAAATTAATTTTCACTCATTTGTAATAATGGAAAATTTTATTTTAGTTAAAAATATGAATGAATGAGAAAAGATTAAAGTAAGAGATATACAAAATATTGTAATCATTTATGCAAAAAATCACATACGTGTACAGAGAATTAATGGAAAGTCTTACAATGAATGCAGAGGTATAAGATAATCATAGATTGGAATACTAACTTTTAAAAAGTCAAATCTATGCAATTATCTATAGTATTAAAAAAATCTCAGAATGTGAATCCTATTGAGGTTTGTTTTTGCCCCAGCTGTTTGTTTTAGTGCAACTCAGTAAGCTGAATTTAGAGATTTAAATGCAATTAGAAAGCTCCAAGAATAGGTATTGTTGAAGAAAAATAGAGTAGATAAAATAGCAGGATTTTAGGCCAGCGCTGTGGAGAAGCAGGCAAAACTTCTGCCTGCAGTGCTGGAACCCCATATGAGCACTGGTTCATGTTCTGGCTGCTCCTCTTCCATACAGCTCTGTGGTTATGGCCTGGTAAAGCACTGGAGGATGGTCCAAATGCCTCTGCACCCACGTGGGAGACCTGGAAGAAGTTCCTGGCTTCTGGTTTCGGATTGGTCTAGCTCTGACCATTGCGGCCATTTGCGGAGTGAACCAGCCTATAGAAGACTTTTCTGTCTCTCTCTCTCTCTTTGGATCTGCCTTTCAAATAAATAAATAAGAATCTTTAAAAAAAGCAAGATTTACTCCTTCTACAAAGATATTACAATATATACCTCAAGAGAAAGGAATAGAGTCTCCATGCAGAGCCACACATAGCTAGATACTGAGTAGGAAAGGATGAACTTTTCAATGAGCAGTACTCTGGGTAGGATTCCATATGCTTAATAACAAACACATTGTATTCACACTACACACAAAACTTTTTTTAAAAAAAGATTTATTTGAAAGAGTTACACAAAGAGAGAAGGAGATGTACAGAGAGGGAGAGAAAGAGAGAGAGAAGTCTTCTGTCCGCTGGTTCACTCCCAAGTTGGCCGCAATGGCTGGAGCTGCACTGATACAAAGCCAGGAGCCAGGAGCTTCTTCCGGGTCTCCCACGTGGGTGCAGGGACTCAAGGACTTGGGCCATCTTCTGATGCTTTCTATAGCAGAGAGCTGGATTGCAAGTGGGGCAGCTGGGTCTCGAACTGGTGCCCATATGGGATGCCGGCACTGCAGGCGGCAGCATTACATGCTACGCCACAGTGCTGGCCCCACATAAAACTTTCAAAGATCTGAATCTGAAAGGAAGATTACTGAGCTCTTGGAAGACAGTACCCACATAGAAAAATATCTTATGGAATTTGGATAAACAAATGCTTTTCCTCAAGATATAAATGGTATTAACCACAAATAAAATATTGATGACTTTATTAAAATTAAATTTTATTCATGAAAAACCATGTAAGAAAACAGAAGCTATTGGCAACACATATAACTGGTTTCAGTTACATGCTGTATATATACAAAAAAATCTAGTAAAAAATGCAAAAGTGCACTAACTGGGCACTTCAAAACAACAACAAAGAACATAAAATATCTAATTAGTATATGCAATGTGAATGTAACATTAGCAAAATAGGCAAAAGCATTATTAGGAAAAGGCAAAATAAAACTATAGTTATATTACATACACACAGTACTCTGGCAAAAAGCAAAGAAAAGTATGTGATAATGTCAAGTTTTCATGAGAATTAAGAGAAGAAAAGTATGCAATCAGACTAATACAATTTAACTTCCTTTTTTCTACAATTTTTTTTTAATTTATTTGACACGTAGAGTTATAGACAGAGAGAGAGACAGAGAGAAAGGTCTTCCTTCTGTTGGTTCACTCCCCAAATGGCTGCTACGGACAGCACTGTGCCAATCCGAAGCCCGAGCCAGGTGCTTCTTCCTGGTCTCTCATGCGGGTGCAGGGGCCCAAGAACTTGGGCCATCCTCCACTGCCCTCCTGGGCCACAGCAGAGAGCTGGACTGGAAGAGGAGCAACCGGGACCAGAACTTGGTGCCCATATGGGATGCTGCCACAGGCGGAGGATTAACCAAGTGAGCCATAGCACCAGCCCCCTACAATTTGGTTTTATCTAGTAAGGATGAAATAGTGCATGTTCTATGACAAAATTTTATTTCTGAGTTATTCCAGGGAAACTCTTGTACTTCGTACTGGAAGACATACACAACATGGTTATGGTAGCAAATAGACTTGAAATGAAAGCAATCAAATATGTTTCAATTGCAACATAAATGAACTGAATGTGTTATATTTATAACTGGAATATGAGGAAGAAATCAAAACGAACTATAGTTCTATGCATCAACACAAATGAACTTCACAATCATGACATTTTATGTAAAAAGGAAGTCATAAAAGATTACACAAAATATAACCTTATCTTTTTATAAAGTTCAGAATCAGTTCAAACAAAGTATATTGTTCAATGTTGTGTACTTAGATAGTACAACTGTAAAGGAAACAAAGGAAGGATAACAAAATATTGTTAGTGTGCTATCTGGCATTAGGAGATGGCCTATGTTTTGTAAGGACACAAGGAAGGAGTCTTCAATTATTGGCAACATTCTATTTACTATTCTGAAACGGGTCTGATGGTTAACTTTACAGTTGTTGCTTAAGCTGTGCCTATGTTTTGGGTACATTTTTGTGAACATGACATATTTCATAAGAAAAATAACATTGTTGGCTTGCATGTGTGACTCTAAAATGCTCAGCTTTAGTGATTAGAATACATTATAATCTGTGTAGGAACACTGACAATGTTATGGAGAAAAATGTGTTATTTTCACTTATGGCAAGAAAAGTTAAACTTACGCCTTCTTCTTTCCTCAACTTTCCTGACACTGTCACTGTAAACATTCGCTGTGTTTCCTCCTTGTTTGTTGTTTAAAAGCCTATATTCCAGCTCCCAACATCTCCTCCAGTATTTTAATATCTCTGAAGCAATTTTAAGAGCTTGGAATAATTTTGGTAGGAGATAATAATATCTCAAATTAATTTAAATCATTTTCTGTCTTCAAGTCAGAGCTTTTTAAACCAAGGAGTCTGGCTTCAAGAGAAAGAAAAATAGGGTTGAATATCCTCCAATGGCATCCATTGGAGGGGTGTCTATTTCTGGCTGAATATAGGATTTGGATCTAACTAGAAGACTTTTGCTAATTTGCCTCTCAGGACAACCACCTATTCACATTCAGAAATAAATTTCCTGCCAGCTAAAGAGGAACTAGGGCTCCCAGTGTTATAATATCTTTAAGAAAGGTGTCTACTGCATGATTTTGCTTAACATCTTTAAACTACATCTAGATGTATATACACACATATTTTATTGGTGTCAATTTATGAAACTAAAATTTTTAATTTTTAAAAATTTAACTTAACTTTTGTACCTGTTCATGGAGTACAGTATAATAACTCCATATATTTATACAATGTATATTTGTAATAATCAAACCAGGGTAATTAACATTTCCATTTCATCCAATGTTTGTCATTTTTGTGTTAGGAACTTTTGATTCTTCTTTTCAGACATTTTGAAACATATTAAAATTATATTAGACCTTCCAATTCAATCCCATCAAGGCGGCATGTACCAATGCCATCTCACTAGTCCAAGTGATCAATTTCAGTTCACAATTGATCATAATGATAGGACTAAGAGTCAAAAGGATCACATAAACAAGAATAGTGTCTGCAAATATTAACTGATAGAATAAAAAAGGGAGAGAACAATCCAACATGGGAAGCGGGGCACACAGCAGACTCAGAATGGCAGATGTCCTAAACAGCACTCTGGCCTCAGAATCAGCCCTTAAGGCATGCAGATCTAGCTAAAAAGCCCATGAGAGTATTACAGGCATGGAAAGCCAAGACTCTGGCAAAAAAAATGACCGAAATGAGAGATCTCTGTGAGTGAGATCCCAGCGGAAAGAATGGGCCATCAAAGAAGGAGTTACCTTTCTCTGAAGGGAAGAGGGAACTTCCACTTGGACTATGACCTTGTCTACATAAGATTGGAGTTGCCGAACTCAAGAGGCTTCCATTGCCTTGGCAACTCATGACAAGAGCCTTGAGTGATTACTGACGTGATAAATAAGAGTGTCAATTGTTAAATCAACAACGGGAATCACTGTGCACTTACTCCCCATGTAGAATCTCTGTTCTTAATGTGTTGTATTATGTGAATTAATGGTATAACTAGTACTCAAACAGTACTTTATACTTTGTGTTTCTATGTGGGTGCAAACTGTTGAAATCTTTATTTAGTATATACTAAATTGATCTACTGTATATAAAGATAATTGAAAATGAATCTTGATGTGAAAGGAATGGGAGCGGGAGATGGGATGGTTGCGGGTGAGAGGGAGGTAATGGGGGGAAAAAGCTGCTATAATCCAAAAGTTGTACTTTGGAAATTTATATTTATTAAGTAAAATTTAAAAAAATTTAAAAAATATATTAGACCTCAGTTACCCTACTGAGATATAGAATATTAGAACTGCTTCTTTCTATCAAACCGTATTATGATCCCATCTATCTCCCTCCTCACCACTCCCTTTCTTAGTCTCTCATGATGACTGTTATTTAACTCTATTCTTTTGCTAGGTCACACTTTTTTTTGCTTGCACAAATGAGTGAGAACATGCAGCATTTGTCAATCTAAGCCTAGGATATTTCACTTAACAGTCCCATTCATGTGCAGCAAATGATAGGACTTCATTATATTTTGGTGGCTGAATAATATTCCCTTGTGTATTCATACCACCTTTTCTTCATCTATTATTTTTTAAATGAAGGCCTTGGTTATTTTCATTTATTGTCTATTGTGCTGAAACATACCCAGAAGTGTAGGTATTTCTTTGATAAGATGATTGCATTTTTTTGGACATATACTCAGTATTGGGATTATTGGATCATAAGGAAGCTCCATTTCTAGTTTTTTGAGAAAACTCTGCACTGGTTTCCATAATGGTTCTACTCATTTTATTTTCTTGGTGATAAAATTTTCTCTTTATTTGTAATTTTGGTTGATTGAATTTTTGCTATATGAGTTTGGATACAATACTCCAGCTGTCTGTGTGCTAGGGTTCAATCTCAGAGTCAAGACTATTAGAGGTATTATAGGAATTCTATAGGTACCTAAGCATTTTGTATTGGAGTCTATCAAAAACTCTATCAAAGACTTAAATGTTGTTTGTAGTGCTGGAAAGTTAGGCATAGGCCCTCATCTTCTAGTTGTAAAAGGGGTTAAGGTAGTGCTTATATAAAAACATGCCATGGTAGTAAGTGTGAGAAGGGAGATTTAAAACAAGAAAAGCGCATTATATGAGAGATTGTGGTTTTAATTGTATAGCCAGAATTCTTTCATCCTGGCTCTCATTTGATTCAGGATTAGTGACTCAGATACATAGAAAATTTCCAAAGAACTGAGTTTTATTTTATTTCCTATTATAATATTTGCATTTTTTGACAAAGCTTTTATTAACCTTAGGCACCTTGAGATGGGGAATCCTACTATAGTTTATTTACGGTCAGTAGTTTGTAGCCCTTGATGTACTTCTGTGACTAGTACTTTTTTTTCCTTTTTAAATTTAATTAATGCATTTTTACATAGATACAACTTTAGGAATACAATGGTTCTTTCCCCCATGCCCTCCACCCCACTCCCTTCCCGCCTCCCATTCCCTTTCCCATCTCCTTCATTATGGATCATTTTTAATATGACTTTATATATACAGGACCATCTCTATGTTAATCATAGATTTCAATAATTTGCTCCAAGGCCCACAGACAACATATAGAGTACAGTTTGGGGAGAGAATTTGCAGTCGAGTGAATAGTACTTTTTAAAAAGTTTTATTTGAGATATGAAAATCTCATATATTTCATATGTACATATTTAGGAACATTGTGATACTTCCCACCCCAGTCTTCCTCCCACCTACAATCCCACCCTTTGACCTCCTTTCTCTCCCACTCCCACTCTTAATTTTTACAAAGATCTATTTTCAGTTTACTTTATACTAATAAAATTAAACCAACATTAAGTAATGAGTTCAACAAAAAATGTGAAGAAAAAAGCACTTTTCAACAGTAGGATACAAGGGCTGCAATCAATTACTGAAACTCAAAATGTCAATATCACTCCTATACATTACATTTTTGGCTTTCTGTTAGTAATCATAGATCTGGAAGACATATGATACCTATATTTTGGAGACTGGCTTATTTTGCTAAATATAATGGTTTCCTGTTGCATCCATTTTGTTACAAAAGGCAGGATTTCTTTGTTTTTTTTTTTTTTTTTAACCACCAAGTAATATTCCATAGTGTATATACACCATAATGTTTTACTCCAGTCCTCAATTGATGTACATCTAGGTTGATTCCATATCTTAGCTATTGGGAATTGAGCTGCAATAAGCAAGGGAGTACAGATCACTCTTTCATATGCTTATTTCATTTCCCTTGGGTAAATTTCCAGGAGTGGCATGGCTGGATCTTATTCAGATTTCCAGGATATCTCCATCTATCTTTTTTTAACTTTTATTTAATAAATATAAATTTCCAAAGTACAGCTTTTGGATTACAGTGGCTTTTCCCCCCCATAACGTCCCTCCCCCCCGCAACCCTTCCATCTCCCGTTCCCTCTCCCATCCCATTCACATCAAGATTAATTTTCAATTATCTTTATTTTTTAAATTTTATTTAATAAATATAAATTTCCAAAGTACAGCTTATGGATTACAATGGCTTTTTCTCTCCCATAACTTCCCTCTCACCCGCAACCCTCCCCTCTCCCACTCTCATTCCTTTCACATCAAGATTCATTTACAATTATCTTTATATACGTAGATCTTGCCTTGTTTGTGTGTTCCCTTTGGCTCTTAGTCCTATCATTATGATCAATTGTGAACAGAAATTGATCACTGGGACTAGTGAGATGGCATTGGTACATGCCACCTTGATGGGATTGAATTGGAATCCCCTGGTATGTTTCTAACTCTACCGTTTGAGGTAAGTCAGCTTGAGCATGTCCCGAATTGCACATCTCTTCCCTCTCTTATTACCACTCTTATATTTAACAGAGATCACTTTTCAGTTAAGTTTCAACACTTGAGAATAACTGTATTGATTACAGTATTCAACCAAAAGTATTAAGTAGAACAAAAAAAGTACTGAGACAGATAACATATTAAGTTGTTCATCAACAGTCAGAGCAACAGTCAGGGCTGATCAAGTCACCATTTCTCATAGTGTTCATTTCACTTCACCAGGTTTCCCCTTTGGTGCTCAGTTAGTTGTCACCGATCAGGGAGAACATATGATATTTGTCCCTTTGGGACTGGCTCAATTCACTCAGCATGATGTTTTCCAAATTCCTCCATCTTTTTGCAAATGACCGGGTATCACTGTTTTTGACTGCTGTATAGTATTCTATAGAGTACATGTCCCATAATTTCTATATCCAGTCTACTGTTGATGGGCATTTGGGTTGGTTCCAGGTCTTAGCTATTGTGAATTGAGCTGCAATAAACATTAATGTGCAGACTGCTTTTTTGTTTACCAATTTCATTTCCTTTGGGTAAATTCCAAGGAGTGGGATGGCTGGGTTGAATGGTAGGGTTATATTCAGGTTTCTGAGGAATCTCCAGACTGATTTCCATAGTGGCTTAACCAGTTTGCATTCCCACCAACAGTGGGTTAGTGTCCCTTTTTCCCCACATCCTCTCCAGCATCTATTGTTGGTAGATTTCTGAATGTGAGCCATTCTAACCGGGGTGAGGTGAAACCTCATTGTAGTTTTGATTTGCATTTCCCTGATTGCTAGTGATCTTGAACATTTTTCCACGTGCATGTTGGCCATTTGGATTTCCTCTTTTGAAAAATGTCTCTTGAGGTCCTTGGCCCATCTCTTAAGTGGGTTGTTTGATTTGATGTTGTGGAGTTTTTTGACTTGTTTGTATATTCTGGTTATTAACCCTTTATCTGTTGCATAGTTTGCAAATATTTTTTCCCATTCTGTTAGTTGCCTCTTCACTTTCCTGACTGTTTCTTTTGCAGTACAGAAACTTGTCAATTTGATGCAATCCCAAATGTTAATTTTGGCTTTGACTGCCTATGCTTCTGGGGTATTTTCCAAGAAGTCTTTGCTGGTATCTATATCTTGCAGGGTTTCTCCAATGTTCTCTAACAATATGATGGTGTTGGGTCGTATACTTAGATCTTTAATCCATGTTGAGTGGATTTTTTGTAAGGTGTAAGGTAGGGGTCTTGCTTCATGCTTCTGCATGTGGAAATCCAGTTTTCCTAGCACAATTTATTGAATAGACTGTCCTTGCTCCAGGAATTGGTTTTAGATCCTTGATCAAATGTAAGTTGGCTGTAGATGTTTGGATTGATGTCTGGTGTTTCTATTCTTTTCCATTGGTCTGTCCATCTGTTTCTGTACCAGTACCATGCTGTTTTGATTACAACCTCCCTGTAGTATGTCCTGAAATCTGGTATTGAGATGCCTCTGGCTTTGTTTTTGTTGTACAAGATTGTTTTAGCTATTGGAGGTCTCCTGTGTCTCCATATGAATTTCAGCACCATTTTTTCCAGATCTGAGAAGAAGGTCTTTGGTATCCTGATTGGAATTGCATTGAATCTATAAATTGCTTTTGGGAGAATGGACATTGTGATGATGTTGATTCTTCCAATCCATGAGCATGGAAGATTTTTCCATTTTTTGGTATCCTCTTCTATCTCTTTCTTTAAGGTTTTGTAATTTTCATCGTAGAGATCTTTAACGTCCTTGGTTAAGTTTATTCCAAGGTATTTGATTGTTTTTGTAGCTATTGTGAATGGAATTGATCTTAGAAGTTCTTCCTCAGCCATGGCATTGTCTGTGTATACAAAGGCTGTTGATTTTTGTGCATTGGTTTTATATCCTGTTACTTTGCCAAACTCTTCTATGAGTTCCAATAGCCTCTTCATAGAGTTCTTTGGATCCCCTAAATAAAGAATCATATCATCTGCAAAGAGGGATAGTTTGAGTTCTTCCTTTCCAATTTGTATCCCTTTAATTTCTTTTTCTTGCCTAATAGCTCTGGCTAGAACATCCAGAACTATATTGAATAGCAGTGGTGAGAGTGGACATCCCTGTCTGGTACCAGATCTCAGTGGAAATGCTTCCAACTTTTCCCCATTCAATAGGATGCTGGCCGTGGGTTCTTCATAAATTGCTTTGATTTTATTGAGGAATGTTCCTTCCAAACCCAGTTTGCTGAGAGTTTTCATCATGAACTGGTGTTGTATTTTATCAAATGCTTTCTCGGCATCTATTGAGATAATCATATGGTTTTTCTTCTGCAGTCTGTTAATGTGGTGCTTCACATTGATTGATTTGTGAATGTTGAACCATCCCTGCATACTAGGGGTAAATCCCACTTGGTCTGGGTGGATGATCTTTCTGATGTGTTTTTGTATTCTATTGGCCAGAATTTTATTGAAGATTTTTGCATCCATGTTCATCATGGATATTGTTCTGTAATTCTCTTTCAATGCTGCATGTTTTTCCAGCTTAGGGATTTTTTTTTTTGGCAGAATGCTAAGTTATTATTTTTATTAAATCTTAACCTTGAGTACATATCTTTTTTTTACTTTTATTTAATGAATATAAATTTCCAAAGTACAGAATATGGATTACAATGGCTTCCCCCCCATAACGTCCCTCCAACCCGCAACCCTCCCCTTATCCACTCCCTCTCCCCTTCCATTCACATCAAGACTTGTTGAAGTGAAATGGACACTATGAGAAACAGAGACTTGATCAGCTCTTGTCCTGACGATTGATGTACAATGTCATACTTTATCCATTTTAGTATTTTCTTTTTTGTTCTAGTACCATTGGTTGAACTCTGTAATTAACACACAATTATTCTTAGGTGTTTAAATTTTAACTGAAAAGTGATCCCTCTTAGGAATTGGAAAACATTATGTTGAGTGAAATAAGCCAATCCCAAAGGGACAAATACCGGCTTAGGGATTAAGGTGATGCTGGCTTCATAGAAAGAATTTGGGAGGATTCCCTCTTCTTCGATTGTTCTGAATAGTTTGAGAAGAATTGGAGTTAGTTCTTCTTTAAATGTCTGGTAGAATTCAGCAGTGAATCCATCTGGTCCTGGGCTTTTCTTTGTTGGGAGGGCCTTCATTACTGTTTCAATTTCTGTCTCAGTTATCGGTCTGTTTAGGTTTTCGATGTCTTCCTGGTTCAATTTAGGTAGGTTGCATGTGTCCAGGAATCTATCCATTTCTGATAGGTTTCCGTGTTTGCTGGCATACAAGTCCTTGTAGTAATTTCTGATGATTCTTTTTATTTCTGTGGTGTCTGTTGTTACATTTCCTTTTTCATCTCTGATTTTATTGATTTGGGTCTTTTCTCTTTTTTTTTTGAGTTAGTTGGGCCAATGGGGTGTCAATTTTGTTTATTTTTTCAAAAAACCAGCTCCTCGTTTGGCTGATTTTTTGTAATTTTTTTTTTTTGGATTTAATCCTGTTGATTTCTTCTCTGATTCTAATTATTTCTCTTATACTGCATTTGGGTCTGGTGTGCTGCAGATTTTCTAGATCCTTGAGATGCATTGAAAGCTCATCTATTTGGTGCCTTTCCAATTTCTTGATGTAGGCACCTATTGATATAAACTTTCCTCTTAACACTGCTTTTGCTGCATCCCATAAGTTTTGGTATGTTGTGCTGTTATCCTCATTTACTTCCAGAAAATTTTTGATTTCTTCTATGACCCATTGTTCATTCAGGAGCATGTTGTTCAATCTCCATGTGTTTGCATATGTTCTAGGGATTCCTGAGTTGCTAATTTCCAACTTCATTCCTTTATGGTCTGAGAAGCTGCATGGTATGATTCTAATTCTTTTGAATTTCCTGAGACTTGCTTTATGGCCTAGTATGTGGTCAATCCTAGAGAGGGTTCCATGTACTGCTGAGAAGAATGTAAACGCTTTCTGTGTAGGACGAAAAGTTCTGTATATATCTGTTAGATCCATTTGGGCTATAGTGTCATTTAAATCTACTGTCTCCTAGTTGATCTTCTGTCCTGTTGATCTGTCTATTTCTGAGAGTGGGATATTGAAGTCCCCCAGTACTATTGGGGTCTAAGTCTCCCTTTAAGTCCCTTCACAAATCTTTTAAATAAACCGGTGCCCTGTAATTAGGTGCATATACATTGATAATCGTTATATCTTCCTGTTGAATTGATCCCTTAATCATTATGTAGTGTCCCTCTTTGTCTCTCCTAACAGTTTTTGTGGTAAAGTGTATGTTGTCCGATATTAAGATGGCTACGCCCACTCTTTTTTCATTTCTGTTGGCATGGTATATCTTTTTCCAGCCTTTCACTTTCAGTCTCTATGGATCTTTGTTGGAAAGATATGTTTCTTGTAAGCAGCAAGATGGGTCTTGTTCCTTAACCCAATCAGCCAATCGGTGTCTTTTAACTGGACAGTTCAGGCAATTAATGTTCAATGTGACTATTGATAAGTAGTAACTTTGCCCTGCCATTTCCCAAAGATATTTTCTAATATATGTTTTGAACTTCCTGTGATCTTTTGCTGTGAGTTTTCCTTCGTTTACCTTCTTTCATATTGATGACCGTGTTTCTGTGTTTCTGTGTGTAACACATCTTTAAGCATCTTTTGCAGGGCTGGACGAGTGGCAACAAATTCTTTCAATTTCTGTTTGCTATGAAAGGTCTTTGTGTTACCTTCATTCACAAATGAGAGCTTTGCAGGATATAATATTCTGGGCTGGCAGTTTTTCTCTCTTAGTACCTGGGCTGTATCTCACCATTCCCTCCTAGCTTGTAGGGTTTCTGATGAGAAGTCAGCTGTGAGTCTGATTGAGATCATCTGAGAGTAATCTGACATTTCTCTCTTTCACATTTTAGGATCTTTTTTTTATCTTTCACTGTGGTGAGTTTAATTACAACGTGTCGTGGTGAGGATCTCTTTTGGTCATGTTTATTGGGGGTTCTATGAGCTTCCTGTATAGAATGTCTCTGTCCTTCTCCAAACCTGGGAAATTTTCTGCTAATATCTCACTAAAAAGGCATTCTAATCCTTTCTCCCTCTCCATGCCTTCAGGAACTCCTAGAACCCAAATGTTGGTTTTTTTTTTACCTTTTATTTAATGAATATAAATTTCCAAAGTACGACTTATGGATTACAATGGCTTCCCCCCCATACCGTCCCTCCCACCCACAACCCTCCCCTTTCCCACTCCCTCTCCCCTTCCATTCACATCAAGATTCATTTTTGATTATCTTAATATACAGAAGATCAGCTTAGTATACATTAAGTAAGGATTTCAACAGTTTGCTCCCACACAGAAACATAAAGTGAAAAAGAATAGATGATTTTTTTAAATGATGATGAAATCAGATCAGACCTATTGTCATGTTTAATCCCAGTGAGAGTCAAGTTGGGAATTGATAATTTCTTTTTCTTTTTTTTTTAACAGAAGATCAGTTTAGTATGCATTAAGTAAAGATTTCAACAGTTTGCACCCCCATAGAAACACAAAGTGAAATATATTGTTTGAGTACTCGTTATAGCATTAAATCTCAATGCACAGCACATTAAGGACAGAGATCCTACATGAGGAGTAAGTGTACAGTGACTCCTGTTGTTGACTTTACCAATTGACACTCCTGTCTTCAAAGAAGGAGGTACCTTTCTCTGAAGGGAGGAGAGAACCTCCACTTTGACTATGACCTTGTCTAAACAAGATAAGAGTGGGAGAACTCAGAGGGCTTCCATAGCCTTGGAAACTCATGACTGGAGCATAGGTAAATGTTGGGTTTTTTAATAGTATCCTAAAGATTCCCGACAATATTTTTTAGATTTCTAATTTCCTCTTCTTTTCTTTGGTCTGACTGTATATTTTCCTGTTCTCTGTCTTCTTCTTTTTTTTTTTTTACATTTTTTTAACTTTTATTTAATGAATATAAATTTCCAAAGTACGATTTATGGATTACAATGGCTTCCCCCCATACCGTCCCTCCCACCCACAACCCTCCCCTTTCCCACTCCCTCTCCCCTTCCATTCACATCAAGATTCATTTTCAATTATCTTAATATACAGAAGATCAGCTTAGTATACATTAAGTAAGGATTTCAACAGTTTGCTCCCACACAGAAACATAAAGTGAAAAATAATAGATGATTTTTTTTAAATGATGATGAAATCAGATCAGACCTATTGTCATGTTTAATCCCAGTGAGAGTAAAGTTGGGAGTTGATAATTTCTTTTCTTTCTTTCTTTTCTTTTCTTTTTCTTTTTTTTTTTTTTTTTACAGAGGATCAGTTTAGTACGCATTAAGTAAAGATTTCAACAGTTTTCACCCCCATAGAAACACAAAGTGAAATATATTGTTTGAGTACTCGTTATAGCATTAAATCTCAATGCACAGCACATTAAGGACAGAGATCCTACATGAGGAGTAAGTGCACAGTGACTCCTGTTGTTGAGTTTACCAATTGACACTCCTGTCTATGGCATTAGTAATCTCCCTATGCTCCAGTCATGAGTTTCCAAGGCTATGGAAGCCCTCTGAGTTCTCCGACTCTTATCTTGTTTAGACAAGGTCATAGTCAAAGTGGAGGTTCTCTCCTCCCTTCAGAGAAAGGTACCTCCTTCTTTGAAGACCTGTTCTTTCCACTGGGATCTCACTCGCAGAGATCTTTTGCCAGAGTGTCTTGGCTTTCCATGCCTGAAATACTCTCATGGGCTTTTCAGCCAGATCCAAATGCCTTTAGGGCTGATTCTGAGGCCAGAGTGCTATTTAGGACATCTGCCATTCTATGAGTCTGCTGAGTATCTCACTTCCCATGTTGGATCACTCTCCCCTTTATTTATTCCATCGGTTAGTGTTAGCAGGTACTAGACTTGTTTATGTGCTCCCTTTGACTCTTAGTCCTTTCATTATGATCAACTGTGGACTGAAATGGATCACTTGGAATAGTGAGATGGCATTGGTACATGCCACCTTGATGGGATTAAATTGGAGTCCCCTGGTATGTTTCTAACTCTACCATTTGGGGCAAGTCAGCTTGAGCATGTCCCAAATTATATATCTCTTCCCTCTCTTATTCCTACTCTTATGTTTAACAGGGATCACATTTCAGTTAAATTTCAACACTTAAGAATAACTGTGTATTAATTACAGAATTAAACCAGTCATATTAAGTAGAACAGACAAAAAAACTACTAAGAGGGATAATGTATTAAGTTGTTCATTAACAGTCAGGGCTATGCTGATCAAGTCACCGTTTCCCATAGAGTCCGTTTCGCTTCAACAGGTTTCCTTTTTGGTGTTCAGTCAGTTGTCACCGATCAGAGAGAACATATGGTATTTGTCCCTTTGGGACGGGCTTATTTCACTCAGCATGATGTGTTCCAGATTCCTCCATTATGTTGCAAATGACTGGATTTCATTGTTTCTTACTGCGGTATAGTATTCTAAAGAGTACATATCCCATAATTTCTTTATCCAGTCTACCGTTGATGGGCATTTAGGTTGGTTCCAGGTCTTAGCTATTGTGAATTGAGCTGCAATAAACATTAGGCTGCAGACCGCTTTTTGTTTGCCAATTTAAATTCCTTTGGGTAAATTCCAAGGAGTGGGATGGCTGGGTCGAACGGTAGGGTTATATTCAGGTTTCTGAGGAATCTCCAGACTGACTTCCATAGTGGCTTGACCAGTTTGCATTCCCACCAACAGTGGGTTAGTGTCTCTTTTTCCCCACATCCTCGCCAGCATCTGTTGGTAGATTTCTGAATGTGAGCCATTCTAACCAGGGTGAGGTGAAACCTCATTGTGGTTTTGATTTGCATTTCCCTGATTGCTAATGACCTTGAACATTTTTTCATGTGCCTGTTGGCCATTTGGATTTCCTCTTTTGAAAAATGTCTCTTGAGGTCCTTGGCCCATCTCTTAAGTGGGTTGTTGGTTTTGTTTTTGTGGAGTTTCTTGATCTCTTTGTAGATTCTGGTTATTAACCCTTTATCTGTTGCATAGTTTGCAAATATTTTTTCCTATTCTGTCGGTTGTCTCTTCACTCTCCTGACTGTTTCTTTTGCAGTACAGAAACTTCTCAATTTGATGCAATCCCAATAGTTAATTTTGGCTTTGACTGCCTGTGCCTCCCGGGTCTTTTCCAGAAACTCTTTGCCTGTGCCAATATCTTGAAGGGTTTCTCCAATGTTCTCTAGTAACTTGATGGTGTCAGGTCGTAGATTTAGGTCTTTAATCCATGTTGAGTGGATTTTTGTGTAAGGTGTAAGGTTGGGGTCTTGCTTCATGCTTCTGCATGTGGAAATCCAATTTTCCCAGCACCATTTATTGAATAGACTGTCCTTGCTCCAGGAATTAGTTTTAGATCCTTGATCAAATATAAGTTGGCTGTAGATGTTTGGGTTGATTTCTGGTGTTTCACTTCTGTTCCATTGGTCTATCCATCTGTTTCTGTACCAGTACCATGCTGTTTTGATTACAACTGCCCTGTAGTATGTCCTGAAATCTGGTATTGTGATGCCTCCGGCTTTGTTTTTGTTGTACAAGATTGCTTTAGCTATTGGAGGTCTCCTGTGCCTCCATATAAATTTCAGCACCAATTTTTCCAGATCTGAGAAGAAGGTCTTCGGTATCTTGATTGGTATTGCATTGAATCTATAAATTGCTTTTGGGAGAATGGACATTTTGATGATATTGATTCTTCCAATCCATGAGCATGGAAGATTTTTCCATTTTTTGGTATCCTCTTCTATTTCTTTCTTTAAGGTTTTGTAATTTTCATCGTAGAGATCTTTAACGTCCTTGGTTAAGTTTATTCCAAGGTATTTGATTGTTTTTGTAGCTATTGTGAATGGAATTGATCTTAGAAGTTCTTCCTCAGCCATGGCATTGTCTGTGTATACAAAGGCTGTTGATTTTTGTGCATTGATTTTATACCCTGCTACTTTGGCAAACTCTTCTATGAGTTCCAATAGTCTCTTAGTAGAGTTCTTTGGGTCCCCTAAATAAAGAATCATGTCATCTGCAACGAGGGATAGTTTGAGTTCTTCCTTTCCAATTTGTATCCCTTTAATTTCTTTTTCTTGCCTAATAGCTCTGGCTAGAACATCCAGAACTATATTGAATAGCAGTGGTGAGAGTGGACATCCCTGTCTGGTCCCAGATCTCAGTGGAAATGCTTCCAATTTTTCCCCATTCAATAGGATGTTGGCTGTGGGTTTTTCATAGATTGCTTTGATTTTATTGAGGAATGTTCCTTCCAAACCCAGTTTGCTGAGAGTTTTCATCATGAACTGGTGTTGTATTTTATCAAATGCTTTCTCGGCATCTATTGAGATAATCATATGGTGTAATACATTGATTGTCTTTGCACATTAAACCATCCCTGCATACCAGGGATAAATCCCACTTGGTCTGGGTGGATGATCTTTCTGATGTGTTGTTGCATTCTATTGGCGAGAATTCTATTGAGGATTTTTG
This sequence comes from Oryctolagus cuniculus, assembly GCF_051225735.1. Lineage (NCBI taxonomy): Eukaryota > Metazoa > Chordata > Mammalia > Lagomorpha > Leporidae > Oryctolagus > Oryctolagus cuniculus. The sequence goes on along the minus strand of NC_142869.1, from coordinate 179,975,775 downwards.
CATCTATGTTCATCAGGGATATTGGTCTGTAATTCTCTTTCAGTGCTGCATCTTTTTCCGGCTTAGGAATTAAGGTGATGCTGGCTTCATAGAAAGAATTTGGGAGGATTCCCTCTTCTTCGATTGTTCTGAATAGTTTGAGAAGAATTGGAGTTAGTTCTTCTTTAAATGTCTGGTAGAATTCAGCAGTGAATCCATCTGGTCCTGGGCTTTTCTTTGTTGGGAGGGCCTTTATTACTGTTTCAATCTGTCTCAGTTATTGGTCTGTTTAGGTTTTCGATGTCTTCCTGGTTCAATTTAGGTAGGTTGCATGTGTCCAGGAATCTATCCATTTCTGATAGGTTTCCCTGTTTGCTGGCATACAAGTCCTTGTAGTAATTTCTGATGATTCTTTTTATTTCTGTGGTGTCTGTTGTTACATTTCCTTTTTCATCTCTGATTTTATTGATTTGGGTTTTTTCTCTTCTTTTTTTAGTTAGTTGGGCTAATGGGGTGTCAATTTTGTTTATTTTTTCAAAAAACCAGCTCCTCGTTTGGCTGATTTTTTGTAATGTTTTTCTTGATTCAATCCTGTTGATTTCTTCTCTGATTTTAATTATTTCTCTTCTCCTACTAGATTTGTATCTGGTTTGCTGTAGGTTTTCTAAATATTTGAGGTGAATTGAAAGCTCATCTATTTGGTGCCTTTCCAATTTCTTGATGTAGGCACCTATTGATATAAACTTTCCTCTTAACACTGCTTTTGCTGCATCCCATAAGTTTTGGTATGTTGTGCTGTTATCCTCATTTACTTCCAGAAAGTTTTTGATTTCTCTTTTGATTTCTTCTATGACCCATTGTTCATTCAGGAGCATGTTGTTCAATCTCCATGTGTTTGCGTATGCTCTAGGGATTCCTGAGTTGCTAATTTCCAACTTCATTCCTTTATGGTCTGAGAAGCTGCATGGTATGATTCTAATTCTTTTGAATTTGCTGAGACTTGCTTTATGGCCTAGTATGAGATCAATCCTAGAGAAGGTTCCATGTACTGCTGAGAAGAATGTAAAATCTTTAGCTGTAGGATTGAAAGTACTGTATATATCTGTTAGATCCATTTGGGCTATAGTGTCGTTTAAATCTACTGTATCCTTGTTGATCTTCTGTCCTATTGATCTGTCTATTTCTGAGAGTGGAGTATTGAAGTCCCCCAGTACTATTGTATTGGGGTCTAAGTCTCCCTTTAAGTCCGTTAACAAATCTTTTAGATAAACCGGTGCCCTGTAGTTAGGTGCATATACATTGATAATTGTTATATCTTCCTGTTGAATTGATCCCTTAATCATTATGTAGTGTCCCTCTTTGTCTCTCTTAACGGTTTTTGTGGTAAAGTTTATGTTGTCTGATATTAAGATGGCTACGCCCGCTCTTTTTTCATTTCTGTTGGCATGGTATATCTTTTTCCAGCCTTTCACTTTCAGTCTGTATGGATCTTTGTTGGAAAGATGTGTTTCTTGTAAGCAGCAAATAGATGGGTTTTGTTCTTTAACCCAATCAGCCAATCTGTGTCTTTTAACTGGACAGTTCAGGCCATTCACGTTCAATGTGACTAATGATAAGTGGTAACTTTGCCCTGCCATTTGCCAAAGATAAGTTCTAATATATGCTTTGAATTCCCTGTGGTCTTTTGCTGTGAGCTTTCCTTCCTTGGTTTCCTTCTTTTACCTTCTTTCATATTGATGACCGTGTTTCTGTGTTTCTGTGTGTAACACATCTTTAAGCATCTTTTGCAGGGCTGGACGAGTGGCAACAAATTCTTTCAATTTCTGTTTGTTATGAAAAGTCTTTATTTCACCTTCATTCACAAATGATAGCTTTGCAGGATATAATATTCTGGGCTGGCAGTTGTTCTCTCTTAATACCTGGGCTATATCTCGCCATTCCCTCCTAGCTTGTAGAGTTTCTGATGAGAAGTCAGCTGTGAGTCTCATTGGAGATCCTCTGAGAGTAATCTGACGTTTCTCTCTTGCACATTTTAGGATCTTTTCTTTATGTTTCACTGTGGAGAGTTTAATTACAACGTGTCGTGGTGAGGATCTCTTTTGGTCATGTTTATTAGGGGTTCTATGAGCTTCCTGTACTAGGATTTCTCTGTCCTTCTCCAAACCTGGGAAATTTTCTGCTAATATCTCACTAAAAAGGCCTTCTAATCCTTTCTCCCTCTCCATGCCTTCAGGAACTCCTAGAACCCGAATGTTGGGTTTTTTAATAGTATCCTGAAGATTCCTGACAATATGTTTTAGATTCCTAATTTCCTCTTCTTTTCTTTGGTCTGACTGTATCCTTTCCTGTTCTCTGTCTTCTAAGTCTGATATTCTCTCTTCTGCTTCACCCATTCTGTTTGTAAGGCTCTCTATTGTGTTTTTCATTTGATCTATTGAATTCTTCATCTGATTATGATTTCTTGTCACTATAACAGTTTCATGTTCTACTAGTTGTTTCATTTCATTTTGATTTCTCCTTAATATTTCATTTTTGCAAGAGAGATTTTCTATCTTGTCCATTAAGGATTTCTGTAGTTCAAGAATTTGTTTTTGAGAACTTCTTAGTGTTCTTATCAATTTTTTGAGATCTGCTTCCTGCATTTTTTCTATCTCATCATCTTCATAATCTTGAATTGGGGTGTCTATTTTATTTGGGGGCGTCATAGTGTCTTCTTTGTTCTTGTTACCTCGGTTTCTGCGTTTATTGTTTGGCATATTGGAGATATTGTTTGGTTTCTTCGCTGTGGTGTTTTTTCTTGTTATACTGTGACTCTAGATTAAGTGGACTGTCAGCTTTTGATGCATCCTTAGAGGCTGTGATTGGTGTGGCTAGAGAGCTCTGTTTGGTTCTTCAGGGTTAAGGGTGTGCCAAAGGTGATTCACCCTGATTGTTCTCTTGCTCTCTCTCTCTCTCTCTCTCTTTTGACTCAGTTGGGAAGTAATTCCACACAGCAGAGTGGAATTGAGGGTAGTTGATGTATGAAATCTGGCCCCTGTGGGTATTCGTCTGCTTACCCCTGGGACCACAGAAATAGTTTATGCCGCCCTCAGTGTGGTCTCAAATTTCTCCCCAGCCTCTCACCAGGTTGCCCAGGTTGCCAAGTTTGTGTAATCACTGAGTTCTCTCGTCCCCTCCCTCAGATTTTCACAGTCTCAGTTCATTAGCTCCACACTTTCACTAGGTCTTATCCTCCTGTTATTTCTCCCCACCAGAGTCAGGTTTTTCTCCTTGGCTAATGGCAGATGCCACTTTACATACGTATAATGGTGCCTGCTCTTTGTCTTGCTTGGCTTTGTAAAGTGAGTGGAGAGAGAGGCTAATGTCCATACTGGTTACCCTTATTTATTCGTTTTTTTTCTCTCCTCCAGTCAGCCTGGTGAACTTTCCCCAGTGGGGCTTCAGGCCTCATTCCCTGTAGACTCTTTCTGTCTTTCCCTGCCAATGTCTCGGGTTACTGGGGTTTTTGTCTCACCTCCCCTTCCAGCGCTGGCATGCAGACTCTGCAGCTCGGCTTCTGTGGCGGCTCGGCTCCCACGGCTCGGCTTCCATGTGGTGAGTGACCTTGCTCTCCCCATAGGTCCTCCGTGTCCCATCCACTAGATCCGGAAGAGTTTCCTCTGCAATTTTTTCCTGAGCCTTTTCCTGAGGCTACAGTAACTCCACTTTTATTAAACTATCTTTTCCTGGACTGTTGGTGCGTGCCCTCATTATTCTACCATCTTGGCTCTACCCCCGGTGTTTTTTTCTTGTTATACTATGACTATATTAAGTGGACTGTCTGCTTTTGGTGGAGGCTTAGAGGCTTGTGATGGGTGTGGCCTGAGAGCTCTGTTTGGTTTCTCAGGGTTAAGGGTGTGCCAAAGGTGACACTCCCAGGTTAGCCATGGTAAATCTCTCTTTCTTTCTTTCTTTCTTTCTTTCTTTCTTTCTTTCTTTCTTTCTTTCTTTCTTTCTTTCTTTCTTTCTTCAGAAGGGAAGTAATTCCACACAGCTGAGCGGAATTGAAGGTAGTTAGGTGAATGATATACCCACAGGAGCCAGAGGTCGGAAGCTCTTTCCCAAGGACCACACAGGGAATCTGTTCTGCCCTCAGTGTGGGCTCAAATTCTCCTGCAGTCTCCCACTGGGTTGCCAAGGTTACTGAATTGTAGCATCTCTGGAGAGTACTCTCCTCCACCGTCTCTTTTTTCACAGTCTCAGTTCATTAGCAACACACATCTACTAGGTCCTAATCTCCTGATTTCACCCCCGACACCAGAGTCAGGTTTTTCTGCTTGGCTGAGGGCGGGTGCAGTGCTGAGGTCACGCCGCTTATTATGTATGTCCAAAATGGCGCCTGCTCTTTGTCTTGCTTGCCTTTGAGAGGTGAGCAGAGAGAGAGAAACTCGTGTCCATACGAGTCACTGTTTTTTTTTTTTTTCCCTCTCTCTTCTAGTTAGCCTGGTGAACTTTTCCCCACGGGGTTTCAAGCCTTGTTCCCTCTAGTCTCCTCTTTCCGCTTTCCTTCTGGTGTCTCAGGCTATTGAGGTTCTGCTCACCTCGTGTTCCAGTGCTGGTGCGTTGATTCTGCCGCTGTGTCCCGAGCCGTGGGCTCCCACGCCCTCCACGCAGGTCCACTGTGAAACACTAGTTCCAGAAGAGTTTCCTCTGCTGTTTCTTCCCCTACTCTTTCGTGAACCTGCAGTACCTCCACTTTTATTAAACTGTCTCTTCCTGGACTATCAGTGTGCTCCCTTCCTATTTGCCATCTTGCTGCTCTCTAAGATTTATTTATTAAGTCAGAGTACACAGAGAGAGGAGAGGCAGAGAGAGAGAGAGAGAGAGAGAGAGAGAGGTCTTCCATCAGATGGTTCATTCCCCAATTGGCCGCAACAACCAGACCTATACTCATCGGAAGCCAGGAGCCGGGGCTTCCTCCAGGTCTCCCATGTGTGTGCAGGGACTGAAGGACTTGGGCCATCTTCTACTGCTTTCCTAGGCCATAGCAGAGAGCTGGATCAGAAGTGGAGCAGCCAGCCAGGTCTTGAACTGGTGCCCATATGGGATGCCAGCGCTTCAGGCCAGGGCGTTAACCTGCTGTGCCACAGCACCAGCCGCTATTGCGTCTTCTAATCCATTCTGTCTTTCTACACCTTCAGGAACTTCTAACATGATATGTTGGGTTGTTTGATAGTATCCCATAAATCTTGAACACTATTTTCAGTTTTTTCCCTTTTTTTGTCTATTTCTAAAGATTTATCTTTTAGCTCAGATATTCTTTCTTCTACTTTGCTGAATCTTTTGTTAAGTCTTTCCATTGTATTTTTTAATTGACATATTGAATTATTCATTTCTAATATTTCAGTGTCGCTCCCCCATTCGCGGAGGAATGACACAGGACCCTGCGCTGTTCTTTCGTCCACTTGGCCCTTCCCGGGTCTGCTGCTGGTCCCTCCCGGGTTGGCTGCCGACCCCTCCACCTCCGTGGAGGGGCGGCACCCCCTGCCACTTTCCCCGCTTCCGCAGAGGAGCGGCACACCACGGGCCAGCTCTCTCGGGGGCTGCTCAGGTGTTCCTTCAGATGTTCCTGGTGCATGTTGTCTCTCTCCTCCTTTATAGTCCTCTTCCACCAACCCCAACTCTGCTACCCACACGCCAAGCACGCTGCTCTCCTACAATCAGGAGCAGGATCAGCTCCTGCAACTCATCAGTCAAATTGGTGAGAGGCAGCTGCGTAGAAGTTTACTCCTCCCCAGAGCCATATTGTGGGAGAGCAGATGCATAGAATAAGTCTTAATTCCAGTAACTTAGTCTAGTCTCAGTTGCTCCCCACATCTCAGTTTGATTTCTCTTCAATATATATTTCCCAGCATAATTTCTCACTCATATCATGTATAGATTTCTGTAAGTAATATCTTTGCTTCTGTATGTTTTGGGGGTAATCTTCTAGTTATTCTTTTTAATTCCCTTTTAGGCATTTCATCAATCTCTTTCTCTTCACATTCTAATATTAGAGTGTTGTTGTATTCCTTGCAGGAGTCATATTGTCTTCCTTGTTCGCGTTTCTTGTATTTCTATTTCTATTTTAAGGCATCTGTGGAAACACTTGTTGGGGTTCTCCTCTAAGGGCTTTTATCTCTGAAGTGCATCTCTAATGTGCCTCTACTTCAGGGGATATCCAGGGGCATGTGCTGGATGCGTGCAGGGAGATCTGCCCAGTGCCTGAGAGTGGGGCAAGAGTCCACAGTGATATTCAAGCTGGGCATGGTAGATCTCCTCTACCATTAGTAGGGGTATGATAACATCAGCTGGCATGTTTACAATCACAGTCCCTCTCTGCCACGGTGAATCAAATGCCCAGCGTGAACCCAAGGTGCCTTCATACCCCACTCACTCAGAAGCATGAACCATACAAAGAGTCTATATGCCCCTCAGTATGAGTACAGAACCCTCTGGGATGATATATCCCAGCTCTCAGTTAACTCAGGGCTGGAGCCAGATCCAGTGTTTCCCCAAAGACCCAGCCACACCCCATGCCCTACAATGGGTGCAGGGCTGCCATAGTTGCAGAGAGCAGGGGATCCACTCGCAGCTCTGCACACCTTCCATCCATGGAGAGATCTGCTGTATTCCTGGAGCTGCTGCCTGCCTGACAGAGATTGTTTGGTGCTCCACCTTGACAAGTGAAGTCTGGGCCCCTCGATAGAGTGAGGGTAGGGGAATGCTTCACATGACTAAGAGGGCGCCCTGCCCTCTGTCAACCCTGTAGGTCAGACTTAAAGTCAATGGGGGCTGCAGATTTAAACCTCTGATAGAATCACCCAGTTGCCCATGGGCTGCCTCCACTCTGCTTATTCAGATGGCATATCCTCCCTGCTGGTTTCCAGACATATTAGTTAGGGAGGGGAAGAAAGCAATGCATTCTCCTTTCATAGGATTAGGTGGTCAGCTGTACCCCAATAACACTTCAGTCTGACTCAGAGTCAGTGGGGACCATGAGCCTCTCCATCAGGCAATATTCCCAGTGGCATGGGCTGCCACAGATTCCTCTCACCTTGCTCCAATAGTGTCTCCTCCAAAACTTTATCTTAAAGAGCACACTTTAGTATTTTTAAAAAGTAGAATATTAATGTGGTTTGGGGAGTAGTGTGAGAGATGGGTGGCAGGGGAATGAGGCAAGGTCCGGGAGCAATTTAGGAGGCTACTAAAGTAGACTGAGGGTAGAATAATGAAGCCTGTGCTAAAACAATCATAGAAAAATGATGACAAGAGGGTCTCTGTTAAGAAAGGACTCACAAGGTACCTGTGTGTCCCAAGATCTAGTCTCAGAATCCAATATGATGGACATTTCCATAATGTTCAGAGTTCCACAGTGAGTGGGTTGGTTGGTAGCACCATATTAAGGCTGTGACTTGTACTGTAGTGGTCCCTACCATTAAAATCTGTTGTCCTTATATCCTCATAATATTGCTTTACTATCTTATTTTCATATTTCTTTTAACTTATGGTTATTTTTACAGGAGTTTATTAATACATTAGATCATCAAGGTCACAACAAATGCACGATAATTACCACAACACAATTCTCATATTGATGTGATATTAATACAAACGGAACAGATGCAATGCAGTTCATAGATAAATTCTAAGAATATGACACCCCTCCTTCCCTCTCTACTTCCCTCCTCTCTCTCTCTTTCTTTCTTTCTTTCTTTCTTTCTTTCTTTCTTTCTTTCTTTCTTTCTTTCTAAATTTGTGACAAAACATATTTTTAATTTACATGATAGTCAAAGGATTAATGCTCCAGGAAATAAGAGTTCAACAAGTAAAAATAAAAAGACCATAGTTTGTACATTGAGATTTAATGCTATAACTAGTACTCAAACAGTATTTTTCACTTTATGTTTCTGTGTGGGAGCAAACTGTTGAAATCTTTGCTTAATGTATGCAAACTGATCTTCTGTATATAAAGAGAATCGAAAATGAATCTTGATGTGAATGGAAGGGGAGAGGGAGTGGGAAACGGGAGGGTTGCGGGTGGGAGGGACGTTATGGGGGGAAGCCATTGTAATCCATAAGCTGTACTTTGGAAATTTATATTCATTAAATAAAAGTTTAAAAAAAAAGACCATAGTTCATCAGGAATGTATGAAGGGCTATAAACAATAACCAAATGAAATAATTCTATTTCATTTATATATGGTAAATTTTAAAATAATTTCAGGTCATTAAACTATAGTAGATAATCATTTTATTTTATTTTTAACTTTTATTTAATAAATATAAAATTACAAAGTACAACTTTTGGTTTATTGTGGCTTTTCCCCCCCTTAACCTCCCTTCCACCCACAACCATCCCATCTCCCACTCCCTCTCCCATCCCATTCACATCAAGATTCATTTTCAATTATCTTTATATACAGAAGATCAATTTACTATATACTAAGTAAAGATTTCAACAGTTTACAACCACACAAAACACAAAATATAAAGTACTGTTTGAGTACTAGTTATACTGTTAATTCACATAGTACAACACATTGAGGACAGAGATCCTACGTGGGGAGTAAGTGCACAGTGACTCCTGTTGTTACTTTAAAATTTGACACTCTTATTTATCACGTCAGTAATCACTCGAGGCTCTTGTCATGAGTTGCCAAGGTTATGGAAGCCTCTTGAGTTTGGCAACTCCGATCTTCTTTAGACAAGGTCATAGTCAAAGTGGAAGTTCTCTCCTTCCTTCAGAGAAAGGCACCTCCTTCTCTGATGGCCCTTTCTTTCCACTGGGATCTCACTCACAGAGATCTTTCATTTAGGTCATTCATTTTTTTTTTTTTTGGCCAGAGTGTCTTGGCTTTCCATGCCTGAAATAGTCTCATGGGCTTTTTAGCCAGATCCAAATGCCTTAAGGGCTGATTCTGAGGCCAAAATGCTGTTTGGGACATCTGTCATTCAATGAGTCTGCTGTGTATCCCACTTCCCATGTTGGATCGTTCTCTCCATTTTAATTCTATCAGTTGGTATTAGCAGACACTAGTAGACCATCATTTTAAACATTTGGTTTGAAAAGGACATATAATACAATTTGACAAAACTGTATTTGCAGCAATACTGATATATAAGGTACTTCTTTATTTTTTTAATTTTTTAATGTACTGCCATTTTCAATTTTATTTGTACTATCCCTGCTTTGAAAAACTAGACATTTTCACAGTATCATGTGAATCTACATTTTGCTTTAGAGATAGTTAAAATCACAAAGTGTCAAAGCAAATGCTATGACACAAAATATTTCATGGTATTTTTAAAAATTTTTATTTAAGTTATATAAATTTCATGTATTTCATTTATATAGAATTAGGAACATATTGACACTCTCCTTACCCATCCCTCCTACCCACATCCCAACCCTTCTCCCTCCTCTCTCTCACATTCCCACTCTTAATTTTTATAAAGATCTATTTTCTTTTTTTAGGATTTCTTATTTGCTTGAAAGTCAGTTACACTAAGAGAGAAGGAGAGGCAGAGGTGGGGGGGTCCTTCCATCTGCTGGTTCTCTCCCCAGTTGGCTGCAATGGCTGGAGCTGCGCTGATCTGGGTCTCCCACGTGGGTGCAGGGGCCCAATTACTTGGGCTAACAAAGATCTATTTTCAATTTACTTAAAGATGTATAGTTAACCCTACACTAAGAAAAAGAGTTCAACAAATAGGATGATGAGACAGAATATGTAGCTACCACCTATAAAAGAGAACATGTTTTTCTCTTTCTGTGTTTAGCTTGTTTCACTCAAGATGTCCTGTAGTTGCATTGATTTTGATATTAATAGTAGAATTTCATTCTTTTTTATAGCCAAGTAATATCCCATTGTATATATACACCACATTTTCATTATTCATTCATCTGATTATGGACACCTTGGTTGATTCCATATTGTGGTATTGTGAACGGTGCTACTATAAGCAGAGTGGTGCAGGTATCTCTTTGATACAATGTGTTCATTTCTTTTGGGCATATACCCAGTAGCGGGAATAATGGATCATATGGCAAGTCCATTTCTAGACTTTCAAGAAATTTCCATACTGTTTTCCAGAGTTCCTGCATTAATTTACAATAATTTACATTTCTGCTAACATCCTTGCCAGCATTTGTTACCCTAATTTGGTATTTGGATAATAGCCATCCTGATCAGAGTGAGGTTTTATCTCATTGTGGTTTTGATTTGCATTTACCTGATGGCTAATGTTGGGCTTTTTTCCTATATATTTATTGGCCATTTATATTTCTTCTTTTGAGGACTTTTGATTGGGGTTCTTTGCCCATTTCTTAAAGAGATTGGTTAGTTTGTTTTTCTTGTTGAGTTATCTTAATTGCCAATATTAATCTTTTGTTGAATAGGTAGTCTGAAGATATTTTTCACCATTTTGTCTGAAGCCATTCACTCTATTGATTGTTTCCTTTGCTATGCAGAAACTTCTGAGTTTGATATAATTCCATTTGCCTGGTTTTGCTTTTGTTGCCTGTGTTTTGGGAGTCTTAACCAAGAACTCAACACCTATAACATTATCTTGATGTGTTTTCCCTACATTTTCTTCCAGCAACTTCATAGTCTCAGGTCTTAAATTTAAGTCTTTTATCTATCCTGAATTCATTTTTTGTATATGACGAGAGATAGGCATCTAATTTCTTTTTTTTCTTTCTTTTCTTTTCTTTTCTTTTCTTTTCTTTTCTTTTCTTTTCTTTTCTTTTCTTTCTTTCTTTTTTTTTACAGGAAGAGTGGACAGTGAGAGAGAGAGAGACAGAGAGAAAGGTCTTCCTTTGCCATTGGTTCACCCTCCAATGGCTGCCGCAGCCAGTGCACTGCAGCCGGCACATTGTGCTGATCCAAAGGCAGGAGCCAGGTACTTCTCCTGGTCTCCCATGGGGTGCAGGGCCCAAGCACTTGGGCCATCCTCCACTGCACTCCCAGGCCACAGCAGAGAGCTGGCCTGGAAGAGGGGCAACCAGGAAAGAATCCGGCGCACTGACCGAGACTAGAACCCGATGTGCCAGCGCCGCTAGGCGGAGGATTAGCCTAGTGAGCCGTGGCACCGGCCAGACATCTAATTTCAACATATGGTGTGGGCATTTTTGTCAAAAATCGGCTGGCTATATGTATATGGATTAATTTCTGGGCTCTCTATATTTGTTCTAATGCTCTATATGTTGGTTTTTATGGCAGTACCATGCTGTTTTAATTTTTTCATTTCTTCTTGGTTTTCCAATTTGTTAGCATATAATTTTCCATAGCAGTTTCTGTGATCCTTTGTATCTCAGTGGTGTCAACTGTAATGTCTCCTGTTTCATCTCTAATTTTATTTATTTGTTTCCTCTCAATTTTCCTTTGTTTTTCAATATAAAGCTTTTTTTCTATTCTATTCGTCTTCTCAAAAGCCAGCTTTTTTGTTGATTTTTTGTGTTTTTTTTTTTTTGTTTCAATTTCATTTATTGCTGCTTGCACTCCTATTATTTCTTGTCTCTTGCTCTTTTGGGTTTGGTTTGTCCTTCTGTTTAAGTCTTCAAGATACTTCATTAGACCATTTGCTTATTTAGTGTAAGCACTTCATGCTATAAACGTCCCTCTGCATACCATTTTTGCCATATTCCACAGACTTTAATGTATTGCATCTTCATTTTCGCTTATTTCAAGAAAGGTGTAAATTTCCTTTTTAATTCCCCCAGTAGACAATTAGTCGTTCAATAGCACATCATTTAATTTTCCTGTGTTTGTGAGTGTTCTATTGTTCTTATTGTGGGTGATTTCTAGTTTTATTCCTTTGTGGTCTGAGATGATACATGGTATGATTTCAGTCTTTGAAAATTTACTGCAACTAGATTTGTGGCCTAATATATGGTCTACGCTAGGAAATGTTGCATGGTCTTATGAGAAGAATGTTTACTTTGTAGCTGAAGGGTGAAATGTCCTATTCGTGTCTGTTAAGTTTATTGGCTCAATAGTATGGTTCAATTCCAGTGAATCTTTGCTGATATTCTGTCTGGTGATCTGTCCTGTGATGTCAGTGGAGTGTTGAAATCACCCATTATTGTAATGAAGTCTATGTCTCCCTTTATGTCGAATAGTATTTGTTGTATATAACTAGGTGGTTTGGTGTCAGATGTGTATATATTTATGATTGTTAATGTATTGCTGAAATCATCCTTTCAGCAAAATACAATCACCTTCTTTTAATTTTTTATAGCTTTTAATTTTCAATTATGTTTGTTTTGTTGTTGAATTTCTTGAGCTTTATATAGATTCTGAGTGTTAATTCTTTATCAGTCGCAAAGTTTGCAAATATCTTCTATTCTGTCAATTGCCGCTTCACTTGCTGAGTGATTCTCTTGCAGTGCAGAAGATTTCGTTCTTTTTTTTATAAAACTTTTATTCAATAAATATAAATTTTGAAAGTACAACTTTGGGGCCGGCGCCACGCCTCAATAGGCTTATCCTCTGCCTGTGCAGCCGGCACACTGGGTTCTAGTCCCAGTCGGGGCGCTGGATTCTGTCCCGGTTGTCCCTCTTCCAGACTAGCACTCTGCTGTGGCCCAGGAAGGCAGTGGAGGATGGCCCAACTCCTTGGGCCCATGGGAGACCAGGAGAAGCACCTGGCTCCTGCCTTTGGATCAGCGCGGTGTGCCAGCCACAGTGCTATGGCCACAGTGCACTGGCCGCGGCGGCCATTGGAGGTTGAACCAATGGCAAAGGTAGACCTTTCTCTTTGTCTCGCTCTCTCACTGTCCGCTCTGCTTGTCAAAAAATAAAAAAACGAAAGTACAACTTTGAGATTATAACAGTTTTTCCCCCCATAATTACCCTCCCATCTGCAAAACATCCCATCTCCTTCTCCCTCTCCCATCCCATTCTTCATTAAGATTCAATTTTAATTATCCTTATATACACAAGATCAACACTATAGCAAGTAAAGATTTCAACAGTTTGTACCCACACAGATACACAAAGTATAAAGAACTATTTGAAGACTAGTTTTACCATTAATACTCATAGCACAACACATTAAGGACAGAGATCCTACATGGGGAGTCAATGCACAGTGACTCCTGTTGCTGATTTAACAATTGACACTCTTATTATTCATGATATCAGTGATCACCCCAGGCTCTTGTCATGAACTACCAACGCTATGGAAACCTCTTGAGTTCACAAACTCTACCTTATTTAGACAAGGCCTTAATCAAAGTGGAAGTTCTCTCCTCCGTTCAGAGAAAGGCACCTCATTCTCTGATGGCCCATTCTTTCCACTGGGATCACACTCACCGAGATCTTTCATTTAGGTCATTTTTTGCCACAGTGTCTTAGCTTTCCATGCCTGAGAAACTCTCATGGGGTTTTTAGCCAGAACTGAATGCCTTAAGGGCTGATTCTGAGGCCAGAGTGCTGTTTAGGGCATTTGCCATTCTATGAGTCTACAGTGCAGAAGACTTCAATGTGATATAATCCCATTTTTCAATTTTGGCTTTGATTGCCTATGCTTCTGGGGTCCTTTCCAAAAAGTCTTTGCCTATGCCAATATCGTGCAGAGTTTCCCCAATGTTTTCTAGAAATTTGATGGTATTGGGTCATAGATTTAGGTTTTTGGTCCGTTTTTGTGGATATTTGTTCAAAGTGTAACATAGGACTTTTGCTTCATACTTCTTCATGCTGAGATCCAGTTTTCCTAGCACCATTTGTTGAAGAGACTTTTCTTGCTTTAAGGATTGATTTTAGCTCCTTTATCAAGGATTAGTTGGTTGTAGATGCATGGGTTGTTTTCTCAAGTTTCTATTCCATTCTATTTGTCTACAAGCCTATTTTTGTGCCAGAACCAGGCTGTTTTGACTATAACTATAGCTTGTTTGAAATCAAGTATTGTGATGCCACCAGCTTTAACTCTTTGGGGACTCTTATGTTTCCTATGAACTTTATTAAACTTTTCTAGAACTGTGAAGAATGTCATTGGTATTTTGATTGAAATTGTATTGAATCTGTAAATTGCTTTTTGCATTATGGGCATTTTGGCGATGTTGATTATTCCAATCCATGAACATGGAAGAACTTCATTTTTAATGAAGTTCCATTTTTAATGTCTTCTTTTATTTCTTTCTTTTGTGCTTTGCAATTTTCATCTTAGAAATCTTTGATATCCTTAGTTAGATTTATTCACCTATATGTAGCAATATGTCATCTGCAAATAGGGATGGTTTGATTTCCTCCTATCCAATTTGTATTCCTTTGAATTTTTTCTTGCCTAATGGCACTAGCTAAAATTACAGGACTATATTGAATAGCAATGGTGAGAATTGGCATCGTTGCCTGGTTCCAGATCTTAGGAGGGATGATTTCAGCTTTTCCCCATTCAATAGGATGTTGGCCATGGGTTTCCCATAAATTGCCTTGATTGTGTTGAGAAGTGTTCCCTCTATAACCAATTTGCTAAAGATTTTCATCATGAAAGGATGTTGTATTTTATCAAATTCTTTCTCTGCATCTATTGAGATAACCATATGGTTTTTGTTCTTCAATTTGTTAATGTGATGTATCACATTTATTGATTGGCAATTGTGGAACCACCCCTACATACCAGGGATAAATCCTACTTGGTCTGGGTGAATGATCTTTCTCATGTGTTGTTACATTCAATTAGCTAATATTTTGTTGAAGATTTTTGCATCTATGTTCATCAGGGATATTGGTGTCTAGTTCTCTTCTGTTGTATCTTTTTCAGGTTTAGGAATTAAGGTGATGCAGTCTTCATAGTGGAGGTTGGGAGGATTCCTTATCTTTCACTTATTTTGAATGGCTTCAGATGATTTGGAGTTAGTTCTTTAAATGTCTGGTAGAATTCAGCAGTGAACCTGTCTGGTCCTGAGCTTTTCTTTGTTGGGAGAGCCTTTATTACTGATTCAATTTCTGTCTCAGTTATTGGTCTGTAGGATTTATGTTTCTTCATGACTCAATTTTGATAGGTTACATGTGTCTATGATTCTGACCATTTCTTTTACGTTTCCCAAATTGTTGGTCTGTAGCTCTTTGTGGTAATGTCTTATGATTCTTTTGTTTTCTGTGATATTGTTACATTTCCTTTTTCATCTCTGATTTTTATTTGTTTTGGTCTTCTTCCTATTTTCTTTTTTGGTTAGTTGGGTCAATGCTATATCAATTTTACTTATTTTTTTCCAAATCCAGCTCTTCATTGCACTGAGTTTTATATTTTTTTGTTTCAATTTTTTGTTTATTTCTTCTGTTAATCATTTCTTTCCTCCCACTAATCTTGGGTTTGGCTTATTGTTTTTCTAGATCCTTGAGGTGCATTGATAGCTCATATACTTGGTACCTTTCCCATTTCTTGGTGTAGGCACTGATTGCAGTAAACTTCCCTGTTAACATCGCTTTTGCTGTATTCCATAGTTTTAATATGATTTATCATCCTCATTCATTTTAGAAATTTTTATTTCTCTTTTGATTTCATCTATATGGCTGATGTATAAATACAGACATTCCCTTCAAGTTACCCAAATATAAAATATTTAAATTCTGAACAAAAGGAGATATTTTCATAAAGTTATAGAATTATGTCATGACTGTACAGTCTCATTAAGACTTTTTTTAAAATTTATTTATTTATTTGAAAGTCAGAATTACACAGAGAGAGGAAAGAGAGAAATTACAAAGAGAGAGAGGTCTTCCATCCAATGGTTTACTCCCCAGTAGTCCTCAATTGCTGGAGCTGTGCCGATCCAAAACTAGGAGCCAGGAGCTTCTTCTGGGTCTCCCACATGGGTGCAGGGGCCCTAGGACCTGGGCCATCCTCTACTGCTTTCCCAGGTTGTAGCAGAGCACTGGACTGGAGGTGGAGCAGCCAGGTCTTGAACTGGCACTAGCATGGGATGCTGGGATTTATACCAGAGTGTTAACCCATTATGTCAAAATGCTGGTCCCTCATTAAGACTATTAGTTGTAAAAATAGAAGGATGTTTCTAAGCAGAATACAAAACAGCAGTATGTAATCCAATTAAGAAAAATGATGTATTATGTTAAAAGATATGTAAAGGTAACATTTGTTAGGGTCATATGGAAGTGACAGAAATTTTAATGTCCTAATGATTTTTCAATAAAATTTTACAAATATGAAAAATAACAATGTGAAATTATTTTTATACAGTGTTACATAAACATTCACCAAAATTCAATTAGTCATTGAATTACTGAATAGTATAGAATTATTTATTTTTTCTTATTATCAGTTTGTGAATGATAGAGGAGCCACAGATGTAAGCCTCTGGCCTCCAGCCATGTGTTTCCCTCTGCCCATTGCATGGCCAACTGATTTTTTAGATGTATTTATGGGGTCAGTGTTGTGGTGAAACAAGCAGAGCTTCTGCCTGTGATGCTTCCATCCCCTGTGAGTGCCAGCTCAGAAGCATATTCACTGAAGTCTATTTGTGGTAGTAAAGACACTTGCAGAATACATACTGGAAACTTGAATGTCTATCAGTAAGGTATTTATTGAATAAACTATTATATCTATAAATTGCAGTATAATAGAGAGTATCGCACATGTCCATATGATATTATGGAGCCACATCCACTAAATAAGCAGAAAAAAATGGGGAAGGAAATATGTATAGAATGTGTTTTTCCTTGCCTAAGAAAAAGAGGGCTACTAATATTTGTGTGTTTCTATAAACAAACAATGGAGCATTAATTCATAGAGGAGAAATAAGGCAATTGTACAAATGAGACAGGGACACAAAAAAATTTCTTATGATTGTATTTTTGATTCATATGACTATTAAACAAAATTGAATTCTTAAACAATTTCAAAAATCAAAAGTAGAGTAACAAAATGAATTAACATACATGACTACTTAGTTGTATAACCATAGGGGAAGAGCTATTTTATTGGACTTCAAGCAAATGAGATTGTCTTTATATACTTAATAAAAATATATCATGAGGACAAAATAAACTGAAAATGATCATCAACTGTGACAGTAGCATACTGTTTGTATTTGCATTACAATTTATGTTTTGCAACTGTTTTGTGTGTGTGTGCGTGTGTGTGTGTGAATAGATATAAGAAAATGGATCATTGTCTTAGTGTCTTAGGGAACTGGGATTTTTCATCATGGGAAAAATGAGTTACATATTTTTGAAATTAAATAAAATCTCTGTGTCCCAAATTAGAATTTCAAGTATCTGTATGACCACCTACACATTATAAACCACCTAGCCAGAAGATATTTTTAAAGCATATGAAATAATTTTGGGTTTAGAGAAAAAGGCTCTAAATGGATTCAGAGAAAGAAATTCTTTGGGTTAGTTCTCTGTACCTGAGCCGTTCTTCACATCCAAAACAACAAATGCAAAATTGATAAACAAATAAATCAAAAAGCAAAATACTAACTTGTTAAAAAATTACACTAGGGAAAAACTGATTCAACTATATGTATGACTTATCTTGAAAATCGGCTAATTTGGCCGGCGCCGCAGCTCATTAGGCTAGTTCTCTACCTGCGGCGCCGGCACCCCAGGTTCCAGTCCCGGTTGGGGCACCGGATTCTGTCCCGGTTGCTCCTCTTCCAGTCCAGCTCTCTGCTGTGGCCTGGGAAGGCAGTGGAGGATGGCCCATGTGCTTAGGCCCTGCACCCGCATGGGAGACCAGGAGGAAGCGCCTGGCTCCTGGCTTCGGATTGCCGTGGCATGACAGCTGCAGCACACCGGCTATAGAGGCCATTTGGTGGGTGAACGAATGGAAAAGGAAGACCTTTCTCTCTCTCTCTCTCTCTCTCTAACTCTGCCTGTCAAAAAAAAAAAAAAAAGAAAGAAAGAAAGAAAATCAGCTACTTTAAATTTTTATTTATTTCAAAGATAAACTATCTAATCTCAATCTTGAAAAAGGATGATTAGGAAAATATGGGAAAAATTTGAAATTAAGATTAGTTTGTCGCATCCAATGAATGATGCTTTTCATTCATTCAGAGGATGAATGTTCAGAGGTGTCTCTGACATATTCTTTCATGGGATTTTCCTCCCACTCTGGCAGGGAGGCCAGGCTATTAGTCACTTCCTCCTGGATTGGCCAGCCCCAGGCTTTAAAGAAAGGAACCAGATTCTTCTGCACTATTTCAGAGAACTTCTTCATCCATAGGTTCATCTTTCCAGCGTTGTCACTGGGATACTTGGTGATGACCTGGTAGTCAGCAAAGAGCTGGATGAATGGGTCCCACCCAAAGGCCTCCTGGAGCTGGAAAGAGAAGGACCAGGCAGAATGAAGGGTCACTAGACTTACAAAAGTCACCTCCCACCCACCACCCATGTTATATGACATGGTGATGCTTAATTATTAGCCACCTATTAATATCTCTTTCATTTTAATCAGTGATTCTGTCTCTCCATCCCTTACAGCCCATTCCAGTGGCTGGCACCATGCACTGGTCTACCACTCAGAGATGGAATTTGTGCTTGCACATTACCTGCTTTGTAGGAGGCTCCCAACAAATGCTAGTTATTTGGGGTTTTATTATTTTTCTCATTCCTAATATTAATGGTACATATAAAGATTTAAATCTGACTGAGGCTTGAATACTCTCTCATATTTTGTGGCCAAAAGATGGAAATGCATATCCAGGACTCTGGAGGTTTAGGGTTAGAAGGAGCAGATTTCTGGACCGTATTCTAAGAGAGTATGACACTGAGGAATAACAACCTTGAGAACAAAGTCAAGTGGAGTGTTCCAAATGGCACCACCACAGTTCTTTCATTCTTACTCAGTTTAGGCTATTAGAAGATGTGTAATACTAAGTATAAGCAATCGTTTATTTAAGGAGTACATTGCTAAACACCAGGGTTACAGATATGAACAAAGAAAGTAATAACTGAAGCAAAACCACGTAAGGACATGAGGGTCCTTATCATGGGGAAGGAAATAAATGTGAGAGGTCTTTAAAAGTTCATGGTAAATGTATATTAGTGAAAGTAGGCTTAAGTTCCGAATTTTCTGTACCAAAATTCTCATACTGAAATCCAGGCCTTTCTGTTTGTTATTATTTGTAATGTCAGGGGAAAGCTCTTTTTGTTCTTTAACCTTAGTTTATAAATCTGTAACTGGGAGATCATGAAGATACTTGCTACATGCATTCCACCAGGTTAGTAAGAAATGCAGAGGAAGGTTTTCAAAAAATTATGAGGCACTGAGCATGTATTACTTATTTTGTAATGAAAACAAAACTCATCCAAATTTATAATTTGTATAGGAAGATGTCATTTGAGAAACTTACTTCCCGGTCTTCCACCTACAATACCCCTTCAACATATTGATAGAATAAGGTGATACTGTCTGCTCAGTTAAAACGATGACTCAGGAGAAACAGGCAAAGCTATGATTCTGTCACAAGCTTGCTTAACAGAGCTAAGATAGGATGATATCTCTTTCACAATGATTCAGGCTGCAAATTTATGAGGTGGAGGAGAGGAGAGGGACATGTTTCATTATCTGTGCAATATCATTTTTAGTAGTAAAACATGAGCCACAGAGCAGCGCCACCATGCAGTGCTAGAATCCTGGGTTCAGGGTATAGAGTGCAATGTGACAAGGGAGTGAGATGTGCAGCTCGTGGGATCATCAGATGTTACAGGACTTTGGGTCCCGGTGGTCCCCACCTCCCTGCATTTGTGCTCAGTACCTGAAGATATGTTTCCAGAGCTGTCCAGGTTTCCCAGTTACTCAGAGGGGCTCCCTTATCCATGTGCATTTTGATCCTCTGCTTCCGATTTTCTGGCCTCAGAGCTTGGTGAGCCCTGTCTCTGGAGATGCCTAGAATCTCCTCATGCACATAGATAGTCCAGAGATTACAGTCGGCATCCACAGTGTGGGGATAGAACACCCACGGGGATCGCTGGAAGTTGTGGCCCACCTCATGGAGGGGAGCCCAAACACCAGACCTCCTTATTCTCTCCTCATCAATGACCCCAGGCACTCCTTCCAGTAGGCCCATGATGGGGTACCCAGCATGCATTAAACCTGAAAAAAGCAATAGAGTAGAAGATATGAGGTCATGTATGATATTCTTTGTAGACACACACATATAAATATACCCCATTGTCCCTAGGAACTGCAATATGTTGAATAATTCCAGATTATTCAGAAGAGTATTTGACTACACAAAACCCAAGCTTATGACAGGTTAGTGGTCTCCTCAGGTTATCACATGAAGTTGAGCATTCTCTTCTACACTTGACCCTGAAGGATTGGTGTATGTGAAATATGACTGTGAGGATAACCATTCATTTTTTAATTTAGCTGGGTGTTATATGTCAGTGCCTTGAGGTCTTGGGTCTTAGGAGAAAACAGTAAGATTCTCCATCCTTGAATGTAGTCTTAATCCATTTTATGGGGTCATTTTAAGATCCTGAAGATAGCAATGGGGCTCTCATTTTTTTTCAAAGCATCTAGATTTTCTCAAAAAATTTAAGATTTTTTGACTCTGCTTTAAATTACTGTGCATCCACCCACTACCACTTCTCATGGCAAACTCTGACCCCATTCAATTCTTGTATCTTCCTGAAGCCACAATTGTTTGTTCTGCACTTGGTTCATTTCACCCTACCTGTGACACCTCTCTTTTGGAAGATCTAGGTTATAATTCACTGTTTACATTGGAAAATGGTTCACAGGCTCCTAAGGATCTTCACACAGTGTTTCCTCCACTGGTCCCAGTGGTAATTCAACTCCATGTCTTCAGTTGGAAGAGAAAGTCTCAGCGCATTCCCCTAGAACACTCACCTGATGAGATCTGCACGTCAGCAACAATCCTCTCTGGCCTGCGGTAGGGGAAAGGCTCTGCCCCCAACTTGGCTGCAGCCTGCATCATCTCATCCCAGAGCCGCAGCAGAGACTCTGGGTTCTTTACAGACTTGAGGTTTTCAGTCGGCACTGTCAGGATGATGTTGTCTGTGGCCAGCTCGCCCCAGGGTGCCGGATTTCCTTGCAGAGAGCGCTTCCACTCCTCCTGGGACGTCTTCCCTGGAAATAAAGTTTCCATAGCCTGCTCCACTCCACTTTCCTAGGCTTCATGATAGCCCTCTGCCTTGCTGAGGGACAGCCTGGTAACTCATTAACTGTTCCTTATTACATTCAGCTTTCTTAGTCCATTGTTTCTTATTACATTGCAGCTCTACAGCCTCAGCCCCTTCTTCCTCTCAGTCCCCACCCTCCTTCCCAACCAGCCCACTCTCCATCCCACACCTGCCTCTGCCCCGAGTCCCCACCTGAACTGGAACCCCCTACTCACCCAGCTTGAAGTATGGAGCCCGCACTGCCCCACTGATGGTGACCTGCACAGTGCCCAGGTCGTAGTTTGGGGGCACAAGGATGTAGAGGAGGCCTCCCCAGAGCCAGGAGATGCTTTCGTTTGTTTCGTTTAAGTAGTACTGGTATGTCATCAGAGGGGGGCGGTAGTAGGTGCTCGCTGCACCTATGTCATCCGTGTGGCAGCCAATCTGTACCTGTCAGTGAGAGCCCACCAAGGGTGGAGGAAAGGGGTCATGATGGTGAGGATTGGCAGTGTGTCTGTGTTTTAGTGTCACGTGTGTTGTCCTGCCTTGCCCGAAGCATGGAGGGCAGAGAGAAGCTCCACAGAATGAGTAATGTGAGTAATGCAGGATTCACTCAGCCACTTCCACAGGGCATTCCCTAAAGACCATCATTTTTCCTTGTTCTCTATAGAATTCAGGAGTCTTCTCTTTGATTTAAACAAAGTGAGTCCCCAGGTAAATGTTGACCCAATGCAGATACTGATTATGCCTCAGGTATTTCCTGTAGGTCTGCAACCTCTCTCTGTGTCCGATAAGTAATTTCTATATCTATAATAGGGTTGTGGCTTGTTCAACGTCTGGATCCTGTTTCAGATCCTACAGAAAGGACTAAAGGAAAAGGCTTGATATTGGATCAAAAGAAGAGAAAAGGAAGCACTCTTGAACCTTTGTTATGCATGAGGTTCTGCTTGGTATTACGGATTCTGCACCCCACCTGCTGCTCATAGCAAGTCTCTGCTTTGCTGAGACAAATTTTTTCATATGTAGAATGAAAGTGGCACCTGCTCTCTGTTTGGTGTTTTTGTTAGAGAATTGAAAAGAACTTATTTCAAGTAGAAGTCAACATGCTGAGGACATGGCAAAAATTAATGTCCTGGAGGGCGGAATGCCTTACCTTCAGTTTTGCAGCAACAGCATTCTCGGGCACTGTCACTTTTGCAGTTCGTCCCTCAGGTAAGTAGAGTCCGGTGCTTACCCAGGAATCTCTGTTGTCTGGTAAGAATCATGGGAAAGGTTGAGCTCTTCCCATCTCCCTTGTCTCCATCTTGACCCAGAATCCCACAGTCCCTCCCAGAGCTATTGCATCTATAGGGCACACTTTAAAAGTTCCTAGGAAATGACATAGGTGGTTTTCCTGTGGGGAGTAACTTCTGGAATGCTGCCGAATCAGCCAGCCACCATCCACATGCCCCCTTACCCAGCCCCAGCTCTGCTGTCCTCCATTCCATACCTGTGGTGATCTCAATGCTGACAGGAGATTCCGTGGAAGGGAGGGGGGAGTTATCACCAACCAAGAGAGAGATGGGCGTTCCAGATTTGAAGAGCTCTCGGGCCCAGGCTGTCAGGAGATCCTGAGGGCTGGCCCTGCTGATGGGGTTTCCTTTATCCACAGTGGGCAAGCCCTTTTGTTTGATCATTTTCAGGATGATTTGGTGCATGGACTCATAGATGGGAATCCCATTGTGTGGGATTTGAAACATATTGGAGATATCTTTTTTTAGCTTCTCCAGCCAGGTCTTCTCTAACACCTTTCCATTGTTGAACAGCATGGATTCAAATTGGGGTAGAACTTTTCGGATGTGGTAATTCAACATCTCTGGCTTAGGGACTGGGAAGCAGCCTTTATTGCCTGACTCAATTAAAATGCCAAGACCAACACGTTTAAGGAACCCGTTACTTGGATACTCAGTCATATAGTTGGAATCTGGGTTATCATAACTCCAGTACCAGGCCTGGCTGCCTATCAGTATCCCTCCACCTTCTGCAACAAAGTCCTCCACCTTCCTGGCATTCATGTCGTGGAGTGAGGCACAGCAGTAGACGCTCAAGTCGTGGGTTGGAAGGGTGGTGCTGGTCCACTCCACGTTGTGTTTTGTTAACAAGTTGCCCAAAGCTTTCACTTGTGGACTCACCCCAACCTTCCCCTTCTGCTGCCCTTTCAGCCAGCGTACAGCGTTGATCAAAAACTTTTCCATGCTGCTTTCATATACCATGCTCTCATGGCCACACAGCACCACACGACCATGGCCATAGCGGGCAGCTGCTAGAAAGCAGTTTAGAGAGCTGTCCAGCCCCAGGGGAAAGGCCAGGGGCCCGTGCACCAGCAGGTATGAGGGGATTCCCCCTCTGTCGAGGTCCAGTTCCGTGATGCCTTCCAGGAGCTGCTTCTGATCCTGCCTGAAGTTCTCCCCGCACCTGCAAAAGAGACATTTCCCGTGTTAGTGGCCTTTGGAGAGGTGAGTGTAGAAAAGTGCAGAAGAGAGCACCGAAAACCTGAGCTCATATAGTAGAAAACATCAAAGAGGAAGCTCAGGAGATTGATATTTAAATTTTACTAGTTGTTGCTTATTCTCCAATAATTTCCATTTTACACATAACTCTGTCCCAGATCTCAATATGTTTAAAACAATCTAGATAAATAGACTCAATAGTTTAATCTTTAGATATTGGTGGCCCAAAATACACAAGAATGTTTTGAAAATGTTAAGTGATTTAACATGTCAATGTGGAGATGAGTTTGTTTTCTCAGTTATCAAAACTCATTCCAAAGCTGCAGTAACAAGAGCAGCTGGGTTGATGGAGAATTACACAAATAGACCAGTACTTCAGTGGAGAGAGTTGTAAAACAATTGCATACACATAAGGAAACTTATGTGGAAAAATACGCTTTAAAATTAGTGAGGAAAAATATTGATTTTTCAATAACTTGTGCTGTAATAATTGACCATACATTTGTTAAAATCTATGTGATTTATGGAAAATAGCTATTGCATTAAATATGTCAATATGTCATCCAACAATTAAAGTACTAGAAGAAACTTAGGAAAATTCTGTAAGAAATTTGTAATGAGAAAAGATTTTCTAAACAATAAAAAATATGGGGTAGGCACTGTGGCATGCCAGGTACAGCCGCCGCCTGCAGTGCCGGCATCCCATATGGGCACTGGTTTCAGTCCTGGCTGCTCCACTTCCGATCCAGCTCTCTGCTATGGCCTGGGGAAGCAGTGGTAGATGGCTCCAGTCCTTGGGCCCCCGCACCCATGTGGGAGACCTGGAGGAAGCTCCTATCTCGTGGCTTTGGATTCGCACAGCTCCACCATTGTGGCCATCTTGGGGAGTGAACCATTGGATTGAAGACTTCCCTCTCTCTACTTCTGCCTCACTGTAGCTCTGCCTTTCAAATGGATAGATGAATCTTTGAACAAATGTTATGAAGGAAAAAGATGGACAAGTTGAATCAAAACAGATATAAAACATATGCAAAACCAAAAACAAAGTTAACAAGTGATGGAAGGAGACACATTTGCAACATGTGAAACAGGAAAAGAAGAGTAACTTACAGAGGTTCTTCAAAATTGTTCATGTAAAATCTGTAGTTTTAAAAAACTATGCATGAGGCCAGCCCTGCGGCTCAATAGGCTAAAATTCGCCTTGCAGTACTGGCACACTGGGTTCTAGTCCCTGTCGGGGTGCCATTTTCTATCCCGGTTTCCCCTCTTCCAGTCCAGCTCTCTGCTATGGCCCGGGAGTGCAGAGGAGGATGGCCCAAGTCCTTTGGCCCTGCACCCACATGGGAGACCAGGAAAAGCACCTGGCTCCTGGCTTCGGATCAGCACAGAGCGCAGGCCACAGCAGCCATTGGAAGGTGGGCCAACAGTAAAGGAAGACGTTTCTCTCTGTCTCTCTCTCACTGTACACTCGGCCTCTTAAAAAAAAATTAAATTAAATTAAAAAAACTATGCATGAGTACAAAAAATTTCGTACCAACATAAAGTCATATCTTAATTCTATTTTCCACAAACGTTTCAAACTATCTTTATATAAGATAGAAATAGAACTAATTAATCCATAAGAAAAAGAAAAAAAATAAATAGAAAAAAAGATAAAGGACACAAACATTTTAAGATGAAACATAAATGACCAAAAATATGTAAAAATGCCCTGTGCCTTTAAATCAGAGAAATAGAAATCAAATAATATTTTCACATTCCATATTGAAAAAGTATTAAACATAAATTCATAATGTTGAGTATTAGCTGTGCCCTGGGGTATTGTTTTGGTAAGAGTGTCATTTTGTACAACCTTCTAACTAACAATTTGTCATTATCATTCACTTCAGGAGCAAATTTTTTGAACTAGCTACACATCTTTTTGGAACTGTATGTCAAAACACTCTAGAACTTGTATGGAATAACATGTAACTATGTTAATTTTGGAACTTTCAATACCAACAAATGACTATGTGTGCCAAAGATAAGACGAATTGCTGTGTAGAGGAGACTTAGGGAAATACCAAGAACTTTCATGTGCTAGCTTGTGATTCAAATCTGAGATGGTGCAGTTCATTTAAGCCAATTTTTTTGTCTAATTTTTCTCTAATCTTTACAGACAAAAGTAATCTATGAACCTTCCCTTGACCTTTTTACAATAAATCTCCATTTCAATTTAAAGAAAACTCTCCTCCCAATAGTTACTGGGGAGAGAAGGTCCTGATGTGCACCTGTATACTATGAAGTGTTGCATTTTTCCTGATGTTGCCAGAACACACACCCTCAATTTCATTCACTCATTAATTGAGTGTTTATTTAGCACCTACCACGTCAGGTATTGCACTGTGTGATAGTGATATAATATCAAGCAAAACAGAAATTTCTTTTCTTCCATGAACATTGTAGACTTGTTCCCTTTCTACCAGTGTCTTTCTGAGACTGAATCTAGGGGAATAACAGGATGTGAACCAAAAAGTATACCCTACATTCTAAGTACTTAATACTCAAGCCATAATAGAGAGTGAGCAAGCATACTGATCCTTGACAAACACAGGTCATTTTTATGCTTGTGTTTGTAGTTTGTAGCGATCCTGTTTCATAGTGCCATTTTCTCCTCTGCAAGACTGAAAGCTCTTAAAAATGGGGGACAAGCCTGCTTTTTAACTTGGATCATACTTCCCTTATAAGAATCATCACTCACGTGACATGGAATGAGATGGTGGGCACTGTCTCAGAGACAACCCACTGCCTTCTGTCCACACTGGAGTCTGTGAAGTACACGCCAGCCACGCTTGTCACCCGGTTTCCAGGGAACTCAGAGAGCACCTTATCACTGCCATGCTTCTCAACCCAACTCTGGGCATGACCCCCGATGAGCAGGCCCCCTCCTCGTTTTACAAACTGGATCAGCTTCTCAGTCATGCTGTCATCATAGGCATTGGTGCAGTAAACCCCCATGGACTCGCCTGGTTCCAACTGAACCCGTGCCTTAACCCCAGCATCCTGCAAGAGTTTTACTAGTGATTCCAGGGAGGGGTTCACTCCAGTGGAGGCTTCAGGGGAGGGACAGAGCCAGGACACAACATTGACAAGAAATGGAGCCAAGGGAGCGTGAATCAGGTACTCCTCATGGGCCACCACCACGAGGCGGCCTTGGCCAAAGGAGGAGGCAGCAATGACCACACAGCCCTCATTATTCACCATCACTGGGAAGGTGGCTTCTCCAATGAGAAGGAGTTCAGAAGGGAGGGGCTCTGGGGGGATATTCCAGCTTCTCACTCCATTCACAAGGACCTGAAAGGCAGCAGCAGGAGTGGTTGCCATGATCTTCCAGGTTCTGCAAGGAAAGCAAAGACTAAGGATGGTCAACACATCAAAAAGTGAATAAAACAAGAGTTCACGTCTTTTCCGTAGTGGCTTGCCCAGTAGTGCCTATAGAAATTCTCATGTAATATATAGTAACCTCTCCATTCATTTTTCAAGCTCTAGAATTATATTCCCTTCCATGGATGCTTCATATTCACCAACCCAAATCTTCTCCATTGCTCTGTCCTCCACTGGCTATTCCTTCTTCTCCATGGACCTCCCTGCTGCATATCAGAGAGTGCATTTGCACTTGTCCTGCATTTCTAACAGCTATAATTGATCCCAGTTGTTTATTGCTGGCCTAGACTTCCCTAATGGGCATAAATCCTTTATTTTGATCAGAATGTGGAATATTACAGTAGCAGCTGTCTCTCTCTGGAGGAAACTGAACTTTGCCTCCTCAGTGTTTATTCTTTGAGAAAATATTCAAGCTTCCATTTCCCATTTGTATAGGGAACATACTCTAAACCTCCAAGGGGTTTCATGTGAAGATGGACAGAATTAACACAGGCCAAAGTTTGCTCTGAGATTGGCACCTTATGATATCAGAATAGAATTATTGCACTTTATCATTCCTATTGATTTCTCAGAAGAATAGAGGACATTATAGGCTGAGAATCATGATTGTTTTTCTCCTCCCTCCTCTTGGAATACCCATTTTTCGTAAAGTTTGTCCAGTATCTTTGGTTTCTGTTCATATTGTCATTAAGCAGGCTCAGGATCTAGGTGCTGCATGCTTAGGCTAAATCATTCTGGAATCCTCAATTCTCCCATTAACACTCTTGAAGAGAAAACCACAAAGCTTTGCCACAAGTGAAGATGAGCCCCTCTTTCAGCCTGGTGGTAGAGATTTGGGATCAGAGTCTTTTCCACTCCTCTTTTATTAGCTCTCTAAATAAAGGCTCTGTTCTATTGGAAATCAGAGCAGGACTTACAGTTTTAGTCTCTGTGAGGTTATCTTCTATATATTTCTATGCTTTCCCTCCCTTACCTTTTGCTAACTCTCATTACTAAAACTGTAAATATCTAGAAGAAGGCACATGAAGCAGTTTCTGTGTTTATTTTGAAGACGTAGTCTCTTTTGGAGAAGGTGTGAGCATGAAGCACAGTCTGGTCCATTTTGAGGCCCAGAAGTGGGGGAGTGTACCATTGAGAAGCAGCTCTGCTGACTCGGTGATCTGACCCAACAGCACCTTTCCAACTCCTGAGGTTGATGATGACAGGAGAGAATGCAAACTTGCTTTTGACAAGCAAGAGGACTAGGTAAGGTGTTCTAATTTCAGTGCTAACCTAGTCTCAGTGAGCTAGAGTGGGTGATTGGTTTTCCAGTTAAGGAATCTGGTTACTTCTCTGCAAATGTCCTCATTTTGGTGGGAAGGCATGAAGAATGGGTGTTCAGGGGGGGACACTAGAAATGTCTGGGTACTCCAAATAGAAAAACTAGATCCAGACACCAGAGACCCCTTCCCAGCACGGTTGTCCTAGCTGAAGGAAGCAGCAGAGACACCAGACATCAATGAACCATGGTTTTTCAAAATGTGGACATCTCAGCTGCCAGGCAGTCTGGGCCAGGGACCAGAGGAGCCGTAGGAACTACAGCAAAACTCTGAGGTGGGATTGAAGGATCTCCACGGATTAGCAGACAGTGATTTTCCTGCTGGTTCAAGAGCAAGTAGCAGTAGAATTGCTTTGGTTGAAGCAGATATGCTATGTGACATTTCTTTCCCTCTGGAGGATGTAGAATAAAGTTCATGAGAACAAAGTTGTGCTCCTTGAACTCTGTGAGCCAACTGAATGATGTTGTAGCCACAAAGCCTGAACAGAGAGTCCTCTCCAGTATTCCATATGTAATTAAAATGCAAACTGTGGACTAAATAGAAAAGCAATAAAAAACACACTTATGATTTTTCCAGTTAGTGACTTATTTTTTAGGCAACATCAATGTGTAAATCCTTATGGGAAATTTTCTTACGTTGTTTTGGATGCCTCTTTGCTGCTGCATTGGATATAAAGCTTTCGTGCCGTAACAGCTAGTTCTTCCACTTCTTGGCTCATAATATTCTCACCACTGGACAACAGACATGGTCTCATGAGATCCCCTGCAGCCCTGAATCTCTAACTACTTCTGAGAGTAAAACACATGAATTTAACCTCTTTGTGTGGTATGACCTATGGAGGACCCACTGGGCATGAACAAAAGAGAGAACCAGATACAAAGAAAACCAAGAACCAATGAGACAAACAGCGAGGGATCGCTGCTTATGCAATCTCTTCCCCAGGGCTCAAGGCAAGGCCGTGCACTATGTCTTTCACAAGTGAAAGAACTCAATAGCTCACATACCTTCCATGGAATGCAATTTGAAAGTTTGAAGACTGATTGTCAACTCTGAGTCTCAGGTTGAATTGTGATTCCCAATACTACATTATTGAGAGCAGGAGGGGTCTTTGAGAGGCAATTATGTCCCAATAACAATTAATGCCTTTCTCAGAGTCCTGGCGAGTCTTGTTCTACTGGGACTGGATTAATTATTGAGAGCAGATTTCCATCAAGCAGGTCCTCTCCTCCTGATCTCTCCTCTGTGCACACTAGTCAACATTCCATCTTTTCCACAGAAGGTCAAATAGCATGTGGCCCCTATTAGCTGGGCCACCCAACTTTGAACTTTGTAGCCTCAAAAACTGGGGGCTTACAGAAACCTCTTTTCTACATAAATAGCCTGGGAATCTTGTTATAGCTATAGAAAACAGACTAAGAAACCCTGTTGCTACAAGCCCTTGGCACCCAACTCCCAGCTCCTTACATAAGGAAAGGGGTCTACTAACATCTCCCACGGTCTGTCCATGCTATGTAGTGGGAAACTCACCTTCTGTTCACAGTCAGAGCAGCTCACCAGGACGTCTCCAGATATGGCTCAGGTCTTCTTGCAGGGAGCGAGATGTCTGCAGAATGCATGTATGGATTGTCTACAGGCCTTATTTAAAGGAAGACAGTGAGATTATCTTTCAGTATATCAGGCTTTTGCTTCCTTTGGGGAGGGTGGGGCTTGATTGCGAGACTTCCTTGAATACTGAAGGACACTCCAGTGGTACTTGTTAAAAACATTATGTAATTTCATTTCTCTGTATTTTTGAATAAGAGTGTCATATCTAAAAGGGTCACAATTTTTAAATTTTTAATAAATGTAAAATGGAAAATCAGATAAAAGATCATTTTTTGCCCTGTGTTGTAATTATTTTGCAAAATGGAAATATATATGCTTTAATTTCTGGGAGCAGCATGTGTGTGAGTTAATGGGATATGTTTCACCTTATGATACCTTTGAGTTTCTAAGTGGTCTTCTTGTAATGAATTCTGGACAGCTCTTTCAGGGTCTGGTGTGTAACCCAGACTTCAGTGATTTAGACCCTAAGATCTTCCCAGGCCCTTCTAGTGCTCTCCAGGTGTCTGCTTTATGCTGTGCAGGAGGGTATTGCCCTGTGGTTAGCAAGGGGTCATCACAGTCATGACAAATCTTCTGTCACATTAAGTGGGAGCCATGGATAAATGTTAATAGCATAGGCATTAACAAAATGAGCAAAAGCAGTGAGGTCTGCAATCATTCTGGGCTGGTTCCTCAAGAGAGGGTCCTTGGAGGAGGCTCATTCGCTAGGCTCTCATCTTGGCTTTGATCCTGGGATGGGAAATTGGAATGTTGCTACTGGCTAGATAGAGCTGGACTGGACGTGATGAGTTGGACTCCCTGTTGTGGAGTAATGCAAGCTACCGTTGTGATCTTGCACAGGTGGCTGGTGTAAGTGCTGGTTATTTGAGAAAAGTTCTAATTCTAAAGGTCAATTCATCAAGACTTGCATTTTCAATTTCCATCCACTTTTCACTTTGATCCATTCATTAGTTCATAGACAGTGTGCCTAGTGGTTAACTTGATTAATGAATGTTTTCCTCTTAGCTATTTGTATGATATTAAGCACACAAGGTTTATGAAGATAGCTGTTAAGTTTTCATTAGTGTGCTTTTGAATTGATTACAACATCTGGAAGAATTTTTGATAGTTCTTTTCTCTAAAGACTGTCTACTGTAGGACAAGGTCATGGTAAGAATTAAACTCTCTTCTTGAGTAAATATAGAAGAAAGATTTACTGCTTGAAAGTGCACATCCGTGAAAGTTAGTATTAGAGAAAAAGAAAAAGGACTGATAGTAAGTGGAGCTGAACATTATCTTAGGAAAACAGTAGTAGCATAATACATCCGCCCTAAAGGTGAGGAATGAAAAGATGAAGCTAAGTTTATATATTGTTTAAATTTAAAGAACATGGAAATGCACAAACTCAAAACTGGTTTTTTGAAAAGACAAACTTCTGATGAGTTTGGTCAAGGGAAAAAAAGGTGTGAGAGAAGAAACACATATCTAATACCAGGAATGCAGGAAGAAGAAAATGACACAATACAGTGATTAAATAATAATGCAAGGGTGCTATAAACACTAAGTTGCTACATTTAAAAATTCAGATGAAAATAGATTATAGAAAAGTATAACTTTCCAAACTGAATTGAGAAGAAAGTTAAATGTAAATTGTGTGACTACCAAGAATATAGTATAGGTAAAAGAATAAATCCCTCTCATAAAAAATCTGAGACACAATTTCTGATGAGATTTTTTTTCTGGTTCCTTCAATGTTGCCACAAATGACAAAATTCTTTCTTTTTAAGACCAACATCTATTCCATTATGTATGTATACCACAATCTATTTATCCAATCTAGCTTGATTCCATATATTGGCTATTGTGAACAGTTCTTCAGTAATCATTTTAGTGCAGATATCCCTTTGACATGCTACTTTTAAATCCTTTGGCTATACACCCAGGAATGGAATTGTTGTATCCCTTCTTAATAGTATTTCTAGTTTTTGGATGAAACTCTACAATTTTCTGTAATGACTCTGTAATTGAAATCTTATCAACAGTGTATTAGATTTCTTTCTCCATATCCATATCAGCATTTGCTGTTTTTTGTCTTTCTGATTAAAACCATTCTAACTGGAGAGAGATACCACATGATCATACTGATGTACATTTCTGAGGATTAAAGATTTTGAGAAAATCTGCATGTACCTGTTGGACCTTTGCATATCTTCTTTAGAGATATGTCTAATACAGGTGACTTCTTCATTTTTTCATTGTATTTTTTCTGTTGATTTAGTTTCTAGCATATTCTGGATATTAATCTCTTTTTTGGTTAAACAGTTTGCCAATGTCTTCTTCAATTCTGTTGGTGGCCTCTTAATTCTGTTGACTGTGTATAAGTTTGTTAGTTTGATATAATTCCATTTGTCCGTTTTTGCTTTTGTTGCCTGTTGTTTGAGGGTTGTATCCAAACAATCTTTGCCCAGACCAGTGTCCTCAAGCACTTATCCTAGGTTTGCTTCAAGCAGTTGCACAGTTTCAGATCTTACATTTATGACTTTGTTCCTTCTTTGACTTGAGTGTTGCAGATGGTGAGAAATGTGTGTGTGTGTGTGTGTGTGGGTAGGGGGTGTCCTTGTTTCATAGTATTGTATGTGGATATCCAATTTGTCCAGAACAAATTACTGAAGAATTTTTTGTACAATGTGTGTTCTTGCTGCCTTCATTCACTGTTCTGTTTCATTGATCTATGTGTTGCTTTTTATGCCACAATTATGCTCTTTTGCTTACTATTACTTTGCCATATGTTTTGATGTCAGTTATTATAAAATCTCCTGCTTTGTTCTTTTTGCCCAGAATTGGTTTGACTACTTGTGGTCTTTTAGTAAGGTGTTTTCAATTTCTGTGAAGAATGTCATTATTATCTTCATGGCTATTGCATTGAATCTTTAGATTAATTTGGGTGCAATCGGCATTTTGGCAATAATAATTCTTTGAATTCACAAACATGGAATGTCTCTCCAATGTCTTCCTTCAATGCTTTGTAATTTTCACTGTAGAGACCATTTACTTCCTTAAATTTATTTCTGATATTTAATTTTAGCTTTTGTATTTATTGTGAAAGTGTTTGCTTTGTTGATTTCTTTCTCAGCAATTTCTTTATCAGAGTATAAAAAAGCCACTGAATTTTGTACATAAATTTTGTTTCCTGCTACCTTATGAAATTTATTCATCAGATCTGTCTTTTGTTGGAGCCTTTTTTTCTATGTGCAAATCATGTCATCTGCAGTGAATAATTTGTTCTTTATTCTGATTTGGTTGTGCTTAATTTCTCTTGTCTTCCTGCTCAAGGATATGCAATATGATATTGGCTAAAAGTGGTGAATGTGAACACCCTTGACTTCTTCATTATCTTAGAGGAAATAATTTCAGTCTTTCCTTCTTTAGTATGATGTTGGCTATGGGTTCCCATAGGTAGCCTTTATCGTTTTAAGGTGTGTTTTTTCTACACCTAATATTTTTAAGCTTTTTCCCCAAAAAGTATTCATCTTTTGAGTTCTCACGTATTTTTGGATGATTCATATTGTCTGTGTTAATATGATGTATTGCATTTAGTGATTTGCATATGGCAGATAGCTGTTGTATCACTGAAACAAATCCCCCTCGATCGTAGTGTGTAAGTTGGAATTGACTTACTAGTATTTTGTTCAAAATTTTTGCATCTATATTCATCGGGAATATTGGTCTGTAGTGTGTGTGTGTGTGTGTGTGTGTGTGTTTGGTTTTGGTAACAGGGTATTTCTGACTTGGCAGGATGAATTTTTAAGGGTTCCTTCCCTTTCAATACTTCAGACTAGTTAGAGAAAAATTGATGCAGGGCCAATTTTGTTGCACAGCATGCTAAGCCACTGCTTGTGATGCTGTCATCCAGCTGATTCAAGTTCTGGCTGTTCCACTTCTAATCCAGACCCCTGCTTCTGTGCCTAGAAAAAGCAGAGGATGGTCCAAGTATTTGGGACTCTGTCACACACATTGGAGACCTGGATGGAGTTCTGGACTCTGGGCTTTGGCCAAGTCCAGTCCCAGCATTTGTGACCATTTAGGTAGTGAAACAAATGGACTATCTCTCTCTCTCTCTTTTTTTTTTTTTTTTTTGACAGGCAGAGTGGACAGTGAGAGAGAGAGACAGAGAGAAAGGTCTTCCTTTGCCGTTGGTTCACCCTCCAATGGCCGCCGCGGCCGGCACGCTGTGGCCGGCGCACCGGGCTGATCCGATGGCAGGAGCTAGGTGCTTCTCCTGGTCTCCCGTGGGGTGCAGGGCCCAAGGACTTGGGCCATCCTCCACTGCACTCCCTGGCCACAGCAGAGAGCTGCCCTGGAAGAGGGGCAACCGGACAGAATCCGGCGCCCCGACTGGGACTAGAACGCGGCGTGCTGGCGCCGCAAGGCGGAGGATTAACCTAGTGAGCCGCGGCGCCAGCCAGGACTATCTCTTACTTTCTGTATTTCCCTCTGTCTATTGCGCTGTCTTTTAAACAAATATATCTTTTTAAAAATAGGATAATTAGTGTAAGTTATTTAAAATGTTAATAAAATGAGCAGTGAAGCCATCCAGTTCTGGGCTTTTCTTTGTTGGGAGTCTTTGTTATTGATTCAATCTTGTTACTTGTTACTGGCATTTTCAGGTTTTCTATGTCTTTGTGGCTTAACTTTGGTGAGTTAGATGTGACCACAAATCTATCCATTTTCTTTGGATTTCCCATATACAGCCTATATCTTGTAATTTAAGTAGCACATACTTAGCTGTCTTAGGGATATTAAGGCAGCTGGAAGACAGTGGTATTTTTGTTGTTAATTTTCCCCTTCCATCATATAAAAATTAGATTTCCTCAGGTTATTCTTCATTTAATAGCAATAATTAAAGCAGCTTTTATAAATTTGTGGGAAGACTAGAAAAAAATAGAAGGCCAGCGCCAAGGTTCACTAGACTAATCCTCTGTCTGTGGCGCTGGCACACAGGGTTCTAGTCCTGGTTGGGGCGCCGGTTTCTGTCCCAGTTGCTCTTCTTCCAGTCTAGCTCTCTGCTGTGACCCGGGAAGGCAGTGGAGGATGGCCCAAGTGCTTGGGCCCTGCACCCGCATGGGAAGGAGGCAGTAGACATTTGATGTGGTGCCGAGAATCTGAATCCTCAGAACAAGTTCATGGATACTCCCTGAGGTAAGAACATTTTTGTTAAGATTTATTTATTTTTTAAAGGGAGAGAGAGAGATTTTTCTATTCTGCTTCTCTCCACAAATTCCCACAGCAGCCAGTGTTTGGCCAGACCAAGACTGGAGCCAGAAATACCATTCAGATATGCAGTGGAGGCTGTTGAATCAAGTACGTCACAGGACTTTAAAAGTCATACAGCTGTAGCCCCTCCTCTGGCACATAGGGGCCCCGAAGGCCCCAGCTCTGCACCCAGCCAGGGAGGCCAGGCTGCAGCCTCCACACCCACAGAGCTCTTGGGCTGTCACCATACCATCACGTTTCATGAGCTTTCTTTGTGCTCAATAGAAGACCTCACATTCACAGATGATAGCTCTTTGTTTTGACCAGATATGAAGCTTTTTCTAAGTAAATGTAGCATGTATCTAAAAATTATGACAATTTTGTAAAACTGTTATTTTGCATTTTTATTTCAAAATATAAATTAAAACTGAAGATTACTGACATATTACAAAAAAAAAAAAGAATCAAGTACGTGAGTCAAAATCTGCTTCTTCTCAGGGTGTACAACAGCAGAAAGTTGCACTCTGATATGGGATACTTCTCTTGGATTGAAAAAATACAACCTGGACTCCAGAAGGAGAACACTGAAACAATGAACTGCTATCACAGGGGAATCCACCACTGAATAAAGGACAGGCTTGCAGCCCTTCTCCCTGTTCTGCCCTGAAGTCTCCATGGTCAGGCGTGTTGCTTATCTCCTCTGACAGATCTTCCTTCCTCTCATAACTGATCCTTATCCTTCTCTGCCTTAGCAACCAGCCCAGAGTCATGACAGCATCCACAGGTCCCTCTCTTATCTCAAATCTCAGCCCTCTCACTGGGTTTGTAGTATGGGGCAGGCATAGCCCTTGTGATGGTCACAGACATGGGGCTGAGTCAGCTGCCCTTGGGCACATTGACATAGAGGAGGTCACCACCGTGACTGCTGACTAACTGCTTGGTTCTGTCCATGCATCATTGGTGAGAATACCATCAGGGCTTATGACGGCTTGTTGTCTTGGTCAGGTTATTATTATGGCAGCCAGGAGCTTCTTCTGGGTCTTCTCACATGGGTGCAGGGGCGCTAGGACTTGGGACATCTTTTACTGTTTTTCCAGACCATAGAAGAGAGCTGAATCGGAAGTGGAGCATCCAGGACTCAAATTGGCACCCATATGAGATGCTGGCACCACAGGCAGCAGCTTTACTAGATACAGCGCAGCGCCTGCCCCCAAAACTTTTACTATTAAGTCTCATAATACAACTCTTTGAGGACAGAGGTCCTGCATGGGAAGTTAGTGCCCAGTGACTCCTGTTGTTAATTTAACAATTAACACTCTGATGTGTGATGTCAATGATCACCTGAGGCTCTTGACATGAGCTGCCTAGGCTATGGAAGCCTTTTGAATCCACAAACTCCATCAGTATTTAGACAAGGCCATATGCAAAGTGGAAGTTCTCTCCTCCCTTCAGAGAAAAGTACATCCTTCTTTGGTGGCCACTTCTTTCCACTTGGGTCTTACCCACAGAGGTCCTTCATGTAGAACATTGTTTTTTGCCACAGTATCTTGGCTTTCCATGCCCGAAATGCTCCCTTGGGCTTTTTAGCCAGACCAAAATGCTTTCAGGGTTGATTCTGAGATTAGAGTGCTACTTAAAGGTGATTGTCATTCTGTGTGTGTGCTGTATGGACTGCTTCCCATGTTGGAGCATTTGCTCCTTTTTAATTCTATCTATTATAATTACCAGACACTTATATCATCACTTTAACACTTAGTCTTATCTATATGATCTCTATAACACTTAAAATGCTATTTTTACCACTGAGCTTAAGGAGATTTGGGGTTCCATGGCAAGTTTTTAAACTGAGCCCTTTGAAGTAAGTCCATAGGAATGTACACAGAACTATACAGCTTCATAGTTATAAACTTCATACATTTCACAAATTTAGTATCATGGTGATTCTTCCCATTGTGCTTGCCCTACTAACCACACTCCCACCCCCTTCCTCTTCCCGCTCTTATTCTCTTATTTTTTACTAGGATAAATTTTCCATTAACTTTTTACACATATGTTTAACTCTTTGTTGAGTAAAGAGTTCAATGATTAGTATGAAAGAACAAAAATAAGTAAAGTAAAAGAGAAGAAAAACAAAAACAAAAAACCCTCTTCCTTAATAGCAGACAAGGGATGTTCAATGCCATTGCTTCTCAAAGTGTCAATTTCCCTTCTACATATTGCCTTTTAGGAGCTCTGTTGGTTATCACAGGTCAGGGAGAAAATTTGGTATTTGTCCATTTGGGATTGCCTTATTTCACAGAGTATGATGTTTTCAGCTTCCTCCATTTTGTTGCAAATGACTGGATTTCATTCTTTTAAACTGCTGTGTAGTATTGAATACTTTCTTTTTTTAAAACTTTTATTTAATAAATATAAATTTCCAAAGTACAACTTTTGGATAACAATGGCTTCCCCCCCATAACTGTCCTCCCACCTGCAACCCTCCCCTTTCCAGCTCTTTCTCCCATTCCTTTCACATCAAGATTAATTTTAATTATCTTTATATATACAGAAGATCAATTTAGTATATTTTAAGTAAAGATTTCAACAGTTTGCACCCACACAGAAACACAAAATGTAACGTACTGTTTGAGTTCTTGTTATAGCATTAATTTACGTTGTACAACACGTTAAGGACAGAGATCCTACATGGGGAGTAAGTGCACAGTGACTCCTGTTGTTGACGTAACAATTTGACACTCTTTTTTATGGCGTCAGTAATCACCCTAAGCTCTTGTCATGGCTTGCCAAGGCTATGGAAGCCTTTTATGTTTGCCAACACTGATCTTTAGACAAGTTCATAGTCAAAGTGGAAGTTCTCTCCTTCCATCAGAGAAAGGTACCTCCTTCTTTGATGGCCCGTTCCTTTCACTGGGATCTCAAAAACAGAGATCTTTCATTTAGTTTGTTCTTTTTTGTGCCAGAGTGTCTTGGCTTTCCATGTCTAAAATACTCTCATGGGATTTTTAGCTGGATCCGAATGCCTTAAGTGCTGATTCTGAGGCCAGAGTGCTGTTTAGCACATCCGCCATTCTATGAATCTGCTGTGTATCCCGATTCCCATTTTGGATCATTCTCTCCTTTTTTATTCATTCAGTTAGTATTAGCAGACATTAGTTTTGATTATATGATCCCTTAGTCTCTTAGTCCTATCATTATGATCAATTGTGAACTGAAATTGATCACTTGGACTAGTGAGATGGCATTGGTACATGCCACCTTGATGGGATTGAATTGGAATCCCCTGGCATGTTTCTAACTCCACCATTTGGGGCAAGTCCGATTGAGCATGTCCCAAACTGTACATCTTCTCCCTCTCTTATTCCCACTCTTATATTAAACAGAGATCACTTTTCAGTTAAATTTAAACACCTAAGAATAATTGTGTGTTAATTACAGAGTTCAACCAATAGTATTAAGTAGAACAAAAAAATACTAAAAAGGATAAAGTATTAAGTTGTTCATCGATAGTCAGGACAAAGGCTGATGAAGTCACTGTTTCTCATAGTGTTCATTTCACTTCAACAGGTTTCCTTCTTGGTGCTTACTTAGTTGTCACTGATCAGGGAGAACGTATGATATTTGTCCCTTTGGGACTGGCTTATTTCACTCAGCATGATGTTTTCCAGATTCCTCCATTTTGTTGCAAATGACCGGATTTCATTGTTTTTTTGCTGCTGTATGGTACTCTATAGAGTACATGTCCCATAATTTCTTTATCCAGTCTACTGTTGATGGGCATTCAGGTTGATTCCAGGTCTTAGCTATTGTGAATTGAGCTGCAATAAACATTAAGTACAGACCACTTTTTTGTTTGCCAATTTAATTTCCTTTGGGTAAATTCCAAGGCTATCCAAGGGATAGCTGAGTTGTATGGTAGGGTTATATTCAGGTTTCTGAGGAATCTCCAGACTAACTTGCATAGTGGCTTTACCAGTTTGCATTCCTAGCATCGGTGGGTTAGTGTCCCTTTTTCCCTAAATCCACGCCAGCATCTATTATTGGTAGATTTCTGAATGTGAGCCATTCTCACTGGGGTGAGGTGAAACCTCATTGTGGTTTTGATTTGCATTTCCCTGATTGCTATGATCTTGAACATTTTTTCATGTGCCTGTTGGCCATTTGGATTTCCTCTTTTGAAAAACATCTGTTTAAGTCCTTTGCCCATCTCTTAAGTGGGTTGTTGGTTTTGTTTTTGTGGAGTTTCTTGATATCTTTGTAGATTCTAGTTATTAATCCTTTATCTGTTGCATAGTTTGCAAATATTTTTTCCCACTCTGTTGGTTGCCTCTTCACTTCCCTGACTGTTTCTTTTGCAGTACAGCAACTTCTCAATTTGATGCAATCCCAATAGTTAATTGTGGCTTTGACTGCCGGTGCCTCTGGGGTCTTTTCCAAGAAGTCTTTGCCTGTGCCTATATCTTGCAGGGTTTCTCCAATGTTGTCTAATAATTTGATAGTGTCGGCTCGTATACTTAGATCCTTAATCTATGTTGACTGGATTTTTGTGTAAGTTGTAAGGTAGGGGCCTTGCTTCATCCTTCTGCACGTGAAAATCCAGTTTTCCTAGCACCATTTATTGAATAGACTTTCCTTACTCCAGGGACTGGTTTTGGATCCTTGATCAAATATAAGTTGGCTGTAGATGTTTGGATTGATTTCTGGTGGTTTATTTTGGTTCCATTAGTCCATCCATCTGTTTCTGAACCAGTACCACGCTGTTTTGATTACAACTGCCCTGTAGTATGTCTTGAAATCTAGTATTGTGATGCCTCTGGCTTTGTTTTTGTTGTACAAGATTGCTTTAGCTATTCGAGGTTTCCTGTGTCTCCATATAAATTTCAGCTTCATTTTTCAAGGTCTGAGAAGAATGTCTTTGGTATTTTGATTGGTATCGCATTGATGATATTGATTCTCCCAATCCGTGAGTATGGAAGATTTTTTTCCATTTTTTGGTATCCTCTTCTATTTCTTTCTTTAAGATTTTGTAATTCTCATTGTAGAGATCTTTAACATCCTTGGTTAAGTTTGTTCCAAGTTATTTGATAGTTGCTGTGGCTATTGTGAATGAGATTGATCTTAGAAGTTCTTTCTCAGCCATGGCATTGCTTGTGTATACAAAGGCTGTTGATCTTTGTCTATTGATTTTATATCCTGCTACTTTTCCAAACTCTTCTATGAGTTCCAATAGTCTCTTTCTAAAAAAATTATTTATTTATTTATTTATTTATTTTATTTTTTTGACAGGCAGAGTTAGAGAGAGAGAGAGACAGAGACAGAGACAGAGAGAAAGATCTGCCTTCCGATGGTTCACAACCAAAATGGCCGCTACGGCTGGCACTGTGCGAATCCGGAGCCAGGAGCCAGTTGCTTCCTCCTGGTCTCCCATGTGGGTGCAGGGCCCAAGCACTTGCATCATCCTCCACTGCCTTCCCAGGCCACAGCAGAGAGTCGGACTGGAAGAGGAGCAACTGGGACAGAATCTGGTGCCCCAACTGGGACTAGAACCCGGGTGCCAGTGCCTCATGTGGAGGATTAGGCTAGTGAGCCAAGGCACTGGCAAGTTTCAATAGTCTCTTCGTAGAGTTCTTTGGATCCCCTAAATGAAGAATCACATCATCTGCAAAGAGGGATAGTTTGACTTCTTCCTTCCCAATTTGTATCCCTTTCTTTCTTTCTTTCTTTCTTTCTTTCTTTCTTTCTTTCTTTCTTTCTTTCTTTCTTTCTTTCTTTCTTTCTTTCTTTCTTTCTTTCTTTCTTTCTTCCCTTCTTCCCTTCTTCCCTTCTTCCCTTCTTCCCTTCCTTCTTTCCTTCTTTCCTTCTTTCCTTCTTTCCTTCTTTCCTTCTTTCCTTCTTTCCTTCTTTCCTTCTTTCCTTCTTTCCTTCTTTCCTTCTTTCTTTCTTTCTTTCTTTCTTTCTTTCTTTCTTTCTTTCTTTCTTTCTTTTGCCTAATAGCTCTGGCTAAAACTTCCAGAACTATATTGAATAGCAGTGGTGAGAGTGGGCAGCCCTGTCTGGTACCAGATCTCAGTGGAAATGCTTCCAACATTTCCCCATTCAATAGGATGCTGGCCGTAGGTTTTTCATAAATTGCTTTGATTGTATTGAGGAATGTTCCTTCTATACCAAATTTGCATAGAGTTTTCATCATGAAAGGGTGTTGAATTTTATTGAATGCTTTCT
Organism: Oryctolagus cuniculus; assembly: GCF_051225735.1. NCBI lineage: Eukaryota > Metazoa > Chordata > Mammalia > Lagomorpha > Leporidae > Oryctolagus > Oryctolagus cuniculus. Next base: position 179,934,393 of record NC_142869.1, on the reverse strand, counting down.
CTGCATCTATTGAGATAATCATATGGTTTTTCTTCTGCAGTCTGTTAATGTGGTGTATCACAATGATTGATTTCTGAAAGTTGAACCATCCCTGCATACCAGGGATAAATCCCAGTTGGTCTGGGTGGGTGATCTTTCTGATGTGTTGTTGCATTCTATTGGCCAGAATTTTATTGAGGATTTTTGCGTCTATGCTCATCAGGGATATTGGTCTGTAATTTTCTTTCAATGCTGCATCTTTTTCCGGCTTAGGGATTAAGGTGATGCTGGCTTCATAGAAAGAATTTGGGAGGATTCCCTCTTCTTCGATTGTTCTGAATAGTTTGAGAAGAATTGGAGTTAGTTCTTCTTTAAATGTCTGGTAGAATTCAGCAGTGAATCCATCTTGTCCTGGGCTTTTCTTTGTTGGGAGGACCTTTATTACTGTTTCAATTTCTGTCTCAGTTATGGGTCTGTTTAGGTTTTCTATGTCTTCCTGGTTCAATTTAGGTAGGTTGCATGTGTCTAAGAATCTATCCATTTCTGATAGATTTCCCTTTTTGCTGGCATACAACTCTGTGTAGTAATTTCTGATGATTCTTTTTATTTCTGTGGTGTCTGTTGTTACATTTCCTTTTTTGTCTCTGATTTTATTGATTTGGGTCTTTTCTTTTTTAGTTAGTTGGGCCAATGGTGTGCCACTTTTGTTTATTTTTTGAAAAAAAAAAAACAGTTCTTCGTTTGGCTGATCTTTTGTAATATTTTTTTTTTTTTTTGGATTCAATCCTGTTGATTTCTTCTCTTATTTTAATTATTTCTCTTCTCCTACTAGTTTTGGGTCTGGTTTGCTGCGGTTTTTCTAGATCCTTGAGATGCATTGAAAGCTCATTTATTTGGTGCCTTTTCAGTTTCTTGATGTAGGCACCTATTGGTATAAACTTTCCACTTCATGCTGCTTTTGCTGGTATCCTATAAGTTTTGATATGTTGTGTTGTTATCCTCATTTACTTCCAGAAAGTTTTTGATTTTTCTTTTGATTTCTTCTATGACCCATTGTTCATTCAGGAGCATGTTGTTCCATCTCCATGTGTTTGCATATGCTCTAGGGATTCCTGAGTTGCTAATTTCCAGATTCATTCCACTGTGGTGTGAGAAGCTGCATCGTATAATTCTAATTCTTTTGAATTTGCTGAGACTTGCTTTATGGCCTAGTATGTGGTCAATCGTAGAGTAGGTTCCATCTCCACACTATCTTACAATGTCTATACTAGTTTACATTCCCATCAATAGTGGATTATGATACCTTTTTCCCCACATCCTCAGATTCCTTTACTGGAAAACCAATCACCCACTCTAGCTCACTGAGACTAGGTTAGCACTGAAATTAGAACACCTTACCTAGTCCTCTTGCTTGTCAAAAGCAAGTTTGCATTCTCTCCTGTCATCATCAACCTCAGGAGTTGGAAAGGTGCTGTTGGGTCAGATCACCGAGTCAGCAGAGTTGCTTCTCAATGGTACACTCCCCCACTTCTGGGCCTCAAAATGGACCAGACTGTGCTTCATGCTCAAACCTTCTCCAAAAGAGACTACGTCTTCAAAATAAACACAGAAACTGCTTCATGTGCCTTCTTCTAGATATTTACAGTTTTAGTAATGAGAGTTAGCAAAAGGTAAGGGAGGGAAAGCATAGAAATATATAGAAGATAACCTCACAGAGACTAAAACTGTAAGTCCTGCTCTGATTTCCAATAGAACAGAGCCTTTATTTAGAGAGCTAATAAAAGAGGAGTGGAAAAGACTCTGATCCCGAATCTCTACCACCAGGCTGAAAGAGGGGCTCATCTTCACTTGTGGCAAAGCTTTGTGGTTTTCTCTTCAAGAGTGTTAATGGGAGAATTGAGGATTCCAGAATGATTTAGCCTAAGCATGCAGCACCTAGATCCTGAGCCTGCTTAATGACAATATGAACAGAAACCAAAGATACTGGACAAACTTTACGAAAAATGGGTATTCCAAGAGGAGGGAGGAGAAAAACAATCATGATTCTCAGCCTATAATGTCCTCTATTCTTCTGAGAAATCAATAGGAATGATAAAGTGCAATAATTCTATTCTGATATCATAAGGTGCCAATCTCAGAGCAAACTTTGGCCTGTGTTAATTCTGTCCATCTTCACATGAAACCCCTTGGAGGTTTAGAGTATGTTCCCTATACAAATGGGAAATGGAAACTTGAATATTTTCTCAAAGAGTAAACACTAAGGAGGCAAAGTTCAGTTTCCTCCAGAGAGAGACAGCTGCTACTGTAATATTCCACATTCTGATCAAAATAAAGGATTTATGCCCATTAGGGAAGTCTAGGCCAGCAATAAACAACTGGGATCAATTATAGCTGTTAGAAATGCAGGACAAGTGCAAATGCACTCTCTGATATGCAGCAGGGAGGTCCATGGAGAAGAAGGCATAGCCAGTGGAGGACAGAGCAATGGAGAAGATTTGGGTTGGTGAATATGAAGCATCCATGGAAGGGAATATAATTCTAGAGCTTGAAAAATGAATGGAGAGGTTACTATATATTACATGAGAATTTCTATAGGCACTACTGGGCAAGCCACTACGGAAAAGACGTGAACTCTTGTTTTATTCACTTTTTGATGTGTTGACCATCCTTAGTCTTTGCTTTCCTTGCAGAACCTGGAAGACCATGGCAACCACTCCTGCTGCTGCCTTTCAGGTCCTTGTGAATGGAGTGAGAAGCTGGAATATCCCCCCAGAGCCCCTCCCTTCTGAACTCCTTCTCATTGGAGAAGCCACCTTCCCAGTGATGGTGAATGAGGAGGGCCGTGTGGTCATTGCTGCCTCCTCCTTTGGCCAAGGCCGCCTCGTGGTGGTGGCCCATGAGGAGTACCTGATTCATGCTCCCTTGGCTCCATTTCTTGTCAATGTTGTGTCCTGGCTCTGTCCCTCCCCTGAAGCCTCCATTGGAGTGAACCCCTCCCTGGAATCACTAGTAAAACTCTTGCAGGATGCTGGGGTTAAGGCACGGGTTCAGTTGGAACCAGGCGAGTCCATGGGGGTTTACTGCACCAATGCCTATGATGACAGCATGACTGAGAAGCTGATCCAGTTTGTAAAACGAGGAGGGGGCCTGCTCATCGGGGGTCATGCCCAGAGTTGGGTTGAGAAGCATGGCAGTGATAAGGTGCTCTCTGAGTTCCCTGGAAACCGGGTGACAAGCGTGGCTGGCGTGTACTTCACAGACTCCAGTGTGGACAGAAGGCAGTGGGTTGTCTCTGAGACGGTGCCCACCATCTCATTCCATGTCACGTGAGTGATGATTCTTATAAGGGAAGTATGATCCAAGTTAAAAAGCAGGCTTGTCCCCCATTTTTAAGAGCTTTCAGTCTTGCAGAGGAGAAAATGGCCACTATGAAACAGGATCGCTACAAACTACAAACACAAGCATAAAAATGACCTGTGTTTGTCAAGGATCAGTATGCTTGCTCACTCTCTATTATGGCTTGAGTATTAAGTACTTAGAATGTAGGGTATACTTTTTGGTTCACATCCTGTTATTCCCCTAGATTCAGTCTCAGAAAGACACTGGTAGAAAGGGAACAAGTCTACAATGTTCATGGAAGAAAAGAAATTTCTGTTTTGCTTGATATTATATCACTATCACACAGTGCAATACCTGACGTGGTAGGTGCTGAATAAACACTCAATTAATGAGTGAATGAAATTGAGGGTGTGTGTTCTGGCAACATCAGGAAAAATGCAACACTTCATAGTACACAGGTGCACATCAGGACCTTCTCTCCCCAGTAACTATTGGGAGGAGAGTTTTCTTTAAATTGAAATGGAGAAGATTTATTGTAAAAAGGCCAAGGGAAGGTTCATAGATTACTTTTGTCTGTAAAGATTAGAGAAAAATTAGACAAAAAAATTGGCTTAAATGAACTGCACCATCTCAGATTTGAATCACAAGCTAGCACATGAAAGTTCTTGGTATTTCCCTAAGTCTCCTCTACACAGCAATTCGTCTTATCTTTGGCACACATAGTCATTTGTTGGTATTGAAAGTTCCAAAATTAACATAGTTACATGTTATTCCATACAAGTTCTAGAGTGTTTTGACATACAGTTCCAAAAAGATGTGTAGCTAGTTCAAAAAATTTGCTCCTGAAGTGAATGATAATGACAAATTGTTAGTTAGAAGGTTGTACAAAATGACACTCTTACCAAAACAATACCCCAGGGCACAGCTAATACTCAACATTATGAATTTATGTTTAATACTTTTTCAATATGGAATGTGAAAATATTATTTGATTTCTATTTCTCTGATTTAAAGGCACAGGGCATTTTTACATATTTTTGGTCATTTATGTTTCATCTTAAAATGTTTGTGTCCTTTATCTTTTTTTCTATTTATTTTTTTTCTTTTTCTTATGGATTAATTAGTTCTATTTCTATCTTACATAAAGATAGTTCGAAACGTTTGTGGAAAATAGAATTAAGATATGACTTTATGTTGGTACGAAATTTTTTGTACTCATGCATAGTTTTTTTAATTTAATTTAATTTTTTTTTAAGAGGCCGAGTGTACAGTGAGAGAGACAGAGAGAAACGTCTTCCTTTACTGTTGGCCCACCTTCCAATGGCTGCTGTGGCCTGCACTCTGTGCTGATCCGAAGCCAGGAGCCAGGTGCTTTTCCTGGTCTCCCATGTGGGTGCAGGGCCAAAGGACTTGGGCCATCCTCCTCTGCACTCCCGGGCCATAGCAGAGAGCTGGACTGGAAGAGGGGAAACTGGGATAGAAAATGGCACCCCGACAGGGACTAGAACCCAGTGTGCCAGTACCGCAAGGCGAATTTTAGCCTATTGAGCCGCAGGGCTGGCCTCATGCATAGTTTTTTAAAACTACAGATTTTACATGAACAATTTTGAAGAACCTCTGTAAGTTACTCTTCTTTTCCTGTTTCACATGTTGCAAATGTGTCTCCTTCCATCACTTGTTAACTTTGTTTTTGGTTTTGCATATGTTTTATATCTGTTTTGATTCAACTTGTCCATCTTTTTCCTTCATAACATTTGTTCAAAGATTCATCTATCCATTTGAAAGGCAGAGCTACAGTGAGGCAGAAGTAGAGAGAGGGAAGTCTTCAATCCAATGGTTCACTCCCCAAGATGGCCACAATGGTGGAGCTGTGCGAATCCAAAGCCACGAGATAGGAGCTTCCTCCAGGTCTCCCACATGGGTGCGGGGGCCCAAGGACTGGAGCCATCTACCACTGCTTCCCCAGGCCATAGCAGAGAGCTGGATCGGAAGTGGAGCAGCCAGGACTGAAACCAGTGCCCATATGGGATGCCGGCACTGCAGGCGGCGGCTGTACCTGGCATGCCACGGTGCCTGCCCCATATTTTTTATTGTTTAGAAAATCTTTTCTCATTACAAATTTCTTACAGAATTTTCCTAAGTTTCTTCTAGTACTTTAATTGTTGGATGACATATTTACATATTTAATGCAATAGCTATTTTCCATAAATCACATAGATTTTAACAAATGTATGGTCAATTATTACAGCACAAGTTATTGAAAAATCAATATTTTTCCTCACTAATTTTAAAGCGTATTTTTCCACATAAGTTTCCTTATGTGTATGCAATTGTTTTACAACTCTCTCCACTGAAGTACTGGTCTATTTGTGTAATTCTCCATCAACCCAGCTGCTCTTGTTACTGCAGCTTTGGAATGAGTTTTGATAACTGAGAAAACAAACTCATCTCCACATTGACATGTTAAATCACTTAACATTTTCAAAACATTCTTGTGTATTTTGGGCCACCAATATCTAAAGATTAAACTATTGAGTCTATTTATCTAGATTGTTTTAAACATATTGAGATCTGGGACAGAGTTATGTGTAAAATGGAAATTATTGGAGAATAAGCAACAACTAGTAAAATTTAAATATCAATCTCCTGAGCTTCTTCTTTGGTGTTTTCTACTATATGAGCTCAGGTTTTCGGTGCTCTCTTCTGCACTTTTCTACACTCACCTCTCCAAAGGCCACTAACACGGGAAATGTCTCTTTTGCAGGTGCGGGGAGAACTTCAGGCAGGATCAGAAGCAGCTCCTGGAAGGCATCACGGAACTGGACCTCGACAGAGGGGGAATCCCCTCATACCTGCTGGTGCACGGGCCCCTGGCCTTTCCCCTGGGGCTGGACAGCTCTCTAAACTGCTTTCTAGCAGCTGCCCGCTATGGCCATGGTCGTGTGGTGCTGTGTGGCCATGAGAGCATGGTATTTGAAAGCAGCATGGAAAAGTTTTTGATCAACGCTGTACGCTGGCTGAAAGGGCAGCAGAAGGGGAAGGTTGGGGTGAGTCCACAAGTGAAAGCTTTGGGCAACTTGTTAACAAAACACGAGGTGGCGTGGACCAGCACCACCCTTCCAACCCGCGACTTGAGCGTCTACTGTTGTGCCTCACTCCACAACATGAATGTCAGGAAAGTGGAGGACTTTGTTGCAGAAGGTGGAGGGATACTGATAGGCAGCCGGGCCTGGTACTGGAGTTATGATAACCCAGATTCCAACTATATGACTGAGTATCCAAGTAACGGGTTCCTTAAACGTGTTGGTCTTGGCATTTTAATTGAGTCAGGCAATAAAGGCTGCTTCCCAGTCCCTAAGCCAGAGATGTTGAATTACCACATCCGAAAAGTTCTACCCCAATTTGAATCCATGCTGTTCAACAAGGGAAAGGTGTTAGAGAAGACCTGGCTGGAGAAGCTAAAAAAAGATATCTCCAATATGTTTCAAATTCCACACAATGGGATTCCCATCTATGAGTCCATGCACCAAATCATCCTGAAAATGATCAAACAAAAGGGCTTGCCCACTGTGGATAAAGGAAACCCCATCAGCAGGGCCAGCCATCAGGATGGGGCCGAGAACTCTTCAAATCTGGAAAAACAATAGAAGTTCTGGAAAAAAATAGAAGTTCTTCTTACAGAATTCTAATATGCAAGGGCTCATCAACCTGCTCCACTGGGGCTGGCTTTGGTTTTATCCCCTGGGAAGGAGGCAGTAGACATTTGATGTGGTGGTCGAGAATCTGAATCCTCAGAATAAGTTCATGAATACTCCCTGAGGTGAAACATTTTTATTAAGATTTATTTATTTTTTAAAGGGAGGGAGAGAGAGGGAGAGAGAGAGAGAGAGAGAGAGAGAGAGAGAGAGAGAGAGAGAGAGAATTTTTCTATTCTGCTTCTCTTCCCAAATTCCCACAGCAGCCAGTGTGAGACCAGACCAAGCCTGGAGCCAGAAATACCATTCAGATCTGCAGTGGAGGTTGTTGGATCAAGTACGTGAGTCAAAATCTACTTCTTCCCAGAATGTGCAACAGCAGAAAGTTGCACTCTGATATGGGATACTGGTACCCCAGGAAACTGCTTACCCTGTTCACCACCATTTCTTCTCTCCTCAACTGTCTCTATATGGGAATTTCACTCAAATTCTTTGTATTCTAAATCTCTGCGTCGAGAGCTCATTTTTAATTTCAATTCCATTTTTTAATCTTTCTCATATTTTTAACTATCCTGTTCTGCTGACTCATGGTGGGCCCAATCTGGAGGGTGGTGGAGGATTCGGGGAGCTCCAGGGAGTCAAGATGTTGCAAGACTGTGTGTCTCCCAGCAGCTCACCCCGAATTTCTGCTCCTGCATGTAGATGTGTTTTCAGAGAGGTCCACATATTCCACTCCACAGGATGTTCTTTAATTCTCTTCTCATTCAGGAAGGCTCAGAGCAGGGTGGGCCCCTGCCCTGGGCATCCCCTGCACTGCCTCATGCATCAGACCAACCAGAGGCTGCTTGTGGTCTCTGAGGTCTGTGAGGAGAACTGCCAGCCATGCCACTGCTGGTTGTGGCCCAGCTGGTGGATGGTTCCCTACAGACTTCTGCTTCTCATTCCTGACTCATTAATGAGCTCCTGCACTGACTCCAGGTGGCAGATGATAGGGTATCCTGAGTGCATCCAGCCTAGAGGGCCAGAAAGAAGACACAGGACATGAAAAGTGGGTTCCACCCCAATGCCCTCCATCTGTCACTATTGTAGAACTTTTCCTCTCCATCTTGGATGTCCCCAGTAATTGCAGCATGTCCACACTGATTGGAAAATAGTCTGCTTCCTCGACTTGGGCAGAGCCTGAACAGTACTCACCCCTTCCCAGCCTTCTGCTTTGAGTGACACCCTGCTCCTCAGCCTGGCCCTGAGCATGTGAGTGCACTTCCCCTCTCATCCTTGCTGCAGCTCAGTGCTTCATTTTGCTGTCATCCTCCTCTTATGCATGCAGGTCTGTGACATGATGTCCTGTGCCTGGACTAAGATCCTGGTGGCTAGGGCTGTGTCATTTTTATTCCTCCCAGTTAAACCACAGCTATGCAGATTTACCTCTACTATGGAGATGCATGTCTTTTTTAAAAGATAATTTGAACTCTGACTCTTGTTTGAATAAATTGATTTATGTGGTATACTCTCCTAGAAAGATCCTTCATTGCAATATAGGAACTCCTAGCAGCAATATGCCTGAGATTATCTATTATGCTATGAAATCCCTCCTAGTGAATATAAACAGTTTTCATGTGTAAACATCTTTCATGTTTTCATGGTCCATGTCTAATATGTCTTTCCCCCTTACTCTACTAATAAAATTATTTTTCACATAACTTGCACATTTAAAGAAGGTAAAATTATACATAAAAGATGTACACCGACTGAAGCACCCACCAGCTGAGATCTGCATGTTGCTGGAAACCCCCTTGGATCTGTGGAAAGGGAAAGCCTTGGTGGCCAGGCTGGCTACAGCTTGCATCATCTCAACCCAGAGATCTAGCAGAGGCTCGGGGTCTTCCTGGTCTTGGAGCTCTGAAGTTGGTACAAGAAGGATGATGTTGTCTGTGACCAACTCTCCCCAGGAGACAGGTTCCACTGGACAGCACCTCCACTCCTTGGCTGTCTTAGCTGGTGATAAGTACCATGGAACCTGCCACCCACTTCACCAACTTCTCTTGGATTGAAAAAATACAACCTGGACTCCAGAAGGAGAACACTGAAACAATGAACTGCTATCACAGGGGAATCCACCACTGAATAAAGGACAGGCTTGCAGCCCTTCTCCCTGTTCTGCCCTGAAGTCTCCATGGTCAGGCGTGTTGCTTATCTCCTCTGACAGCTCGCTCTTCCTCTCATAACTGATCCTTATCCTTCTCTGCCTTAGCAACCAGCCCAGAGTCACGACGGCATCCACAGGTCCCTCTCTTATCTCAAATCTCAGCCCTCTCACTGGGTTTGTAGTATGGGGCAGGCATAGCCCTTGTGATGGTCACAGACATGGGGCTGAGTCAGCTGCCCTTGGGCACATTGACACAGAGGAGGTTACCACAGGGACAGCAGACTAACTGCTTGGTTCTGTCCATGCATCATTGGTGAGAATACCATCAGGGCTTATGACAGCTTGTTGTCTTGGTCAGGTTATTATTATGGCAGCCAGGAGCTTCTTCTGGGTCTTCTCACATGGGTGCAGGGGCGCTAGGACTTGGGACATCTTTTACTGCTTTTCCAGACCATAGAAGAGAGCTGAATCGGAAGTGGAGCATCCAGGACTCAAATTGGCACCCATATGAGATGCTGGCACTACAGGCAGCAGCTTTACCAGATACAGCGCAGCGCCTGCCCCCAAAACTTTTACTATTAAGTCTCATAATACAACTCTTTGAGGACAGAGGTCCTGCATGGGAAGTTAGTGCCCAGTGACTCCTGTTGTTAATTTAACAATTAACACTCTGATGTGTGATGTCAATGATCACCTGAGGCTCTTGACATGAGCTGCCTAGGCTATGGAAGCCTTTTGAATCCACAAACTCCATCAGTATTTAGACAAGGCCATATGCAAAGTGGAAGTTCTCTCCTCCCTTCAGAGAAAAGTACATCCTTCTTTGGTGGCCACTTCTTTCCACTTGGGTCTTACCCACAGAGGTCCTTCATGTAGAACATTGTTTTTTGCCACAGTATCTTGGCTTTCCATGCCCGAAATGCTCCCTTGGGCTTTTTAGCCAGACCAAAATGCTTTCAGGGTTGATTCTGAGATTAGAGTGCTACTTAAAGGTGATTGTCATTCTGTGTGTGTGCTGTATGGACTGCTTCCCATGTTGGAGCATTTGCTCCTTTTTAATTCTATCTATTATAATTACCAGACACTTATATCATCACTTTAACACTTAGTCTTATCTATATGATCTCTATAACACTTAAAATGCTATTTTTACCACTGAGCTTAAGGAGATTTGGGGTTCCATGGCAAGTTTTTAAACTGAGCCCTTTGAAGTAAGTCCATAGGAATGTATACAGAACTATACAGCTTCATAGTTATAAACTTCATACATTTCACAAATTTAGTATCATGGTGATTCTTCCCATTGTGCTTGCCCTACTAACCACACTCCCACCCCCTTCCTCTTCCCGCTCTTATTCTCTTATTTTTTACTAGGGTAAATTTTCAATTAACTTTTTACACATATGTTTAACTCTTTGTTGAGTAAAGAGTTCAATGATTAGTATGAAAGAACAAAAATAAGTAAAGTAAAAGAGAAGAAAAACAAAAACAAAAAACCCTCTTCCTTAATAGCAGACAAGGGATGTTCAATGCCATTGCTTCTCAAAGTGTCAATTTCCCTTCTACATATTGCCTTTTAGGTGCTCTGTTGGTTATCACAGGTTAGAGAGAAAATTTGGTATTTGTCCATTTGGGATTGTCTTATTTCACAGAGTATGATGTTTTCAGCTTCCTCCATTTTGTTGCAAATGACTGGATAAAACTTCCAGAACTATATTGAATAGCAGTGGTGAGAGGGGGCATCCCTGTCTGGTACCAGATCTCAGTGGAAATGCTTCCAACTTTTCCCCATTCAATAGGATGCTGGCCGTGGGTTTTTCATAAACTGATCTGATTGTACTGAGGAATGTTCCTTCTATACCAAATTTGCTTAGTTTTCATCATGAAAGGGTGTTGTATTTTATTGAATGCTTTCTCTGCATCAATTGAGATAATCATATGGTTTTTCTTCTGCAGTCTGTTAATGTGGTGTATCACATTGATTGACTTGTGAATGTTGAACCATCCCTGCATACCAGGGATAAATCCCACTTGGTCTGGGTGGATGATCTTTCTGATGTGTGGTTACATTCTATTGGCGAATATTTTATTGAGGATTTTTGCGTCTATGTTCATCAGGGATATTGGTCTGTAATTTTCTTTCAATGCTGCATGTATTTCCAGCTTAGGGATTAAGATGATGCTGACTTCATAGAAAGAATTTGGGAGGATTCCCTCTTTTTCGATTGTTCTGAATAGTTTGAGAAGTTGAGTTAATTCTACTTTAAATGTCTGGTAGAATTCAGCAGTGAATCCATCTTGTCCTGGGCTTTTCTTTGTTGGGAGGGACTTTATTGCTGTTTCAATTTCTGTCTCAGTTATGGGTCTGTTTAGGTTTCTTATGTTTTCATGGTTCAATTAAGGTAGGTTGCATGTGTCTAAGAATCTATCCATTTCTACTAAGAGTCAAAGGGAGCACATAAACAAGTCTAGTACCTGCTAATACTAACCGATAGAATAAATAAAGGGGAGAGTGATCCAACATGGGAAGCGAGATATTCAGCAGATTCATAGAATGGCGGATGTCCTAAACAGCACTCTGGCCTCAGAATCAACCCTAAAGTATGTGGTCAATCGTAGAGTAGGTTCCATCTCCACACTATGTTACAATGTCTATACTAGTTTACATTCCCATCAATAGTGGATTATGATACCTTTTTCCCCACATCCTCACTAGCATTTGTTAATTTCTGTGTGAGAGCCCTTCTAACTGGAGTGAGGTGAAACCTCGTTGTGGTTTTGATTTGAGTTTTTCTGATAGTTAGTGATTGTGAGCATTTTTTCATGTATCTGTTGACCATTTGAATTTCTTTTCTTGACAAATGCCTGTTAAAATCCTTTGCCCATTTGTTAACTGGATTGTTTTTTTGTTGCTGTCGAGTTTCTAAAGTTCTTTATAGCTTCTAGATATTAATCAGTTTCATAGTTTGCAAATATTTTCTCACATTTTGTAAGTTGCCTCTTCTATTTGCTATATTTTTTCCTTTGCAGTTCAGAAGATTTTCAGCTTATTGTCTATTTTGGTTGTTTTTGCCTGTGCTTCTGGGTCTTTTCCAAGAAGTCTTTGCTATATCAGTGTCTTATTTTCTCTAATAATTTGATGGTTTTAGGTTGTGGATTTAGATGCTTGATTTATTTTGAGTTGATTTTTGTATAAGGTGGAAGTTAGGACTCTTGCTTCATACTTATGCATGTGCAGATTTAATTTTCCCAATAGCATTTGTTGAAGAGAGTGTCCTTGCTCCAGGGAGTGATTTTAGCTCCTTTGTCAAAGATTAATTGGTTGTAGATGGATGGATTGATTTCTGGACTGTCTATTCTGTTCCATTGGGATACATATCTATTTTTGTACCAGTATCAGGCCGTTTTGATTATAACTGCCATGTAGTATCTATTGAAATCTGGTATTGTGATGACACCAGCTTTGGTATGTTTTTAAGATTTATTTATTTATTTGAAAATCAGAGTTACACAGAGAGAGAAGGAGAGGCAGAGAGAGAGAAAGGTCTTCTATATGCTGGTTCATTCCCTAAATGGCTGCAACAGCCTGAGCTGTGCCAATCTGAAGCCAGGAGCCAGGAGCTTCTTCTGGGTCTCCCATGTGGGTGCAGGGGCCCAGGGACTTAGGCTTTCTTCTACTGCTTTCCTAGACCATAGCAAAGAGCTGGATCAGAAGTGGAGCAGTCATGACTCAAACCATCACCCATATGAGGTGCTGGCACTGCAGGTGGCAGCTTTACCTGTTGTGACACAGCACTGGCCCCTCTAGCTTTGTTTTTGTTGTATATGATTGCTTTAGCTATTCGAAGTCTCATATGTTTCTATGTGAATTTCAGCATCTTTTTTTTAGATCTGAGAAGAATGTCATTGGTATTTTGACTGAGTTCATGTTGAATCTGTAAATTGCTTTCAGTAAAATGGGCATTTTGATGAAGAACATGAAGGGCTTTTTAAATTTTGGGGTCTTCTTCTATTTGTTTCTTTAATGTTTTCTAATTTTTATCATAGAGATATTATACCTCTTGGTTAAATGCATTCCATGGTATCTACATTTTTTACAGCTATTGTGAGTTGATTTATTTATTAGCCATTGAGGAGCATGTTGGTCAGTCTCCAGTGTGTCTCCGTAAGTTATAGAGATTCTTGAGTTGTTGATTTCCAGTTTTATTGTGATCAGAGAAGATGCATGATGTTTTCAAGTTTTTTGAATTTGCTGAGACTTGCTTTATGGCCTATTTAATGGTCTATCCTAGAGAAAGTTCCATGCACTGCTGAGAAGAATGTGTATTATTCAACTGTGGGATGAAATGTTCTGTGGATATCAGTTCAATCCTTTTTGTCCATAGTGTTAATTAGCCCTATTGTTTCTCTGTTGATTTTCCATCTAGCTTATCTGACCATTGATGAAAGTGAGGTATTGTAGTTCCCCATTACTATTGTATTGGAGTTTATGTCTCCCTTTAGATCCATTAACATTTGCATTAAATATCCAGGCATCCTGGAATTGATTGTATACACATTTATTCATTTATTTATTTGAAAGGCAGACTTACCAAGAGGCAGAGAGAGAGAGAGAATATGTCTTCCATCTGCTGGTTCACTTCCATAGCCAGGAGCCAGGAGGTTCTTCCTAGTCTTCCACATGGGTGCAGGGGCCCAAGGACTTGGGACATCTTCTACTGCTCTCCCAGGTTATAGCAGAGAGCTGGATCAGAAGTAGGGCAGCTGGGACTTGAACCAACACCCATATAGGAAACTGACTCTGCAGGTGGCAGCTTTACCCACTACGCCACAGCACTGGCCCCACATATACATTTATTATAGTCTCATATGCCTGCTGAATTGATCCCTTAATCATTACATGGTGCACTTCTTTGTCTTTTTTTCTTTTATTTTTTAAAAATTTTTTTATCTGATTTTGTGTTTAAGATTATTTTGTCTGATATTACTATGGCTAGACTTGCTCATTTTCACTTTCCATTAGAATGGAATGTCTTTTTATAAAATATTTATTTATTTTGACTTGAAAGTCACAGTTACACAGAGAGAGAAGGAGAGGCAGGGAGAGAGAGAGAGAGAGAGGTCTTCCATCCACTGGTTCACTCCTCAATAGGCCGCAACAGCTGGAGCTGCACCGATCCGAAGCCAGGAGCCAGGTGCTTCTTCCTGGTCTCCCATGCGGGTGCAGGGACCGAAACACTTGTGCCACCCTCCACTGCCTTCCCAGGCCACAGCAGAAAGCTGGACTGGAAGAGGAGCAACCGGAACTAGAACCTGGCACCGAAATGGGATGCCAGCACCACAGGTGGAGGATTAACCAAGTGAGCCACAGCGCTGTTTTTAATCCAATCAGTCTGTATCTTTTAATTGGAGAATTTAGCCCATTTACATTCAAGGTTACTATCAATAGTTGACGACTTGGCTCTGCTATTTTTCGAATATTTCTATTGCTTGCTTTGAATTTTCTCTGTACTTACTGGAAGATTTTCTGCCTTCACATTCTTTTATAATGATGACTATCTTTCTGTGTTTCTGTGTGTTGCACACCCTCAAGCATCTTTTGTAAGCCTGGACATGTAGTGACAAGTTGTTTCACTTACTGTTTAGTGTGGAAGGACTTTATTTCACCTTCGTCCATAAATGATGGCTTTGCAGGATACAAGATTCTGGCTTGACTTTTTTTTTCCTTTGAAGACTTGGACTACGTCTCTCCATTGACTCCTAGCTTGTAGGGTTTCTGATTAAAAGTAAGCTGTGAGTCTAGTTGGAGATCCTCTGAAAATAATCTAGTGTTTCTCTTTCCTGTACTTTTTCAATCTTTCTTTATGTTTTACTGTTGAAAGCTTGACTACAATGTGTTGAGTGAACATTTTTTTGGTCATGACTATTAGGAATTGTATGTGCTTTGTGTACTGGAATGTTCCTTTCTTTCTCCAAGTTAGGGAAGTTTTCTGTAATTATTTCACTGATTGGACCTTCTAACCCATTTCTCTCTTTCCACACCTTCAGGAACTTCCATATGTTGAGTTTCCAAAATTATTTTTAATTTTTCTGATTCCCTTCCCTTCCCTTCCCTTCCCTTCCCTTCCCTTCCCTTCCCTCTCTTCTCTCCTGAGAAATTTCCAAAGATTTGTCCCTAGCTCAGATATTCTTTCTTCTGCCTCACCAAGACTGTTGTTAAGGCTTTCCATTGTATTTTTGTTTCACATATTAAGCTCTTCATTTCTAGTATTTCAGCTTGATTTTTCTTCAAAATCTCAATTTCATGGGAGAATTTTTCTTACATATCATTTATTGATTTCTTTAACTCGTGAATTTGCTTCTCATTGCTTCCCATGATTAATCTTTTGATATTTTGTAATCCCGTGATTAATCTTTTGAATTCATTTTCAGGCATTTTGTCAATCTCTGTCTTCTATACATTCTATACTGAAGTGTTGGTTTGTTCGTTTAGGAGCAGTCATGTCATCTTCCTTATTCTTGTTTCTTGGTTTCTGCATTTATTTTTAAGCATTGGTTGAATTGCCTGTTGATTTTTTCCTGTTATGGATTTTGTCTTTGAACTATGGTTCTGTTGCTTAGTGAAGTGTCTGCTCTTTCAGTGAATATGAAGAGGGATGTACTTGATTTGCCATGATGCTCTGGTCAGTGCTTGAGGGTGTTGTGAGTATGCAGGGTGACAGCCAAGTTGGGTGCAGTA
Organism: Oryctolagus cuniculus; assembly: GCF_051225735.1. Classification (NCBI taxonomy): domain Eukaryota; kingdom Metazoa; phylum Chordata; class Mammalia; order Lagomorpha; family Leporidae; genus Oryctolagus; species Oryctolagus cuniculus. The sequence goes on along the minus strand of NC_142869.1, from coordinate 179,918,495 downwards.
TATCTCCTCTTGGCCATAGGAATGCAGGTATGATCACCTCTGTTGATGTAATCTCACCATCACCTGCTCTCTTCCAAGGTGATTAATGCCTGAAATTAGCTCACAGTGGGTACAACACTCACCTGTGCTGCCATGTGACCCACACAAATGATCTGTGCAGTCCTTGTGTGAACATGGATCCCGCTACGATGACACACCCTTGGCAATCAGGGAGCTCATTTGGTGCCACACACAGTGATTGGCCAGATACTCAGCTATACCCTGAATACAATCATGAAGTCACAGAGTCTCAGTCTCAGCACACAAGGATCCCTCAGCCACAGTGTGCAGAGAATCTACTCTGCCCTGTTAGCTTATCTCATCCATGGAGAAGCAGAGATGTTCCCAGAGCCAGCTTTCTGTGGGTGCTCCACCTTGGTGGTTTGAACTCTAGAACTTGTGATATGTTCAGAGGCTGGGGGCACCAAACAGTCCTATGTGGCTGCACAATCTCCTTTTAGTCCTCCCAGATAGACTCAAATTCAGTGGAGAACATGAATTTTTCCCTCTAGTAAAATCCCTAGGTCACACATGTGCATAAGAACTGCTGCAACCATTACTTATTTCAAAATAGTGTTTTCTCCTGGCCAGCTGCTGGGTATGCACGAGAGCTGGTGCAGCCTCTACTGATTTCAGAATGGTGGCTTTTCCCTGATGCTGGGAGGATGGAGAGAGAGAGAAACATGCCCTGTTATTCACTGGTTTGGAGAGGTATGCTGTCCCTCTTCGAGTTCCAGGGTGGACAATGACAGACTCTCACTCTGGCTATATCATCAGTGGCATAGTCTGCTGCTGTTTGTTCTCACCTCGATGTTACAAGCTGGCACTTTCTCTGGCTCTCGGCTGTGAGGGTCATGTGTTGTGTCCATGCTCATTGCTACATATCTGTACCTCCCATGCTTATCCACAGTAGAATTTTCATTGCAGATTTTTCTCCGACTCTCCCCTGGTAATGCCCTTCCTCCATTTTTTTTCACGACTGTTTTCCCCTAGCCTAAAGCTGTGTGTCCATTCTCTAGTCTGTCAACTTGAGGTTTGGCTTGTTTTGTTTTTATGCAGGATCTGGAGGCGTGTCCAAGTGGCCATGTATATGACTGGTCTGAGCCAAATGAAAATGCCACTTGTCCTATGGCCAAAGAGCTTTCAGGCATCTTATAACTTCTTTCCTTCAGTTTTAGGTTACTAATTTATGCATGTTCAAGAGTATTAGGTTGCATAAGTCATTCAGATGTTGTGTGGGCTACCTCTTCTGGTCGCAAAAGTGTCCTGATCTTTGCATCTCTTTCTTAGAAGAGGAGATTTAAGTGACTAGAAGGGAATGTTCACTTGGGGAGGATATTTCTTTGCAGTCTTTTGATCTCTGAGGCAAAAATGGTTTCAGTTTTATACTTATGCTATTTTATGAAGCTAATAAATTTTTAAAGCTTTTTATTTAATTAATGCAAATTTCATAGGTACAACTTTAGAAATATAGTGGTTCTCCCCCCACACCCACCCTCCCACCTCTACTCCCATCCCATCTCCTACTCACTCTCCCATCCCATTCCTCATTAAGATTAATTTTTAATTAACTATATACAGAAGAACAACTCTATACTAAGTAAAGCTTTCAACAATTTGCACACCCCAACACACACAATGTATAAAGTACTGTTTGAGAACAAGTTCAGCAGTTAATTCTCATAGTACAACTCATTAGGACAGAGATCCTATATGGGGAGTAAGTACACCGTGACTTCTGTTGTTAATTTAACAATTAACACTCTTATTTATGATGTCAGTGATCACCTGAGCCTCTTTCCATGAGCTGCCAAGGCTATGGAAGCTTTCTGTGAACACAAACTATGTCGGTATTTAGACAAGGCCATAAGCAAAGTGGAAGTTTTTTCCTCCCTTCAGCGAAAAGTGCATTTTTCTTTGGTGGCCACTTCTTCCCACTGGGGTCTCACAGAGATCCTTCATGTAGGATATTTTTGCCACAGTATCTTAGCCTTCCATGCCTGAACTGCTCTCGTGGGCTTTTCAGCCACAACCGAAGGCCTTAAGGGCTGATTCTGAGGTCAGAATGTTACATAAAGTGCTTGTTATTCTATGAGACTGCTGTGTGGATTGCTTCCCATGTTGGACATTCCTTCCTTTTTAATTCTATTATTATTACCAGTTACTTGATGCTATTTATATGATCTCTTTAACACTTAATACTATCGATACGTTCACCTTAACACTTAATAAGATCACTTTAACAATTCAGATGGGATTTTTACCACCAGTTTTAATGGGATTTGGAGTCCCATGACACTTTTTAAACTGTATTCTTGGAAGTAAGTCCATAGGACTGTATGCAGAACTGTACAGCTTTAAAGTTACAAACTGCCTCCTCTGTCTCTTATTCCCCCTCTTACTTTTTACTGAGATCTATTTTCAATTGATTTTATATACATATGATTAACTCTATGTTAAGAAAAGAGTTAATATATAATGCAGAAGAGAAAAAAATTTAAAAATAATAAAAAGCTGTTCAGTCAAGACGAGGATTGTTTAAGTCATTGCTTCTCCAAGTGTCAATTTCACTTCTACAGCTTTTGTTTTAGGTGCTCTATTAGTTCTCACAGATCAGGGAGAACATATAGTATTTTTCCCTTTGGGACTGGCTTATTTCACTAAGTATGAAGTTTTCCAGATTGATCCATTTTGTTGCAAGTGACTGGATTTCATTTTTTTTTTACTGCTATGTAGTATTCCATATTGTATATGTCCCATAATTTCTTTATCTAGTCTTTGGTTGATGGGCATTTAGGTTGATTCCAGATCTTAGCTATTGTGAATTGAGCTGCAATACACGTTAAGGTGCAGCTAGCTCTTTTGTTTACTGATTTTATTTCCCTTTGATAAATATCCAGGAGTCAGATGGCTGGGTCATATCGTAGGTCTATATTCAGATTTTTGAAGTATCTCCATACTGTCTTCCATAGTGGCTTTACCAGTTTGCATTCCCACCAACAGTGGGTTAGTGTCCCTTTTTCCCAAAACATCCTCTCCAGCATTTGTTGTTTGTTGATTTCTGAATAAGAGCCATTCTAACTAGGGTGAGGTGAAACCTCATTGTGGTTTTGATTTGCATTTGCCTGACAGCTAGTGATCTGGAATATTTTTTCATGTGTCTGTTGGCCATTTGGATTTCCTCTTTTGAAAACCGTCTGTTTAAGTCCTTCGGCCATCTCTTAAGTGGGTTCTTTGTTTTGTTGTTGTGGAGTTTCTTTTTTTTTAACTTTTATTTAATGAATATAAATTTCCAAAGTACGACTTATGGATTACAATGGCTTCCCCCCCATACCGTCCCTCCCACCCACTACCCTCCCCTTTCCCACTCCCATTCCCCTTCCATTCACATCAAGATTCATTTTTGATTCTCTTAATATACAGAAGATCAGCTTAGTATACATTAAGTAAAGATTTCAACAGTTTGCTCCCACACAGAAACATAAAGTGAAAAATAATAGATGATTTTTTTATTTTTTTATTTTTTTATTAAATGTATATAAATTTCCAAAGTACGATTTATGGATTACAATGGCTTCCCCCACATACCGTCCCTCCCACCCACTACCCTCCCCTTTCCCACTCCCTCTCCCCTTCCATTCACATCAAGATTCATTTTTGATTATCTTAATATACAGAAGATCAGCTTAGTATACATTAAGTATGGATTTCAACAGTTTGCTCCCACACAGAAACATAAAGTGAAAAATAATAGATGATTTTTTTTTAAATGATGATGAAATCAGATGAGACCTATTTTCATGTTTAATCCCAGTGAGAGTCAAGTTGGGAGTTGATAATTGCTTTTTTTTTTTTTTTTTTTTTTTTTTTTTTTTTTTTTTTTTACAGAGGATCAGTTTAGTATACATTAAGTAAAGATTTTAACAGTTTGCACCCCCATAGAAACACAAAGTGAAATATATTGTTTGGGTACTCGTTATAGCATTAAATCTCAATGCACAGCACATTAAGGACAGAGATCCTACATGAGGAGTAAGTGCACAGTGACTCCTGTTGTTGACTTTACCAATTGACACTCCTGTCTATGGCATCAGTAGTCTCCCTATGCTCCAGTCATGAGTTTCCAAGGCTATGGAAGCCCTCTGAGTTCTCCGATTCTTATCTTGTTTAGACAAGGTCATAGTCAAAGTGGAGGTTCTCTCCTCCCTTCAGAGAAAGGTACCTCCTTCTTTGAAGACCTGTTCTTTCCACTGGGATCTCACTCGCAGAGATCTTTTGCCAGAGTGTCTTGGCTTTCCATGCCTGAAATACTCTCATGGGCTTTTCAGCCAGATCCGAATGCCTTTAGGACTGATTCTGAGGCCAGAGTGCTATTTAGGACATCTCCATTCTATGAGTCTGCTGAGTATCTCACTTCCCATGTTGGATCACTCTCCCCTTTATTTATTCCATCGGTTAGTGTTAGCAGGTACTAGACTTGTTTATGTGCTCCCTTTGACTCTTAGTCCTTTCATTACAATCAATTGTGAACTGAAATTGATCACTTGGAATAGTGAGATGGCATTGGTACATGCCACCTTGATGGGATTGAATTGGAATCCCCTGGTATGTTTCTAACTCTACCATTTGAGGCAAGTCAGCTTGAGCATGTCCCAAATTATACATCTCTTCCCTCTCTTATTCCCACTCTTATGTTTAACAGGGATCACATTTCAGTTAATTTTTAACACTTAAGAATAACTGTGTATTAATTACAGAATTAAACCAGTCATATTAAGTAGAACAGATAAAAAAAAATAATAGATGATTTTTTAAATGATGATGAAATCAGATCAGACCTATTGTCATGCTTAATCCCAGTGACAGTCAAATTGGGAATTGATAATTTCTTTTTTTTTTTTTTTACAGAAGATCAGTTTAGTATACATTAAGTAAAAATTTCAACAGTTTGCACCCCCATAGAAACACAAAGTGAAATATACTGTTTGAGTATTCGTTATAGCATTAAGTCTCAATGTACAGCACATTAAGGACAGAGATCCTACATGAGGAGTGTGGGGAGCAACTGGGAGTAACTCGGACTAGACTAAGTTACTGGAATTAAGACTTATTCTGTGCATCTGCTCTCCCACAATATGGCGCAGGGAGAGAAAAAAACAGCTTCTGCACAGCTGCCTCCAGTTCAGCCAATAAACTGTAGGACTTGCTCCTGATTGGAGGAGAGCAGCGTACTCGGCGTGTGGGCAGCCGAGTTAGGATTGGCGGAGGAGGACTATAAAGGAGGAGAGAGACGGCATGCACCAGGAACATCTAAGGGGAACATCTATCTGAAGGAACACCTGTGCAGCCCCCAGAGAGCCGGCCGGCGGTGTGCCGCTCCCCTGCGGAAGTGGGGAAAGTGGCCAGGGGGAACCGCCCTTCCACGGAGGTGGAAGGGACAGTAGCCAACCCGGGAAGAACCAGCAGCAAACCCGGGGAGGGCCGAGCAGACGAAAGAACAGCGCAGGGTTCTGTGTCGTTCCTCCACAAAGAGGGGGAGCGACAAGGAGTAAGTGCACAGTGACTCCTGTTGTTGACTTTACCAATTGACACTCCTGTCTATGGCATCAGTAGTCTCCCTATGCTCCAGTCATGAGTTTCCAAGGCTATGGAAGCCCTCTGAATTCTCCGACTCTTATCTTGTTTAGACAAGGTCATAGTCAAAGTGGAGGTTCTCTCCTCCCTTCAGAGAAAGGTACCTCCTTCTTTGAAGACCTGTTCTTTCCACTGGGATCTCACTCACAGAGATCTTTCATTTAGGGTTTTTTTTTTTTTTTTTTTTTTTTTTTTTTTTTTTTTTTTTTTTTTGCCAGAGTGTCTTGGCTTTCCATGCCTGACATACTCTCACGGGCTTTTCAGCCAGATCTGAATGCCTTTAGGGCAGATTCTGAGGCCAGAGTGCTGTTTAGGACATCTCCATTCTATGAGTCTGCTGAGTATCTCACTTCCCATGTTGGATCACTCTCCCCTTTATTTATTCTATCGGTTAGTATTAGCAGGTACTAGACTTGTTTATGTGCTCCCTTTGACTCTTAGTCCTTTCATTACGATCAATTGTGAACTGAAATTGATCACTTGGAATAGTGAGATGGCATTGGTACATGCCACCTTGATGGGATTGAATTGGAATCCCCTGGTATGTTTCTAACTCTACCATTTGAGGCAAGTCAGCTTGAACATGTCCCAAATCATACATCTCTTCCCTCTCTTATTCCCACTCTTATGTTTAACAGGGATCACATTTCAGTTAATTTTCAACACTTAAGAATAACTGTGTATTAATTACAGAATTAAAGCAGTCATATTAAGTAGAACAGACAAAAAAACTACTAAGAGGGATAATGTATTAAGTTGTTCATTAACAGTCAGGGCTATGCTGATCAAGTCACCGTTTCTCATAGTGTCCATTTCACTTCAACAGGTTTCCTTTTTGGTGTTCAGTCAGTTGTCACCAAAAAGGGAGAACATATGGTATTTGTCCCTTTGGGACTTGCTTACTTCACTCAGCATGATGTGTTCCAGATTCCTCCATTTTGTTGCAAATGACTGGATTTCGTTGTTTCTTACTGCGGTATAGTACTCTAAAGAGTACATATCCCATAATTTCTTTATCCAGTCTACCCTTGATGGGCATTTAGGTTGGTTCCAGGTCTTGGCTATTGTGAATTGTGCTACAATAAACATTAATGTGCAGACAGCTTGTTTGTTTGCCAATTTAAATTCCTTTGGGTAAATTCCAAGGAGTGGGAGGGCTGGGTTGTATGGTAGGGTTATCTTCAGGTTTCTGAGGAATCTCCAGACTGACTTCCATAGTGGCTTGACCAGTTTGCATTCCCACCAACAGTGGGTAGTGTACCTTTTTCTCCACATCCTCGCCAGCATCTGTTGTTGGTAGATTTATGTATGTGAGCCATTCTAACCGGGGTGAGGTGAAACCTCATTGTGGTTTTGATTTGCATTTCCCTGATTGCTAGTGATCTTGAACATTTTTTCATGTGCCTGTTGGCCATTTGGATTTCTTCTTTTGAAAAATGTCTCTTGAGGTCCTTGGCCCATCTCTTAAGTGGGTTGTTGGTTTTGTTTTTGTGGAGTTTCTTGATCTCTTTGTAGATTCTGGTTATTAACCCTTTACCTGTTGCATAGTTTGCAAATATTTTTTCCCATTCTGTCGGTTGTCTCTTCACTCTCCTGACTGTTTCTTTTGCAGTACAGAAACTTCTCAATTTGATGCAATCCCAATAGTTGATTTTGGCTTTGACTGCCTGTGCCTCCTGGGTCTTTTCCAGAAACTCTTTGCCTGTGCCAATATCTTGAAGGGTTTCTCCAATGTTCTCTGATAACTTGATGGTGTCAGGTCATAGATTTAGGTCTTTAATCCATGTTGAGTGGATTTTTGTGTAAGGTGTAAGGTAGGGGTCTTGCTTCATGCTTCTGCATGTGGAAATCCAGTTTTCCCAGCACCATTTATTGAATAGACTGTCCTTGCTCCAGGAATTGGTTTTAGATCCTTGATCAAATATAAGTTGGCTGTAGATGTTTGGGTTGATTTCTGGTGTTTTAATTCTGTTCCATTGGTCTATCCATCTGTTTCTTTACCAGTACCATGCTGTTTTGATTACAACTGCCCTATAGTATGTCCTGAAATCTGGTATTGTGATGCCTCTGGCTTTGTTTTTGTTGTACAAGATTGCTTTAGCTATTCGAGGTCTCTTTTGCCTCCATATGAATTTCAGCATCATTTTTTCTAGATCTGAGAAGAATGTCTTTGGTATCCTGATTGGAATTGCATTGAATCTATAAATTGCTTTTGGGAGAATGGACATTTTGATGATGTTGATTCTTCCAATCCATGAGCATTGAAGATTTTTCCATTTCTTGGTATCCTCTTCTATTTCTTTCTTTTAAGATTTTGTAATTTTCATTGTAGAGATCTTTAACGTCCTTGGTTAAGTTTATTCCAAGGTATTTGATTGTTTTTGTAGCTATTGTGAATGGGATTGATCTTAGCAGTTCTTTCTCAGCCTTGGCATTGCTTGTATATACAAAGGCTGTTGATTTTTGTGCATTGATTTTATATCCTGCCACTTTGCCAAACTCCTCTATGAGTTCCAATAGTCTCTTAGTAGAGTTCTTTGGATCCCCTAAGTAAAGAATCATATCGTCCGCAAAGAGGGATAGTTTGAGTTCTTCCTTCTCAATTTGTATTCCTTTAATTTCTTTTTCTTGTCTGATGGCTCTGGCTAAAACTTCCAGAACTATGTTGAATAGCAGTGGTGATAGTGGGCATCCCTGCCTGGTGCCAGATCTCAGTGGAAATGCTTCCAACTTTTCCCCATTCAATAGGATGCTGGCTGTGGGTTTTTCATAAATTGCTTTGATTGTATTGAGGAATGTTCCTTCTATACCCAATTTGCTTAGGGTTTTCATCATGAAAGGGTGTTGAATTTTATCGAATGCTTTCTCTGCATCTATTGAGATAATCATATGGTTTTTCTTTTGCAGTCTGTTAATGTGGTGAATCACATTGATTGATTTGCGAATGTTGAACCATCCCTGCATACCAGGGATGAATCCCACTTGGTCTGGGTGGATGATTTTCCTGATGTGTTGTTGTATTCTATTGGCCAGAATTTTATTGAGAATTTTTGCATCTATGTTCATCAGGGATATTGGTCTATAATTTTCTTTCATTGCTGCATCTTTCTCTGGCTTAGGGATTAAGGTGATGCTGGCTTCATAGAAAGAATTTGGGAGGACTCCCTCTTTTTCGATTGTTCTGAATAGTTTGAGAAGAAATGAGATTAGTTCTTCTTTAAATGTCTGGTAGAATTCAGCAGTGAATCCATCTTGTCCTGGGCTTTTCTTTGTTGGGAGGGCCTTTATTACTGTTTCAATTTCTGTCTCAGTTATGGGTCTATTTAGGTTTTTTATGTCTTCCTGGTTCAATTTTGGTAGATTGCATGTGTCCAGGAATCTATCCATTTCTGATAGATTTTCCTGTTTGCTGGCATACAGGTCCTTGTAGTAATTTCTGATGATTCTTTATATTTCTGTGGTGTCTGTTGTTACGTTTCCTTTTTCATCTCTGATTTTATTGATTTGGGTCTTTTCTTTTTTTAGTTAGTTGGGCCAATGGTGTGTCAATTTTGTTTATTTTTTCAAAAAACCAGCTTCTCGCTTGGCTGATTTTTTGTAATTTTTTTTTTGGATTCAATCCTGTTGATTTCTTCTCTGATTTTAATTATTTCTCTTCTCCTTCTAGATTTGTGTTTGGTTTGCTGCAGTTTTTCTAGGTCCTTGAGATGTGCTGAAAGCTCATTTATTTGGTACCTTTCCAATTTCTTGATATAGGCACCTATTGCTATAAATTTTCCTCTCAATACTGCTTTTGCTGTATCCCATAAGTTCTGATATGTTGTGTTGTTATCTTTATTTACTTCCAGAAAGTTTTTGATTTCTCTTTTGATTTCTTAATGACCCAGTGTTCATTCAGGAGCATGTTGTTCAGTCTCCATGTGTTTGCATACTTTCTGGGGTTTCCTGAGTTGCTAATTTCCAGCTTCATTCCGCTGTGGTCTGAAAAGCTGCATGGTATGATTCTAATTCTTTTAAATTTGCTGAGATTTGCTTTATGGCCTAGTATGTGATCAATCCTAGAGAAGGTTCCATGTACTGCTGAGAAGAATGTGAAGTCTGTAGATGTAGGGTTGAAAGTTCTGTAGATATCTGTTAGATCCATTTGGGCAATAGTGTCGATTAAATCTGCTGTTTCCTTGTTGATCTTCTGTCTGGATGATGTATCTATTTCTGAGAGTGGAGTATTGAAGTCCCCCAGTACTATTGTATTGGAATCTCAATCTCCCTTTAAGTCCTTAACATATCTTCTAAATAGACCGGTGCCCTGTAATTAGGTACAGATACATTTATAATAGTTACATCTTCCTGTTGAATTGAACCCTTAATCATTATATAGTGTCCCTCTTTGTCTCTCTTAACAGTTTTTGTATTAAAGTTTATTTTGTCTGATATTAATATGGCTACACCTGCTTTTTTTTGGTTTCTGTTGGCATGGAATATCTTTTTCCAACCTTTCACTTTCAGTGTGCATGCATCTTTGTTAGAGAGATGTGTTTCTTGTAGGCAACAAATAGTTGGGTTGTGTTCTTTGAGCCAGTCAGCCAATCGGTGTCTTTTAACTGAAGAATTCAGACCATTAATGTTTAATGTGACTATTGATACGTAGTGACTTTGCCCTGCCATTTTCCCGGAGATATTTTCTAGTATATGCTTTGAGCTTCCCATGCTCTTTTACTGGTAGGTGTTCTTCCTTTCCCTTCTTTCATATTGATGGCCGTGTTTCTGTGTTTCTGAGTGTAGCACATCTTTAAGTATTTTTTGCAGGGCCGGACGAGTGCCCACAAAGTCTTTCAATTTCTGTTTGCTATGAAAGGTCTTTATTTCACCTTCATTCACAAATGAGAGCTTAGCAGGATATAATATTCTGGGCTGGCAATTTTTCTCTCTTAGCACCTGTGCTATGTCTCGCCATTCCCTCCTAGCCTGTAGTGTTTCTGATGAGAAGTCAGCTGTGAGTCTAATTGGAGATCCTCTGAGAGTAATCTGATGTTTCTCTCTTGCACATTTTAGGATCTTTTCTTTATGTTTCACTGTGGAGAGTTTAATTACCACGTGTCGTGGTGAGGATCTCTTTTGGTCATGTTTATTGGGGGTTCTATGAGCTTCCTGTACTAGGATGTCTCTGTCCTTCTCCAAATCTGAAAAGTTCTCTGCTAGTATCTCACTAAAAAGACCTTCTAATCCTTTCTCTCTCTCCATGCCTTCAGGAACTCCTAGAACTCGAATGTTGGTTTTTTTTTAATAGTATCCTGTAGATTCCCAACAATATTTTTTAGATTTCTAATTTCCTCTTCTTTTCTTTGGTTTGACTGTATGTTTTCCTGTGCTCTATCTTCTAAGTCTGATATTCTCTCTTCTGCTTCACCCATTCTGTTTTTAAGGCTTTCTAATGTGTCTGTCATTTGATATATTGAGCCCTTCATTTCATTTTGATTTCTCTTCACTATCACACTTTCCTGTTCTACTAGTTTCTGCGTTTCATTTTGATTCTTCCTTAAAATTTCATTTTCACGAGAGAGATTTTCAATCCTGTCCAATAAGGATTTCTGTAGTTCAAGGATTTGCTTTTGAAAACTTCTTAATGATCTTATCATAAATTTTTTGAAATCCATATCTTGCATTTCTTCTATTTCATCATCTTCATAATCTTGGCTTGGGGTATTTTGTTTATTTGGAGGCATCATAGTGTCATTGTTGATCTTGTTCCCTCGATTTCTGTGTTTGTTGCTTGGCATAGTTAATTCTTCTTTCGTCACTGTGCGTTTTTTTTTTTTAATTTTTTTTTTAATTTTATACTATGTCTGTGTTAAGTGGACTGCCTGCTGTAGGAGGAGCCTTGGAGGCTTGAGATGGGTGTGGCCTGAGAGCTCTGCTTGGTTCTTCTGGGTTACGGGTGTGCAAAGGTGACACCCTCAGGTTATGCGTGGTAAATCTCTCTCTCTCTCTCTTTTATTTATTTATTTATTTATTTATTTATTTATTTATTTTATTTATTCATGGGGTAAGTAATACCGCACGGCACAGCTGTGCAGAATTGATGGTATTTAGCTTCCAATCTCTGGCTTCTACCCAAAGAGTCTATGCAGGCTCTGTTTCTCCTCTGGACTCCCACTGGGTTGCCTAGGCTACTGAATTGTAGTGACTCAGTTCCTTAGCTCTCCCCTGTTGATATGTAAATCCAGAGAGGGGGCCTGCTCTTTGTCTCTTGCAAACTCTTGGAAACTCTTTCAAGCCTTGCAGCCTTGCAACCTTTGCAAGGTTGTTGGAGAGAGAAACCCCCCACCTTTTTTTTCCTTCTCTCCTGTAGTGAGTCTGGTGCACTTTCCGGCTCCCCTCTAGATTCTGACCCCCGTTTCCCCACCAATGTCTCGGGTTATTGAGCTCACCTCCCCTTCCAGCGCCGATGTGTGGACTCGGAGCCCTGGGCGTCCCAACTCTCCCCGCTGGTGTCTGTGTGACATGCCCTCCCCTTCCTGCACTGGTGCGCAGACCCTGCGGCTCCCACGGCTCGGCTTCCGCGCAGTGGGCGACCTTGTTCTCCCAGTAGGTCCTCCGATTCACAGCCACTAGATCCAGAAGCGTTTCCTCTGCAATATTTTCCTGGTCCTTTTTCTGAGGCTACTGTAACTCCCCTTTTATTAAAGTAAATTTTCCTGGACTATCAGTGCTCGCCCTCACTATTCCACCATCTTGGCTCCACCCCCCGAGTTTCTTGATCTCTTTATAAATTCTGGTTATTAGTCCTTTATCAGTTGCATAGATTTCTAATAATTTCTTCCATTCTGTCAGTTGCCTCTTCACTTTCCTGACTATTTCTTTTGCCATACAGAAACTTCTCCATTTGAAGTAATCTCATTTGTTAATTTTGATTTTATTGCCTGTGCCTCTGGGGTCTTTTCCAAGAAGTCTTTGCCTGTGCCAATATCTTGCAGGGTTTCACTAATGTTCTCTAATAATTTGATGGTGTCAGGTCATAGACTTGGATCTCTAATCCACGTTGAGTGGATTTTTGTGTAAGGCATAAGGTAGGGATCTTGCTTCATACTTCTGCACGTGGAAATCCAATTTCCCAGCACCGTTTGTTGAAGAGACTGTTATTGCTCCAGGGATTGGTTTTAGCTCCTTTTCAAATATAAGTTTGTTGTAGATGTTTGTATTGATTTCTGGTGTTTCTATTCTGTTCCATTGGTCCATCCATCTATTTTTGTACCAGTACCAGGTTGTTTTGATAATAACTTCCTTGTAGTATGTCTTGAAATCTGGTATTGTGCCGGGGTTGGCTCTATGGCATAGTGGGTAAAGTTGGCACCTGCTGTGCTGGCATTCCATAATGGGCATTGCTTCAAGTCTCAGCTGCTCCACTTCCAATCCAGCTCTCTGCCATGGCCTGGGGAAGCAGTAGAAGATGGCCTAAGTCCTTGGGCTCCTGCACCCACATGGGAGACCCAGAAGTTCCTGGCCCCTGACTTCAGATTGGTGCAGCTCTGGATGGTGCGGCCAACTGGGGAGTGAACCAGCAGATGGAAGACCTCTCTCTCTCTCTCTCTTTCTCCTTCTATCAGCCTCTCTGTGTAACTCTGACTTTCAAATAAATAAATAATCTTACAAAAAAATAAATCTGGTATTGTGATGCCTCTGGCTTTGTTTTTGTTGTATAAGATTGCTTTAGCTATTTGAGTTCTCCTGTGCCTCTATATGAATTTCAGCATCATTTTTTTCTATATCTAAGAAGAATGTCTTTGGTATTTTGATTCATATTGCATTGAATCTGTAAATTGCTTTTGGAAGAATGGACATCTGAATGTTAGATTCTTCCAATCCATGAACATGGAAGATAATTTTTTTCCATTTTTTGTATCTTCTTCTATTTCTTTCTTTAATATTTTGTAATTCTTATCATAGAGATCGTTGACATTCTTGGTTAAGTTTATTCCAAGGTATTTGATTTTTTTTTTTTTGGAGCTATTGTGAATGGGATTGAACTTAACAGTTCTTTCTCAGCCATTGCATTGCTGTGTATATGAAGGCTGTTGATTTTTGTGTTTTGACATTATATCCTGCTACTTAACTAAACTCTTTCATGAGTTCCAGTAGTCTTTTGGTCAAGTATTTTGGATCCCTATATATAGAATCATGTCATCTGCAAATAGGGATAGTTTGACTTCCTCCTTCCCAATTTGTATCCCTTTGATTATTTTTCTTGCTTAGTGGCTGTGGCTAAATCTCCAGGAGTATATTGAATAGAGGTGGTAAGAATGGGCATTCCTGTCTTGTACTGGATCTTGTGGGAATCCTTCCAATTTTCCCCATTCAATAGGATGGTGGCCATGGGTTTTTCATAAATTGCCTTGATTGTGTTGGGAAGTGTTCCTTCTAAACCCAATTTGCTTCGAGTTGTCATTATGAAAGGGTGTTGTATTTTATCAAATGCTTTCTGTGCATCTATTGAGATAATCATATTTCTTCTGCAGTTTGTTAATGTGGTGTATCACATTGATTGATTTCTGAATGTTGAACCATCCCTACATACCAGGGATAAAACCCACTTGGTCCAGGCAAATGATCTTTCTGATATGTTTTTGGATTTGATTGACCAGAATTTTGTTGAGGGTTTTTGTGTCTGTATTCATCAGGAAAATTAGTCTGTAATTCTCTTTCTCTGTTGCGTGTTTTCTGGGTTTAGGAATTAAGGTAATGCTGGTTTCATAGAAAAAATTTGGGAGGATTCCTTCCCTTTCAATTGTTTTGAATAACTTGAGAAGAATTGAAGTTAGTTCTTCTTTAAATGTCTGTTATAATTCAGCATGAAGTCATCCAGTCCTGGGCTTTTCTTTGTTGGGACGGTCTTTATTACCGATTAAATTTTTGCCTTGATTGTGGGTCTGTTTAGGTTTTCTATGTCTTCATGGCTCAATTTAGGTAGGCTGTATGTGTCCAGGAATCTATCCATTTCTTATAGGTTTCCCAGTTAGTTTTTATACAACTCTTTGTAGTGGCTTCTGATGATATTTATTCGGTGTCTATTGTTACATTTACTTTTCATCTCTAATTTTATTGATTTGGGTCTTCCTTCTCCTTTTTTTGGTTAGTTGGACCAATGTTGCATCTTTTTTTTTTTTTTAATCCTCTTTGTTTTTCTGATCTTTTGTATCTTTTTGGTTTCAATTTTGTTGATTTCATCTCTAATTTTAGTTATTTCTTTTCTTCTACATTTTTTGGATTTGGTTTGCTGTTGTTTTTCTACATCCTCGAGGTGCATAGATAGTTCATTTATTTGGTGCCTTTCCAATTTCTTGATGTAGGCACCAATTGCTCTAAACTTTCCTCTTAATACTGCTTTTGCTGTATCCCACTAATTTTGGTTATATTGTTGTCTTCATTTGTTTCCAGAAATTTTTTGTTTTCTCTTGATTTCTTCTATGACCCACTGTTCATTCAGAAACATGTTGTTCATTCTCTATGTGTTTGCATATAATGTAGAGATTCTTGAGTTGTTGATTTCCAGTTTCATTGCATTGTGGTCTGAGAAGTTGCATGGTATAATTTTGATTTTTTAAAATTTGCTGAGACTCACTTTATGGCCTAGCATATGGACAATCCTAGAGAAAGTTCCATGCACTAAAAAAAATTTGTACTCTGTGGCTGTGGGTGTAACGCTTGTAGATAGCTGCTAGGTCTATTTGTTCTATGGTGCTGATTAATTCTGTTGTTTCCTTGTTGATTTTCTTCCTGGTTGATCTGTCCATTGCTGAAAATGGGTATTGGAGTCCTCCATTACTATTATATTTGAGTCTATATCTGCCTTTAAATCCATTAACAATTCTTGGTGCCCTGTAATTAGGTGAATATACATTTATAATAGTCACATCTTTCTTTTGAATTGATTCTTTAAACATTATATAGTGTCCTTGTCTCTTTTAATAGTTTCTGTGTTGAAGTCTATTTTGTCTGATATTAGGATGGCCACTCCAGCTGTTTCTTGGTTTCTGTTAGCATGGATTATCTTTTTCTGTCCTTTCATTTTCTTTTTTTTTTTTTTTTTTAGTTGACAGAGTTATAGACAGTGAGAGAGAGACAGAAAGATCTTCCTTCCGTTGGTTCACTCCCCTAATGGCCACTACAGCTGGCGCTATGCCAATCCAAAGCCAGGAGCCAGATGCTTACTCCCAGTCTCCCATGCGGCTGCAGGGGCCCAAGCACTTGGGCCATCCTCCACTGCCTTGCTAGGCCACAGCAGAGAGCTGGACTGGAAGAGGAGCAACCGGGATTAGTACCCAGTGCCCCAACCAGGACTAGAATCCATGGTGCTGGTGCCGCAGGTGGAGGATTAGCCAAGTGAGCCATGGCACCAACCCTGTCCTTTCATTTTCAATCTGTGTGCATGTTTGTTGGTAAGATGTGTTTCTTGTAGGCAACAATAGGTGGGTTTTCTTTTTCAATGCATTCAGTTACTATGTGTCTTCTAACTGGGGATTTGAGACCATTTACATTCAGTGTGACTATTGTTAAATACTGTCTTTGCCCTGCCATGTTTCCTTAAATAGTCTTGTTTATGTATTTCGGATTTCATTTGTACTTTTGCTGGGTCATTTTCTGTGTTCATCTTCTTTTGTAGTGATGTTCCTGTTTCTGTGTTTCCGTGTGTAGCACATCCTTGAGCATCTTTTGTAGGGCTGGGCAAGTAGTTACAAATCTTTCAATTTCTGTTTGTTGTGGAAGATCCTTATTTCTCCTTCATTGATAAATGAGTTTTGCATGGTACAGTATTCTGGGTTGAATTTTTTTCTCTTAGAATTTGGAATATGTCTTGCTATTATTTCCTTGCCTATAAGGTTTGGAATGAGAATTGGTTTTCCTCTAAATGTGATTCATCCTTTCTCTCATGCACATTTTAAGATCTGTTCTTTGTATTTCACTGAGGTGAGTCTTGCTACACAATGTGTTGTGAAGTTCTTTTCTGGTCCTGTCTTTTGGGAGTTTTGTGTATTTCTTGTACCTGGATGTCTCTTTCTTTCTCCAGATTGGGGGAAGTTCTCTGTTATTATTTCATTAAGAAGGCCTTCTAATCCTTTCTCTTTTTTCACACCTTCTGGAATTCCTAGGGTTTGTAAGTTGGGTCATTCGATAGAATCTTGTAAATCTCCAACTGTGATTTTTAATTTTCTAATTTCTTCTTGTATTTGGTCTGACTGTATTATTTCTAGAAATTTTTCTTCTTATTCTGATATTCTTTCTTCTGTCTCATCTATTCTATTGCTAAGACTTTCCACTGAATTTTCATTTGATCTATTGAATTCTTCATTTCCAGTATTTCATTCTGTCTTCTCTTTAAAATTTCAGTTTCTTAGGAGCACTTTTCATTTAGATCATGAATTTGTTTCTGATTGCTTCTAAATAATCTATTAATTTTCTGAATTCTTTTTTCTGGCATATCCTTCATTTCTTCTTCTTCAGCCTCCATTATTGATGAGTTGTATTGTTTCTTTGAGGAGTTCATAGAGTCTTCCTTATTCTTTTTTTTTTTTTCACTAGGCAGAGTTAGACAGTGAGAGAGAGAGAGACAGAGAGACAGAGAGAAAGGTCTTCCTTCCATTGTTTCACCCCCAAAATGGCCGCCATGGCTGGCGCACTGTGCCGATCAGAAGCCAGGAGCCAGGGGCTTCCTCCTGGTCTCCCATGCGGGTGCAGGGGCCCAAGCACTTGGGCCATCCTCCACTGCCTTCCCGGGCCACAGCAGAGAGATGGATTGGAAGAGGAGCAGCCGGGACAGAATCCGGCACCCAACTGGGACTAGAACCCAGGATGCTGGCGCCGCAGGTGGAGGACTAGCCAAGTGAGCCATGGCGCCAACCCTTCCTTATTCTTATTCAGGATTTTTCCTTTGTTCTTCATCATTTCTTGTTGATTTTGTCTTTAATTTGTGACTTTGTGCCTGTGGTGCGATCTCCCTCTGCTATGAGCTGCTGTGTGTCTACATTGCAAGTGGAAGCACGCAGCTCTGCTTCCTGGAGCCCTGCCTACTTCTAGATCATGATGGAGGCACATGCCAGAGCTTTGGTGCACTAAGCCCCACTTACTGGGGCCGGGCTTGCTTTTCACTGGTGTGTGGAACGAGCTTGGGTTTTCAGTGTTTAGGACTACTTCTTGTTGTACAGTGTGAATGGTGGGGAGGCAATCATTCTTAAATGTTGTGATGCTCATTCTCATGTTAGGGGGTGTTTTGTGGTTGCTCCTGCTGTTGATGGTATGTGCATGGGAGGCAAAAGCAGCAGCCCCCTGCTTACACTTCAAAATGTAAACAATCAATATGGCTTCTCCCCACTGGCTGTAGGTCAGGTTAGAGGGTGAGGGAAGACATAGGTGGACCCTGGTGTGCCCAATAATGTCTTAGTGGAGTCTTTTGATTCACCCAAGTGTAGTATCTTATAATTTAAAAACTGGGATAATTTGACTTTCTCCTTTCCAATTGGTATTCGATTTCTTTTTCTTGTCTGATGGCTCTCTGGCTGAAACTTCTAGAAGTGTATCGAATAATAATAGTGACAGTGGGCATCCTTGTTCGGTGTCATACATTAGTGGAATTGCTTCCATCTTTTCTTCATTCAATATGATGCTGGCTGTGATTTTGTCATCTATGTTCTTGATTGTGTTGAGGTATGTTCCTTTTATACTCAATTTGATTTAAGGTTTTTTTTTTAAATTGTGAAAGCATGTTATATTTTTCAAATACTTCCTCTGCATCTATTAAGACAATCATATGATTTTTGTCTTCAAATTGTTAATGTAATAGGTCACATTTATTGAGTTGTATATGTTGAATCACACCTGCATACCAGGAATCAATATGGTATGGTCCAGGTAATGGTCTTTTTTTTTTTTTTTAACAGGCAGAGTGGATAGTGAGAGAGAGAGACAGAGAGAAAGGTCTTCCTTTGCCGTTGGTTCACCCTCCAATGGCCGCCATGACCGGCGCACTGCAGCCAGTGCACCGCGCTGATCCGAAGGCAGGAGCCAGGTGCTTCTCCTGGTCTCCCATTGGGTGCAGGGCCCAAGCACTTGGGCCATCCTCCACTGCACTCCCGGGCCACAGCAGAGAGCTGGCCTGGAAGAGGGGCAACCGGGACAGAATCTGGCGCACTGACCGGGACTAGAACCCGGTGTGCCGGCGCTGCTAGGTGGAGGATTAGCCTGTTGAGCCACAGCGCCGGCGAGTCTTTTTGATGTATTGTTGCATTCAGCTAGCTAGAATTTTTTTTAAGGGTTTTTACATCTATGTTCATCAGAGTTATTGGACTATAGCTGTCTATTATCTTTTCTCTGAAGTGGAATTGAATTGATGCTAGTCTCATAAAAGGAGATTGGGAGGATTCCCTCCATTTTACTTGTTTTGATTAGCTTCAGAAGAATTGGAATTAGCTCTTCTTTAAAAGTCTGGTAGAATTCAGCAGTGAAGCCAGCTTATCCTGGGCTTTTCTTTGTTGAGAGGGTCTTTATTACTGATTCAATCTCTATCTTGGTTATTTGTCTATTTAGATTTTCTATGGCTTCATGAATTAATATTGGATGATTGTATGTGTCCAGAAACTTACTCATTTCTTCTAGATTTTTCAGTTGGTTGGTATATAGCTATTTGTAAGTAATTACTGGTGATTTTTTTAATTTCTTTGGTATCTGTTGTAATACTTCCTTTTCTCTCTGATTTTATTAATTTGGGTCCTCTCTCCTTTGTTTTTTTTTTTTTTTTTTTTTTTGGATTGGGCCAATGGTGTATCAATTTCATTTTTTTTTTTTGCTTTCAAACTTTTATTTAATGAATATAAATTTCCAAAGTACAGCTTATGGATTACAATGGCTTCCCCCCCAATAATGTCCCTCCCACCCGCAACCCTCCCCTCTCCCACTCCCTCTCCCCTTCCATTCACATCAAGATTCATTTTCATTTCTCTTTATATACAGAAGATCAGTTTAGCATACATTAAGTAAAGATTTCAACAGTTTGCTCCCACACAGAAACATAAAGTGAAATATACTGTTTGAGTACTAGTTATATTTTTTCTTTATATATATACATATTTATGTATTTAAGCATTTTATTTATTTTTTTAATTTTTATTTAATGAATATAAATTTCCAAAGTACGGCTTATGGATTACAATGGCTTCCCCCCCATATCAAAAAACAGCCCTTATGTATCTTTTTTGTTTCAATTTGATTTATTTATTGTTAAGTTTTTATTATTTGCTTCCCCCTACTAGTTTTGGGTTTGATTTGTTCTTGTTTCCCCTTTCTTTGAGATGCATTGTTAGATCATGAATTTGATACCTTTCCAATTTTTTGATGTAGGCACTAATTGCTATAAACTTTCCTATTAACACTGGTTTTTGCTGTATCCCATAGGTTTTGATATGCTTTGTTGTCATTTTCATGAGTTCCAGGAATTTTTTGATTTTCCTTTTGTTTTCTTCTCTGATCCACTGTTTATTCAGGAGCATGGTGTTCATTCTCCATGTGTTCACATATTTTCTAGAGTTTCTCAAATTGTTAATTCCTAGCTTCATTCCATTGTAGTCAGAAAACATACATGGTATGATTTCAATTTTTTGAATTTGTTGATACTTGTTTTGTGGCCTAGCATATGGTCTATCATAGAGAATTTTTTGAACTGAAGAAAAGAATGTGTATTTTGCAGTTGTTGGATGAAATGTTCTGTAGATATCAATTAGGTCCTTTTGGCCCATAGTGTAGATTAACTCTATTGTTTCTTTCCTGATCTTTTGTCTAGTTGATCTATGGATGAAAGTGGGGTATTGAAGGCCATTATTATTATTGTATGTGGAGCCTATGTCTCCTTTCATCTATTAATATTTTTTAAAATAGTTAGGTCCCCTATCATTGAGTGCCTGTATGTTTACTCTAGTCACTTTTTCCTGTTGAATTGATCCCTAATTCCGTACATTTTTTTTCTGATATTATCATGGCTATTCCTGCTCATTTTTGATTTCTGTTAGCATGGAATATCCTTTACCTTCTTTTCAGTTTCCATCTGTGTGTATCTTTGTTGGTGAGGTGTGTTTCTATAGATAACAAATAGGTTTTCAAATCAATTCAAAATCAAATCAAATCAAAAATCAATTCAAATCAAAAATTGTTTTCAAATCAATTCAGGCAGTATCTTTTAGTTGAAGAAATTAGGCCATTTAGATTCAAGTTTATTATTGGTAAGTGATGACTTGTTACTTATATTTTCTCATCAATATTCCTATTGTTTGTGTTGAGTTTCTTTTGCACTTTTACTAGGAGATTTTCTCCTTTTACATTCTTTCATGATGCTATGTTTCTAGTTTCTGTGTGTGACATATCATCTTCATTTGTAAGCCTGTACAAATGGTGACAAATTCCTTTAATTTCTGTCCTTTTGGAAAGTCTTTATTTCACCTCCACTTACAAATAAGGGCTTCTTTGGATCCAGTATTCTTGGTTGATGGTTCTTTCCTTTAGGATTGGTCTGTGTCTGCCCCATCTCTCCTGGCTTACTGGGTTTTATATGAGAAATCTGTCAGTCTAACTGGAGATTCTTTGAAGTTTAACTGGAATTTTTCATGTGCACATTTTAGAGTTCTTTTTTTTTTTACCAAAATATTTTGGGGTGTAGAACTTTTCTGAACAAGTCTATTATGAGTTTTATGGGTTTCCTGTACTTGGCTGTTCATCTTTCTACAAATTAGGGAAATTTTCTGCTATTGTTTTATTTATTACATCTTCCTTTTTTAAGATTTATTTATTAAGTCAGAGCACACAGAGAGAGGAGAGGCAGAGAGAGAGAGACAGAGAGAGAGAGAGAGAGGTCTTCTGTCAGATGGTTCACTCCCCAATTGGCCGCAACAGCCAGACCTGTGCTGATCCAAAGCCAGGAGCCGGGAGCTTCCTCTGGGTCTCCCATGTGTGTGCAGGGACTGAAGGACTTGGGCCATCTTCTACTGCTTTCCTAGGCCATAGCAGAGAGTTGGATCGGAAGTGGAGCAGCCAGGTCTTGAACTGGTGCCCATATGGGATGCCAGTGCTTCAGGCCAGGGCGTTAACCCGCTATGCCACAGCACCAGCTGCTATTGCGTCTTCTAATCCATTCTGTCTTTCTAAACCTTCAGGAACTTCTAACATGATATGTTGGGTTGTTTGATAGTATCCCATAAATCTTGAACACTATTTTCAGTTTTTTTCCCTTTTTTTTGATCTATTTCTAAAGATTTACCTTTTAGCTCAGATATTCTTTCTTCTACTTTGCTGAATCTTTTGTTAAGGTTCCACTGTATTTTTTAATTGACATATTGAATTATTCATTTCTAATATTTCAGTTTGATTTCTCTTCAATATATATTTCCCAGCATAATTTCTCACTCATATCATGTATAGATTTCTGTAAGTAATATCTTTGCTTCTATATGTTTTGGGGGTAATCTTCTAGTCATTCTTTTGAATTCCCTTTTAGGCATTTCATCAATCTTTTTCTCTTCACATTCTAATATTAGAGTGTTGTTGTATTCCTTTGCAGGAGTCATATTGTCTTCCTTGTTCACGTTTCTTGTATTTCTATTTCTATTTTAAGGCATCTGTGGAAACACTTGTTGGGGTTCTCCTCTAAGGGCTTTTATCTCTGAAGTGCATCTCTAATGTGCCTCTACTTCAGGGGATATCCAGGGGCATGTGCTGGATGCGTGCAGGGAGATCTGCCCAGTGCCTGAGAGTGGGGCAAGAGTCCACAGTGATATTCAAGCTGGGCATGGTAGATCTCCTCTACCATTAGTAGGGGTATGATAACATCAGCTGGCGTGTTTACAATCACAGTCCCTCTCTGCCACGGTGAATCAAATGCCCAGCGTGAACCCAAGGTGCCTTCATACCCCACTCACTCAGAAGCATGAACCATACAAAGAGTCCATATGCCCCTCAGTGTGAGTACAGAACCCTCTGGGATGATACATCCCAGCTCTCAGTTAACTCAGGGCTGGAGCCAGATCCAGTGTTTGCTCAAAGACCCAGCCACACCCCATGCCCTACAATGGGTGCAGGGCTGCCATAGTTGCAGAGAGCAGGGGATCCACTCGCAGCTCTGCACACCTTCCATCCATGGAGAGATCTGCTATATTCCTGGAGCTGCTGCCTGCCTGACAGAGATTGTTTGCTGCTTCACCTTGACAAGGGAAGTCTGGGCCCCTCAATGGAGTGAGGGTAGGGGAATGCTTCACATGACTAAGAGGGCGCCCTGCCCTCTGTCAACCCTGTAGGTCAGACTTAAAGTCAATGGGGGCTGCAGATTTAAACCTCTGATAGAATCACCCAGTTGCCCATGGGCTGCCTCCACTCTGCTTATTCAGATGGCATATCCTCCCTGCTGGTTTCCAGACATATTAGTTAGGGAGGGGAAGAAAGCAATGCATTCTCCTTTCATAGGATTAGGTGGTCAGCTGTACCCCAATAACACTTCAGTCTGACTCAGAGTCAGTGGGGACCATGAGCCTCTCCATCAGGCAATATTCCCAGTGGCATGGGCTGCCACAGATTCCTCTCACCTTGCTCCAATAGTGTCTCCTCCAAAACTTTATCTTAAAGAGCACACTTTAGTATTTTTAAAAAGTAGAATATTAATGTGGTTTGGGGAGTAGTGTGAGAGATGGGTGGCAGGGGAATGAGGCAAGGTCCGGGAGCAATTTAGGAGGCTACTAAAGTAGACTGAGGGTAGAATAATGAAGCCTATGCTAAAACAATCATAGAAAAATGATGACAAGAGGGTTTCTGTTAAGAAAGGACTCACAAGGTACCTGTGTGTCCCAAGATCTAGTCTCAGAATCCAATATGATGGACATTTCCATAATGTTCAGAGTTCCACAGTGAGTGGGTTGGTTGGTAGCACCATATTAAGGCTGTGACTTATACTGTAGTGGTCCCTACCATTAAAATCTGTTGTCCTTATATCCTCATAATATTGCTTTACTATCTTATTTTCATATTTCTTTTAACTTATGGTTATTTTTACATACAGGAGTTTATTAATACATTAGATCATCAAGGTCACAACAAATGCACGATAATTACCACAACACAATTCTCATATTAATATGATATTAATACAAACGGAACAGATGCAATGCAGTTCACAGATAAATTCTAAGAATATGACACCCCTCCTTCCCTCTCTACTTCCCTCCTCTCTCTCTCTCTCTTTCTTTCTTTCTTTCTTTCTAAATTTGTGACAAAACATATTTTTAATTTACATGATAGTCAAAGGATTAATGCTCCAGGAAATAAGAGTTCAACAAGTAAAAATAAAAAGACCATAGTTCATCAGGAATGTATGAAGGGCTATAAACAATAACCAAATGAAATAATTCTATTTCATTTATATATGGTAAATTTTAAAATAATTTCAGGTCATTAAACTATAGTAGATAATCATTTTATTTTATTTTTTAACTTTTATTTAATAAATATAAATTTACAAAGTACAACTTTTGTTTTATTGTGGCTTTTTCCCCCTTAACCTCCTTTCCACCCACAACCATCCCATCTCCCACTCCCTCTCTCATCCCATTCACATCAAGATTCATTTTCAATTATCTTTATATACAGAAGATCAATTTACTATATACTAAGTAAAGATTTCAACAGTTTACAACCACACAAAACACAAAATATAAAGTACTGTTTGAGTACTAGTTATACTGTTAATTCACATAGTACAACACATTGAGGACAGAGATCCTACGTGGGGAGTAAGTGCACAGTGACTCCTGTTGTTACTTTAAAATTTGACACTCTTATTTATCACGTCAGTAATCACTCGAGGCTCTTGTCATGAGTTGCCAAGGCTATGGAAGCCTCTTGAGTTTGGCAACTCTGATCTTCTTTAGACAAGGCCATAGTCAAAGTGGAAGTTCTCTCCTTCCTTCAGAGAAAGGCACCTCCTTCTCTGATGGCCCTTTCTTTCCACTGGGATCTCACTCACAGAGATCTTTCATTTAGGTCATTCATTTTTTTTTTTTTGGCCAGAGTGTCTTGGCTTTCCATGCCTGAAATAGTCTCATGGGCTTTTTAGCCAGATCCGAATGCCTTAAGGGCTGATTCCGAGGCCAGAATGCTGTTTGGGACATCTGTCATTCAATGAGTCTGCTGTGTATCCCGCTTCCCATGTTGGATCGTTCTCTCCATTTTAATTCTATCAGTTGGTATTAGCAGACACTAGTAGACCATCATTTTAAACATTTGTTTTGAAAAGGACATATAATACAATATGACAAAACTGTATTTGCAGCAATAATGAAATACAAGGTACTTCTTTATTTTTTACATTTTTTAATGTAGTGCCATTTTCAATTTTAATTGTACTATCTCTGCTTTCAAAACTTGACATTTTCACAGTATCATGTGAATCTACATTTTGCATTAGAGATAGTTAAAATTCACAAAATGTCATAGCAAATGCTATGACACAAAATATTTCATGATATTTTAAAAAAATTTTATTTAAGTTATATAAATTCCATGTATTTCATTTATATAGAATTAGGAACATATTGAAACTCTCCTTACCCCTCCCTCCTACCCACATCCCAACCCTTCTCCCTCTCTCTCACATTCCCACTCTTTTTTTTTTAAACTTTTATTTAATGAGTATAAATTTCCAAAGTACAGAATATGGATTACAATGGCTTCCCCCCATAACTCCCTCCCACCCGCAACTCTCCCCTTATCCACTCCCTCTCCCCTTCCATTCACATCAAGATTCATTTTCATTTCTCTTTATATACAGAAGATCAGTTTAGCATACATTAAGTAAAGATTTCAACAGTTTGCTCCCACACAGAGACATAAAGTGAAAAATACTATTTGAGTACTAGTTATAGCATTAAATCTCAATGTAAAGCACACTAAGTACAAAGATCCTACATGTGGAGTAAGTGCACAGTGACTCCTGTTGTTGACTTAACAAATTGACACTCTTGTTTATGGCATCAGTAATCACCCCAGGCTCTTGTCATGAGCTGCCAAGGCTATGGAAGCCCCCTGAGTTCCCTGACTCTGATAATTTTTAGACAAGGCCATGGTCAAAGTCGAAGTTCTTTCTTCCCTTCAGAGAAAGGTACCTCCTTCTTTGATGACCCATTCTTTCCACTGGGATCTCACTCGTGGAGATCTTTCTTTTAGGTTTTTTTTTTTCCAGAGTGTCTTGGCTTTCCATGCCTGAAATACTCACATGCGCTTTTCAGCCGGATCCACATGCCTTAAGGGCTGATTCTGAGGCCAGAGTGCTGTTTAGGACATCTGCCATTCTATGGGTCTGCTGTGTATCTCGCTTCCCATGTTGGATCATTCTCTCCCTTTTTGATTCTATCAGCTAGTATTTGCAGACACTATTCTTGTTTCTGTGATCCCTTTGGTTCTTAGTCCTATCATTATGGTCAATTGTGAACAGAAATTGATCACTGGGACTAGTGAGATGGCATTGGTACATGCCACCTTGATGTGATTGAATTCGAATCCCCTGGTATGTTTCTAACTCTACCGTTTGAGGTAAGTCAGCTTGAGCATGTCCCGAATTGCACATTTCTTCCCTCTCTTATTCCCACTCTTACATTTAACAGCGATCATTTTTCAGTTAAGTTTCAGCACTTAAGAAGAATTGTGTATTGATTACAGTATTCAACCAAAAGTATTAAGTAGAACAGACAAAAAAACTACTAAGAGGGATAACATATTAAGCTGTTCATCAACAGTCAGGGTGAGGGCTGATCAATTCACCGTTTCTCATAGTGTTCATTTCACTTTAACAAGTTTCCTTTTTGGTACTCAGTTACTGTCACCTATCAAGGAGAACAAGTGGTATTTGTCCCTTTGGGATTGGCTTATTTCACTCAGCATAATGTTTTCCAAATTCCTAAGAGGGATCACTTTTCAGTTAAAATATAAACACCTAAGAATAATTGTGTATTAATTACAGAGTTCAACCAACGGTACTAGAACAAAAAAAATTCTAAAATGGATAAAGTATTACATTGTACATCAACCATCAGGACAAGAGCTGATCAAGTCACTGTTTCTCATAGTATCCATTTCACTTCAACAAGTTTCCCCTTTGATGCTCAGTTAGTTGTTGCCGATCAGGGAGAACATATGATATTTGTCCCTTTGGTACTGGCTCAATTCACTCAGCATGATGTTTTCCAAATTCCTCCATCTTGTTGCAAATGACTGGGTTTCATTGTTTTTGACTGCTGTATAGTATTCTATAGAGTACATGTCCCATAATTTCTTTATCCAGTCTACTGTTGATGGTCATTTGGGTTGGTTCCAGGTCTTAGCTATTGTGAATTGAGCTGCAATAAACATTAATGTGAAGACAGCTTGTTTGTTTGCCAATTTCATTTCCTTTGGGTAAATTCCAAGGCGTGGGATGGCTGGGTTGAATGGTAGGGTTATATTCAGGTTTCTGAGGAATCTCCAAACTGACTTCCATAGTGGCTTAACCAATTTGCATTCCCACCAACAGTGGGTTAGTGTCCCTCTTTCCCCACATCCTCTCCAGCATCTATTGTTGGTAGATTTCTGAATGTGAGCCATTCTAACTGGCGTGAGGTGAAACCTCATTGTGGTTTTGATTTCCATTTCCCTGATTGCTAGTGACCTTGAACATTTTTTCATGTGCCTGTTGGCCATTTGGATTTCCTCTTTTGAAAAATGTCTCTTGAGGTCCTTGGCCCATCTCTTAAGTGAGTTGTTTGATTTGATGTTGTGGAGTTTTTTGACTTGTTTGTATATTCTGGTTATGAACACTTTATCAGTTGCATAATTTGCAAATATTTTTTCCCATTCTGTTGGTTCCCTCTTCACTTCCCTGACTGTTTATTTTGCAGTACAGAAACTTCTCAATTTGATGCAATCCCAAATGTTAATTTTGGCTTTGACTGCCTGTGCTTCTGGGGTGTTTTCCAAGAAGTCATTGCCGGTACCTATATCTTGCAGGGTTTTTTCCAATGCTCTCTAATAATTTGATGGTGTCAGGTCGTAGATTTAAGTCTTTAATCCATGTTGAGTGGATTTTTGTGTAAGGTGAAAGGTTGGGGTCTTGCTTCATGATTCTACATGTGGAAATCCAATTTTCCCAGCACCATTTATTGAATAGACTGTCCTTACTCCAGGGATTGGTTTTGGATCCTTGATCAAATATGAGTTGGCTGTAGATGTATGGGTTGATTTCTGGTGTTGCAATTCTGTTCCATTGGTCTATCCATCTGTTTCTGTACCAGTACCATGCTGTTTTGATTACAACTGCCCTGTAATATGTCCTGAAATCTGGTATTGTGATGCCTCTGGTTTTGTTTTTGTTGTACAAGATTGCTTTAGCTATTCGAGGTCTCTTTTGCCTCCATATGAATTTCAGCATCATTTTTTCTAGATCTGAGAAGAATGTCTTTGGTATCCTGATTGGAATTGCATTGAATCTATAAATTGCTTTGGGAGAATGGACATTTTGATGATGTTGATTCTTCCAATCCATGAGCATGCAAGATTTTTCCATTTTTTGGTATCCTCTTCTATTTCTTTCTTTTAAGGTTTTGTAATTTTCATTGTAGAGATCTTTAATGTCCTTAGTTAAGTTTATTCCAAGGTATTTGATTGTTTTTGTAGCTATTGTGAATGGGATTGATCTTAGAAGTTCTTTCTCAGCTGTGGCATTGCCTGTGGATACAAAGGCTGTTGATTTTTGTGCATTGATTTTATACCCTGCTACTTTGCCAAAATCTTCTATGAGTTCCAATAGTCTCTTCGTAGAGTTCTTTGGATCCCCTAAATAAAGAATCATATCATCTGCAAAGAGGGATAGTTTGAGTTCTTCCTTCTCAATTTGTATTCCTTTAATTTCTTTTTCTTGTCTGATGGCTCTGGCTAAAACTTCCAGAACTATATTGAATAGCAGTGGTGAGAGTGGGCAGCCCTGTCTGGTCCCAGATCTCAGTGGAAATGCTTCCATCTTTTCCCCATTCAATAGGATGTTGGCTGTGGTTTTTTTCATAGATTGCTTTGATTGTATTGAGGAATGTTCCTTCCATACCCAGTTTGCTTAGACTTTTCATCATGAAAGGGTGTTGAATTTTATTGAATGCTTTCTCTGCATCTATTGAGATAATCATATGGTTTTTCTTCTGCAGTCTGTTAATGTGGTGTATCATATTGATTATTTTGTGCACATTAAACCATCCCTGCATACCAGGGATAAATCCCACTTGGTCTGGGTGGATGATCTTTCTGATGTGTTGCTGCATTCTATAGGCGAGAACTTTATTGAGGATTTTTGCATCTATGTTCATCAGGGTTATTGGTCTATAATTCTCTTTCAATGCTGCATCTTTTTCCGGTTTAGGGATTAAGGTTATGCTGGCTTCTAAGAAAGAATTTGGGAGGACTCCCTCTTTTTCGATTGTTCTGAATAGTTTGAGAAGAAATGGGATTAGTTCTTCTTTAAATGTCTGGTAGAATTCAGCAGTGAATCCATCTTGTCCTGGGCTTTTCTTTGTTGGGAGGGCCTTCATTACTGATTCAATTTCTGTCTCAGTTATGGGTCTGTTTAGGTTTTCTATATCTTCCTGGTTCAATATAGGTAGGTTGCATGTGTCCAGGAATCTATCCATTTCTGATAGGTTTCCCTGTTTGCTGGCATACAAGTCCTTGTAGTAATTTCTGATGATTCTTTTTATTTCTGTGGTGTCTGTTGTTACGTTTCCTTTTTCATCTCTGATTTTATTGATTTGGGTCTTTTCTTTTCTTTTTTTAGTTAGTTGGGCCAATGGGGTGTCAATTTTGTTTATTTTTTCAAAAAACCAGCTCTTCGCTTGGCTGATTTTTTGTAATTTTTTTTTTTTTGGATTCAATCCTGTTGATTTCTTCTCTGATTTTAATTATTTCTCTTCTCCTACTAGATTTGTATCTGGTTTGCTGTAGGTTTTCTAAATATTTGAGGTGAATTGAAAGCTCATCTATTTGGTGCCTTTCCAATTTCTTGATGTAGGCACCTATTGATATAAACTTTCCTCTTAACACTACTTTTGCTGCGTCCCTATGTTTTGGTATGCTGTGCTGTTATCCTCATTTACTTCCAGAAAATTTTTGATTTCTCGTTTAATTTCTTCTATGACCCATTGTTCATTCAGGAGCATGTTGTTCAGTCTCCATGTGTTTGCGTATGCTCTAGGGATTCCTGAGTTGCTAATTTCCAACTTCATTCCTTTATGGTCTGAGAAGATGCATGGTATGATTCTAATTCTTTTGAATTTGCTGAGACTTGCTTTATGGCCTAGTATGAGATCAATCCTAGAGAAGGTTCCATGTACTGCTGAGAAGAATGTAAAATCTTTAGCTGTAGGATTGAAAGTACTGTATATATCTGTTAGATCCAATTGTGCTATAGTGTCGTTTAAATCTACTGTATCCTTGTTGATCTTCTGTCCGGATGATCTGTCTATTTCTGAGAGTGGACTATTGAAGTCCCCCAGTACTATTGTATTGGGGTCTAAGTCTCCCTTTAAGTCCCTTCACAAATCTTTTAAATAAACCGGTGCCCTGTAGTTAGGTGCATATACATTGATAATCGTTATATCTTCCTGTTGAATTGATCCCTTAATCATTATATAGTGCCCCTCTTTGTCTCTCCTAACAGTTTTTGTGGTAAAGTGTATCTTTCCGTTATTAAGATGGCTACGCCCACTCTTTTTTCATTTCTGTTGGCATGGTATATCTTTTTCCAGCCTTTCACTTTCAGTCTCTATGGATCTTTGTTGGAAAGATGTGTTTCTTGTAAGCAGCAAATAAATGGGGTTTGTTCCTTAACCCAATCAGCCAATCTGTGTCTTTTAACTGGACAGTTCAGGCCATTAACGTTCAATGTGACTATTGATAAGTGGTAACTTTGCCCTGCCATTTGCCAAAGATAAGTTCTAATATATGCTTTGAATTCCCTGTGATCTTTTGCTGTGAGGTTTCCTTCCTTTACTTTCTTTCATATTGATGACCGTGTTTCTGTGTGCAACACATCTTTAATCATCTTTTGCAGGGCTGGACGAGTGGCGACAAATTCTTTCAATTTCTGTTTGCTATGAAAAGTCTTTATTTCACCTTCATTCACAAATGATAGCTTTGCAGGATATAATAATCTGGGCTGGCAGTTTTTCTCTCTTAGTACCTGGGCTATATCTCTCCGTTCCCTCCTAGCTTGCAGGGTTTCTGATGAGAAGTCAGCTGTGAGTCTGATTGGAGATCCTCTGAGAGTAATCTGACATTTCTCTCTTGCACATTTTAGGATATTTTCTTTATGTTTCACTGTGGAGAGTTTAATTACAACGTGTCGTGGTGAGGATCTCTTTTGGTCGTGTTTATTAGGGGTTCTGTGAGCTTCCTGTACTAAGATTTCTCTGTCCTTCTCCAAACCTGGAAATTTTCTGCTAATATCTCACTAAAAAGGCCTTCTAATCCTTTCTCCCTCTCCATGCCTTCAAGAACTCCTAGAACCTGAATGTTGGGTTTTTTAATAGTATCCTGAAGATTCCCGAAAATACGTTTTAGATTTCTTTTTTTTAACTTTTATTTAATGAATATAAATTTCCAAAGTACAGAATATGGATTACAATGGCTTCCCCCCCATAACGTCCTTCCAAGCCACAACCCTCCCCTTATCCATTCCTTTTCCCCTTCCATGCACATCAAAATTCATTTTTGATTCTCTTTATATACAGAAGATCAGTTTAGCATACATTAAGTAAAGATTTCAACAGTTTGCTCCCACACAGAAACATAAAGTGAAAAATACTGTTTGAGTACTAGTTATAGCATTAAATCTCAATGTACAGCACACTAAGTACAAAGATCCCACATGAGGAGTAAGTGCACAGTGACTCCTGTTGTTGACTTAACAAATTGACACTCTTGTTTATGGCATCAGTAATCACCCTAGGCTCTTGTCATGAGCTGCCAAGGCTATGGAAGCCCCCTGAGTTCACTGACTTTGATATTTAGACAAGGCCATGGTCAAAGTGGAAGTTCTTTCCTCCCTTCAGAGAAAGGTACCTCCTTCTTTGATGACCCATTCTTTCCACTGGGATCTCACTCGTGGAGATCTTTCTTTTAGGTTTTTTTTCCCCCATTCTGACTGTATCCTTTCCTGTTCTCTTTCTTCTAAGTCCGATATTCTCTCTTCTGCTTCACCCATTCTGTTTGTAAGGCTCTCTAATGTGTTTGTCATTTGATCTATTGAATTCTTCACTTCATTATGATTTCTCGTCACTATCACAGTTTCCTGTTGTACTAGTTATTTCATTTCATTTTGATTCCTCCTTAATATTTCATTTTCACGAGAGAGATTTTCTATCTTGTCCATTAAGGATTTCTGTAGTTCAAGAATTTGTTTTTGAGAACTCCTTAATGTTCTTATCAATTTTTTGAGATCTGCTTCTTGCATTTCTTCTATCTCATCATATTCATAATCTTGAATTGGGGTGTCTTTTTCATTTGGGGGCATCATAGTGACTTCCTTGTTTTTATTACCTCGGTTTTTGCGTTTGTTATTTGGCATATTGGAGATATTTGGTTTCTTCACTGTGGTGCTTTTTCTTGTTATACTATGACTCTAGATTAAGTGGACTATCTGTTTTTGATGGAGCCTTAGGGCTTGAGATGGGTGTGGCCTGAGAGCTCTGTTTGGTGTGCCAAAGGTGACACTCCCAGGTTAGGCATGGTAAATCTCTCTCTCTCTCTTTCTTTTTTTGATTCAAAAGGGAAGTAATTCTGCACAGCTGAACGAAGTTGGAGTTAGTTAGCAGGCAACTGATATACCCACAGGAGCCAGAGATCAGAAGCTCTTTCCCAAGGACCACACAGGGAATCTGTTTGGCCCTCAGAGTGGGCTCAAATTCTCCTTCAGTCTCCCACTGGGTTGCCAAAGTTACGGAATTGTAGCGTCTCTGGAGAGTACTCAGGTGAATTCTGCGAGTTCTCTCCCCCACTGTCTCTTTTTTCACAGTCTCAGTTCAGTAGCACCACAAATTTACTAGGTCCTAATCTCCTGTTAATTCGCCCCACCCAGAGTCAGGTTTTTCTGCTAGGCTCAGGGCCGGTGTAGACCTGAGGTCGCTCTGCTTATGACGTATGTCCAAGATGGCACCTGCTCTTTGTCTTGCTCGCCCTTGAGAGGTGAGCAAAGAGAGAGAAACCCATGTCTGTATCAGTCACTTTTTTTCTCTCTCTCTCTCTTCCAGTTAGCCTGGTGAACTTTTCCCCCCAGGGTCATTCCCTCTAGTCTCCTCTTTCCGCTTTCCTGCCGGTGTCTCGGGCTATCGAGGTTCGGCTCACCTCACGTTCCAGCGCTGGTGTGCTGAGTCTGCTGCTGGTGTCCCGAACTGTGGGCTCCCACGCTCTCCACGCAGGTCCACTGTGAATCACGCATTCTGGAAGAGTTTCTTCTGCTGTTTCCTCCCCTACTCTTCCTTGAACCTGCAGTATCTCCACTTTTATTAAACTGTCTCTCCCTGGACTATCAGTGTGCTCCCTTCATATTCCGCCATCTTGCCTCCTCCCTCACATTCCCACTCTTAATTTTTACAAAGATCTATTTTCTTTTTTTAAGATTTCTTTATTTTCTTGAAAGAGTTATACTGAGAGAGAAGAAGAGGCAGAGAGAGAGAGAAAGAGAGGGGTCTTCCATCTGCTGGTTCACTCCCCAGTTGGCTGCAATGGCTGGAGCTGCACTGATCTGGGTTTCCCACATGGGTGCAGGGGCCCAAGGACTTGGGTTGACAAAGATTTATTTTCAGTTTACTTAAAGATGTATAGTTAACCCTACACTAAGAAAAAGAGTTCAACAAATAGGATGATGAGACAGAATATGTAGCTACCACCTATAAAAGAGAACATGTTTTTCTCTTTCTGTGTTTAGCTTGTTTCACTCAAGATGTCCTCTAGTTGCATCCATTTTGATATTAATAGTAGAATTTCATTCTTTTTTATAGCCAAATAAAAACCCATTTTATATATACACCACATTTTCATTATTCATTCATCTGATTATGGACACCTTGGTTGATTCCATATTGTGGTATTGTGAACAGTGCTACTATAAGCAGAATGGTGCAGGTATCTCTTTGATACAATGTGTTCATTTCTTTTGGGCATATACCCAGTAGCGGGAATAATGGATGATATGGCAAGTCCATTTCTAGACTTTCAAGAAATTTCCATACTGTTTTCCAGAGTTCCTGCATTAATTTACAATAATTTACATTTCTACTAACATCCTTGCCAGCATTTGTTACCCTAATTTGGTATTTGGATAATAGCCATCCTGATCAGAGTGAGGTTTTATCTCATTGTGGTTTTGATTTGCATTTACCTGATGGCTAATGTTGGGCTTTTTTCCTATATATTTATTGGCCATTTATATTTCTTCTTTTGAGGACTTTTGATTGGGGTTCTTTGCCCATTTCTTAAAGAGATTTGTTGGTTTGTTTTTCTTGAGTTATTTGAGTTGCCAATGTATTCTCAATATTAATCTTTTGTTGCATAGGTAGTCTGAAGATATTTTTCACCATTTTGTCTGAAGCCATTCACTCTATTGATTGTTTCCTTTGCTATGCAGAAACTTCTGAGTTTGATATAATTCCTTTTGCCTGGTTTTGCTTTTGTTGCCTGTGTTTTGGGAATCTTAACCAAGAACTCAACACTTATAACATTATCTTGATGTGTTTTCCCTACATTTTCTTCCAGCAACTTCATAGTCTCAGGTCTTAAGTCTTTTATCTATCCTGAATTCATTTTTTGTATATGATGAGAGATAGGCATCTAATTTCTTTTTTTTCTTTTCTTTTCTTTTCTTTTTTTTTTTACAGGAAGAGTGGACAGTGAGAGAGAGAGAGAGACAGAGAGAAAGGTCTTCCTTTGCCGTTGGTTCACCCTCCAATGGCTGCCGCAGCTGGTGCACTGCAGCTGGCACATTGTGCTGATCCAAAGGCAGGAGCCAGATACTTCTCCTGGTCTCCCATGGGGTTCAGGGCTCAAGCACTTGGGCCATCCTCCACTGCACTCCCAGGCCACAGCAGAGAGCTGGCCTGGAAGAGGGGCAACCAGGAAAGAATCCGGCGCACCAACCGGGACTAGAACCTTGTGTGCCAGTGCCGCTAGGCGGAGGATTAGCCTAGTGAGCCACGGCACTGGCCAGACATCTAATTTCAACATATGGTGTGGGCATTTTTGTCAAAAATCGGCTGGCTATATGTATATGGATTAATTTCTGGGCTCTCTATATTTATTCTAATGCTCTATATGTTGGTTTTTATGGCAGTACCATGCTGTTTTAATTTTTACATTTCTTCTTGGTTTTCCAATTTGTTAGCATATAATTTTCCATAGCAGTTTCTGTGATCCTTTGTATCTCAGTGGTGTCAACTGTAATGTCTCCTGTTTCATCTCTAATTTTATTTATTTGTTTCCTCTCAATTTTCCTTTGTTTTTCAATATAAAGCTTTTTTTCTATTCTATTCGTCTTCTCAAAAGCCAGCTTTTTTGTTGATTTTTTGTGGGTTTTTTAGTTTCAATTTCATTTATTGCTGCTTTCACTCCTATTATTTCTTGTCTCTTGCTCTTTTGGGTTTGGTTTGTCCTTCTGTTTAAGTCTTCAAGATACTTCTTTAGACCATTTGCTTATTTAGTGTAAGCACTTCATGCTATAAACGTCCCTCTGCATACCATTTTTGCCATATTCCACAGACTTTGATATATTGCATCTTCATTTTTGCTTATTTCAAGAAAAGTGTAAATTTCCTTTTTAATTCCCCCAGTAGACAATTAGTCGTTCAATAGCACATCATTTAATTTTCCTGTGTTTGTGAGTGTTCTATTGTTCTTATTGTGGGTGATTTCTAGTTTTATTCCTTTGTGGTCTGAGATGATACATGGTATGATTTCAGTCTTTGAAAATTTACTGCAACTAGATTTGTGGCCTAATATATGGTCTACGCTAGGAAATGTTGCATGGTCTTATGAGAAGAATGTTTACTTTGTAGCTGAAGGGTGAAATGTCCTATTCGTGTCTGTTAAGTTTATTGGCTCAATAGTATGGTTCAATGCCAGTGGATCTTTGTTGATATTCTGTCTGGTGATCTGTCCTCTGATGTCAGTGGAGTGTTGAAATATCCCACCATTATTATAATGAAGTCTATGTCTCCCTTTATGTCGAATAATATTTGTTGTATATAACTAGGTGGTTTGGTGTCAGATGTGTATATATTTATGATTGTTAATGTATTGCTGAAATCATCCTTTCAGCAAAATACAATCACCTTCTTTTAATTTTTTATAGCATTTAATTTTCAATTATGTTTGTTTTGTTATTGAATTTCTTGAGCTTTATGTAGATTCTGGGTGTTAATTCTTTATCTTTCCCACAGTTTGCAAATATCTTCTTTTCTGTCGATTGCCTCTTCACTTGCTGAGTGTTTCTCTTGCAGTGCAGAAGATTTCTTTCTTTCTTTTTTTTTTTTTTGAAAACTTTTATTTGTTAAATATAAATTTCGTAGGTACAACTTTGGGATTATAGCAGTTTTTCCCCCATAATCACCCTCCCATCTACAAAACATCCCATCTTCTACTCCCTCTCCCATCCCATTCTTCATTAAGATTCATTTTTAATTATCTTTATGTACAGAACATCAACTCTATACTAAGTAAAGATTTCAACAGTTTGTACACACAGACACACAAAGTATAAAGAACTATTTGAAGACTAGTTTTACCATTAATCCTCATAGTACAACACATTAAGGACAGAGATCCTACATGGGGAGTAAGTGCACAGTGACTCCTGTTGTTGATTTAACAATTGACACTCTTATTATTCATGATATCAGTGATCACCCCAGGCTCTTGTCATGAAATACCAATGCAATGGAAGCCTCTTGAGTTCACAAACTCTACCTTATTTAGACAAGGCCTTGATCCTAGTGGAAGTTCTCTCCTCCGTTCAGAGAAAGGCACCTCATTCTCTGATGGCCCATTCTTTCCACTGGGATCACACTCACAGAGATCTTTCATTTAGGTCATTTTTTGCCACAGTGTCTTGGCTTTCCATACCTGAGAAACTCTCATGGGGTTTTTAGCCAGAACTGAATGCCTTAAGGGCTGATTCTGAGGCCAGAGTGCTGTTTAGGGCATTTGCCATTCTATGAGTCTACAGTGCAGAAGACTTCAATGTGATATAATCCCATTTTTCAATTTTGGCTTTGATTGCCTATGCTTCTGGGGTCCTTTCCAAAAAGTCTTTGCCTATGTCAATATCGTGCAGAGTTTCCCCAATGTTTTCTATAAATTTGATGGTATTGGGTCATAGATTTAGGTTTTTGGTCCATTTTTGTGGATATTTGTTCAAAGTGTAACATAGGGCTTTTGCTTCATACTTCTTCATGCTGAGATCCAGTTTTCCTAGCACCATTTGTTGAAGAGACTTTTCTTGCTTTAAGGATTGATTTTAGCTCCTTTATCAAGGATTAGTTGGTTGTAGATGCATGGGTTGTTTTCTCAAGTTTCTATTCCATTCTATTTGTCTACAAGCCTATTTTTGTGCCAGAACCAGACTGTTTTGACTATAATTATAGCTTGTTTGAAATCAAGTATTGTGATGCCACCGCTTTAACTCTTTGGGGACTCTTATGTTTCCTATGAACTTTATTAAACTTTTCTAGAACTGTGAAGAATGTCATTGGTATTTTGATTGAAATTGCATTGAATCTGTAAATTGCTTTTTGCATTATGGGCATTTTGGCGGTGTTGATTATTCCAATCCATGAACATGGAAGAACTTCATTTTTAATGAAGTTCCATTTTTAATGTCTTCTTTTATTTCTTTCTTTTGTGCTTTGCAATTTTCATCTTAGAAATCTTTGATATCCTTAGTTAGATTTATTCACCTATATGTAGCAACATGTCATCTGCAAATAGGGATGGTTTGATTTCCTCCTATCCAATTTGTATTCCTTTGAATTTTTTCTTGCCTAATGGCACTAGCTAAAATTACAGGACTATATTGAATCGCAATGGTGAGAATTGGCATCGTTGCCTGGTTCCAGATCTTAGGAGGGATGCTTTCAGCTTTTCCCCATTCAATAGGATGTTGGCCATGGGTTTCCCATAAATTGCCTTGATTGTGTTGAGAAGTGTTCCCTCTATAACCAATTTGCTAAAGATTTTCATCATGAAAGGATGTTGTATTTTATCAAATTCTTTCTCTGCATCTATTGAGATAACCATATGGTTTTTGTTCTTCAATTTGTTAATGTGATGTATCACATTTATTGATTGGCAATTGTGGAACCACCCCTGCATACCAGGGATAAATCCTACTTGGTCTGGGTGAATGATCTTTCTCATGTGTTGTTACATTCAATTAGCTAATATTTTGTTGAAGATTTTTGCATCTATGTTCATCAGGGATATTGGTGTCTAGTTCTCTTCTGTTGTATCTTTTTCAGGTTTAGGAATTAAGGTGATGCAGTCTTCATAGTGGAGGTTGGGAGGATTCCTTATCTTTCACTTATTTTGAATGGCTTCAGATGATTTGGAGTTAGTTCTTTAAATGTCTGGTAGAATTCAGCAGTGAACCTGTCTGGTCCTGAGCTTTTCTTTGTTGGGAGAGCCTTTATTACTGATTCAATTTCTGTCTCAGTTATTGGTCTGTAGGATTTATGTTTCTTCATGACTCAATTTTGATAGGTTACATGTGTCTATGATTCTGACCATTTCTTCTACGTTTCCCAAATTGTTGGTCTACAGCTCTTTGTGGTAATGTCTTATGATTATTTTATTTTCTGTGATATTGTTATATTTCCTTTTTCATCTCTGATTTTTATTTGTTTTGGTCTTCTTCCTATTTTATTTTTGGTTAGTTGGGTCAATGCTATATCAATTTTACTTATTTTTTTCCAAATCCAGCTCTTCATTTCACTGATGTTTTGTATTTTTTTGTTTCAATTTTTTGTTTATTTCTTCTGTTAATCATTTCTTTCCTCCCACTAATCTTGGGTTTGGCTTATTGTTTTTCTAGATCCTTGAGATGCATTGATAGCTCATATACTTGGTACCTTTCCCATTTCTTGGTGTAGGCACTGATTGCTGCAAACTTCCCTGTTAACATTGCTTTTGCTGTATTCCATAGTTCTAATATGATTTATCATCCTCATTCATTTAGAAATTTTTATTTCTCTTTTGATTTCATCTATATGGCTGATGTATAAATACAGACTTTCCCTTCAAGTTACCCAAATATAAAATATTTAAATTCTGAACAAAAGGAGATATTTTCATAAAGTTATAGAATTATGTCATGACTGCACAGTCTCATTAAAACTATTTTTTTAAAGGTTTACTTATTTATTTGAAAGTCAGAATTACACAGAGAGAGGAAAGAGAAATTACAAAGAGAGAGAGAGAGTGGTCTTCCATCTAATGGTTCACTCCCCAGTAGGCCTCAATGGCTGGAGCTGTGCCGATCCAAAACTAGGAGACAAGAGCTTCTTCTGGGTCTCCCACATGGGTGCGGGGGCCCTAGGACCTGGGCCATCCTCTACTGCTTTCCCAGGTCGTAGCAGAGAGCTGGACTGGAGTTGGAGCAGCCAGGTCTTGATCCGGCACTCACAGGGGATGCTGGGATTTTAGGCCAGAGTATCAACCCATTATGCCAAAGCACTGGGCCCACATTAAGACTATTAGTTGTAAAAATAGAAGGATGTTTCTAAGCAGAATACAAAACAGCAGTATGTAATCTAATTAAGAAAAATGATGTATTATGTTAAAAGATATATAAAGGTAACATTTGTTAGGGTCATATGGAAGTGACAGAAATTTTAATGTCCTAATGATTTTTCAATAAAATGTTACAAATATGAAAAATAACAATGTGAAATTATTTTTATACAGTGTTGCATAAACATTCACCAAAATTCAATTAGTCATTGAATTACTTAATAGTATAGAATTATTTATCATTTTTTTTCTTATTATCAGTTTGTGAATGATAGAGGAGCCACAGATGTAAGCCTCTGGCCTCCAGCCGTGTGTTTCCCTCTGTCCATTGCCTGGCCAACTGATTTTTTAGATGTATTTATGGGGTCAGTGTTGCGGTGAAACAAGCAGAGCTTCTGCCTGTGATGCTGCCATCCCCTATGAGTGCCGGCTCGAGATCTGGCTGCTCCACTTCTGATCCAGTTCCCTGCTGATGCTCCTTGGAGCGCAGCAGAGGATGGCCCACATGCTTGGGGCCCTGCACCTATGTGTGAGACACAGATGGAGCTCGTTACTCCTGGCTTTGGTGTGGTCCAGCCCTGGACATTGCAGCCATTTGGAGAGTGAACCAGTGGAAGGAGAAGCTCTCCCTATCTCTGTAACTCTTTTATATGAATAAATAAATCTTTTTTTAAGATATGTATTTTTATTTAGTTATTTGAAAGGCAGAGTTACAGAGGGAGGGAGAGACAAAGAGGGAGAAAATATACACAGAAGCATATTCACTGAAGTCTATTTGTGGTAGTAAAGACACTTGCAGAATACATACTGGAAACTTGAATGTCTGTCAGTAAAGTATTTATTG
Organism: Oryctolagus cuniculus; assembly: GCF_051225735.1. Classification (NCBI taxonomy): domain Eukaryota; kingdom Metazoa; phylum Chordata; class Mammalia; order Lagomorpha; family Leporidae; genus Oryctolagus; species Oryctolagus cuniculus. The sequence goes on along the minus strand of NC_142869.1, from coordinate 179,878,111 downwards.
AATAAACTATTATATCTATAAATTGCAGTATAATAGAGAGTATCGCACATGATATTATAGAGCCACATACAGTAAATAAGCAGAAAAACATGGGGAAGGAAATATGTATAGAATGTGTTTTTCCTTGCCTAAGAAAAAGAGGGCTACTAATATCTGTGCGTTTCTATAAACAAACAATGGAGCATTAATTCATAGAGGAGTAATAAGGCAATTGTACAAATGAGACAGGGACACAAACAAAATTTTTTATGATTGTATTTTTGATTCATATGAATATTAAAATTGAATTCTAAAACAATTTCAAAAATCAAAAGTAGAATAACAAAATGAATTAACATATATGACTACTTAGTTGTATAACCATAGGGGAAGAGCTATTTTATTGGACTTCAAGGAAATGAGATTGTCTTTATATACTTAATAAAATATATCATGAGGACAAAATAAACTGAAAATGATCATCAACTGTGACAGTAGCATACTGTTTGTATTTGCATTACGATTTATGTTTTGCAGCTGTTTGTGTGTGTGTGTGTGTGAATAGATATAAGAAAATGGATCACTGTGTTAGTGTCTTAGGGAACTGGGATTTTTCATCATGTGAAAAATGAGTTACATATTTTTGAAATTAAATAAAATCTCTGTGTCCCAAATTTGAGTTTCAAGTATCTGTATGACCACCTACACATTATAAACCACCTAGCCAGAAGATATTTTTAAAGCATATGAAATAATTTTGGGTTTAGAGAAAAAGGCTCTAAATGGATTCAGAGAAAGACATTCTTTGGGTTAGTTCTCTGTACCTAAGCCGCTCTTGACATCCAACACAGCAAATGCAAAATTGATAAACAAATAAATCAAAAAGCAAAATACTAACTTGTTAAAAAATTACACTAGGGAAAAACTGATTCAACTATATGTATGACTTATCTTGAAAATCAGCTAATTTGGCCGGTGCCGCAGCTCCCTAGGCTAGTTCTCCACCTGTGGCGCCGGCACCCCAGGTTCCAATCCCGGTTGGGGCACCGGATTCTGTCCCGGTTGCTCCTCTTCCAGTCCAGCTCTCTGCTGTGGCCTGGGAAGGCAGTGGAGGATGGCCCAAGTGCTTGGGCCCTGCACCCGCATGGGAGACCAGGAGGAAGCACCTGGCTCCTGCCTTCGGATTGCCGTGGCATGACAGCTGCAGCACACCGGCTATAGAGGCCATTTGGGGGGTGAACCAATGGAAAAGGAAGACCTTTTTCTCTCTCTCTCTCTTTCTCTCTCTCTCTAACTCTGCCTGTCAAAAAAAAAAAAAAGAAAATCAGCTACTTTAAATTTTTATTTATTTCAAAGATCAACTATCTAATCTCAATCTTGAAAAAGGATGATTAGGAAAGTATTGGGAAAATTTTGAAATTAAGATTAGTTTGTTGCATCCAATGAATGATGCTTTTCATTCATTTAGAGGATGAATGTTCAGAGGTGTCTCTGACATATTCTTTCATGGGATTTTCCTCCCACTCTGGCAGGGAGGCCAGGCTATTAGCCACTTCCTTCTGGATTGGCCAGCCCCAGGCTTTAAAGAAAGGAACCAGATTCTTCTGCACTATTTCAGAAAACTTCTTCATCCATAGGTTCATCTTTCCAGCGTTGTCACTGGGATACTTGGTGATGACCTGGTAGTCAGCAAAGAGCTGGATGAATGGGTCCCACCCAAAGGCCTCCTGGAGCTGGAAAGAGAAGGACCAGGCAGAATGAAGGGTCACTAGACTTACAAAAGTCACCTCCCACCCACCACCCATGTTATATGACATGGTGATGCTTAATTATTAGCCACCTATTAATATCTCTTTCATTTTAATCAGTGATTCTGTCTCTCCATCCCTTACAGCCCATTCCAGTGGCTGGCACCATGCACTGGTCTACCACTCAGAGATGGAATTTGTGCTTGCACATTACCTGCTTTGTAGGAGGCTCCCAACAAATGCTAGTTATTTGGGGTTTTATTATTTTTCTCATTCCTAATATTAATGGTACATATAAAGATTTAAATCTGACTGAGGCTTGAATACTCTCTCATATTTTGTGGCCAAAAGATGGAAATGCATATCCAGGACTCTGGAGGTTTAGGGTTAGAAGGAGCAGATTTCTGGACCGTATTCTAAGAGAGTATGACACTGAGGAATAACAACCTTGAGAACAAAGTCAAGTGGAGTGTTCCAAATGGCACCACCACAGTTCTTTCATTCTTACTCAGTTTAGGCTATTAGAAGATGTGTAATACTAAGTATAAGCAATCGTTTATTTAAGGAGTACATTGCTAAACACCAGGGTTACAGATATGAACAAAGAAAGTAATAACTGAAGCAAAACCACGTAAGGACATGAGGGTCCTTATCATGGGGAAGGAAATAATTGTGAGAGGTCTTTAAAAGTTCATGGTAGGCTGGCGCCGCGGCTCAATATGCTAACCCTCCACCTAGCGGCGCTGGCACCCCAGGTTCCATTCCCGGTTGGGGCACCGGATTCTGTCCCGGTTGCCCCTCTTCCAGGCCAGCTCTCTGCTGTGGCCCGGGAAGGCAGTGGAGGATGACCCAAGTGCTTGGGCCTTGCACCCCATGGGAGACCAGGAGAAGCACCTGGCTCCTTGCTTCGGATCAACGCAATGCGCTGCCACAGTGCGCCAGCCGTGGCAGCCATTGGAGGGTGAACCAACGGCAAAAGGAAGACCTTTCTCTCTGTCTCTCTCTCTCACTATCCACTCTGACTGTCAAAGAAAAAAAAGTTCATGGTAAATGTGTATTAGGAAAAGTAGGCTTAAATTCCGAATTTTCTGTACCAAAATTCTCATACTGAAATCCAGGCCTTTCTGTTTGTTATTATTTGTAATGTCAGGGGAAAGCTCTTTTTGTTCTTTAACGTTAGTTTATAAATCTGTAACTGGGAGATCATGAAGATACTTGCTAAATGCATTCCACCAGGTTAGTAAGAAACGCAGAGGAAGGTTTTCAAAAAATTATGAGGCACTGTGCACGTATTACTTATTTTATAATGAAAACAAAACTCATCCAAATTTGTAATTTGTATAGGAAGATGTCATTTGAGAATCTTACTTCCCGGTCTTCCACCTACAATACCCCTTCAACATATTGATAGAATAAGGTGATACTGTGCTCAGTTAAAACGATGACTCAGGAGAAACAGGCAAAGCTATGATTCTGTCACAAGCTTGCTTAACAGAGTTAAGGAAGGATGATATATCTTTCACAATGATTCAGGCTGCAAATTTATGAGGTGGAGGAGAGGAGAGGGACATGTTTCATTATCTGTGCAATATCATTTTTAGTAGTAAAACATGAGCCACAGAGCAGCGCCACCATGCAGTGCTAGAATCCTGGGTTCAGGGTATAGAGTGCAATGTGACAAGGGAGTGAGATGTGCAGCTCGTGGGATCATCAGATGTTACAGGACTTTGGGTCCCGGTAGTCCCCACCTCCCTGCATTTGTGCTCAGTACCTGAAGATATGTTTCCAGAGCTGTCCAGGTTTCCCAGTTACTCAGAGGGGCTCCCTTATCCATGTGCATTTTGATCCTCTGCTTCCGATTTTCTGGCCTCAGAGCTTGGTGAGCCCTGTCTCTGGAGATGCCTAGAATCCCCTCATGCACATAGATAGTCCAGAGATTACAGTCGGCATCCACAGTGTGGGGATAGAACACCCACGGGGATCGCTGGAAGTTGTGGCCCACCTCATGGAGGGGACCCCAAACACCAGACCTTCTTATTCTCTTCTCATCAATGACCTCAGGCACTACTGCCAGTAGGCCCATGATGGGGTACCCAGCATGCATTAAACCTGAAGAAAGCAATAGAGTAGAAGATATGAGGTCATGTATGATGTTCTTTGTAGACGCACACATATAAATATACCCCATTGTCCCTAGGATCTGCAATATGGTGAGTAATTCTAGATTATTCAGAAGAGTATTTGACTACGCAAAACCCAAGCTTATGGCAGGTTAGTGGTCTCCTCAGGTTATCACATGAAGTTGAGCATTCTCTTCTACACTTGACCCTGAAGGACTGGTGTATGTGAAATATGACTGTGAGGATAACCATTCATTTTTTAATTTAGCTGGGTGTTATGTGTCAGTGCCCTGAGGTCTTGGGTCTTAGGAGAAAACAGTAAGATTCTCCATTCTTGAATGTAGTCTTAATCCATTTTATGGGGTCATTTTAAGATCCTGAAGATAGCAATGGGGCTCTCATTTTTTTTCAAAGCATCTAGATTTTCTCAAAAAATTTAAGATTTTTTGACTCTGCTTTAAATTACTGTGCATCCACCCACTACCACTTCTCATGGCAAACTCTGACCCCATTCAATTCTTGTATCTTCCTGAAGCCACAATTGTTTGTTCTGCACTTGGTTCATTTCACCCTACCTGTGACACCTCTCTTTTGGAAGATCTAGGTGATAATTCACTGTTTACATTGGAAAATGGTTCACAGGCTCCTAAGGATCTTCACACAGTGTTTCCTCCACTGGTCCCAGTGGTAATTCAACTCCATGTCTTCAGTTGGAAGAGAAAGTCTCAGCGCATTCCCCTAGAACACTCACCTATTGAGATCTGCACGTCAGTAACAATCCTCTCTGGCCTGCGGTAGGGGAAAGGCTCAGAGGCCAACTTGGCTGCAGCCTGCATCATCTCATCCCAGAGCCGCAGCAGAGACTCTGGATTATTTACAGACTTGAGGTTTTCAGTCGGCACCGTCAGGATGATGTTGTCTGTGGCCAGCTCGCCCCAGGGAGCTGGATTTCCTTGCAGAGAGCGCTTCCACTCCTCCTGGGATGTCTTCCCTGGAAAAAAGTTTCCATAGCCTGCTCCACTCCACTTTCCTAGGCTTCATGATAGCCCTCTGCCTTGCTGAGGGACAGCCTGGTAACTCATTAACTTTCTTGTTGCATCCTCCTCTCAAGTCCTTGACTTGCCCACTCCACCTGGGAAATCTCCCAAAGTAGTGTGTCCACATTGCCCAGCCCGCTTGCAGCCCTCCAGCCTCACCCTCTTCTTCCTCTCAGTCCCCACCCTCCTTCCCAACCAGCCCACTCTCCATCCCACACCTGCCTCTTCCCCGAGTCCCCACCTGAACTGGAACCCCCTACTCACCCAGCTTGAAGTATGGAGCCCGCACTGCCCCACTGATGGTGACCCGCACAGTGCCCAGGTTGTACTTCCGTGGCACAAGGATGTAGAGGAGGCCTCCCCAGAGCCAGGAGATGCTTTTGTTTGTTTCGTTTAAGTAGTACTGGTATGTCATCAGAGGGGGGCGGTAGTAGGTGCTCGCTGCACCTATGTCATCCGTGTGGCAGCCAATCTGTACCTGTCAGTGAGAGCCCACCAAGGGTGGAGGAAAGGGGTCATGATGGTGAGGATTGGCAGTGTGTCTGTGTTTTAGTGTCACGTGTGTTGTCCTGCCTTGCCCGAAGCATGGAGGGCAGAGAGAAGCTCCACAGAATGAGTAATGTGAGTAATGCAGGATTCACTCAGCCACTTCCACAGGGCATTCCCTAAAGACCATCATTTTTCCTTGTTCTCTATAGAATTCAGGAGTCTTCTCTTTGATTTAAACAAAGTGAGTCCCCAGGTAAATGTTGACCCAATGCAGATACTGATTATGCCTCAGGTATTTCCTGTAGGTCTGCAACCTCTCTCTGTGTCTGATAAGTAATTTCTATATCTATAATAGGGTTGTGGCTTGTTCAGCGTCTCGATCCTGTTTCAGATCCTACAGAAAGGATTAAAGGAAAAGTCTTGATATTGGATCAAAAGAAGAGAAAAGCAAGCACTTCTTGAACCTTTGTTATGCGTGAGGTTCTGCTTGGTATTACGGATTCTGCACCCCACCTGCTGCTCATAGCAAGTCTCTGCTTTGCTGAGACAAATTTCTTCATATGTAGAATGAAAGTGGCACCTGCTCTCTGTTTGGTGTTTTTGTTAGAGAATTGAAAAGAACTTACTTCAAGTAGAAGTCAACATGCTGAGGACATGGCAAAAATTAATGTCCTGGAGGGCGGAATGCCTTACCTTCAGTTTTGCAGCAACAGCGTTCTCGGGCACTGTCACTTTTGCAGTTCGTCCCTCAGGTAAGTAGAGTCCGGTGCTTACCCAGGAATCTCTGTTGTCTGGTAAGAATCATGGGAAAGGTTGAGCTCTTCCCATCTCCCTTGTCTCCATCTTGACCCAGAATCCCACAGTCCCTCCCAGAGCTATTGCATCTATAGGGCACACCTTAAAAGTTCCTAGGAAATGACATAGGTGGTTATCCTGAGGGGAGTAACTTCTGGAATGCTGCCGAATCAGCCAGCCACCATCCACATGCCCCCTTACCCAGCCCCAGCTCTGCTGTCCTCCATTCCATACCTGTGGTGATCTCAATGCTGACAGGAGATTCCGTGGAAGGGAGGGGGGAGTTATCACCAACCAAGAGAGAGATGGGCGTTCCAGATTTGAAGAGCTCTCGGGCCCAGGCTGTCAGGAGATCCTGAGGGCTGGCCCTGCTGATGGGGTTTCCTTTATCCACAGTGGGCAAGCCCTTTTGTTTGATCATTTTCAGGATGATTTGGTGCACGGACTCATAGATGGGAATCCCATTGTGTGGGATTCGAAACATATTGGAGATATCTTTTTTTAGCTTCTCCAGCCAGGTCTTCTCTAACACCTTTCCCTTGTTGAACAGCATGGATTCAAATTGGGGTAGAACTTTTCGGATGTGGTAATTCAACATCTCTGGCTTAGGGACTGGGAAGCGGCCTTTATTGCCTGACTCAATTAAAATGCCAAGACCAACACGCTTAAGGAACCTGTTACTTGGATACTGAATCATATAGTTGGAATCTGGGTTATCATAACTCCAGTACCAGGCCTGGCTGCCTATCAGTATCCCTCCACCTTCTGCAACAAAGTCCTCCACCTTCCTGGCATTCACGTTGTGGAGTGAGGCACAGCAGTAGACGCTCAAGTCGTGGGTTGGAAGGGTGGTGCTGGTCCACTCCACGTCGTGTTTTGTTAACAAGTTGCCCAAAGCTTTCACTTGTGGACTCACCCCAACCTTCCCCTTCTGCTGCCCTTTCAGCCAGCGTACAGCGTTGATCAAAAACTTTGCCATGTTGCTTTCAAATACCATGCTCTCATGGCCACACAGCACCACACGACCATGGCCATAGCGGGCAGCTGCTAGAAAGCAGTTTAGAGAGCTGTCCAGCCCCAGGGGAAAGGCCAGGGGCCCGTGCACCAGCAGGTATGAGGGGATTCCCCCTCTGTTGAGGTCCAGTTCCGTGATGCCTTCCAGGAGCTGCTTCTGATCCTGCCTGAAGTTCTCCCCGCACCTGCAAAAGAGACATTTCCCGTGTTAGTGGCCTTTGGAGAGGTGAGTGTAGAAAAGTGCAGAAGAGAGCACCGAAAACCTGAGCTCATATAGTAGAAAACATCAAAGAGGAAGCTCAGGAGATTGATATTTAAATTTTACTAGTTGTTGCTTATTCTCCAATAATTTCCATTTTACACATAACTCTGTCCCAGATCTCAATATGTTTAAAACAATCTAGATAAATAGACTCAATAGTTTAATCTTTAGATATTGGTGGCCCAAAATACACAAGAATGTTTTGAAAATGTTAAGTGATTTAACATGTCAATGTGGAGATGAGTTTGTTTTCTCAGTTATCAAAACTCATTCCAAAGCTGCAGCAACAAGAGCAGCTGGGTTGATGGAGAATTACACAAATAGACCAGTACTTCAGTGGAGAGAGTTGTAAAACAATTGCATACACATAAGGAAACTTATGTGGAAAAATACGCTTTAAAATTAGTGAGGAAAAATATTGATTTTTCAATAACTTGTGCTGTAATAATTGACCATACATTTGTTAAAATCTATGTGATTTATGGAAAATAGCTATTGCATTAAATATGTAAATATAAGTCATCCAACAATTAAAGTACTAGAAGAAACTTAGGAAAATTCTGTAAGAAATTTGTAATGAGAAAAGATTTTCTAAACAATAAAAAATATGGGGCAGGCACCGTGGCATGCCAGGTACAGCCGCTGCCTGCAGTGCTGGCATCCCATATGGGCACTGGTTTCAGTCCTGGCTGCTCCACTTCCGATCCAGCTCTCTGCTATGGCCTGGGGAAGCAGTGGAAGATGGCTCCAGTCTTTGGGCCCCTGCACCCACATGGGAGACCTGGAGGAAGCTCCTATCTCGTGGCTTTGGATTTGCACAGCTCCAGCCGTTGTGGCCATCTTGGGGAGTGAACCGTTGGATTGAAGACTTCCCTCTCTATCTACCTCTGCCTCATTGTAGCTCTGCCTTTCAAATGGATAGAAGAATCTTTAAACAAATGTTATGAAGGAAAAAGATGGACAAGTTGAATCAAAACAGATATAAAACATATGCAAAACCAAAAACAAAGTTAACAATTAATGGAAGGAGACACATTTGCAACATGTTCTTCAAAACTGTTCATGTAAAATCTGTATTTTTAAAAAATTATGCGTGAGTACAAAAAAATTTTGTACCATGATAAAGTCATATCTTAATTCTATTTTCCAGAAAAGTTTTGAACTATCTTTATATAGGATAGTAATAGAACTTAATAATCCATAAGAAAAAGGTGAAAGCTAAATACAAAAAAAAGATAAAGGACACAAACATTTTAAGATGAAACATAAATGACCAAAAACATGTAAAAATGCCCTGTGCCTTTAAATCAGAGAAATAGAAATCAAATGATATTTTCACATTCCATATTGAAAAAGTATTAAACATAAATTCATAATGTTTAGTATTAGCCATGGCCTGGAGGTATTGTTTTGGTAAGAGTGCCATTTTGTACAACATTCTAACTAACAATTTGTCATTATCATTCACTTCAGGAGCAAATTTTTTGAACTAGCTACACATCTTTTTGGAACTGTATGTTCAAACACTCTAGAACTTGTATGGAATAACATGTAACTATGTAAATTTTGAACTTTCAATAACAACAAATGTCTATGTGTGCCAAAGAATAAGGCAAATACCTGTGTACAGGACACTTAGGGAAATACCAAGAACTTTCATGTGCTAGCTTGTGATTCAAATCTGAGAGGTTGCAGTTCATTTAAGCCAATGTTTTTGTCTTATTTTTCTCTAATCTTTACAGAGAAAAGGGATTCTTCTCCACTTTGGATGGAGAATTATGAGTCTTACCTTGACCTTTTTACCATAAAATTTTTCCATTTCAATTTAAAGAAAACCCTCCTCCCGATGGTTCCTGGGGAGAGAAGGTCCTGATGTGCACCTGTATACTATGAGTGTTGCATTTTTCCTGATGTTGCCAGAACACACACCCTCAATTTCATTCACTCATTAATTGAGTGTTTATTAAGCACCTACCACGTCAGGTATTGCACTGTGTGTTAGTAATATGATATCAAGCAAAACAGAAATTTCTTTTCTTCCATGAACATTGTAGACTTGTTCCCTTTCTACCAGTGTCTTTCTGAGACTGAATCTAGGGGAATAACAGGATGTGAACCAAAAAGTATACCCTACATTCTAAGTACTTAATACTCAAGCCATAATAGAGAGTGAGCAAGCATACTGATCCTTGACAAACACAGGTCATTTTTATGCTTGTGTTTGTAGTTTGTAGCGATCCTGTTTCATAGTGGCCATTTTCTCCTCTGCAAGACTGAAAGCTCTTAAAAATGGGGGACAAGCCTGCTTTTTAACTTGGATCAGACTTCCCTTATAAGAATCATCACTCACGTGACATGGAATGAGATGGTTGGCACTGTCTCAGAGACAACCCACTGCCTTCTGTCCACACTGGAGTCTGTGAAGTACACGCCAGCCACGCTTGTCACCCGGTTTCCAGGGAACTCAGAGAGCACCTTATCACTGCCATGCTTCTCAACCCAACTCTGGGCATGACCCCCGATGAGCAGGCCCCCTCCTCGTTTTACAAACTGGATCAGCTTCTCAGTCATGCTGTCATCATAGGCATTGGTGCAGTAAACCCCCATGGACTCGCCTGGTTCCAACTGAACCCGTGCCTTAACCCCAGCATCCTGCAAGAGTTTTACTAGTGATTCCAGGGAGGGGTTCACTCCAATGGAGGCTTCAGGGGAGGGACAGAGCCAGGACACAACATTGACAAGAAATGGAGCCAAGGGAGCATGAATCAGGTACTCCTCATGGGCCACCACCACGAGGCGGCCTTGGCCAAAGGAGGAGGCAGCAATGACCACACGGCCCTCCTCATTCACCATCACTGGGAAGGTGGCTTCTCCAATGAGAAGGAGTTCAGAAGGGAGGGGCTCTGGGGGGATATTCCAGCTTCTCACTCCATTCACAAGGACCTGAAAGGCAGCAGCAGGAGTGGTTGCCATGGTCTTCCAGGTTCTGCAAGGAAAGCAAAGACTAAGGATGGTCAACACATCAAAAAGTGAATAAAACAAGAGTTCACGTCTTTTCCGTAGTGGCTTGCCCAGTAGTGCCTATAGAAATTCTCATGTAATATATAGTAACCTCTCCATTCATTTTTCAAGCTCTAGAATTATATTCCCTTCCATGGATGCTTCATATTCACCAACCCAAATCTTCTCCATTGCTCTGTCCTCCACTGGCTATGCCTTCTTCTCCATGGACCTCCCTGCTGCATATCAGAGAGTGCATTTGCACTTGTCCTGCATTTCTAACAGCTATAATTGATCCCAGTTGTTTATTGCTGGCCTAGACTTCCCTAATGGGCATAAATCCTTTATTTTGATCAGAATGTGGAATATTACAGTAGCAGCTGTCTCTCTCTGGAGGAAACTGAACTTTGCCTCCTCAGTGTTTATTCTTTGAGAAAATATTCAAGCTTCCATTTCCCATTTGTATAGGGAACATACTCTAAACCTCCAAGGGGTTTCATGTGAAGATGGACAGAATTAACACAGGCCAAAGTTTGCTCTGAGATTGGCACCTTATGATATCAGAATAGAATTATTGCACTTTATCATTCCTATTGATTTCTCAGAAGAATAGAGGACATTATAGGCTGAGAATCATGATTGTTTTTCTCCTCCCTCCTCTTGGAATACCCATTTTTCGTAAAGTTTGTCCAGTATCTTTGGTTTCTGTTCATATTGTCATTAAGCAGGCTCAGGATCTAGGTGCTGCATGCTTAGGCTAAATCATTCTGGAATCCTCAATTCTCCCATTAACACTCTTGAAGAGAAAACCACAAAGCTTTGCCACAAGTGAAGATGAGCCCCTCTTTCAGCCTGGTGGTAGAGATTTGGGATCAGAGTCTTTTCCACTCCTCTTTTATTAGCTCTCTAAATAAAGGCTCTGTTCTATTGGAAATCAGAGCAGGACTTACAGTTTTAGTCTCTGTGAGGTTATCTTCTATATATTTCTATGCTTTCCCTCCCTTACCTTTTGCTAACTCTCATTACTAAAACTGTAAATATCTAGAAGAAGGCACATGAAGCAGTTTCTGTGTTTATTTTGAAGACGTAGTCTCTTTTGGAGAAGGTGTGAGCATGAAGCACAGTCTGGTCCATTTTGAGGCCCAGAAGTGGGGGAGTGTACCATTGAGAAGCAGCTCTGCTGACTCGGTGATCTGACCCAACAGCACCTTTCCAACTCCTGAGGTTGATGATGACAGGAGAGAATGCAAACTTGCTTTTGACAAGCAAGAGGACTAGGCAAGTTGTTCTAATTTCAGTGCTAACCTAGTCTCAGTGAGCTAGAGTGGGTGATTGTTTTTCCAGTTAAGGAATCTGGTTACTTCTCTGCAAATGTCCTCATTAAGGTGGGAAGGCATGTTCTGGGGGTGACACTAGAAAAGTCTGTGTACTCCAAATAGAAAACCTAGATCCAGACACCAGAGACCCCTTCCCAGCACGGTTGTCCTAGCTTAAGGTAGCAGCAGAGACACCAGACATCAATGAACCATGGTTTTTCAAAATGTGGACATCTCAGCTGCCAGGCAGTCTGGGCCAGGGACCAGAGGAGCCGTAGGAACTACAGCAAAACTCTTAGGTGGGATTGAAGGATCTCCAGGGATTAGCGGACAGTGATTTTCCTGCTGGTTCAAGAGCAAGTAGTAGTAGAATTGCTTTGGTTGAAGCAGATATGCTATGTGACATTTCTTTCCCTCTGGAGGATGTAGAATAAAGTTCATGAGAACAAAGTTGTGCTCCTTGACACTCTGTGAGCCAACTGAATGATGTTGTAGCCACAAAGCCTGAACAGAGAGTCCTCTCCAGTATTCCATATGTAATTAAAATGCAAACTGTGGACTAAATAGAAAAGCAATACAAACATACTGCATCCCTGAATCTCTAGCTACTTCTGAGAGTAAATCACATGAAATTAAACTCTTTGTGTGATATGACCTAAGGAGCACACACTGGGCATGAACAAAAGAGAGAACCAGATACAAAGAAAACCAAGAACCAATGAGACAAACAGCGAGGGATCACTGCTTATGCAGTCTCTTCCCCAGGGCTCAAGGCAAGGCCATTCACTATGTCTTTCACAAGTGAAAGAACTCAATAGCTCACATACCTTCCATGGAATGCAATTTGAAAGTTTGAAGACTGATTGTCAACTCTGAGTCTCAGGTTGAATTGTGATTCCCAATACTACATTATTGAGAGCAGGAGGGGTCTTTGAGAGCCAATTATGTCCCAATAACAATTAATGCCTTTCTCAGAGTCCTGGCGAGTCTTGTTCTACTGGGACTGGATTAATTATTGAGAGCAGATTTCCATCAAGCAGGTCCTCTCCTCCTGATCTCTCTGTGCACACTAGTCAACATTCCATCTTTTCCACAGAAGGTCAAATAGCATGTGGCCCCTATTAGCTGGGCCACCCAACTTTGAACTTTGTAGCCTCAAAAACTGGGGGCTTACAGAAACCTCTTTTCTACATAAATAGCCTGGGAATCTTGTTATAGCTATAGAAAACAGACTAAGAAACCCTGTTGCTACAAGCCCTTGGCACCCAACTCCCAGCTCCTTACATAAGGAGAGGGCTCTACTAACATCTCCCACACTCTGTCCATGCTACGTAGTGGGAAACTCACCTTCTGTTCACAGTCAGAGCAGCTCACCAGGACGTCTCCAGATATGGCTCAGGTCTTCTTGCAGGGAGCGAGATGTCTGCAGAATGCATGTGTGGATTGTCTACAGGCCTTATTTTAGGGAAGACAGTGAGATTATCTTTCAGTATATCCTTCTTCCTGCTTCCTTTTGGGAGGGTGGGGCTTGGTTGGGAGACTTCCTTGAATACTGAAGGACACTCCAGTGGTGCTTGTTAAAAAACATTATGTAATTTCATTTCTCTGTATTTTGAATAAGAGTGTCATATCTAAAAGGGTCACAATTTTTAAATTTTTAATGATTTAAAATGGAATATCAAATAAAAGATCATTTTTTGCCCTGTGTTGTAATTATTTTGCAAAATTGAAGTATATATGCTTTAATTTCTGGGAGCAGCATGTGTGTGAGTTAATGGGATGTGTTTCACCTTATGATACCTTTGAATTTCTAAGTGGTCTTCTTGTAATGAATTCTGGGCAGCTCTTTCAGGGTCTGGTGTGTAACCCAGACTTCAGTGATTTAGACCCTAAGATCTTCCCAGGCCCTTCCAGTGCTCTCCAGGTGTCTGCTTTATGCTGTGCAGGAGGGTATTGCCCTGTGGTTAGCAAGGGGTCATCACAGTCATGACAAATCTTCTGTCACATTAAGTGGGAGCCATGGATAAATGTTAATAGCATAGGCATTAACAAAATGAGCAAAAGCAGTGAGGTCTGCAATCATTCTGGGCTGGTTCCTCAAGAGAGGGTCCTTGGAGGAGGCTCATTCGCTAGGCTCTCATCTTGGCTTTGATCCTGGGATGGGAAATTGGAATGTTGCTACTGGCTAGATAGAGCTGGACTGGACGTGATGAGTTGGACGACTTTCTCTCTGGTGAGAGTCACAAAGTCATGGACCCTGTTGTGGAGTAATGCAAGCTACCGTTGTGATCTTGCTCAGGTGGCTGGTGTCAGTGCTGGTTATTTGAGTAAAGTTCTAATTCTAAAGGTCAATTCATCAAGACTTGCATTTTCAATTTCCATCCACTTTTCGCTTTGATCCATTCATTAGTTCATAGACAGTGTGCCTAGTGGTTAACTTGATTAATGAATGTTTTCCTCTTAGCTATTTGTATGATATTAAGCACACAAGGTTTATGAAGATATCTGTTAAGTTTTCATTAGTGTGCTTTTGAATTGATGACAACATCTGGAAAAGTTTTTGATAGTTCTTTTCTCTAAAGACTGTCTACTGTAGGACGAGGTCATAGTAAGAATTAAACCCTCTTCTTGAGTAAATATGGAAGGAAGATTTACTGCTGGAAAGTGCACATCCGTGAAAGTTAGTATTAGAGAAAAAGAAAAAGGACTGATAGTAAGTGGAGCTGAACATCATCTTAGGAAAATAGTAGTAGCATAATACATCCGCCCAAAAGGTGAGGAATGAAAAGATGAAGCTAAGTTTAGATATTGTTTAAATTTAAAGAAAGTGGAAATGCACAAACTCAAAACAGGTTTTTTGAAAAGACAAACTTCTGATGAGTTTGGTCAAGGGGAAAAAAAGGTTTGAGAGAAGAAACACATATCTAATACCAGGAATGCAGGAAGAAGAAAATGACACAATACAGTGATTAAATAATAATGCAAGGGTGCTATAAACACTAAGCTGCTACATTTAAAAATTCAGATGAAAATAGAGTATGGAAAAGTATAACTTTCCAAACTGAACTGGGAAGAAAGTTAAATGAAAATTCTGTGACTACCAATAATATATTATCAGTAAATACAATAAATCTCTCCCATAAAAAATCTGAGACACAATGTCTGATGAGATTTTTTCCTAATATTCAAGGAACAAATAATTTCATTCTTCTGAGATGCTTCCAAAGCAAGTAAAAAGATGGAAGGCTAAATAACATCTTATGAAAAAGGATGTGACTTTCGTTTCCATACAAGACAAGGATACTAAAAAGGAAAACTACAGGACAGTCTAATCCATAAACGTAGCTGTGAAAAGCCCAAGAACAAAACAATGCTGCATTCATAAACCATATCATTTTTTGTATCGTAAAGTGCATGACTAGTTGGGTTACTACCCTGACTCAATATTTGTTTAACATTAGAATGACTTCATAATGTTAATAGATTAAAGAAGAAAAATCATGATCATTTCAGTAGCTGAACCAATGCTTTTTATTAAACCCAATGTTTATTGAAAAAAGTTAGAAAATAAAAAATGAAACAAACTTTCCTGGGTGATAATGAATATCCGATGTTATGTATCATAATTCAATAATGAAATGTGTGCAGTGTTACCACGTTTTAAAAATCTATTTTAATTTTTGAATATTTAAGCACATAATTTATTTTTCATGTCTTTGTAAGAGTGAGGGATAGAGACAGAGATATTCCATCCTCTAATTAACACCCCATGTGCCTGCAATGACTGGGACTGGGACAGGTGAAAGCCATGAGATGAAAAAATCAACCTGGTTCTCCCATGTGCTTAGCAGGGGCCCAAGTTCTTGAGCTATAACTTGCTGCCAATTAGGGTGTTCATTAGCAGAAAGCTAGAATCAGAGGCAGAGCTTGGACATGAACCCAGGCACTCTGAGATTGGATACCACTGTTCTAATTGGTGTCTCAGTGGCTGCTCCAAATGCTTGCCCCTAGTTTTATTAATTCACACATAGTAACTGCACTTACTTATGAGGCTCATGGTGATACTGCAATGTATGCATACAATGTGCAATAATCATATAGGGTAAGTGGCATATCTATCATCTCAAACATTTGGAAGCATTCAAAATTCTTTCTACAATTTTTACTATTTTGAAATGTTGAATTAATTGTTGTCAACCATAGTTATCCCATTGTGATATAGAACATTATAAGTTCTTTATTCTGTCCAACTGGCACTTTATACTATTTTTTTGAAGGTTTGTTTTATTTATTTAAAAGGCAGAGTTACGGAGAAGCAGAGGCAGAGAGGGAGAGAGAGAGAGAGAGGGAGAGGGAGAGAGAAAGACTGACTTCCATCCACTGGTTCACTCCTCAGATGGCCACAGCAGCCAAATCTGCACAGATCTGAAGCCAGGAGCCACGAGCTTCTTCCAGGTCTCCCAAGTGGGTGCAGGAGCTCAAGTGTCTGGACCATCTTCTACTGCTTTCCCAGGCCATAGCAAAGAGCTGGATCAGAAGTGTAGCAGTGAGACTCAAACCGGTGCCCATATGGGATGCCAGCACTGCAGGTGATTGCCTTACCTGCTATGCCGCAACACTGGCCCCACCTTATACTCTTTAGCCATTGTCTCTCCTCCCCTCCCATCCCCTGTACCCATACTGTACTTGTATGACATATATTTTTATGTTCCACATACTAGTGAAAGCATGTGGTATTTGTCCTTCTGCACCTGACTTGTTTCTTTTTTTAAAGATTTATTTATTTTACTTGAAAGTTAGAGTTACACAGAGAGAGAAGGAGAGGCAGAGAGAGAGAGAGAGGTCTTCCATCCACTTGTTCACTCCCCAATGGACCACAACGGCTAGAGCTGCACTGATCAGAAGCCAGGAGCTTCTTCCAGGTCTCCTACGTGGGTGCAGGGGCCCAAGGACTTTGGCCATCTGCTGCTGCTTTCCCAGGCCACAGCAGAGAGCTGGATAGGAAGTGGAGCAGCTGGAACTCGAACCAGCACCGATATGGGATGCCAGCACTGCAGGTGGCGGCTTTACCCACTATGCCACAGCACCTGCCCCAACACCTGACTTGTTTCAGTTAACATTGTGACCTCTGGTTCCTTAAATGTTGCCACAAATGACAAAATTCTTTCTTTTTAAGACCAACTGCTATTCCATTATGTATGTATACCACAATCTATTTATCCAATCTAGCTTGATTCCATACATTGGCTATTGTGAACAGTTCTTCAGTAATCATTTTAGTGCAGATATCCCTTTGACATGCTACTTTTAAATCCTTTGGCTATACACCCAGGAATGGAATTGTTGTATCCCTTCTTAATAGTATTTCTAGTTTTTGGGTGAAACTCTACAATTTTCTGTAATGACTCTGTAATTGAAATCTTATCAACAGTGTATTAGATTTCTTTCTCCATATCCATATCAGCATTTGCTGTTTTTTGTCTTTCTGATTAAAACCATTCTAACTGGAGAGAGATACCACATGATCATACTGATGTACATTTCTGAGGATTAAAGATTTTGAGAAAATCTGCATGTACCTGTTGGACCTTTGCATATCTTCTTTAGAGATATGTCTAATACAGGTGACTTCTTCATTTTTTCATTGTATTTTTTCTGTTGATTTAGTTTCTAGCATATTCTGGATATTAATCTCTTTTTTGGTTAAACAGTTTGCCAATGTCTTCTTCAATTCTGTTGGTGGCCTCTTAATTCTGTTGACTGTGCATAAGCTTGTTAGTTTGATATAATTCCATTTGTCCGTTTTTGCTTTTGTTGCCTGTTGTTTGAGGGTTGTATCCAAACAATCTTTGCCCAGACCAGTGTCCTCAAGCACTTATCCTAGGTTTGCTTCAAGCAGTTGCACAGTTTCAGATCTTACATTTATGACTTTGTTCCTTCTTTGACTTGAGTGTTGCAGATGGTGAGAAATGTGTGTGTGTGTGTGTGTGTGGGTAGGGGGTGTCCTTGTTTCATAGTATTGTATGTGGATATCCAATTTGTCCAGAACAAATTACTGAAGAATTTTTTGTACAATGTGTGTTCTTGCTGCCTTCATTCACTGTTCTGTTTCATTGATCTATGTGTTGCTTTTTATGCCACAATTATGCTCTTTTGTTTACTTTTACTTTGCCATATGTTTTGACGTCAGTTATTATAAAATCTCCTGCTTTGTTCTTTTTGCCCAGAATTGGTTTGACTACTTGTGGTCTTTTAGTAAGGTGTTTTCAATTTCTGTGAAGAATGTCATTATTATCTTCATGGATATTGCATTGAATCTTTAGATTAATTTGGGTATAATGGGAATGGGCATTTTGGCAATAATAATTCTTCGAATTCACAAACATGGAATGTCTCTCCAATGTCTTCCTTCAGTGCTTTGTAATTTTCACTGTAGAGACCATTTACTTCCTTAAATTTATTTCTGATATTTAATTTTAGCTTATGTAGTTATTGTGAAAGTGTTTGCTTTGTTGATTTCTTTCTCAGCAATTTCTTTATCAGAGTATAAAAAAGCCACTGAATTTTGTACATAAATTTTGTTTCCTGCTACCTTATGAAATTTATTCATCAGATCTGTCTTTTGTTGGAGCCTTTTTTTTCTATGTGCAAATCATGTCATCTGCAGTGAATAATTTGTTCTTTATTCTGATTTGCTTGTGCTTAATTTCTCTTGTCTTCCTGCTCAAGGATATGCAATATGATATTGGCTAAAAGTGGTGAATGTGAACACCCTTGACTTCTTCATTATCTTAGAGGAAATAATTTCAGTCTTTCCTTCTTTAGTATGATGTTGGCTATGGGTTCCCATAGGTAGCCTTTATCGTTTTAAGGTGTGTTTTTTCTACACCTAATATTTTTAAGCTTTTTCCCCAAAAAGTATTCATCTTTTGAGTTCTCACGTATTTTTGGATGATTCATATTGTCTGTGTTAATATGATGTATTGCATTTAGTGATTTGCATATGGCAGATAGCTGTTGTATCACTGAAACAAATCCCCCTCGATCGTAGTGTGTAAGTTGGAATTGACTTACTAGTATTTTGTTCAAAATTTTTGCATCTATATTCATCGGGAATATTGGTCTGTAGTGTGTGTGTGTGTGTGTGTGTGTGTGTGTTTGGTTTTGGTAACAGGGTATTTCTGACTTGGCAGGATGAATTTTTAAGGGTTCCTTCCCTTTCAATACTTCAGACTAGTTAGAGAAAAATTGGTGCAGGGCCAATTTTGTTGCACAGCATGCTAAGCCACTGCTTGTGATGCTGTCATCCAGCTGATTCAAGTTCTGGCTGTTCCACTTCTAATCCAGACCCCTGCTTCTGTGCCTAGAAAAAGCAGAGGATGGTCCAAGTATTTGGGACTCTGTCACACACATTGGAGACCTGGATGGAGTTCTGGACTCTGGGTTTTGGCCAAGTCCAGTACCAGCATTTGTGACCATTTAGGTAGTGAAACAAATGGACTATCTCTTTTTTTTTTTTTTTTTTTGACAGGCAGAGTGGACAGTGAGAGAGAGAGACAGAGAGAAAGGTCTTCCTTTGCCGTTGGTTCACCCTCCAATGGCCACCGCAGCCGGCGCACTGCGGCCGGCGCACCGGGCTGATCCGATGGCAGGAGCCAGGTGCTTCTCCTGGTCTCTCGTGGGGTGCAGGGCCCAAGTACTTGGACCATCCTCCACTGCACTCCCTGGCCACAGCAGAGAGCTGCCCTGGAAGAGGGGCAACCGGACAGAATCCGGCGCCCCGACCGGGACTAGAACCCGCTGTGCCAGCTCCGCAAGGTGGAGGATTAGCCTAGTGAGCCGCGGCGCCAGCCAGGACTATCTCTTTCTTTCTATATTTTCCTCTGTCTATTGCTCTGTCTTTTAAACAAATATATCTTTTTAAAAATAGGATAATTAGTGTAAGTTATTTAAAATGTTAATAAAACGAGCAGTGAAGCCATCCAGTTCTGGGCTTTTCTTTGTTGGGAGTCTTTGTTATTGATTCAATCTTGTTACTTGTTACTGGCATTTTCAGGTTTTCTATGTCTTTGTGGCTTAACTTTGGTGAGTTAGATGTGACCACAAATCTATCCATTTTCTTTGGATTTCCCATATACAGCCTATATCTTGTAATTTAAGTAGCACATACTTAGCTGTCTTAGGGATATTAAGGCAGCTGGAAGACAGTGGTATTTTTGTTGTTAATTTTCCCCTTCCACCATATAAAAAATTAGATTTCTTCAGATTATTCTTCATTTAATACCAATATTGGCCGGCGCCACGGCTCACTAGCCTAATCCTCCACCTTGCGGCTCCAGCACAGCGGGTTCTAGTCCCGGTCGGGTAGCCGGATTCTGTCCCGGTTGCCCCTCTTCCAGGCCAGCTCTCTGCTATGGCCCGGGAGTGCAGTGGAGGATGGCCCAAGTCCTTGGGCCCTGCACCCCATGGGAGACCAGGAGAAACACCTGGCTCCTGCCATCGGATCAGCGTGGTGCGCCGGCCACAGCGCGCCAGCCGCGGCGGCCCTTGGAGGGTGAACCAACGACAAAAGGAAGACCTTTCTCTCTGTCTCTCTCTCTCACTCTCCACTCTGCCTGTCAAAAAAAAAAAAAAAACAATAATTAAAGCAGTTTTATAAATTTGTGGGAAGACTAGAAAAAAATAGAAGGCCAGCGCTGGGGCTCACTAGGCTAATCCTCTGCCTGCGCCTGCACACCGGGTTCTAGTCCTGGTTGGGGTGCTGGTTTCTGTCCCGGTTGCTCCTCTTCCAGTCCAGCTCTCTGCTGTGGCCTGGGAAGGCACTGGAGGATGGCCCAAGTGCTTGGGCCCTGCACCCGCATGGGAGACCAGGAGGAAGCACCTTGCTCCTAGCTTCGGATCAGCACAGTGGGCTGGCCACAACACGCCAGCTGTAGCGGCCACTTGGGGTTGAACCAATGGAAAAAAAAGGAAGACCTTCCTCTCTGTCTCTCTCTCTCTGAATCCTCAGAATAAGTTCATGAATACTCCCTGACGTGAAACATTTTTATTAAGATTTATTTATATTTAGAGAGAGAGAGAGAGAGATTTTTTTTTTTTGCTTTCAAACTTTTATTTAATGAATATAAATTTCCAAAGTACAGCTTATGGATTACAATGGCTTCCCCCCATAACGTCCCTCCCACCCGCAACCTCCCCTTTCCCACTCCCTCTCCCCTTCCATTCACATCAAGATTCATTTTCATTTCTCTTTATATACAGAAGATCAGTTTAGCATACATTAAGTAAAGATTTCAACAGTTTGCTCCCACACAGAAACATAAAGTGAAAAATACTGTTTGAGTACTAGTTATAGCATTAAATCTCAATGTGCAGCACACTAAGGACAAAGATCCTACATGAGGAGTAAGTGCATTGTGACTACTGTTGTTGACTTAACAAATTGACACTCTTGTTTATGGCATCAGTAATCACCCTAGGCTCTTGTCATGAGCTGCCAAGGCTATGGAAGCCCCCTGAGTTCACTGACTCTGATCATATTTAGACAAGGCATTGTCAAAGTGGAAATTCTCTCCTCCTTTCAGAGAAAGGTACCTCCTTCTTTGATGATCCATTCTTTCCACTGGGATCTCACTCACAGAGATCTTTCATTTAGGTTTTTTTTTTTTTCCCAGAGTGTCTTGGCTTTCCATGCCTGAAATACTCTCATGGGCTTTTCAGCCGGATATGCATGCCTTAAGGGCTGATTCTGAGGCCAGAGTGTTGTTTAGGACATCTGCCATTCTATGGGTGAGAGAGATATTTTTCTGTTCTGCTTCTCTTCCCAAATTCCCACAGCAGCCAGTATTTGGCCAGACCAAGCCTGGAGCCAGAAATACCATTCAGATCTGCAGTGGAGGTTGTTGGATCAAGTACATGAGTCAAAATCTACTTCTTCCCAGAATGTGCAACAGCAGAAAGTTGCACTCTGATATGGGATACTGGTACCCCAGGAAACTGCTTACCCTGTTCACCACCATTTCTTCTCTCCTCAACTGTCTCTATATGGGAATTTCACTCAAATTCTTTGTATTCTAAATCTCTGCATCGAGAGCTCATTTTTAATTTCAATTCCATTTTTTAATCTTTCTCATATTTTTAACTATCCTGTTCTGCTGACTCATGGTGGGCCCAATCTGGAGGGTGGTGGAGGATTCGGGGAGCTCCAGGGAGTCAAGATGTTGCAAGACTGTGTGTCTCCCAGCAGCTCACCCCGAATTTCTGCTCCTGCATGTAGATGTGTTTTCAGAGAGGTCCACATATTCCACTCACACAGGATGTACTTTAATTCTCTTCTCATTCAGGAAGGCTCAGAGCAGGGTGGGCCCGAGCCCTGGGCATCCCCTGCACTGCCTCATGCATCAGACCAACCAGAGGCTGCTTGTGGTCTCTGAGGTCTGTGAGGAGAACTGCCAGCCATGCCGTTGCTGGTTGTGGCCCAGCTCGTGGATGGCTCCCCACAGACCTTTGCTTCTCATTCCTGACTCATTAATGAGCTCCTGCACTGACTCCAGGTGGCACATGATAGGGTATCCTGAGTGCATCCAGCCTAGAGGGCCAGAAGGAAGACACAGGACATGAAAAGTGGGTTCCACCCCAATGCCCTCCATCTGTCACTATTGTAGAACTTTTCCTCTCCATCTTGGATGCCCCCAGTAATTGCAGCATGTCCACACTGATTGGAAAATAGTCTGCTTCCTCGACTTGGGCAGAGCCTGAACAGTACTCACCCCTTCCCAGCCTTCTGCTTTGAGTGACACCCTGCTCCTCAGCCTGGCCCTGAGCATGTGAGTGCACTTCCCCTCTCATCCTTGCTGCAGCTCAGTGCTTCATTTTGCTGTCAGCCTCCTCTTCTGCATGCAGGTCTGTGACATGATGTCCTGTTCCTGGACTAAGATCCTGTGGCTAGGGCTGTGCCATTTTTATTCCTCCCAGTTAAACCACAGCTATGCAGGTTTACCTCTACTATGGAGATGCATGTCTTTTTTAAAAGATAATTTGAACTCTGACTCTTGTTTGAATAAATTGATTTATGTGGTATACTCTCCTAGAAAGATCCTTCATTGCAATATAGGAACTCCTAGCAGCAATATGCCTGAGATTATCTATTATCCTATGAAATCCCTCCTAGTGAATATAAACAGTGTAAACATCTTTCATGTTTTCATGGTCCATGTCTAATATGTCTTTCCCCCTTACTCTACTAATAAAATTATTTTTCACATAACTTGCACATTTAAAGAAGGTAAAATTATACATAAAAGATGTACACCGACTGAAGCACCCACCAGCTGAGATCTGCATGTTGCTGACAACCCCCTTGGATCTGTGGAAAGGGAAAGCCTTGGCCTGGGTGGCTACAGCTTGCATCATCTCGAGAATCTGAGAGATCTAGCAGAGGCTCGGGGTCTTCCCGGTCTTGGAGCTCTGCAGTTGGTACAAGAAGGATGATGTTGTCTGTGACCAACTCTCCCCAGGAGGCAGGTTCCACTGGACAGCACCTCCACTCCTTGGCTGTCTTAGCTGATGATAAGTACCATGGAACCTGCCACCCACTTCCCCAACTTCTCTTGGATTGAAAAAAATACAACCTGGGCTCCAGAAGGAGAACACTGAAACAATGAACTGCTATCACAGGGGAATCCACCAGTGAATAAAGGACAGGCTTCCAGCCCTTCTCCCTGTTCTGCCCTGAAGTCTCCGTGGTCAGGCGTGTTGCTTATCTCCTCTGACAGATCTTTCTTCCTCTCATAACTGATCCTTATCCTTCTCTGCTTTAGCAACCAGCCCAGAGTTACGACGGCATCCACAGGTCCCTCTCTTATCTGAAATCTCTGTCCTCTCACTGGGTTTTTAGTATGGGGCAGGGATAGCCCTTGTGATGGTCACAGACATGGGGCTGAGTCAGCTGCCCTTGGGCACAATGACATAGAGGAGGTCACCACCGTGACTGCTGACTAACTGCTTGGTTCTGTCCATGCATCATTGGTGAGAATACCATCAGGGCTTATGACAGCTTGTTGGCTTGGTCAGGTTATTATTATGGAAGCCAGGAGCTTCTTCTGGGTCTTCCCACATGGGTGTAGGAGCGCTAGGACTTGGGACATCTTTTACTGCTTTTCCAGACCATAGAAGAGAGCTGAATCGGAAGTGGAGCATCCAGGACTCAAATTGGCACCCATATGAGATGCTGGCACTACAGGCAGCAGCTTTACCAGATACAGCACAGCGCCTGTCCCCAAAACTTTTACTATTAAGTCTCATAATACAACTCTTTGAGGACAGAGGTCCTGCATGGGAAGTTAGTGCCCAGTGACTCCTGTTGTTAATTTAACAATTAACACTCTTACGTATGATGTCAATGATCACCTGAGGCTCTTGACATGAGCTGCCTAGGCTATGGAAGCCTTTTGAATCCACAAACTCCATCAGTATTTAGACAAGTCCATATGCAAAGTGGAAGTTCTCTCCTCCCTTCAGAGAAAAGTATATCCTTCTTTGGTGGCCACTTCTTTCCACTTGGGTCTTACCCACAGAGGTCCTTCATGTAGAACATTGTTTTTTGCCACAGTATCTTGGCTTTCCATGCACAAAATGCTCCCTTGGGCTTTTTAGCCAGACCAAAATGCTTTCAGGGTTGATTCTGAGATCAGAGTGCTACTTAAAGGTGATTGTCATTCTGTGTGTGTGCTGTATGGACTGCTTCCCATGTTGGAGCATTTGCTCCTTTTTAAATCTATCTATTATAATTACCAGACACTTATATCATCACTTTAACACTTAATCCCATCCATATGATCTCTATAACACTTAAAATGCTATTTTTACCACTGAGCTTAAGGAGATTTGGGGTTCCATGGCAAGTTTTTAAACTGAGCCCTTTGAAGTAAGTCCACAGGAATGTATACAGAACTATACAGCTTCATAGTTATAAACTTCATACATTTCCCAAATTTAGTATCATGGTGATTCTTCCCATTGTGCTTGCCCTACT
The DNA here is from genome assembly GCF_051225735.1 of Oryctolagus cuniculus. Classification (NCBI taxonomy): domain Eukaryota; kingdom Metazoa; phylum Chordata; class Mammalia; order Lagomorpha; family Leporidae; genus Oryctolagus; species Oryctolagus cuniculus. Next base: position 179,853,318 of record NC_142869.1, on the reverse strand, counting down.
AACCACACTCCTACCCCCTTCCTCTTCCCTCTCTTATTCTCTTATTTTTTGCTAGGATAAATTTTCAATTAACTTTATCACATATGGTGAACTCTTTGTTAAGTAGAGTTCAATGATTAGTATGAAAGAAAAAAACTTAAGTAAAGTAAAAGAAAAGAAAAAGAAAAAGAAAAAAACCCTCTTCCTTAATAGTAAAGAAATGGATGTTCAAAGCCATTGCTTCTCAAATTGTCAATATCCCTTCTACATATTGCCTTTTAGGTGCTCTGTTGGTTATCACAGGTCAGGGAGAAAATTTGGTATTTGTCCATTTGGGATTGTCTTATTTCACAGATTATGATGTTTTCCAACTTCATCCATTTTGTTGCAAATGACTGGATTTCATTTTTAACTGCTATGTAGTATTCCATACTATCTTTTTTTAAAAAAATCTTTTATTTAAAAAATATAAATTTCCAAAGTACAGCTTTTGGATTACAGTGGATTTTTCTCCCCCATAGATTTCCTCCCACCCACAACCCTCCCATCTCCTGCTCCCTCTCCCATTCCAGTCACATCAAGATTCATTTTCAATTCTCTTTTTATACAAAAGATCAATTTATTATATATTAAGTAAAGATTTCAATGGTTTGCACCCACACCAAAACACAAAGTGTAAAGTACTGTTTGAGTACTAGTTATAGCATTAATTTACATTGTACAACACATTAAGGATAGAGATCCTACATGGGGAGTAAGTACAAGTGATTCCTGTTGTTGTCTTAACAAGTGACACTCTTATTTATGCTGTCAGTAATCTCCCTAGGATCTTGTCATGGCTTGCCAAGGCTATGGAAGCCTTTTAGGTTTGCCAACACCAATGTTTAGACAAGTTCATAGTAAAAGTGGAAGCTCCCTCCATCCTTCAGAGAAAGGTACCTACTTCTTTGGTGGCCCATTCCTTTCACTGGGATCTCACAGAGATCTTTCATTTAGTTGTTTTGTTTTGTTTTTTTGTTTGTTTGTTTTGTTTTGTTTTTGCCAGAGGATCTTGGCTTTCCATGCCTGAAATACTCTCATGGACTTTTCAGCTGGATCCGCGTGCCTTAAGGGCTGATTCTGAGGCCAGAGTGCTGTTTAGGGCATCTGCCATTCTATGAGTCTGCTGTGTATCCCGCTTCCCATCGTGGATCCTTTTTAATTCTTTCAGTTAGTATTAGCAGACACTAGTCTTATTTAGGTGATCCCTTTGACTCTTAATCCTATCATTATGATCAATTGTAAACTGAAACTGATCACTTGGACTAGTGAGATGGCATTGGTACATGCCACCTTGATGGGATTGAATTGGAATTCCCTGGCACTTTTCTAACTCCACCATTTGGGGCAAGTCCGATTGAGGATGTCCCAAACTGTACATCTCCTCCTTCTCTTATTCCCACTCTTATATTAAACAGAGATCACTTTTCAGTTAAATTTAAACACCTAAGAATAATTGTGTGTTAACTAAAGAGTTCAACCAATAGTATTAAGTAGAACAAAAAATATTAAAGGGATAAAGCATTAAATTGTTCATCAACAGTCAGGACAAGTGCTGATCAAGTCACTGTTTCTCATAGTGTCCACTTCATTCAACAGGTTTCCTTTTTGGTGCTCAGTTAGTTGTCACCGATCAGGGAGCACATATGATATTTGTCCCTTTGGGACTGGCTTATTTCACTCAGTATGATGTTTTCCAGATTCCTCCATTTTGTTGCAAATGACCGGATTTCATTGTTTTTTTTTTTTTTTTTTTTTTTTTTTTTTTTTTTTTGCTGCTGTATGGTACTAAATAGAGTACATGTCCCATAATTTCTTTATCCAGTCTACTGTTGATGGGCATTTAGGTTGATTCCAGGTCTAAGCTATTGTGAATTGAGCTGCAATAAACATGGAGTTGCAGACAGCTTTTGTTTTTGCCAATTTAATTTACTTTGGGTAAATTCCAAGGAGTGGGAGGGCTGGGTTGTATGGTAGGGTTATATTCAGGTTTCTGAGGAATCTCCAAACTGACTTCCATAGTGGCTTTACCCGTTTGCATTCCCACCAACAGTGGGTTAGTGTCCATTTTTCCCCACATCCTCTCCAGCATCTATTGTTGGTAGATTTCTGTATGTTAGCCAATCTCACCTGGTTGAGGTGAAACCTCATTGTGGTTTTGATTTGCATTTCCCTGATTGCTAATGATCCTGAACATTTTTTCATGTGTCTTTGGCCATTTGGATTTTCTCTTCTGAAAAATGTCTATTGAGGTCCTTTGCTCATCTCTTAAGTGGGGTTTTTTGTTGTTGTTGTTGTGAGTTTCTTGATCTCTTTGTAGATTCTGGTTAATCCCTTATCTGTTGCATAGTTTGCAAATATTTTTTCCCATTCTGTCAGTTGCCTCTACACTTTCCTATTTCTTTTGCCATATAGAAACTTCTCAGTTTGATGCAATCCCAAATGCTAATTTTGGCTTTGACTGCCTCTGCCTCCAGGGTCTTTTCCAGGAAATCTTGGCCTGTGCCTATATCTTGCAGGGTTTCTTCAATGTTATCTAATAATTTGATGGTGTCAGGTCATAGATTTAAGTCTTTATCCATGTTGAGTGGATTTTTGTGTAAGGTGTAAGGTAGGGGCCTTGCTTCATGCTTCTGCACATGAAAATCCAGTTTTCCCAGCACCATTTGTTGAATAGACTGTCCTTATGCCAGGAATTGGTTTTAGATCCTTGATCAAATATAAGTTGGCTGTAGATGTTTGGGTTGATGTCTGGTGTTTCTATTCCTTTCCATTGGTCTATCCATCTGTTTCTGTACCAGTACCATGCTGTTTTGATTACAACTGCCCTGTTGTATGTCCTGAAATCTGGTATTGAGATGCCTCTGGTTTTGTTTTTGTTGTACAAGATTGCTTTAGCTATTCGAGGTCTCTTTTGCCTCCATATGAATTTCAGCATCATTTTTTCAAGATCTGAGAAGAATGTCTTTGGTATTTTGATTGGTATCGCATTGAGTCTATAAATTGCTTTTGGGAGAATGGACATTTTGATGATATTGATTCTCCCAATCCATGAACATGGAATATTTTTCCATTTTTTGGTATTCTCTTGTATTTCTTTCTTTAAGATTTTGTAATTTTCATCATAGAGATCTTTAACGTCCTTGGTTAAGTTTATTCCAAATTATTTTATTGTTTTGTAGCTATTGTGAATTGGATTTATCTTAGCAGTTCTTTCTCAGCTGTGACATTGCTTGTGTATACAAAGGCTGTTGATTTTTGTGCATTGATTTTATATCCTGTTACTTTGCCAAACTCTTCTATGAATTCCAGCAGTCTCTTAGTAGAGTTCTTTTGATCCCCTAAATAAAGAATCATATCATCTGCAAAGAGGGATAGTTTGACTTCTTCCTTCCCAATTTGTATCCGTTAATTTCTTTTCCTTGCCTAATGGCTCTTGCTAAAACTTCCAGGACTATATTGAATAGCAGTGGTGAGAGTGGGCATCCATGTCTTGTGCCAGATCTCAGTGGAAATGCTTCCATCTTTTCCCCATTCAATAGGATGCTGGCCGTGGGTTTTTCATAAAGTGCTTTGATTGTATTGAGGAATGTTCCTTCTATACCAAATTTGTTTAGAGTTTTCATCATGAAAGGGTGTTGAATGTTATCAAATGCTTTCTCTTCATCTATTGAGATAATCATATGGTTTTTCTTCTGCAGTCTGTTAATGTGGTTTATCACATTGATTGTTTTGTGCACATTAAACCATCCCTGCATACCAGGGATAAATCCCACTTGGTCTGGGTGGATGATCTTTCTGATGTGTTGTTGCATTCTATTGGCCAGAATTTTATTGAGGATTTTTGCATCTATGTTCATCAGGGATATTGGTCTGTAATTTTCTTTCAGTGCTATGTGTTTTCCAGCTTAGGGATTAAGGTGATGCTGCCTTCATAGAAAGAATTTTGCAGGATTCCCTCTTTTTCAATTGTTTCAATAGTTACATCTTCCTGTTGAATTGATCCCTTAATCATTATATAGTGCTCCTCTTTGTCTCAACAGTTTTGTGTTAAAGTTTATTTTGTCTGTTATTAAGATTTCTATGCCAGCTCTTTTTTGTTTTTCGTTGGCATGGAATATCTTTTTCCAACCTTTCACTTTCAGTTTGCATGCATCTTTGTTGGAAAAATGTGTTTCTTGTAGGCAGCAAATAGATGGGTTTTGTTCCTTAATCTATTCAGCCAGTCTGTGTCTTTTAACTGGAGAGTTGAGGCCATTAATGTTCAATGTGGCTATTTATAAGTAGTAACTTTGCCCTGCCATTTCCCCAAAGATGTTTCTAATATGTGCTTTGAACTTTCTGTGATCTTTTACCTTCATATTGATAGCCGTGTTTTTGTGTTTCTGTGTGTAACACATCTTTAAGCATCTTCTGCAGGGCTGGACGAGTGGTGACAAATCTGTTTGCTATGAAAGGTCTTTGTGTTACCTTCATTCACAAATGAGAGCTTGGCAGGATATAATATTCTGGGCTGGCAGTTTTTTTTCTCTTAGTACCTGGGCTATATCTCACCATTCCCTCCTAGCCTATAGGGTTTCTGGTAAGTCTGCTGTGGGTCTAATTGGAGATCCTCTGAGAGTAATCTGACATTTCTCTCTTGCACATTTTAGGATCTTTTCTTTATGTTTCACTGTGGTGAGTTTGATTACAACGTGTCGTGGTGAGGATCTCTTTTGGTCATGTTTACAAGGGGTTCTGTGAGCTTCCTGTACTAGGATGTCTCTGTCCTTCTCCAAACCCGGAAAGTTCTCTGCTAGTATCTCACTAAAAAGGCCTTCTAATCCTTTCTCCCTCTCCATGCCTTCAGGAACTCCTTGAACCTTAATGTTGGGTTTTTCAATGGTATCCTGTAGATTCACAACAATATTTTTTAGATTCCTCATTTCTTCTTCTTTTCTTTGGTTTGACTGTATACTTTCCTGTGCTCTGTCTTCTAAGTTCAATATTCTCTCTTCTGTTTCACTGACTCTGTTTTTAAGGCTCTCAAATGTGTTTGTCATTTCATCTATTGAGTTCTTCATTTCATTTTGATTTCTCTTCACTATCACACTTTACTGTTCTACTAGTTTCTGTGTCATTTTCATTCCTCCTTAGGATTTCATTTTCACGAGAGAGATTTTCAATCCTGTCCAGTAAGGATTTCTGTAGTTCAAGGATTTGCTTTTGAAAACTTCTAAATGTTCTTATCATAAATTTTTTGAAATCCGTATCTTGCATTTCTTCTATCTCATCATCTTCATAATCTTGAATTGGAGTGTCATGTTCATTTGGGGGAGTTATAATGTCTTCTTTGTTCTTGTTTCCTCGGTTTCTGCATTTGTTGCTTGGCATTGTGGAGATATTCTTTGGTTTCTTTTTCTTTTTTTCCTCACTGTGGTGGCTTTTCTCATTATACTGTGACTCTAGATTAAGTGGACTGTCTGCTTTTGGTGGATCTTTAGAGGCTTGTGATGGTTTTGGCCAGAGAGATCTGTTCAGTTCTTCAGGGTTAAGGGTGTGCCAAAGGTGACACACCCAGGTTAGGTATGGTAAATCTCTCTCTCTCTCTCTCTCTCCCTTTCTCTTTTTTATTCCGAAGGGAAGTAAGTCTGCACAGCTGAGCTATTGTCCTTGAAGGCACTCAGTGTCTGTGCACTGGCTCCACCCTTTCCAGCGCTGGTGCGTAGACTCGGCAGCTGGGGTCCTGAGCCGTTTGCGCCCATGCCCTCCACGTAGGTCTACCATGTCCCACTAATTCTGGAGAGTTTTCTCTGAAGTTTTTTCCCTAACTCTTCCCTGAAACAACAGTATCTCCACTTTTATTAAACTATCTTTTCCCCGACTATCAGTGCACTCACTCCCTGTTCCACCATCTTGGAGGACTCCCCATACTTTTTTTTTTTTAAAGATTTATTCATTTATTTGAAAGGCAGAGTTACAGAGAGGCAGAGAGAGAGAGAGAGAGAGAGAGAGAGAGAGAGAAGTCTTCCATCAACTGTTACTCCCAAGATGGTCACAACGGCTGGAGCTGGACTGATCTAAAGGAGCCAGAAGCTTTCTCTGGGTCTCACATGTGGGTGTAGGGGCCCACACACTTGGGCCATCTTCTACTGCTTTCCCAGGGCACAGCAGAGAGCAGGATCGGAAGTGGATCAGCCAGGACTCGAAACGGTGCCCATATGGCATGCTGACACTGTAGGTGGCAATTTACTCACTATGCCACAGTGCCAGCCGCCCATAATTTCTTTATCCAGTTTTCAGTTGATCAACATTTGGGTTGATTCCATATCTTATCTGAGCTGCAATAAACATGGGGGTGCAGATAACTTTTTCACATGATTTCATTTCCCTTGGGTAAATTCCCAGGAATGGGATGGCTGGGTTATATGGTAGTTCTAGATTCAGATTTCTGAGGTATCTCCATACTGTCTTCCATAATGGCTTTTCCAGTTTGCATTACCATCAACAGTGGATTAGGGTACCTTTTTCCCCACATCCTTGTCAGCATTTGTTGTTTATTGTTTTCTGTATGAAAGCCATTCTAACTGGGCTGAGGTGACACCTCATTGTGGTTTTGATTTGCATTTCTCTGACAGCTAGTGATCCTGAGCATTTTTTCATGTGTCTGTTGGCCATTTGGATGTCCTCTTTTGAAAAATGTTTTGTTTAAGTCGTTTTCCCATTTCTTAACTGAATTGTTTATTTTTTGTTGTTGTGTTTCTTGATTTCATTATATATTTTGGTTTTTAATCATTTATCAATTGTATTGTTTGCAAATAGTTTCTCCCATTATGTTGGTTGCCTCTTCACTTTGCTGATTTTTTTTTTGTAGTGAAGAAGCATCTCAATTTGATGTAATCCTATTTGTCAATTTTGGCTTGGATTGCCTGTGCCTCTGATTTTTTTTCCCAAGAACTCTTTGTCTATACCAATGTCTTGTAGGGTTTCCCCATTGTTCTCAAATAATTTGATGGTATTGAGTTGTAGATTTAGGTCTTTAGCCCCTTTTGAGTGGATTTTAATGAAAGGTGTAAGGTAGGGGTCTTGCTTCATGCTTCTGCATGTGACGAACTAGTTTCCCCAGACCATTTGTTGAAGAGATTGTCCTTGCTCCAGAGATTAATTTTAGCTCCTTTGTTAAAAACAAGGCAGTTATAGATGCTTGGATTGTTTTCTGGCATTTCTATTCTGTTCCATTGGTTTATCCATCATCTGCTTTTGTACCGGTACCAGGCTGTTTTGATTATGATTGCCCTGTACTATGACTTGAAATCTGATATTGTGATGCCTGTATCTTTGTTTTGTTGTATAAGATTACTTTAGCTATTAGGGGTCTCTTGTGTTTACATATGAATTTCAGCATAATTTTTTCTATATCTCAGAAGGATTTCTTTAGTATTTTAATTGGTATCACATTGAATCTGTAAATTGCTTTTGGTAGTATGGACATTTTGATGTTATTGATTCTTCCAATCCATGAACATGGAAGACTTTTCCATTTTTTGGATCTTCTTTTATTTCATTCTTTAATGTTTTGCAATTCTCATGTTAGAGATCTTTGACTTCCTTGGTTAAATTTATTCCAAGCTATTTTATTTTTGGGTAGCTATTGTGAATGGGATTGATTTATTAGCTCTTTCTCAGCTGTGGCATTGTCTGTGTGAACAGAATTTTCTGTTTTACTGTATGCTATTGGACACAGTGCAAAATTTCAGTAGATGCCTATTTTTTCACTTCTCTTTTAAATATATCTTTTATTAACATGCAATGATTATATGCATTTATGGAGTAGAGTATGACATTACATAGGTAATTTGCATTTCAGTTTCTTTTATTACTCAAAGCACAAGTTATTTAACACATTTAATTCATCAGATTTTAGAAAATAGAATACTTTCCTTTGTAATTAGTTGCAGGCCCATAAACCACTAATTTTTAAATCTGTCCAAAAACAGATTTAAGCCATTTGTGGGCACAGATATATTTATTTTTCTAGGTCAAAACTAAATTGTACCTGAAAATATAAACATTTTAAATAAATGTCACAGTGTTCACTGGTTATCTTAGCTTTGTGGACGGTACTTCCAATCCCTGAGAAGGTTATCATTAGGTTAAAGGAGACAGCCTATGTGAAGGCATACCGACCACATGACTGGTACAGTGCAGATACTTTAAAATTAGCTTCTTTATATTTGTGTAATTATTTTAGTTCTTACAGTGGCTAAATATGAAATTTTCAGAGAAAAGAGGAGTATGATAGGTTGTTATAGATGTTAAAAAATATCAGAAAAAGATAATTAGAAAAGAAAAATTTAAATTAAGCTAGTTTAAAAATAAAAATGAATAGAGGATGGCTAGGATTTTTTCCATCTTTCATTTGTGTATTACTGTGTCTCTGGGGTAACTGAATGGAAAAAAATAATGTCTGCATAAAAATTATACATGAATTATTAATTATTGATATAATACAAATAGATACACAAAAGTATAAAACATATATAGACATGGATGGACAGACAGCAGGGTGGTTTTATGGATGGATAAATAAAGAAGAAGAATTATATATTTTGCATTGATGTCTGCTTTGTATTCAAATGGAGTATTAAATATAACTAAGTTGTAGATGCTTACAAGTTCCAATAATAATCCAGACATCCTTGTTGGTTTCAGATGGACAAAACCAGTGTTAGAATAATAGCAAGCACAAAAACTGTCTGGCATATAGCACAGAGGTGTTTTGACCTTAACCTGTAGAGAATCTGGTCATGGAAGAGAAGTGCCCTAATGGCTTTGATGGGAGAAGAAGCAAGTGTTAGACTCCAGTTCCCACCATCATACTTTCCAAGGAAAGTACTTGTCTTTTGCCCCAAAAGGGCTACATTTGGGGGAAAAAGACTGTAGGTTGCTCCATTTTTTCAGCCCTTTGCTCCCTGGCTGAATCATCCCACAAGATGTCAAGCATCCACTGGGCTATTAAGTTTCACAGAACATAGCCTAACCATGGATGAGCAGATGGATCAGTGTTCAGATAAATACTCTTGATCTGATAATCTCCTAGGAAGAACTTTGTTATAGCTTAGTTTCTGATAAAAATCATAAAGACAGAGAACATGTTTCAGCATGTGGCTTTATACTCTTATCAGATCATTTCTATAATATCCAACTTCCTGGATTTTTCTAGATCTGTACCACACACCTAAACCTGTGTTATGATTTATATATGACAAGGTCATAAATATGCCAAAAGTGTATATAGTCCATTCTAGTCAGAAATGTTTAAACTCAGTCTGCTAGAATTTACTTGTGAGAATTTGTTACTTCCAAGGTATGACAGGTCCATGCTTGGTGGTATTAAATTAAATGATTTCATTTAAAATGCTTCAGTGGCACTTTCGTAAATGATTTTAGAGCATTAAGAACCTAGCCAAAAACTGATCTGCTTAGATTTGTAGTTTAATCATATTCTAGATTTGTGAATTAAGTGACAAAGCACTTTGAGAATTTCTTTATATGTCTTAGCGATAAAAATGAGAAAGTTTCAGTTGGTTTTAAAGTCTGGTGACTTCATGATGAAGAGTAATTTATTTTATAAGTGTTAAGACTCTAACAATCTATTCATTTGATAGAAAATAATGGAACCGTGAAGCATTTGACAATTCAGTTTTAAAGTTTGTGACTAATTTTACTTGAATCTCAAGTAGACAAGAAAATCAACTAAAACTGAAGGAGCCCAAGCTCTGCTTCCCAATTTTAGCTTCCCACTAGTGTAGACCTTGCGAGAAATCAGTTGCTAGTTTAGGTAACTGGGTCCCGCCACCAGTTCCTGGGTTTGACCTCGCCTGCCTGCCTGCCTATCCCCAGGCATTTGGGGAACAAACCAGGGGGTGGGAGATTCTCTGTCTCTTTCTGTGTGTGTATGTCTTTCAAATGAATAAAAAGAAAGCAGCAAAATTATTTCAGGTAGGGAAAACATCTATAAAGGAACAGAATATGAAAACTATAAGAGAATTAATAAGCAGAAGGAATGTGAGGCAGAGTAATATGTTTAAGAGCTTGGCACTCTACTGAAGGCTGCATGGGTTTGCTGAAGGGTTTTAAGCTTAAATGTGTGGTTTATTCAGCAGCATTCTGGAAGACAGTTTAGTAGCATTTGTGGCTAGAGGTAGGGAGATTAGTGAGAAAGCTAAAGCTATTGTAGCAGTTGTGTGGAGTTCTTGGGAGCAGAATCTTGGTCACAGTGAGGAATCTGGGGGTGTCTGTCTGGTCTGGACTTGAATTTTAGACCCCAGAGTAAAGGAAACCTACGCAGACAGTGGGGAAGAAAGTTTGTCTCTAGCGGCTTTGAATTGAACTTGAATGTCAAGCTTTTGGCTGATATTATGACTGCCAAAAGTAGAAGAACACATAGATTATTTATTAATAAGGAAATTGGTATAATCCAAAAGTTAGCTTAGTAAGTAGGCAGAATGCTTTACTTTCAATTGAGCACCAACAGCTTCATCAGGCAGTGTCACTTTAAAAAAATATTTATTTGAGAGGCTGAAGCACAGAGGGAGAGACAGAGAGAGTGGTCTTCCATCCGCTGGTTCACTCCCCAGATAGCCACAAGGGCTGGAGCTGGCCTGATCTGAAGCCAGGAGCCAGGAGTCTCCTCTGGGTCTCCCACGCTGCTGCAGGGGCCCATAGCCTTCTGTCCATACTGGAGTCTGTGAAGTATACTCCAACCATATCACTAGAAAGCTGGCCTCCCCAATAAGAAGTTGGAGAAGGTACTTTTGGGGATATTTCAGCTTGTTACTCCATTCATGAGGACCTGAAAGTGAGCAACAGCAGTGGTCACCATGTTCTACCAGCTACTCCAAGTAAAGACAAGACTGAGGATGGTAAATTGATGAACAAAATGGATAAAAGCAGCACCTACCATCTCTTCCATAGTGTCCTGCCCAATAGAGCCTATAGCCAGACTCATGAAGTGTATGTAGTTACCTTTCATTGTTTTTTCAGGCTCTAGAATACTTCACATATCCCACTCCCTGACGTATTTTCATTACTCAAACATCACCTTCCACCCCTCCCTACACCAACCCAGATGTTCTCCGTTGCACTATCTTCCACTGACTCCACTCTTCACCCTGAGCCCCACGCTGTCCATCCGAGAGCACATTTACACTTGTCCTACATTTATAACAGCTGCAATTGATCCTCATTGTTTATTCCTAGCCTGGACTTCCCTAATGGACATGAGTCCTTTCTTTTGACCAGCATGTGGAGCATTATAATATGAGTTCAGACTCTGTAAGAAAATGAACACTATCACCTCAGAAGTTACTCTTAGAGCTAATACTCTTACATTTCCCACGAGTATAGGGCACACACTATTAACTTCAAAGAGGATTCATGTGAAAATTGACAGAATTTTCCTATACCTAAAGTTTGCCCATGGATTGGCAACAATTGTTTCAAAACCAAATTCCTGCACTTCTATTTTCATACTGGTTTCTCAGAAGAATAGGGGAGACTAGAGCCTAAAAATCATGATTTCTGTATCCTCTCTCCTCTTTGAATGCCCCTTTATTCACCAAATTTGTCCTGTATCTTTGGTTTCTATTCCTATTGCCACTAAGCTGGTTCAGGATCTAGGTGCTGCATGCTTAGGCTAAATCGCTCTGGAATCTTCAATTCTCACATTAACACTATTGAGGAGAAAACCACAAAACTTCACCACATGTTCATTTTCTGTGAGCATTTCTGTCAGCCTGATGGTATAAATTCAGTATCTGCCTCCTCAGAGTCTTTTCCACTTTATCTTGTATTACCTTTCTCAATAAAGACTCTGTTCTTTTGGAACGTGGAGCAGAACCTACAGTTTCTAGTTTCTGTCAGGTTATTTTCTGTAGAATTCCATGGTTCCCCTCCCTCACCTTTTGCCAACTCTCATTACTAAGATTGTAAATATCCAGAAGAAAACAGATGAAATAGCTTCTGTATTTAATCTGAGGATAGAGCCCTTTTTTTAAAAAAAAAAGATTTGTTTATTTATTTGAAAGTCAGAGTTACACAGAGAGAGAAGAGACAAACAGAGAGAGAGGTCTTCCATCCGATAGTTCACGCCCCAGATGCCTGCAATGGCCAGTACTGCGCCGATCCGAAGCCAGGAGCAAGAAGCTTCTTCCAGGTCTCCCATGTGGGTGCAGGAGCTCAAGGGCTTGGGGCATCTTCTACTTCTATCCCAGGCTATAGCAGAGAGCTGGTTTAGAAGTGGAGCATCCGGGACTTGAACTGGCACCCATATGGGATGCCAGTGCTTCAGGCCAGGGCATTAACCCGCTGCACCACAACACTGGCCCCAAGATAGAGTCTTTGTAGAAGGAACTGACTGGAGATCTTTTGAGTATAAAACGGAATTCTGGTCTATTTCGACAGGTCTTCAGCTGTCTGCATCATGCTGTACATGAGTGTATTGCACTGTGGTTAGTAAGGGGGTCATCACAAACCTGTCACATTAAGTGGGAACCAAGTATAATATTAATGTCATTTTAACAAAATGGACAAAAGCAGTGAGGTCCGCAATGATTTTGGGTGTGTGCCTTAAGATAGTGCCTTGGAAGAGCCTCATTCTTTGAACTTTTGTCTTGGCTTTGATTTTATGTTAGAAAGTTGGAATATTGCTACTGGTCAGATAGGGGTAGATTGGACACCGCAAGTTGGGTGGCTTCCTTTAGTGAGTGGCATAAAGCAATGCACCCTCTAATGAGGCAATGATCTATCACAAAATTCCTGGGGTCAGTGCTGGTCATTAGAGAAGTGCCCTAATTCTAAAAATCAATTCATCAAGACTTGCATTTTAAATTTCCTTCCAGTCTGACCTATTCTTGAGTCTTTAAAGTGTGTCTAGGGATTAACTTGATAAATCCATTTGTTCCTTTTAGTAATTTGTAAGATGTCTAGCACGTAGGAATTATGAAGATATATGTCTAGTTTAAGTTTTGATTAGTTAGGTTTTGAACTGATGACAGCATTTGAATTTTTGATTGATCTTTTCTCCAAAGACATGCTTCTCTAACAGGAGGCCATAGAAAGAATAAAGTTTCTGCTTAGGTAAAGATGTAAGGAACAGTTACTGCTGAACCTTAGAGGTTAATACTGTTGCATAATAGGCTAAGCTTCAGCCTGTGGTGCTGGTATCCCATGTGGGTGCTGGTTCTAGTTCTGGCTACTCCTCTTCCAATACAGCTCTCTGCTATAGACTAGGAAAGCAGTAGAATATGGCCTAAGCGCTTGAGCTGCTGCACCTACATAGGAGTTCCAGAAGAAGCTCCTGGCTCCTGGCTTTGGATCAGCCCAGCTCTGGCCAATATGGCCATTTGTGGAGTGAACCAGTGGATAGAAGACCTCTCTCTCTTCCTCTGCTTCTCTGTAACTCTACCTCTCAGATAAATAAAATATTTTTTAAAATAAAATAGAAATTAATATTAGAGAAGAAAAAGGACTTGAAATAAATTGAGATAAACATCATCTTTAGAAAACGATTGTAAAATAATACCTTCCCCCCAAGAAAAAAGCTGAAGAAGGGAAGTCAACGCTAAGAGCAACTATTATTTAAGTATAAAGAAGATGGAAACGAAAAAACTCAAAGCTGGTTATTTCATATGACAAATTTTTCATGCATTTCATCAAGGAAAAAAAATGAGTGAGAGAGGAACAGATACCTAACATCAGGAATCAAAGGAGAACAAAATTATAGACAATGAAGTGATTAAATAATGATGCAAGGATGATATAAACATTAAGGTAGCACATTTGAAAATTCAGATATTAATAGGTCTTTGAAATGTACAACTTTCGAAACGGAACTGAGAAGGAAGTTAAGTAATGATTCAGTATCTATCAAGGAAATAATATGAGTAGATACAAACAATCTTATAAAAATTCAAGACACAATGTCTGATGAATTTTTCTGATATTCAAGGAACAAATAATTTCTGTCATGTGAAACTCTTCCAAAGAAAGCAAAGATGGAACATTCAATAACTATTTTATGAAGATGGATGGAACTTTGATTTCCAGACAGAGCGAGTACACTATAAAAGAAAAACTATAAGCCAATCAAATCCATAAATACAGCTATAAAAAGCCAAAGAACAATATCATGCTTATAAATAGTATCTTATATGTACCATAATGTTAGAGAGTTCCCCAATACAGTATTGGTTTAACATTAGAAAAGCAATGAATGAATCCTTGATGATAATAGATTTAAGTAAAATCATGATTATTTCAGTAGTTGAACAAATACTTTTTACAAAATTCAATGTTTGGTCAATAATATAATTTAGAAGATAAAAGTTGAGGCCGGCGCCATGGCTCACTTGGCTAATCCTCCGCCTGCGGCACCAGCACACCGGGTTCTAGTCCCTGTTGGGGCGCCGGATTCTGTCCCGGTTGCCCCTCTTCCAATCCAGCTCTCTGCTGTGGCCTGGGAGTGCAGTGGAGGATGGCCCAAGTGCTTGGGCCCTGCACCCACATGGGAGACCAGGAGAAGCACCTGGCTCTTGGCTTTGGATCGGCACAGTGCACCAGCTACAGTGCGTTGGTCATGGCGGCCATTTGGGGAGGGTGAACCAATGGAAAAAGGAAGACCTTTCTCTCTGTCTCTTTCTGTCTAATTCTGCATGTAAAAAAAAAAAAGATAAAAGTTGAAAGCAAATTTTCCCAACCTAGTGACTGATATGTACAAAAATCTATGTTAAACATCATAATTAAAGAATGAAATGTGTAAATGTTTCCCTTTATCTGCAAAAAGTGAATATGTGCACTGTTACCATTTTAAAAACATTCTAATCTTTAAAATGAAAGCATTTAATTTATTTTTATTTATTTGAAAGGCAGATGGAACGAGAGTTAGATAGAGAGATAGACAGAGATCTTCCATCTCCTGGTTCATTACCCAAAGGCCTGCAACATCCAGAACTGGGCCAGGATAAGCCAGGAGCCTGGAACTCAATACAGGTCTCCCATGTGGGTGACAGGACTGGAGCACTTGAGCCATAACCTGTTGCCTTAGCAGGAAGGGTGTGCCTTAGCAGGAAGCTGAAATCAGAAGCAGAGCTGGGGATGGCACTGTGGTGCAGTGCATTAAGCAGCTGCCTGCAAGCACCACCATCACACAGTGCTGGTTCAACTTCCTGTCTAGCTTCCTGCTAATGCACTTGGGAAAGTAACTCAAGTCCTTGGGTTCCTGTACCCACGTAGGAGACCTGGATGAATCTCCTGACTCCTGACTTCAACCTGGTCCACCCCTGGCCATTGTGGCCATTTTGGGGTGTGAACCAGCAGATGCAAGAAATCTCTCTCTCTCTTGTTCTTTCCCTCTCCCTTCCCCCTCCCTCTCTGTAACTGTGCCTTTCAATTAAATACATACATCTTAAAAATGAAATAAAAAGAACCAAAGCTGTAACTTGATCCCAGGTGCTCTGAAAAGGGATGTCTGTGTTCCATGGGCATCTCAATCTCAGCTTCAAATGCTGACCCCAGTTTTATTCATTGACACATAAAAGTTATACAAATGTCTCTTTTAACATACTACTTTCAAATACCTTGGATGTACTCCCAAGAGTGAGGTTGTTGTTTCACATCTTAATATTTTTACTATTTTTTGAGGAACTTCTGTACTGTTTTACTTATTGGCTATACTAGTTAAAATCTCACCAGCAGTGTGTAAGGGTTATGCTTTTTCATATCCTTACCAGAATTCCACATTTTTGTCTTTTTTATTACAACCATTCTAACCAAATGGATAGGATACCTCATTATGCTTTTGATGTATAGTTTACATTATGATTGAAGATGCTTAGCAATTTTTTATATACTTATTGGGCCTTTGTATATCTTGTTTTGAGAATTGACTATATAGGTTATTCTTCCATTTTAAGTTGAATTTGATTTTTCCAGAGTTAGAGTTTCTTTATCTTTTTTTTTTTTATTTTTTTGACAGAGTTATAGACAGTGAGATAGAGAGAGAGAGAAAGGTCTTCCTTTCCAGACACCAGGAACTCAAATCAGGTCTAATGTGCCATCACCTGGTATGCACATTAGAAGGAGGCCGGAATCAGAAACGGAGCTGGGACTTGAACCCTGGACTTTGACATGAGATATGAGAATCCCATGTGGTGTCTTAACTGCTGTGCCAAACCCCTGGCCTTTTTCAGAACTTTGTTAATTTGTTTCCTTCTACTACATTTTTATTTGTTCTTGTTTTGTTCTTATCTTTTCTAGGTCCTTGAGCTGCATTGTATGGCTGTTCATTTGAAATTCATTTGTGTTTTAGATGTAGGCATTTACTGTTTTTGCTATATTTGATGGGATTTGGTTTGTCGTGCTTTTATTTTTTTAATTTTGTGGCATTTTGCTCTTTTTATTTATTTTTTAACTTTTGTTTAATAAATATAAATTTCCAAACTACAGCTTATGGATTACAATGGCTCCCCCCCCATAACTTCCCTCCCACCCACAACCTTCCCATCTTCCGCTCCCTCTCCCATTCCATTCGCATCAAGATTCATTTTCAATTCTCTTTATATACAGATTAATTTAGTATAAATTAAGCAAAGATTTCAACAGTTTGCACCCATACCAAAACACAAAGTGTAAAGTACTGTTTGAGTACTAGTTATAGCATTAATTCACATTGTACAACACCTTAAGGACAGAGATCCTACATGAGGAGAAAGTGCAGTGACTCCTGTTGTTGACTTAACAATTGACACTCTTGTTTATGGCGTCAGTAATCATCCTAAGCTCCTGTCATGAGTTTCCAGGGCTATGGAAGCATTTTGAGTTTGCTGACTTCGATCTTATTTAGACAAGGTCATAGTCAAAGTGGAAGTTCCCTCCTCCCTTCAGAGAAAGGTACCTCCTTCTTTGAAGGCCTGTTCTTTCCACTGGGATCTCACTCACAGAGATCTTTCATTTAGGTGTTGTTGTTGTGTTTTTTGGTTTTTTTTTTTTTTTTTTTTTTTTTTTTTTTTTGCCAGAGTGTCTTGGCTTTCCATGCCTGAAATACTCTCATGGACTCTTCAGCCAGATCTGAATGCCTTAAGGGCTGATTCTGAGGCCAGAGTGCTGTTTAGGGCATCTGCCATTCTATGAGTCTGCTGTGTATCCCGCTTCCCATGTTGGATTGTTCTCTCCTCTTTAATTCTATCAGTTGGTATTAGCAGACACTAGTCTTGTTTATGTGATCTCTTTGACTCTTAGTCCTATCATTATGATCAATTGTGAACTGAAATTGATCACTTGCACTAGTAGGATGGCATTGGTACATGCCACCTTGATGGGATTGAATTGGAATTCCCTGGCAAGTTTCCAACTCTACTGTTTGGGGCAAGTCCGATTGAGCATATCCCAAATTGTACATCTCCTCCTTCTCTTATTCCCACTCTTATATTAAACAGGGATCACTTTTCAGTTAAATTTCAACACCTAAGAATAATTGTGTGTTAATTACAGAGTTCAACCAATAATCCTCCGCAGGCAGAGGATTAGCCAAGTGAGCCACGGCGCCGGCCATGTGCTTTCATTTTTATTTCAAGAATTTCCTTCTAAATTTCTCTTTTGAGTTCTTCACTGACTTATCCATTATTCAATAAAATAATGTTTAATTTCCATGTATAGTGGAATTTCACAAACTACATGTAAAAAGAATGACATCATAAACACAATTTTGTTGCAAAATAATTGAAAGCTATTTATAGTTCTTTATAATATGCATTTTCCCATGAGTCTTTGAAGACACACATAGTATATAATTTCTAAAATTCCCTTTTTTTTCACTTAGTTTTATTCCAGTCTGGTCAGAGAAGACACACGATTACATTTTAATTGTTTTAAAGATTTATTTATTCAAAAGGCAGAGTTACACAGAGAGAAAGAAGGAGAAGGAGAGAGATGGGGGGCGGTGTCTTCCATCTTCTGGTTCACTCCCCAATTGGCTGCAATGGCTGGAGTTGTGCTGATCCAAAGACAGAAGCCAGGAGCTTCTTCCACGTCTCCCACGCAGGTGCAGGGGCCCAAGGACTTGGGCCATCTTCTACTGCTTTCCCAGACCATAGCAGGGAATTGGATAGGAAGTGGAGCAGCTGAGACTTAAACCGGCACCCATATGGGATGCTGGCACTGTAGGCAGCGGCTTTACCTGCTACACCACAGCACGGTCCCCACCGTTTCAATTTTTTGATTCATTGACAGTTTTTGTGTGTGTGTGTGTGGTCTAACAAATGATCTAACCTGGAGATGGACTGTATTCTTTTGTATCTTGCTGAGTTTCCTCAACAATTCTTTTGAATTCTTTTTCATGCAATTCATCAATTTCCTTCTCTTGGTGTTTGGTGCTGGAAAGTTACTATGTTCCTTTCAGCTTGCAACACCACTTTGTGTCTTCATTCTTCTTGTATCTATATATTGATATTTGTGCATTGATAGATTAATTGCTTTTACCAACCCTGTAGAGTGGATTCTGAAGTAAAAGAATTTCTCCTAGTGATATGGTTTGAAAGAAATTGGCTTGGGTTCCATGTGGGTGCTTTAGGACAATGTCCTTGTCACTTTTTCAGCAGCAAATAATGTTGACAGTGTCTGCAGCTGTATCGGTGACCTAGGTTGCAGAGATTGTAGGGTTGCACCGCCAGCTGGGAAGTAGCTTCTTTAGGCAGGATGTTCTCCGATGGCATTGGGTGTGCTGTATCCAGCTGAAGCTGTGAACTGCTTTCAGTTTCCTGGGGTTACTTGGGTTTGGGGCCATGCCAGTGAATTCAAGTGAGTGTGAAGCAGCATGCCTTGTTGCAGTGTTGTATGTCGGTCAGTGTCTGAGGGCTGCATCGTGGCCCCGCCTCACCAATGGAACTAAATGAAGTGCTTCGAAGTTTTTAAGGACTATATGAGTGACTTTGTGGCGCCACTGGGTGACCTGCTCAAGGTATGCTGCTCGGTTGCATCCTGGGATCAACAGTGGGTGAGCAGGGCCACTCATCTGCTGCTCAGCACTTTGAAAGTCAAATCATTAGGAAAGGCTGCTCAGCTGCCTCTTGAAGTCATGATCTGGGATGTTAATCTGATTCCTACACCCTCTGCAAGCCAAGAAACCCAGATCTGGCTTCATAGCTGCTTCCTGGGGCACAGGAGTATGGTTGGGTTGCTTGGCTGCTTCTTAGGGCCAAGAATGATTGAACAAAGCTACCTAGTTTCTTCTTGGTGGCCTCAGCAGAGCCACCAAACTGGGGTGAGCTCTTCAGCTGCTTCTTCAGGTCTTCAGGTTGTGTGAAGATGGCAGGGCTAATGTCTTTTGTACAGGTCTGGGTTAGCTGACCTGCTGCAGGCAACAACCCAGTTGCTTCATAGGACACTGGGTGGGATAGTTCGCAAGGTGGCATCCTGTAGCAGTAACCTGGATGGGAGGAGAATGGAATAGCATAGCACTGTGGTGGCTTGGCATCTCCCCAAACTTGGATTATGGCATGCAAGAGCCACACACTTTGTCTATGTTTATTATTTATTATATGTTTGTGTTTATTGTCTATGCTTTTGAGACTTATTCAAAATTTCTGCCTATGCTGATGTCTTTCCATATTTTTTCTTCTAATAGTTTTATAGTTTCAGATTGTACATTTAGGTCTCTGATCTACTTTGAGTTGATTTTTCTCATACATGGTGAAAGGTGGAGGGGATCTAATTGTATTTGCATATAAATATCTAGTTTCCCCAGCATCACTTGTTGAAGATACTTTCTTTTCTCCGACATATATGCTTGGTACCTTTCTCAAAAATCAGTTGACTGGGGCTGGCATTGTGGCACAGCAGGTAAAGCCACCACTGCAATGGCAGATTCCATATCCAAGCATCAATTTCAGTCCCAGATGTTCTGCTTTTGATCCAGCTGTCTGCTAAAGCACTAGTGAAGGCAGCAGAGCCTGGCCCAACTGGCATTGTGGAACAGCAGGTTAAACTACCGCTTGTGACTCTGGGCTTCCCATATGGATGCTCTTTCCAGTCCCGGCTACTCCACTTCCCATCCAATTCCAAGCTAATGCACCTGGGAAAGCAGGAGATAATGGTCCAAATACTTGGGCCCTGCCACACATGTGGGAGATCTAGATGAAGCTCCAGGCTTCTAATTTCAACCTTAACTGGCTTTGGCTGTTGTGTCCATTTGGAGAGTGATACAATGGGTAGAAGATCTCTCTCTCTCTCTCTCTCTCTCTCTCTCTCTCTCTCTGTGTGTGTGTGTGTGTGTGTGTCTGTCTCACTCCCTCTGTAACTCTGCCTTTCAAAAACTCTGCCTTTCAAATGAGAGGGAGAGCTACAGACAGAGCAAGGGAGAGACAGAGATAGAGGGCCTCCATCTGCTCATTCTCTCCCCAAATGGCCTCAATGGCTGGAGCTGAGCCAATTTGATCCGAAGCCAGGAGCCAGGAGCTTCTTCTGGATCTCCCAATGGGTGCCAGGGACCAAGGATTTCGGCCATCTTCCACTACTTTCCCAGGCCATAGCAGACAACTGCATCAGAAATGGAGTGGCTGGGTCTTGAACCGGCACCTATATGGGATGCTGGCACTGCAGCCAGTGGCTTTACCTGCTATTCCATAGCACAGGCCTCTGTAGTAATTTCTGATGACTTTTTATTTCTGTGGTGCCTGTTGTAACATTTTCTTTTTAATTTCTAATTTTATTAATTTCGGTCTTCTTCCTCTTTTTTTTCTTTTTTTTTTCTTTTTTTGGGG
This sequence comes from Oryctolagus cuniculus, assembly GCF_051225735.1. Lineage (NCBI taxonomy): Eukaryota > Metazoa > Chordata > Mammalia > Lagomorpha > Leporidae > Oryctolagus > Oryctolagus cuniculus. The sequence continues at coordinate 179,832,505 of NC_142869.1, read as the reverse complement.
GGGGGCAATGGTGTGTCAATTTTGTTCATTTTTTCAAAAACACCAGTTTTTCATTTCACTGATGTTTTGTATTTTTTGTTTCAATTTCATTTATTCTCTAATTATTTCCTTTCTCCTACTAATTTTGGGTTGTTTTGCTTTGTTTTTCTAGATCCTTGAAAATAAGCTATCCTTGATAGCTCATTTATTTGGTGCCTTTCCAATTTCTTGATGTAGGTACCAGTTACGATTGACTTTTTTCCTTAACACTGCTTTTGCTGTATCCCATAAATTATGATATGCTATATTGTTGTCTTCATTCATTTCCAGAAATTTATTGATTTCTTCATTGACCCACTGTTCATTCAGGAGCATGTTGTTCAGTCTCCATGTGTTTGCATAAATTCTAGAGATTCTTGAGTTGCTGATTTCCAGCTTCTTCCACTGTGGTCAGATAAATGCTTGGTATTATTTTGATTTTTTTAACTTGCTGAGACTAGTTTTATGGCCTAGCATGTGGTCTATCCTAGAGAAAGTTCCATGTACTTGTGAGAAGAATGTGTATTCTGCAACTATAGGATAAAAAGTTCCGTAGATATCTGTTAGATCCATTTGTTCTATAGTGTTGATTAGCCATCTTGCTTTGTTGTTGATTTTCTGTCTGGTTGGTCTGTCCATTGCTGAAAGAGGGGTAGTGAAGTCCCCCATTAGTATTGTATTAGAGTGTATGTCTTCCTTTAGATCCACTAACATTTGTTTTAAATAGTCAGGTGCCCTGTAATTAGGTGCATCTGTGTTTATTATAGTCACATATTCCTGTTGAATTGATCCCTTAATGATTACATAGTGACCTTTTTTGTCTCTTTGAATAGTTTTGTGTTAAAGTGTATTTTGTCTGATAGTAGGATGGCCACATGAGCTCTTTTTTCGTTTCCGTTAGCATGGAAAATCTTTTTCCATCCTTTTAATTTCAGTCTGCATGTATCTTTGTTGGTGAGATGTGTTTCTTGTAGGCAGCAAATAGATGGGTTTTGTTTTTAAATCCATTCAGCCAGTCTGTATCTTTTAACTAGAGAATTGAGGCCACTTACATTCAAGGTGACCATTGATAGGTAACGATTTTGCCCTGCTATTTTCCCATAAATATTCCTATTGTTTACTTTCAATTACCTTTGCATGTTTACTGCGAGATTTTCTGCCTTCACCTTCCTTCATAGTGATGACCATCTTTCTGTGTTTCTGTGTGTTGTACATCCTGAAGCATCTTTTGTAAGGCTGGACAAGTGGTGACAAATCCTTTCTATTTCTGTTTGTTATAGAAGGTCTTTATTTCACCTTCATTCATAAATGAGAGCCTTGCAGGCTACAGTATTCTGGGTTAACTATTTTTTTCTCTTAAGACTTAGAATATATCCTACCTTTCTCTCTTAGCCTGTGGAATTTCTGAGAGAAGTCAGCTGTGATTCTAATTACTCTGAAAGTAATCTGGCATTTCTCTATGTTTTACTGTGGGGAGTTTGACTACAATGTGTCGTGATGAAGATCTTTTCTGGTCATGTCTATTAGGAGTTCTGTGTGCTTCTCTACTTGGACGTCCCTTTTTCCAAATCAGGGAAGTTTTTTGTAATTATTTCACTAAAAAGGTCATCTAATCCATTGTCTCTTTCCATGTCTTCAGGAACTCCTAAGACACATGTATTGGGTCATTTGATAGTATCCCATAAATCTCCAACACTATTCTTTTATGTTTTCTAGTTTCTTCTTCTTCTTTTTGTTCTGATTCTAAAATTCCCAGAGATTTGTCTTCTAACTCAGATATTCTTTCTTCTGCATTATCAAGTCTATTGTTAAGGCTTTCCACAACATTTTTTTTTTGACAGGCAGAGTGGACAGTGAGAGAGAGAGAGACAGAGAGAAAGGTCTTCCTTTGCCGTTGGTTCACCCTCCAATGGCCGCCGTGGCCAGCGCGCTGCGGCCGGCATACCACGCCGATCTGATGGCAGGAGCCAGGTGCTTCTCCTGGTCTCCCATGAGGGTGCAGGGCCCAAGCACTTGGGCCATCCTCCACTGCACTCCCTGGCCACAGCAGAGAGCTGGCCTGGAAGAGGGGTAACTGGGACAGAATCCGGCGCCCCGACCGGGACTAGAACCTGGTGTGCTGGCGCCGCAAGGCGGAGGATTAGCCTACTGAGCCACGGCGCCTTCCCACAACATTTTTATTTGATCTATTGAATACTTTGTTTCCAATATTTCACTTTGATTTCTCTTTAAAATCTCTATTTCATGAGAAAAAGTTTCATTCATGTCATGTATGGATTTCTTTAGTTCATGGATTTGCTTCTGATTACTTCTGGTTTTTTTTTTTTCAGAAAGCTTTTATTTAATAAATATAAATTTCATAGGTACAGTTTTTGGATTATAGTTGTTCCTCCCCCCATACCTGCCCTCCCACCCCAAACTGTCCCACCTCCTACTCCCTCTCCCATCCCATTCTTCATTAAGATTTATTTTTAATTATATTTATATACAGAAGAGCAACTCTATATTAAGTAAAGATTTCAACAGTTTGCACCCATACAGACACACAAAGTATAAAGTACTCTTTGAAGACTAGTTTTTCCTTTAATTCTCAGTACAACTCATTAAGGACAGAGGTCCTACATGGGGAGCAAGTGCACAATGACTCCTGTTGTTGACTTAACAATTGACACTCTTATTTATGATGTCAGTGATCACCCGAGGCTCTTGTCATGAGCCTCCAAGGCTATGGAAGCCTTAGACAGGGCCATAATCAAAGTGGAAGTTCTCTCCTCCCTTCAGAGAAAGGTACCTCCTACTTTGATGGCCCATTGTTTCCACCAGGGTCTCACTCACAGAAATCTTTCATTTAGGTCAATTTTTTTTTGCTACAGTGTCTTGGTTTTCCATACCTGAAATGCTCTCATAGGCTTTTTAGCTGGATCTGAATGCCTTAAGGACTGATTCTGAGGCCAGAGTGCTGTTTAGGGCATCTGCCATTCTATGAGTATGTTATGTGTCCTGCTTCCCATGTTGGATCATTCTCTCCTTTTTAATTCTATCTCTTAATATTAGCAGACACTTGGTCTTATTTATGTGATCCCTTTGACACTTATTCCTATCTTTATGATCAGTTATGAACTTAAACTGATCACTTTAACTAGTAAGATAGCATTGATACCTGCCAACCTAATGGGATTTGGAGTCCCATGGCAAATTTTTAGCTTCACCCTTAGGGGTAAGTCTGAGGGAATGTGTGCTGAACTGTACATATCCTCCCTCTCTTTTTCTGAGTAATCCTGCAATCAATTTTTTGAATTCCATTTCTGGCAGGTCTTCAATTTCTTCATCTTCAGATTTCAATCTGAAGTGTTATCATGTTCTTTGTGGGGCATAATGTTGTTTTCCCTATTCTTGTTTCTTGAATTGCTGCACTTGTTTTTAGGCATTTTGTGGAGATACTTTCTTACCCCTGTGATGGCTTTTATCTTTGGACTATGCCTCTCTGTCTTAGTGGAGTGTCCACTCTTTCAGTGAAATTCAGAGGCTTGCTCTGGGTGTGATCAAGGAGCTCTGTTCAGTGCTCCAGTGTGAGGGGAGTGTTCAAGGTGACACCCTGGTTGGGCGTGGTAAATCTCCTTTTTTTTGTATCAAAGGGGAAGTTTATTCAGCTCTGTTAGTATAGTCTCATGTTCAACTCTTCTCCCCCAAGGAGACCAATGCCTGAGTGCTAGCCCCAGTGGGTGCAATATTCATCCATGTTGCCACAAGAACCACACAAAGGATCTGAGCAGTCCTCAGTGTGAGCACAGATCCCACAGCAATGGCCCTCACCAAGGCATCAGGGAGCCCCTAGCATGTGGAGCTGCCCACAGTGACTGCCCAAAGACCCAGCCACACCCTGTGCTCTGCCATGCAACCACAGTGTTTTCACAGTCCCAGCACACAAGCCTCCCACAGTCATGAGCACCCAGCCCCCGTCAAGTCTCCCAGAAAGACTTAGGCATCTCCTCTTGTCTGGTTGCTAGGCACACGGACGTAAGCTGGCACCATTGTTACTAATGTCTAAAATGGTACCTGTCCTTTTCAGCTAGTTACAGAATGCCAGTGCTAGTGGTTGGGGAGAGAGAAATGTGCTCCCCTTTTCCCCCTCTAGGTTGACAGGTATAGTGACCCCCGCCCAAGGCCATAAGCCAGGTTCACACCAGGCTCTTCCCAGAGCTTTATCTTCATTGGCTTGGGCTGCAGCCATCTTTTCTCATCTCACTCCTAGGCTGTTGCTGGGGTTCTTGGCTTCTGCAGTCCTGAGTTGTGCACATCCATACCCTCTACATAGGTCCACAGTGTCCCTCTAATTTGCATAGAGTTTCCTCTGCAGTTTTTCCCTTAAAAAGTGGTTGCACTCTCCACTTTTTGTAACTATCTTCCCCTAGACTAGAGCAGTAAGCCCCTTCCTGATTCCACCATGCAAAGAGCAGGATTTAAAAAATTTATCAGTAGATGTGGAATAGGGTCTCAGTATTAAAAATCAGTTATATACCCTAGGAATGAATAGGTAAGATGAATGATCTTAGAGCTAAGTAATTGGTTTTTTGATATGATTTGTATGATCTTTTAGCACTTTGGATTTGGCCATTTTGTGATTCAAAAACCATACACATAGTTCAGCACAAGTGGAATTGTAGGCTATGGCAGATCCAACAACTGTATAGGACAGTACATTGGCTACAACTTTCAGGGTTGGAATGTGGCTTTGGCGCTTTCCAGCTCTGCATCTCTGTTTTCATTTTTGCAGTGCATGTATGATACTAGAGTCTCTTTTTTTGTCTCCCTCTTTCTCTGTCTCTCTGATTTTCAAATAATAGATAAATTTAAAGAGAGGGAGGGAGGAATGAAGAGAGGGACGAGAGAGAGAGAGAGAGAGAGAGAGAGAGAGAGAGAGAGAGAGAGGAGAGATTTTGTCTTCATTTCTCAGGCAACCTACTAAATCCAGGATTATCTGCTGAGGTAGCCCTCACTAATATTTTAGCAAGAACATAATCTCTGGAGGTTTTGCTGCTAGGGTTCAAATGCATTCTTTCCTGAATACTGGATTACTAAAAGGTGGACTAATCACTAGGTTAGGCAACCAGACAATCAAATGCCAATTCCCTTTTTGGAAGCTAGCACTTAGTAAAATTAAATAGTGAACCTGGGAAAAACAAAAGATTTATTGACATTCCTCTCATCTCCTTTTGGTCAATTTTTTTTAAAGGCAGAGTGGACAGTGAGAGAGAGAGAGACAGAGAGAAAGGTCTTCCTTTGCCTTTGGTCCACCCTCCAATGGCCACCGCGGCCGACACCTTTTGGCCAATTTTTTAAAATTCTGAAGCCTTCATGGAGATCATTGGCAACCAATTCCACAGTTTTTTCATTTCAATGTTTCCAGGCCTGTACTGGACAGGCCTGAAAGGGTCTGGTAGTCAGTCAGGCCCTGACTCTTCCTTTTATTTCCATTGGGACTTCAGAAAAGTTCTTTAATATCCAGAAATGTCAATTTTCTCATCTTTGAAATAGGGATAGCATAGTACCTACCGTAGAGGTTTGCTGGGTATTTTACATACAATAACTCTTTCTAGGAAATACCACACAATGCCTGGTGGAAGAGGACTGCTCATATAGGTTAGGTGGCACTATGCTCTTTCATTTCGGAAGGAGTTCCATACACAAAGCACCTATAGATGATTCTAATGAAATACAAGGAAATTAACCTCAAGACAACCAGGATGTGTTGATGGGATTCACCAAAAGACATTCCCTAGGCTCATGTCCTCCATTAGGAGCCACTGTACTCAACAAAGCCTGTGAAATGATTAAAAAAATAAAACTCTGGCTTGAAAGTAAATCAGAGAAAAATAGCCATGCAGATATTCCATTAATACTGGAGATGGTACTCCAACCAGGAGTCCAGCTAAACAAAGAGTGAGCGTGGGTCAAAATATGATTCTATTAGAAAGCTCAGAGGTACCGGCTTTGAGTTATTGAGGATTTGGCCTTGGAAGCCAGTAATTCCATTCCACAATAAAGCTCACTATGAGTGAAACTGTCCTTGTATACAGTGCCTTGGTTCCATGGTGACTACAGCAGCCAAATGCCTGATTTTTACTAAGACCAAAAGGTGTGTAGAATTGGTAGGGTTGAATTTAATTTGGTATTGAAAAATGGAACTAAACAGAAAGACCAAACTGCAATAGCTGTGGAACACTCGGTTTTCAATTAACCATTTCTCCTTAGTTAGGTTATCACAGAATTATTTCAAAGCTGAGAGTAAAATATAGGACGGGTTAGGATATCACCATCAACTATCCTTGTTGACACCATGTCTGGAGCAACACTTACATTCTCTAGAGACCTTCACACTGACCTCCAGGTGAGAGTCAGTGTGCAGGATGTCCACATTAAACTGAACACTCTGACAAGCCACTTTGGGACCAGGTGAAAGGTAACAGATTCCTGTATATGTGTATGCATGTGGTGCTGCACAAACATGTTGACCATTGTCAAACAAATTTTACCCACATGTTTTGGGTAAAAAAATACAAAACACAGAGAGTTTAAGTGATTTTCCATAGAACCAAGGCTGATTAAGGGCTGACTCCACTTCACGGGTACTTCAGAAAGTTTGCAGAAAATGAAGCTAAGGCCGGCGCCGTGGCTCAATAGGCTAATCCTCCACCTTGCGGCGCCGGCACACCGGGTTCTAGTCCCGGTCGGGGCGCCGGATTCTGTCCCGGTTGCCCCTCTTCCAGGCCAGCTCTCTGCTATGGCCAGGGAGTGCAGTGGAGGATGGCCCAGGTGCTTGGGCCCTGCACCCCATGGGAGACCAGGAAAAGCACCTGGATCCTGGCTCCTGCCATCGGATCAGCGCGGTGCGCCAGCTGCAGCGGCGGCCATTGGAGGGTGAACCAACGGCAAAGGAAGACCTTTCTCTCTGTCTCTCTCTCTCACTGTCCACTCTGCCTGTCAAAAAATAAAAAAAAAAAAAAAAAAAAAAAAAAAGAAAATGAAGCTAAAAGATTATAAAGTTTGCAGCAAAAGGAGCTAAAAGATTACATTTATTTTTGCACAAAATTTTGAAACCTATGTGTAGATTTTTCATAGTACATGTTTTCCATGCAGTTTTTGAAGACCCCTCCATATAAAGAGAAACCCATAAGCAGAAGCACAAAGACACATTCCTGAGAAAGTTGGTTCTGTCTTGTTTTAGGACCTTGACTGCTGTCCTGAAGTCTGGCTAGCAATCAGGATTGAGGTTCAAGGTGCTCAACATCCCAGTCAAATCAGAATGGTGGTGCTGATGGCATGATCAGTTCCCTTCTCCGTCCCTCTTTACTCCTCAGAACCTAATGGGGTACCCTTGTGGGGTTTCCCTGCCATGGAGGCAGGTGGGCCAGGCCATCAGCCACTTCCTTCTGGATCGGCCAGCCCCAGGTCTCAAAGAAAGGAACGAGATTCTTCTGCACTTTTTCGGAGAACTTTTTCATCCATAGGTTCATCTTGCCAGCTTTGTCTTTGGGGAGGCCTAAGAGGGTCTGGTAGTCAGCAAACAGTTGGGTGAATGGCTCCCACCCAAAGGCTTCCTGGAGCTGCAGAGAAACAAGGGGCAGAATGAGGAGTCTGGTTTCCCATTGCAGCTGGAACAGCAGTGGTCACAAGCACATTGCCTCTACAGGGATCACTTCTTCATTGTTAATTTCTTCCCTGTCCCCCACCCAGCCCTGCCGGCTCCACCACTTGGCCATGAAACTCTAGGCCAGGGGCTCACAGGAAATGTTTGAAAAGAGGTCAGTATTCCACATTTGGCAGTTATTATTACCTTGAATACAAATTATATCCTCAGATCTTAAGTGTTTCCCTCTGTATCGGGACAGGTTTGAGCCTGACTGAGATGAGAAACCCAAACAATCAACCTATTAGGGGTCCTGAAAGCTGGAGACTTCCAGCACTTCCAGACACAATGATAATAATCATTACTTGTTTTACTGCCTGCTCAGACTTATGACTGTGCAAGGCTACCATACTGCCCTGTGGGACACTGCCTCTGGGGAAGAAAAGGAAAGAGCCAGGCATGTCAAAGATAGAATGACTCATATTTTATAGAACTGTAAGTGCTTGCGACTAAGGCTATAGAAATTTGGAATTGGGAATCTGGGGGTTTCGTAGTCCCATTCCCTTTATGGATAAGGATCCTCTGCATCTGGGATACTGAAGCTCAAGGTCAGATGACATCGATCACAATGTGCATCCCCTGGAGTCAGTCTCACTATTATATTCTCATCATTGCTCATCTCTCTTCACTGCCTTGGCCTTTGGCCAACTTCTGACATAATTTATCAATCAGTACATTAATAAATAGTTATTAAAGTATAACATTTATTAGATGCATACAACATGGCAGGTACTGTATTAGCAATGCTGAAGGGTCTCACCCTCATAGAAGGGACAGGTCAGTGGGAGAGGCAGATGCACAAATAGACTAAGGATTAAACATGCTGGCTAATGAAGGAGGTGATGTCGGTGAAGGGGACGTTAGAGATGAGTGAAGGCTGACTAGGTAGGTAATGGACAAGGTGTCCAAGCACACTGCAACAGCAGAGACGAAGCCTGTGGAGGCACAGGAGCTGGAAATAGCAAGGTGTGTTCATGACTGTGAGCAGCATGGTGCCCTGGAGGGTAAATTCAGAGGTCAGGAAACCAGGAGATGTAGCTGGAGGTGTTGGCAAAATCTGATAAAGAAGGACCCTGTATACCCTGCTCAGCAGCTTCATCTCTAAAGAGCACACATTAAGATTTTAAAGGTAGAATATTAATGTTACTTTGGGAGTAGTATGAAAGATGGGTGGTAGAAGACTGAGGCAACTGGGACAGACTGAGAGCAGAAAAAATGGGGCCTTCGTTAAAGCACCCATAGGAGGAATGACCAGGAGGAGACCTCTGGAAGGGGAGGAATCCTGAGGCACCTGTACATCCCACAACCCAGCATCAGACTCCAGGTTGATGGAGGTGCCTGTGCTACTGAGAGCACCACAGTGAGTGTGCAGGTGGGAGCAAGAATGAGGGCTTTAACTTACACTATAGTGACCCCACCACTAAAGTCTGTACACCCTCCAAGTAACTGCACAGCCTGCAAAACATTTGTGTAAAGTGAATTAAGAGCTTATGTTGGTGAAAACAAAACACGTGGTAGCCAGGTAAATGAGAGGATCTTCAAAAAGTTCCTGAAAAGGCACAGTATGAAAAAGCTATGCATAGATCTCATTTATTTCTGCATCCAAATTAACTTATTTTCATATTCTATTTTCCATGAAATGTTTGAAGTCCCATTGTAAAAAAATATGAAAAGTGAGGCAGAGGAAAATAATCTCACTGACTGGGACTATCTCACATTCACTCACTAGAACATTAGTGACAGAAAAAAATCAGAGAGGGTAAAGGGTAAAATTTGGGGCTGGTCATTAACTCCTGATTTTAAATTCTAGATCCATTTAATAAGCGGGTGCTCTTGGGCAGGCTGCTTAAATTCTCTTAGTAGTTGTCTCCATGAAAATTGGGTCAGCCAAATCCTACCTACAGGGCTGTGTGAGACAAGAGATCGGCACAGGAAACAACTCTGACACCCTGAAAACATCTAAACTCAAAGACTGGAGAAAGGGGCCAGGGATTGCTGTGCTTCACATGAAGTAGATGTTCTTTCAACATTTCATGTTCTCCTGTTGGATCAGCCATTTACTGACTCATTATAAAAAAAGCATTTTCAGTTCAAGTGGGGTGATGGAAATGAGAGCCTTTCTCACAGACTCGTCCCTAAGATGCCATCTTGGAGTGCAGTTGTTCTGTAAACATGTTCCTGTGATTTTAAAGGGATGTAACACTAACTAGCTAACCTAAGGGAGGAAAAACAACATGTGACACAGCAAAACAAGGACCAAATAGAAAATACTTAGTAGGGGGTCAAAGGCAGAATCAGTGAGTGCAAGAGCTGTGATTCAACTTTCGGAATAGCTACCATATTGTCTGCTGGGTATCAGAATGCTATATTTCTGCTTTTCACATAATCCTTCTGGAGGTGAGTGGGAGAGGTGTCATTGTCTCCATCTTAGACAAGTATAAGCTGGGAGGCACCACACTGGCCCAGTCTCCTGTGTCTGCTGAGGGGTGGATCCAGGCTGGAGCATGGTGATGGGTTTGGAGGGCTCCTACAGGTCAGGACATAACCCACATAACTGAGGGGTTCATGTCCCTAAGCCCGTCTCCCTGCATTTCTGCTCATACCTGTAGATATGTTTCCAGAGCGGTCCACACACTCCAGTCACTCAGAGGGGCTCCCTTTCCCAGGTGTGCTTTAATTCTCTTCTCTCGTTCAGGGGGGCTCAGAGCAGGGTGGGCCCGAGCCCTGGGGATGCCCAGCACCGTCTCATGCACGTAGACTGACCAGAGGTTGCACGTGGCCTCTGTGGTGTGTGGGGGGAATTCCCAGCCATGCCGCTGCTGGTTGTGGCCCAGCTCGTGGATGGCTCCCCACAGACCTTTGCTTCTCATGCCTGACTCATTAATGAGCTCCTGCACTGACTCCAGGTGGCACATGATAGGGTATCCTGAGTGCATCCAGCCTAGACGGGCAGAAGGAAGACACGGGACATGAAAAGTGGATTCCAGCCAAATGCTTCACTATCGTAGAACTTTCCCTCTCCATCCTGTTGTCCCCACTAATTCCATCATGTCCACAGTGATTGGCTTCCCTTCTTCAACTTGAGCAGAGACTGAATAGTACCCATCCCCTTCCCAGCCTCTCCACCCTGTGTTATACTCTGCTGTTCACCCTGGCCGTGATGCACTTCCCCTAGGTATCCTGATGCAACTCAGTGCTTCATTGTCTTGTGAGCTTCTCGTGAGTGCAAGCCTGACATTACACCATGTGTCTGGACTGAGATCCTGGTGGCTGGGATATTGTCATTTTTTTTACTCCCCCCACACCATGTTAACCACTGCTGTCCAGATTTGTACTCTGTGACATAGATCATTGTGTGTTTTTGAAAGATAATTGAGCCCTAAAGGAATTTTCCTTATGTAAGGATCAGAATTCCTTACTTTTTTCCCATGTTCCTCTTTCCTCTAAATCACACAGTACTCAACCTCTCATGAATCTTTTCTGTTTTTCATTTTCAACTCTGACTCTTTTTAAAGAAAGTCGTTCATTTTGTGTGCTGTCCTCACAAGGTCACTTGTTGCCTTCGAAGAGGTCCTTGCGCCACTTTTCCTGAGATTGTTCTATTATCCTATGAAACCTTACTTGGTAAATGTAAGTGGTTTTCATCTGCACACATCTTTCACATCCATCATGGTCCGTGTCTTTTATGTCTTTTCCCCTTTACTAATAGAATTTTGTTTCACACATCTTGCACAAAAATGATACGTAACAATATACACCTACAGAAATACTCACCAGCTGAGATCTGCACGTCGGCCACAATCCTCTCAGGTCTGCAGAAAGGGAAAGGCTGGGCTGCCAGCCTGGCTACAGCCTGCATCATCTCATCCCAGAGGCGGAGAAGAGGCTCAGGGTCCTCCAGGGCCTGGAGCTTCGCAGTTGGCACCGTCAGGATGATATTGTCCGTGGCCAGCTCTCCCCAGGGAGCTGGGTTCCCCTGGAGACAGCGCCTCCACTCCTCCTTGGATGTTTTACCTGGGAATAAATATGGAACCTACCACCCACTTCCCCATCTTCCTGTGAACTCAGAACAATATGGCTTAAACCCCAGAAGCAGAACACTGAAACAATGAACTGCTCTCATGAGGGTCTCTGGCTGTGAAGTAGACAGGCTTCCAGGCCTTCTCCCTACTCTGCCCTGTTCCCTGGCTCCTGCCTCAGACAGCTCTTTCTCCTCTCCACTGAGCCTTATCACCCTCCCCCTTAGCAACCACCTCACTGTCACAGCGACATCCACAGCTCGCTCTCCTCCTTCAACTTCCAGCTCACTTACCCAGCTTGTAGTATGGGGCCGGCACTGCTCTCCTGATGGTCACAGACACAGGGCCAAGTTGGCTGCCCTTGGGCACAATGACATAGAGGAGGCCACCCCAGAGGCAGGAGAGTGACTTCTCGGTCCTGTCCATACAGCACTGGTGAGTCACCACAGGAGCTCGGGATAGCTTTTTGGCGTTGGTCAGGTTATCAGTATGGCAGCCGATCTGTACCTGGACAGGTAATTCCAACAGGTGTCAGGGACGGGAGTCCCTGTGATGTGGGTGTAGAGTTGTGTATTAGACAAACATGTCCCTGGAACAGCAGGCTCCCTTTCCTATGAGCTTTGCATGGATACCCATGAAATTCTAGCACTCCGAAGACATAAGGATTAAAGAATACAAATGATTGTTCTCTCAGGGATTTAAGTAGCTTCTCTTTAAACTCCCTGAGACTTGAGCTGGAAAGAAACCAGGCATAAGCTCAAGACTGGGTCTGAGATCTTGAGCCTTTTATAGGTGGAGCCATGGGCTCTTACACCAGTACCTATGTCTGTGTGCTGATTCTGATTCGGGGAATAAGTTGGGGGTTTTGTTCTGCCCTTTCTGTATAGACAGGAGGTCCATTGAGAAGCAGCAGGATCTGGCCTGGGGAGCACAGTAATACTCTCTCTCCCCCAGTACTTGGGGGAATCGATGAAGGCCACTTGTGGGGATTCCTGGAGTTTCTTTTATTAGATTTGATGAAATCAAGCTCTAAAACATATGCTGACATAAAAACATCCTAACTGGGGTAGGAAATGACTTTCAGTGGAAGCTGATCAAATTTAAATTCTGCACGAAGGTCATATTTTTGTAAGTAAAGAGATTAGACATACCCTCCAGGTGTCAAAGAAATTGGTAAAATTCAGAGAAACCTTGTGCTATTGGGAGAATGGATGAGGTGCTGGTAGGTAATAAGAACTCCTTCTCACATTTGGTAACGCTCCACTCCTCTGTCGGTAGGTGCAAATCACCATATGTGGAAATCATGCAGTTAGGTTTCAGTACAGGATCTGATACTACTAACTTGATTTGGTAACTCTCCACTTCTCTGTTGGTAGGTGCAAATCACCTTATGTGGAGGTCGGGGTTTCAATACAGGATCTGATACTAGTAACTCGATTTGGTATCTCTCCACTTCTCTGTCGGTAGGTACAAATCACCATATGTGGAGGTCGGGGTTTCAATACAGGATCTGATACTAGTAACTCGATTTGGTAACTCTCCACTCCTCTGTCGGTAGGTACAAATCACCATATGTGGAAATCAGGCAGTTAGGTTTCAGTACAGGATCTGATCTGAGCAACTCAGGCTCCCTGAAATGTAGCTGCTTCATTTGTAAGATCTGTAAGACGTGGGGAAGCATTCCTCCCTGTACTCTTGTTTTAGCATCGCCATGAGCTGGAACAAGACAGTGGGTAAGAATGCAGTGGCTTCATGGCGTGGAGAGATGTTGGCTGCAGGTGTTCTGGTTTTACCTTCAAGCCAGCAGAGGCAGCAGCTTCAGACAGTGAGACTTCTGCGTTTTGTCCTTCCAGGAGATACAGCCCAGTACTCAGCCAGGAATCACCATTGCCTGACAAAGAAAAGACCAAGTTCTTTTTTTTCCTACTTGACTCCATCTCCATCTGAAGTTTTCCAGCCCCTTCTAGAGGTACAGCTTCTCTCCTGTGTACCCCCAACTTGTCCATGCTTCGTGGACTTTCCTTAAGTAGAACCCTATCCTCCATCTTCTTGAAAGCACCCCAAAAAGCGCATAACCAGACTTTCTAAGGGTCAGTGCCTGCCAGATTCTGTTTAGGCCATCAACCCCATCTTCCCCCGAGGGTGATATGTGCATGTCTCTGCTAACACCATACCTGGGTTGGTTCCATTGATCTCCACAGTGATGGAGTGTTCCAAAGGTTGCAGACTGGAGGCGCAGGTGCCAAGCCTCTGGACCAGCTGGGAGCAGTCAGTTCCAGAGTGTGCCAGCTCTGTGGCCAGGCACAGCATCGTGGCCTCACAAGAGTCCCTGGCAACTGGATTTTCCTTGCTCACAGCTGGAAGGCCCGAGCGAAGCAGCATCTTTCTCAGAAGCCGGTGAAAGGATGCGTAAGCAGGGACTCCCTCGGCAGGAATCTGTAGGAAAGCTGCACCGTCTTCTCGCAACTTGGCCAGGCAGCTCTTTTCTAAGTCCTTGCCCCCATGGCTCAGTGCAGCCTGAAATTCAGAGAGAGCCTTTCGGAAGTGATAACTCCTCATTTCAGGAGTTGGGGTGGGGAAACAGCCTGGGTTGAGAGTCCGAGCCAGGATGCTGAGGCCAAAGCAGTTGAGGATGATGTTACCAGGGAAATTGGCCAAAGCAGACTGACCTGGGTTCTGGGAAGCCCACCACCAGGCCTGGCCCCCGATCAGCAAACCCCCACCCTCGGCCACAAACTCCTGCAGCTCCTTAGCCTCCTTGTCGGTGTAAGCCACACAGCAGTAGACGCTCACGTCCCTGGTCAGATGGGGCTCCAGGGCACATTCCAAGCCATGTCCTGACAGTAGTGGACAAAGATTTTTTAGCCTTGTGTTTACCCCAACTTTGCCTGTTTGGCCTCTGGCCAGCCAGCTCACAGCATTGAGAAGAAAGGGCCCCATCTTGGGAGCACAGAGCAAACCCTCATGGGCAGCCAGGACCACCCGGCCACGGCCATAGTGGGCAGCAGCAAGGAAGCAACCAAGGGAATCATTGAGTCCCAGAGGGAAGGCCAGGGCCCCGTGCACCAGCAGCTGGGAAGGGACTCCCCCAGTCCTGATGTCCAGTTCTGAGATCCCTTCTAGGAGTTGCTCCTGGTCTTTTCTGAGATCCTCCCCACACCTGCAAAAGACACAAGGGACAGGAAGGCTGGAGTCACTTAACGACTGTGTTTGAGCTTTCTCAGCGATACAAAAACTAATGGCAATAGTTGTCAAACACTGAGTGAAATACTGTGTAGGAGCTGGTGGCCTTATTTGCATATTTAAGAATCTACATTCTCTGAATGAAAACTTCCAAGTAAATCTGAAGTATTCTAGCTTGAATTTTATATCTTTTAAAATAATGAAGTATGTAAGGGAATTAAGTTAGAAAGACTCATTTATTATGCCTGGAGAAAGTAGTTCTGGATGTCAATCTCTCAGAGCTAATTCTCTGTGAAGGCAGGCAATGAAAAACTTCAACTTGCACTTTCCATGGGCTACAAATGGAAACACATCACAAGTATCATTTAATACTATACTACATGCCACCATTTGTTAGTATTTAATTTTTTTTTCATTTATTTCAAAGACAGAAAGAGATAGAGAGAGCAGCCATTGAAACACACAGGCTTTTAAAACTTTTTAAAGATCACTTTATATGATGAAAATATTTACTATTTTTATAGAGAAATGGTCAAATAATGAATTCAGAGAAAGCTTCTAATTTCAAGATTTTTTTCTCATTGATTTGTAGTAACTGTAAATGCCAAATAATAAGACATTGGCTAAATAAATTATGGTTAACTATAAATAATAAAACTTATAGTTCTTAAATTAATTACTTGAATTTTGGAAAACACTAAATGGGAAAAATTTGAAAATTAGATTATAAGATAGTGTGTCCTATATTGGCCAGCTTTTGCACAAACACAAAAAACACCAAAAAGTCATCAAACCAGACCTAACAATGGGATCTAAAATATTGCCATTAAAATGTCTTCAGTGGTCATCTTGCCTAGTAAAATTACAGGTAATTCAAATTAACCTTATAAAATTTATTGTCTCAATTTTTAAAATTAACATCTGTCTATTTCATAACAATCAAATAATGTTTTTGAAAAACAAAAATGGTTTACTTATTGTAGTACAAGACGAGAGTGAAGAAAGTGCTGCCAGTACAGGTGGTTTGTCCCTCATTTCTCCTCAGCAGGAACACGGGGAGCTATCACATCCTAGTTTGTCATCCCATTTTCAAATTAGCCAGAAAATGTCATGAGTGTTATCAGTTTTGCCTGTGGCTTTATTTCACCTCTTGTGACTTAAGACTTGATTTGGGACATAGAAAATTGAATTACAGGACTTCACAAAATATTTGAGAGGGAAGAAAGGAAAGTGAGTAAGCCCAGCAGTTGGGAAGCCAAGAAAACCTCAACAGAAGACCTGACTATTATAAGGCAAGGTCTTGCATACTATCTATTTGCAATGTTTAAGTGTGGAGACAAACAATGAAAGTGGCCATTAATTAAGGACATTTAATATGAGGGGGCCTCAAAATTTCATTGAAAAAAATCAAGTTAAAAAGTATGAATTTTCTGGAGCAAAAATGAATTTCAAATGTATGTAAATTTGTATTATGGAAAAGTATACATAGATTTAAAAATGTTTTTGCACCAAAATAAACTCATGCTTTTAATTCTGATTTCCATGGACTTTTTGCATAAGCCATACATTAAACATATGGATTCTCTTAATCAATGTAATGAACCTAAAACTTAACAATACTGCTTTATGGATAATGTTTGGAAAGGCTAAGCAATTTTGCCCTGCCTGTTGACTAATAATTGACATGGACAAGAAGCAAACCAAGCTGGCCTGGAAGCCATCATTGTTTTCTATGTACCAGAAATCTCTTACTCAATTACTACGGCTCTGGACATACAATGAGAGTTGTATGATATTGAGCAAGGAGGTTTTAATTAGATGTGAGGGTGTGAATATTGCTGCATTTATAAAAAGGAAAAGCACACATTACTTCAGAGATGAGAGTGCAGGGGAAACTATTGAAAAGAAAGGAAAGGGGGCCGGTGCCGCGGCTCAATAGGCTAATCCTCCGCCTGTGGCACTGGCACACCGGGTTCTAGTCCCGGTCAGGGCACTGGATTCTGTCCTGGTTGCCCCTCTTCAGGCCAGCTCTCTGCTGTGGCCCAGGAGAGCAGTGGAGGATGGCCCAAGTACTTGGGCCTTGCACCCGCATGGGAGACCAGGAGAAGCACCTGGCTCCTGGCTTCAGATTAGTGTGGTGCGCCGGCTGCAGCATGCCAGCCACAGCGGCCATTGGGGGGTGAACCAACGGCAAAGGAAGACCTTTCTGTCTCTCTGTCTCACTGTCCACTCTGCCTGTCAAAAAAAAAAAAAGAAAGAAAGAAAGAAAGAAAGGAAGGAAAGGGAAGGGAAGGGAAGGGAAGGGAAGGGAAGGGAAGGGAAGGGAAGGGAAGGGAAGGGAAGGGAAGGGAAGGGAAGGGAAGGGAAGGGAAGGGAAGGGAAGGGAAGGGAAGGGAAGGGAGGGATGATGTTTAAGGAATGATCAAAGCCCATCTAAGCAGACAGGTAATAGGAGTGATTGGACTCTTAGTGACAGAGGTAAGATAAATAAAAAAGAAATCCTTTTATTTGCAACAAAATGATTGCAACTGGAAGCCATTATACTTAGTGAAATAAGCAAGTCCCAAAAAGACAAATACTGTATGATCTACCTAGTAGATTATCTAAAAGGTCATCTATAGGAGTGAAATTGACACTTTGAGATGCAATGATTTTGAATAGCTCTTGTCTCTACTATTGAGGAACAGTGTTTTCTTTTTTTCCCTTCATACTGTTTGTTGAACTCTTTCTTTAGTGTAGGGTTAATCTTATGAGTATAAAGATAGCTGAAAATAGATCTTTGTAAAAAAAATAAGATGGGAATAGGAGAGGGAGGAGGAAGAAGGGTGAGCAAGTGCCTGAGAGAGCGTAGGATGGAAAGTATCACTAAGTTCCTGAATCTGTATATATGAAATACATGAAGTTTGTATACCTTAAATAATGTTTTTCAAAAAAGGAAAAAAAACCTGCCATGGTTGGAAGCACAGTGGTGATTAGAAAGTTCAGTGTGGAGTGAGCTGTTGTCATTTTCCATATACAAAACGTAAGCCTCAAACTTTGTGTACTTCTTATGGAACATGACTGTAAGGAGGCCTCTTGGTAGGAACAGGTACAGGTTAACTGTTTCTCTGCTCAGACAGAATGGGATACAAGCATCCTCCTCTGGATTTAAGTCACTCTGTGGTAAACCTGAGGATACAACACTGGCACCAGCAGGAATGTTTCTTGGGATCTACCACGTCAAGTAAAGGACTAGAGGAACCAAGTTGACAGGATGTTTCCACCCTCACTGCGAGCTTTTGTACTTTTCTGTGTTTTTTCCCTTCTAAGTACAGGTAAACAGTAAATCAACAAACAGTCTGGATCATTATTGAGCAAGACGGATATTTTCTCTGGGCCATCTTGAAGTTGTGGACATAGTTTTCTATCTTATTGTAAGCCTGTAGGCACAGGGGAAAAATTGCTGAGGTCCCAATCATGCCTAGTTTTAAAGTTCTCTTTTAAAAAAGTTTGACTAGCATGCAATAACTGTATACTTTTATAGTGTACAGTTTTACATAGTGTGTACTGAGAACATCAGGGTAATTAGCATTCAATTTCCTTTTAAAAACACAATTTCAGTTAACCCACTTAATTCATTAGATTTAAGGAAATAAATTGGAACACTGACTTTTGTAAAAAAAATGCAGTTATATTAATTACTCATTTTGAATAGTTAAAAAACAGATGTCATTCACTTATGGGCACAGATATATTTATTTTTCTAGGTCACACCTAAATTCTACTAAAAATATAAACATTTCAACCATGTCACAGTGTTGAATGTTCATCTAAGCGTTATTATTGTGCTCCCAATCCCAGTGAAGAGCTTTGCTAGGATCAAAGGAGATAGGCTATGCGAAGGCATACATAGCACATAACCTGTACGCAGTCGACACTTCAATCTGTTTGTGTGTCTACTTTAACTCTGAAGGTGACTAAATCTGAAAACTTCAGAGAAAATAGGGGCATAATTTATGATTACAGATTTTAAAAGGAAAATTTTTAGAAAAGGGTAATCAGAAAAAAAGAGGATTAAAATAGTTTAAGCATAAGAATGAAAGAGGAAGGCTAGAATGTTCTGTTTTTCATGTGTGTATTACTGAGACACTAGAGCAAATGAATAGAAAATAATAATAATGTCTTCATAAAGTTTTAAATGTGAATTAATTATTCAGGTAATTCAAGCAAGTACAAGAAGGAGGAACAAACTCTCAGTAATAAATAGCACATCTAGACATAGGTAAATCAACAGCAAGCTGGGTTTATGGGTGGATAGAGAAAGAGGAATTATCTAGGAATGGAACCATTTTTCCAATTAAAAATCTTGGCATTTGATTTTACTTGAATTAATAGGTGAACAAGAAAACCAAATAAAAGTGAAGGAACCTGCAGCAAGATACTTCTTTAGCACTTGAGAGGATCATTGCTTAAGCTTACCGTCCTGCCTAAGAAGAAAGAGTATGAATTTCAACATCAGGCTGGAGCCACTGAAACAATGCCTTAGCTGAGAAAGTACTCTGACTCCACACTGGGGAAGGGCTCCACAGGGCCACTTCAGGCAAAGTCTGAGGGGTAACAACTCCTCGCAATGCCACTGGGAGGCATGCATGCCTGCAGATAAACAGGGCCCCCTGCTGCTGTGTACTGGGCACTGCTCCGAGGATGTCCCCAGCAGTCGGTCCCTGGTTGTTACTGTGCACCTGTGTTCCATTAGGGACGGGGAGCCAGGTGTTTCAGAATGTTGTCTTTACAGCTCCTGCCCCCTGGGTCTGGTTATGTCAGCTCCTCTCCTTACCCCCATCTAGGAATGACAGAACACGGTTCTAGCCTCTTTTTGTTACTCTCACATCCCCTGACTGGTCCTTCTGTTCCTTGATAATCTGTGTAGTCATCTCTGTGTGTGCTTCGTAATTCCTGCATTCCAATACAGAGCTGGTTTGTTTTCTGGTTACATCCCGACAGAGAGAAGACTTGTCTCTCCTATTCTGTGTTGTGGCTAATTTACTAATCTTACCTGAAGTGTTTGCCTCTTAATTCATTTTCTTCATTCTGAAACCATCTTTTACATCTTGCTATGTTTCTCATTTTATTTAATACACAGTTTTCAACAGTTCTTTTAGAGCTTGGAGCATTCTCAGGGTATGTGCTTTGTTTATTGGGTCATATTTTCCTTCTAGGCATGTCTGTTTCTGTTAATATCTGGAATAAATTTGCATTGTCATTTGTAATTTATACTGTTACCACATGTTTACAGTTATTACATGGATTTTTTCTAGGTTAGTGTGGAGAGCTCTGTTGTGGGTTCTGATAAAGTGTGGGTGAATTCTCCTGCATACCCTTTCCAGTCTCCTAAGGGCAATTTGTTTCTTCATGCACCACATCCATCCACCTTTTAAAATCATACTGCCTACTTATTAGTTTTCCCCATTTATTACTTAAGGTTGTTAATGACTCACTGAAGGGCAAAGAACAAGTAGGGGCCACAAGTGTCCTTGTTGTGGTCCTGGTAGGCTTCATCCACTTAACCACAGATGAAACTGGCTTAGCAGGCTCAGCTCACAACCATGCTTGGAAGATGGAAGCCTCTAGCGTCCATTTCTGCTTCCACCAGGTCCTGAAGTATCTCTGTTGCTTTTACACTTGAGGGATCATTGTTGCAGTTAAGAATCTACTCATCCTGATTTGTTCATTTTCCCACAAATGAGGGCATTAATGATGAGAGCTGAACAGTCCTAATCTAAAATTCTCCAAAATAAAAAACTTTTAATACCAACATCATGCCATAAATGGAAAATTCCATATCTGATTTCATGTTATGGGTCATAATCAAAACACAGGCACACCAAAAACACTGCACACTTTACCTTCAGGCTATGTGTACAGGTGCAAATGAATTTTACATTTAACTTAGGTCTCATTCCCATGACATCTAATTATATATATATGCCAAAAATCTGGAAAAAATCAAAATCTGAAATACAGTCATCCTAATATCCTAAGAATTTTGGATATAAGATAATCTATATACAATTATTTTAATGGGAATTTAGACAACAGCTATAAACTATAATTGAATGGAAAAATGACCATTTCAACCATAAAAAAACTTTTTGCTAGTCACTCATTTCGTTCAATGAAATACAACCAGTAACAATGTAACATCTAAATATTTCCTGTGTTGTTACAAGAAAATAATTAAGTTCATTTTGACTAAAAGCCAATTCCTCTCAACAGTTTATGCACAGTAATAATTTTAATGCAGATTACAATGAGAATATTTACATATTACATTTATTGTACTCTATTAGTTATCACAGATCAGGGAGAACATATGGTATTTGTCTTTTTGTGACTGGTTTATTTCATTAAGTATAGTCATGTCCAGTTGTATGCATGCTGTTGTAAAAGACAGGATTTCATTCTTTTTTATGGCTGTGTAATATGCCATAGCACACATATAACACATTTTCTTTATCCAGTCATTTTATGTTGGACATCTGGATGATTCCATATCTTAGCTTTTGTGAACTGAGCTGCAGTAAACATGGGGGTACAGATAACTCTTTCAAATGCTGATTTCATTTCATTTTGGTGAATTCCTAGGAGTGAGATGGCTGTATCATAAAGAAGATCTATATTCAGATTTCTGAGGTCTCTCCATACTGTATTCCACAATGGCTGCACTGGTTTACTGTCCCACTAACAGTGGTTTAGGGTACCTTTTTACTCACATCCTCGCCAGCATTTGTTGTTTGTTGATTTCAGTATGAGAACCATTCTAACTGGAGGTAGGTGAAACCTCATTGTGTATTTAGTTGCATTCCCCTGATGGCTTGTGATCCTGAGCATTTTTTCATATGTCTGCTAGCCATTTGAATTTCCTCTTTTGAAAAATGCCTGTTCAAGTATTTTGCCCATTTCTTAACTAGATTGTTTGTTTTGTTGCTAATGAATTTCTTGAGCTCATTATAGATTCTGTATATTAAGCCTTTATCAGTTGCATATTATGCAAATAATTTCTACTGTTGGTTACTTCTTCACTCTGTTAAGTGTTTATTTTGTAGTGTAGAAGCTTCCTTTTAAAAAGATTTTATTTATTTATCTGAGAGGTAGAGTTACAGACAGTAAGAGGGAGAGACAGAGAGAAAGGTCTCCTTCTGTTGATTCACTCCCCAAATGGCCACAATGGCTGGAGCTGAGCTGATCTGAAGCCAAGAGCCAGGCACTTCTTCTGGGTCTCCCATGTGGTTACAGGGGCCCAAGTACTTGGGCCATCTTGCACTGCTTTCCCAGGCCATAGCAGAGAGCTGGATTGGAAGTGGAGCATCTAGGAATAGAACAAGCACCCATATGGGATGCCTGCATTGCAGGCAGAAGATTAACTTATTGCATCATGGCACTGGTCCTAGTGCAGAAGCTTGTTAGCTTGCTTGATGTAATTCCATTTGTCGTTTTTTGCTTGATTGCCTAGGCTTCTGGGGTCTTTTCAAGAAGTCTTTGCCTATGCCAATGTATTTCAGTTTCCCCAATGATCTCCACAAGTAGCTTGATGGAGTCAGGTCATAGATTTAGATCTTTGATCCATTTTGAGTCGATTTTTGTATAGGGTATAAGGTAGGGGTCTTGTTTCATACTCCTTCATGTGGACAGCAGAGATCCAATTTTCCCAGCACCACTTGTTGAAGATAGTATGCTTTTTCCAGGGATAGATTTTAGCTCCTTTATCAAAGATGAGTTGTTATAGACACATGAATTCATTTCTGGGGTTTCTACTCTATTTCATTGATGCCATATCTATTTTTGTTCCAGTGTCAGGCTATTTGGATTTATTTTTCAAAAAGATTTATTTTATTTATTTGAAATACAGTTACAGAGAGAGGTAGAGACAGAGAGAGAGGTCTTCCATCTGCTGGTTCATTCCCTAGAAGGCCACAATGGCCAGAGCTGTGCCAATCAGAAGCCAGGAGCCATGAGCTTCTTCCAAGTCTCCCACGTGGGTGCAGGGGCCCAAGGACTTGGGCCATCTTCTACTGCTTTCCCTGGCGATAGCAGAGAGCTGGATTAAAAAAGGAACAGCTGGCACTAGAACCGGTGCCCATATGGGATGCCAGCGCTTCAGGCCAGAGTTTTAACCCACTGTGCCACAGCACCAGCCCCAGGCTATTTGGATTTATCTCACAGGTTTGCATTCTCACTGCTTATGATTGCTATTTTTAATTACTTTTCAGGTGTTTCATCAACCTCTTAATCTTCACATTCTAATACTGAAGTGTTGTTTTGTTCCTTTGGGGAAGTCATGTTGCCTTCCTGGTTCTTTTGTCTTGTATTTCCGTGTTTATTTTTAGGCATTTGTGGAAACACTTGTTGGTTTTCTCCACTGATGAGTTTTACCTTTGAACTACACTTCTGTGGCTTAGTGGAGTGTCTGTCCCCTTAATGAATACCCAGAGGTGTGTGCTGGGTGGGGTCAGGGAATCTCTGGTTAGTGCTCAAGAATGGGGCAAGAATCCAGGGTGACACCAAGTTGGGCATTGTAGATCTCTATTGTTAGTAAGGTAGAGGGTGTGATCATGCCTGTTGGTGGAATCACAACCTTACCTCCTCTCTTCCAAGGTTATAAATGCCTAGGGTTAGCATACAATGGGTACAATCCTCACCCATGCTGGTGCATGAACCACTCAAAGGTTCTGTTCAGTCCTCAGTGTGAGCATGGGTCACTCAGCAATGACCCAACACATGCACTCAGGAAGCTCTGACCCTCTTACACAGTGACACAGTGATTGCCCAGAGACCCAGATACATTCCACACCCTATTGTGCAGTCAGAGGATTCACACAGTCACAGAGCACAAGGCTCCCTGATGTCACAGGGTGCTGAGGATCCTTTCTCTCCCCTGCAAACTTGCCCCATCCACAGAGAGAGCGGAGTCGTTTCCAGAGCAAGCTGCCTGTGCATGCTCTGTCTTGGCTGTTGGAATCCCCAAGCTTGTGACTGGCTGAGAGGATAGAGGCTCTCACAATCCTAAGTGGGTATGAATCCCTCGTCAACATTTCCAGGAGACTCAGTCAGTGGGAAACACAAATTTTTTCCTCTGATAAAGAACCCTGGTCCGCACACGCGAGCTGCCACAGCCTCTATTTTTGTCAAAATGGCACCTTCTCCCCGTGGGTTGCCAGCTGCCCTTGTGGGACAATGGGGAGAAATAAATGTACTTGTCCTTCACTGGATTAGAGGGGTACTCTGCATCCACCTCCAACTAGTGTTTCAGGCTGTACTCCAAGTCATTGTGGTCCACAACGTTCTCCCTCATGCAATATCCCCGGTGGCACGGGCTGCTGCACGCTCTCACCTCCCACTCAGAACCTGGCATCTCCTCCAGCCTCCAGCCATGGAATTCGCGTTTGGTGTCCCCACCCTCTGCCGCACATCTGCATTTTCCACTCTGCTCCTCAGCATTTCTTTCCTTTCTGTAGAGTTTCCACTGCAAACTTCCCTCCAACTCCCCATTGGGAGCACACTTCCTTTGCTTTTCTTCTACTGTCTTTCCCTAGTCAGAATCCTATATGCAATTCTTGACTTTGTGGTCTCAACTATTTTCTTTCCATTATATATCTGTGGTTGGGTGGTACTGGGAGATATTCCACATTTCATTCACCTATTCCTGTCTCTGGTCAGTGCCTAGCCACATATACCACTATTATCAAAAAAACTCATATTCAGCTGTTTTTGTGCTATTTTCCATTTAAAAATTGTTTCTTAAGTTGTTTTATTTGAAAGTTAGAAAGACAGAAAAAGAGATTTACCATTCTCTGCTTCCCTCTCCATTTAGCTATAATGCTTGGGGCTGGGCCAGGCGATTGCCAGGAACCAGGAATCAATCCAGATCTCCCTCCTGTGGGGCAGGACCCAACTACTAGAACCACCATCTGGTAACGCCCCCTTCCCCAAGTGGGCATTGGCAGAAAGCTAGAACCGGGAACAATGTCAGACCTTGAACCTGGATACTCCATGTGGGGTGTGGGTGTCTGCAGCAGTATCTTAACTGCTATGACATTCATGCTCCTACCCAATTTTTTTGTTTTATTAGATTCCTCCACTCATTTTATCAGATTTTGTTGGCAGGCCAATTCCAGGAGCTAACCTTATTTCACAGAATGTTTACTTGTAACTCTTTACATTTTGGATTTGAATATCCTAACAGAAGTATGCCCCTTAAAACCTGGAAGCCCTTGGTCAGTGACCTTCCAACTCTACAGGATTGTGGTGAGGGTAGATTGAGGTAACATATAATCCTCGAGGTGCACACACCCAAGCTACCAATGTGTAGTCACTTTCGTATGAGTAGCGCCTGAGAGGCTCTGAACCTTGTAGCACACACAATACACAGGTGCAATGAACTGTGGATGATCTGAGGTGGATGTCTTCCTCTATTCTTTGGTGCTGATGTAAAGGGAACAAGTACCTTTGTTTCTGCTTTGAATATTAAAGTAAAGTAACTGCAGTGTCCTCCTGGTTATACAACATAGATGTGCAACCGTAGCCCTCAGGAATAGGGCTCCAAAGGATCCTGTGTTGGTTTGTGGTTTCAGCCTATCCACCAGGCAGACAGAGTCAGGGTGGGGCAGAGCTCAACTCCCTTAAGGAGCTCAGAGCCTTACAGCAGGGATTTCAAGGTAAAGAGCCTGCTGGGTCAGTCCAGGCCTTTGGCCAAAATGTGTTGCCAGGAAAGTTCACTGCAAACCTCAAAGGGGAGTATCTCTAGGAGGGAGGCACGCCAGGTATCCTGTTGGTACTGAGCTTATACAGGGAGAAATGGCAAAGTGAAGCTGGGATAGTCCTCGTTTCTACAGAGCTGATTGGGAAGACGTCTCTGAGGAGGGTGTCTAATTGAACCTGAATAAATAACACATCGGTTTTTCAATAGCTGAGAGAAGATCTAGAATAGGAAGAGAAATTTGAAAACGAAGTTTTTCAGTGCTGAACTACCAGTGTTATTATCTTTCTACCAATTAGATTTTCATATGTTTTGATATTTATAAAACAAGAGCTGCAAAGTTACACATTGTGATCTCCTCACGGTAGGAAGAGTTCTGAAGTATTTAAAAGACATGTATGTCTAGTGTATAATTATGGCTCTCCCACAAAATAGTGAAATCAGGAAATATTTAAATATCTAACAAAAAGAAGTACTTTCACAATGATCTGGAACTTATGATCATGCATTCTCATTAAGGATTTGGTTTATAATAGAATGTTGTTTTTAAGCAGAACACAAGATATTAGTGTAGTCATGAACAGCAAAAATGTTGTATTATGATAGAATATATGTAAAGGTAAACATTTTTAGGGCCATAATAGAAACTACAAAAAACACAAATACTTTAACATCCTTTTTTTTTTTCAATAAAAGTCTTACAAGTATGAAGACTAGCAATGTGAAATACTCAAACATGCAAAGGGTTACCTGGTAATGCTTAGCAAAATTACATTTGTATTTCCCTGTGATTCAGCAACTCACTTCTATCAATATGGAAACAAAAAGAAGATATATACATAGGGTATTCACTGAAGCCTAGTTGTAATAGTAAATCTAGTATTTACTAAATATAGTAAATTTACTATACACTAAATACAGTACCTACTAGAAACTCAAATGACTGTTAGCAAGGCAATTACTGAATAGACTATATTACTATATCTATACACTGTCGTATAACAGAGTGTGTATGCATCTCCATTCACTATTATGGAGCAACATCCATAAAATAAGTAGAAAAATAAAGGGGAAGAAACAATGAATACAGTGTGCTTCGCCTTCTCCAAGAAAAAGATGGCTATTAATGCATGTGTGTATATTCATATCTAAACCAATAATGGGGCATTAAATAATAGAAATAGAGGAAAGAATTGCATTGTACAGAGGACAGGGACAGAAAATAGGTTCTTAAGATTTGACTTTGAATCAGCATGACTACTTTTCCTAATTATAAAATAAAATTAAATTATAAAAACAATTCCCAAAATCAAAAGTAGAATAACCAAATTAGTCAACATATATTCTTACTTAGATGTATAACTGCACAGGAAGGAACTATTCTAAGGGACTTTAAAAGATGGTAGTTGGACTTTATTTACCTAATAAAATACATCACAAGGACAAAAGGAAGTAAAAATCACCTTCAACTGTGACAGTAATCATACTGCTGGAAGTCGCGTTATTCATATTTCTTAACTGTTGAGTGTGTATCATGTTATAAATGAACCATTATGCTGGTGTCTTACAGAACTGGAATTTTTTTAAGATTATTTATTTATTTATTTGAAAGTCAGAGTTACACACAGAGAGAAGGAAAGGCAAAGAGGGAGAGAGAGAGAGGTCTTCCATCTGCTGGTTCACTCCCCAATGGGCCACAATGGCAGGAGCTGTGCCGTTCCAAATCCAGGAGCCAGGAGTTTCCTCTAGGTCTCCCATGTGGGTGCAGGAGCTCAAGGACTTGGGCCATCTTCTACTGCTTTCCAAGGCCATAGCAGAGAGCTGGATCGGAAGTGGAGCAGCCAGGTTTCAAACCAGCGCCCATATGGGATGCCAGCACTGCAGGCCACAGCCTAACCCACTATGCCACAGGAGTGGCCCCTGGAATTTTTTATCATGGGAAAAAATAAGCTATCAATGTAAGGCTGTTGAAATTAAAGAAAAAACACATAATCTCAAAGGTGAATTTAACTATCAGTATGAACCTTTGTGTTTATCTTAGGAAAAAACCCTATCTCTGAGTTTTGCCTATTCAGAATTCCTAGAAACAATGAATACTTCTAACATCCATATTGTGGTTTCTAAATACCACTTCCCACTAAAATACACAGAGCTCCTTGGAGAAATGGCTACTCCTGGGCATGGGCAGGAAATAAATATTGCAAAACAGAAATTTCTTGTTATTCCAAACTGGAAGGAAGCCTCACCACGAATCAGGAGTCAACCTGAGTTGGCTCACAATGGTCAAAGAACAATTTTAGTATAAAGATAATAAATGAAACACCATGTGTTCAAATCCATGATTTCATCATTATTCCAAACAAACTTAAAACATATTGGTGACCTTTGGGAGATACTAGGAAATGAGTGTTTTGAAAACTGATTTCTAAATGAGAGAAGAAAATTAAGTACTTATCTCTCTTACATAAGCTGTATCACTACTCAGATAAAATAGAAAAGAAATGTTAGAATTTTGAAGCTACCTTTTTATAATCTCTAATAGATTCAAGGCTGTAGTGATGATGATTCATGACAGATAACATCATAGCAGACAGAAATTCAGATGGTATGTTCTACTTGACGGAAGTACACACCACCACCTACAAAACTGTCAGGCCAAAAATTCAAACAGGAATCTGATACAGCCTCCAGATCAGGAGCTGGGAAACTTCGTCATTCAGGGCCAAACATTTTAGGTTTGTGATCTCTGCTGAAACTATGTAACTATTCAATTCTGTAATTCTTGTGTGATGGGAACCACAGAGCAATCTGTAAATAAAGGGGCATAGTTGTGCTGTAATAAAACTTTATTTACAAAAAACAGGGGGCTGCCTCATGAGGTTTAGTTTATTAATTCTGCTGTAGAATCTGGATCTAACTTCAAATTCACAGTCAATATGGGAAATGGGGGATACATTAAATGATATCATAGGTACACAAACAGCAGAACTCAGACCAAAGAAAACTACTAACAACAAAACTACAACAACAAAACCTGCAAGAAGGGGCTGGTGCTGTGGCATAGTGGATAAAGCTGCCCCCGGCAGTGCCGGCATCCCATATGGTCACTGCTTCAAGTCCTGGCTGCTCCACTTCCGATCCAGCTCTCTGCTATGGTCTGGGAAAGCAGCAGAAGATGGCCCAAGTCCTTGGGCCCCTATACCCACATGGGAGATTGGGAAGAAGCTCCTGGCTCCTGGATTTGGATCGGCCCAGCTCCAGCTGTTGCGGCCAATTGGAGAGTGAACCAGCAGATGGAAGACCTCTCTTTCTCTCTCTGCCTCTTTTCTCTCTGTGTAACTTTGACTTTCAAATAAATAAATAAATATTTATTAAAAAAGAAATCCAAATATTTGGAATTTGTTTAAATACCAATGTCTACAAATTTTGAGTAAATAATATGAAACAATGATGGAAATGAGTAATGATATTAAGAAGTTATTCTTTCCCGGTGTGATAATGGTACCTTGTGATTGTTTTCAAAAGAGTGCATATCTTTAGTGATTTTTAGAGAAATACAGGTTGAATGATATCTCCTATGTGTTTCAAAAAACTCTGGGGGTCTTATAAATGAAATACTATTGACTATGCATAGACTGTTGCTGAGGGGTTAGGCTGCAGCTGGATGGGAATTCATTATATTATTCTCTACTTTTATACAATTTTAAAGATTTCATGATCAGAATTTTAAAGATAACCACAAAATGTATCTCTGAGTCCAGTAGCAGAGATGAAAAATGTAGGTACAGATGAAGAAAAACAGGTTTAGTTTACTGAAGAAGAGTCTTTCGGTACAATTAAGAGGATTTGTGATGATTGAATTTTACGCATTTATCCCTTAGAGTATTAGAATCAAAAACAAGTTGTGGCAAGTCAGATCCACCCTCACATTTCTGAGTAACCCTATCGCCTCTCCAGATCTCTCAGAAGAGAAGGGATTGCAGCTGTTCCAGGGCACGGGGCTGAGGGTTGAGGGCACTGATAGTTCATTCAGTATCGGTAGGTCCCAGGCCCCTTCTTCCTTGTAGCAGAATACTCATATTTTCAGAGATGCCAGTGTCCTCTTAAAAATATTCATCCCTTCAGATTCCCTGACAACTAGAATTGGCCATATGATCTAGTAATGGCCAAATATAAACAGGAGTGTGATGAAACAGCTCCAGGGTGTGGCCCAGGCCCATCAGGACCACCTGGAAAGCTCCGTATACCTGACCTTCAAGCTGACTGGAGAAGCATAGTGGCGCCAATATTGGCTTTATGCTATGGAATTAGCATTGCCCTGAACTAGCTATGCCCCCCCGCCTGCCCTTTAAAGCTTGTGCTTGATCGTTAATAAACGGACTGTTCACCAAAACTTGTCCCTGGTGCTTCTTGTTGAAGAAAGCTGCTGCCCCACCCTCCCGACAGGAAGAGTCCACAACAATGAATCAGAACGTGTCAGTCCTCTGTATATAATCCAAAATATCTTCCCGTCTCATTACAAATAAGATCTACGGTTCTACCCATGGACCTCACTTCTTACTGCTGTAGCCCTCGTTCACTCAGCTCCAGTCACTCTAACTTTCCTGATGCTCCTGAAGCAGACCACACAGGGTTGTTTCAGGTTTTCCTGTTCTACTGTTCTCATAGAGGTCCACTCAGCTTGTTCCTTCACTTCCTTCAAATCTCTTTTCAACTGTCACTTACCTGAGAAGCCTTCCAAGCTGGCCATTTGCTTGTTTGCACTCAAGACCATTCCCCACTCTTCTTAGTCATCCTCCGTGTTGCACTGCCTGGGCTCCCTTTTCCCCTGGATCCTGGTGGGTTCAGCCCATAGGAGGTAGAGAGAGAAGATGGAAGGAAGGAGGGAAGGAGGGAAGGAGAGAGGGAGGGAGGGAGGGAGGGAGGGAGGGAGGAAGGGAGGGGGTAGGAAGAGCTGAGCTACATGTTTCTTTGAGGACATGTCTCTGATAACCACAATGTCTTCTCCAAGACTCCAGCTCCCACCAGCTCCCATCTATAGTTGCAACTCCTGCTGGCATGGTTTCAACTTCTGCCAGGTGGCCACAGCACCTGGGTTCCAGCAATAACACCACCTCTCTCTGTGGATCCTATAAATACTTAAGTTACCTGTGTGAGTTTTTTGCACTTCTATCACCTGCATATTCAATTTCCTATACCAGCACCCACATATCCTAACTCAGCCCAAAGACCCTAAATAAAATGGCCTGAACTCCCTTCCTCACCTCAGTATCCATAAAGTGCTTTATTCATATTTCCCCTTACCAATAGTTCATGAAATCTATTTGCTTCCTCAGTTCCTAAGTTGTCTCAGTTGCTTCTCCACCGGAATACAGGCTCATGACAGCATTGTCGGCTTTGATCTCTGCTGGACCCCCAGTGTCCAGAAGAGGGCCCCTGTCCTTTCATTTATTTGAGATATTGATAAACATTCTTTTTATTCTAGCATTAGACAGAGACAGAGTGGTGAAAAATAGAATGAGTGTGATTCTTGTTCTGGCCATAGGAGGGAGTGACAGGGACAGCTCTGCATTTGTCTTCGTGAGTTTTAATTATTTTGTATTTGACTTGTGGTTGTCGCAACAAGGAATCACTTGTACTGAAACTGGACTTCATTGAACAAGGGACTCTGTTGCTTAACATTAGATGGACTTTCCATGGGGTGAGAGGCTGGGCAGGCACTCACCTGACATGCAGAGGGATCTTGGGCACTTGCTTAGAGACCTTGAAGTGGCTTCTGTCTCCATAGGTGTCAGTGAAGTACACTCCAGCCACACTTGTCACTCGGTTCCCAGGGAACTTGGACAGCACATTATCATGGCCATGCTGGCTGGCCCAGTACCAGGCCTGGCCCCCGATGAGCAGGCCCCCTCCTCGTTTTACAAACTGGATCAGCTTCTCAGTCATGCTGTCATTGTAGGCATTGATGCAGTAAACCCCCAGGGACTCTCCCGGCTCCGACTCAACCTGTGCCTTAACCCCAGTGTCCTGCAGGAGTTTCACTAGTGATTCCAGGGAGGGGTTCACTCCAATGCAGGCCCCCAGGAAGGGGCAGAGCCAGTGCACGGCATTGGCAAGAAATGGAGCCAAGGGAGCATGCATCAGGTACGCCTCGTGGGCCACAACCACAAGGCGGCCGTGGCCATAGGAGGAGGCAGCGATGATCACCTGGCCCTTGTCATTCACCATCACTGGGAAGGCAGCTTCTCCAATAAGAAGGAGTTCACTGGGGACTGGACCTGTGGGGGTATCCCAGGTTGTCACCCCATTCATGAGGGCTTGGAAAGCAGCAGCTGGAGTGGTGGCCATGATCTACTGGCTGCTGCAGAGGAAAGCAAAGCAAAAAGTTAGTGACCAGAACCAAAAAAAAAAAAAAAAAAAAAAAAAAAAAAAAAAAAAAAGAAAGAAAGAAAAGAAAAGCAAACAACTAAATGCATGCAGTCCCAATATATTACTGAGTTCCCCATACTGTGCTCCTCATACCGTCTTCTAGCGCTGGGGCTGCAAGCCAGAAACAAAAGAGACACTTCCACAGATACATTTTGTAAGAGGAAAAACAATAAATACTGCAGGCGCGCAGATAAATGAAATGCAACAATCAGCGACTGCTGTGGTCAAAACAGAACGAGGTGATGCGACAGGAATTGACTGGAAAGCCACTTTGGAATGGGTGACAGAAAGGCCCCTTCGAGAAAGTGGTCTTGAAGCTGATACCAGAAATGCCTTGGGAGACCAGGGTTCCGGCACAGAGAAGCCCCAGCTGGCTGGCGGGCCGGGCCTGAGCATTTCCGTATCTCAGGATGTGGACTCTGTCTTCTCGCTCTCATTTCGCTCCTTCGTAATGTCAGTGGTAAGAAACTGTATTCACGTAACAGTTCAGGAATGGAAAAAAGGCGGAGAAAGACCAGGAACCCGAATTCAAGATCCTCGCAACTACTCTGGGGAGACAACCAAAGTCTTTCACTTCTAGGGACTCCCTCGTTTATCGGAAAAACAACAAAACATGTAAAAATCCCCTGATGAACAATCCGTCTCAGAACGCCCATCCCGCCCTCCAGAGTCAACGCGCACGCGCAGGTCCCCCCAACCCCGCCCCGCGACGCAGCCTTGTCAAACTGCTCAAGTTCAAAGAGCGGAGAGAAATGCGATTTGTGATTTGAGTATCTGAGACAAACAGCCATAGCCCTAGACTAGGGAGGCGAATCGGGACGAAAGCCCTGGGTCCACGCCGAGACGCCACACCTCGCGGGCCGGGAACGGCCCGGGAAGGGCGCCTGGTCACCCCGGGGCACCCCGCGCCCCCGCGTCCTCGGCCGCCCGCCCCCGCGCGCCCCAGGACGCGCTCGCACTGAAGCTCACCCTCGGCGGTCGGGAACCCTGGAGGCCGCTCTGCCGAGGCTCCGCGAGGCCGTGCGGGAGGCTGGGTCGTCCCGGGAGGCGGGGCGCGCCGCGGGGAGCCACCGCCCCGCGGTCCCGCCCGCCTCCCCAGACCTGCGCCGCCCGGGGCGGCGCGGCGAGGTCGCGGGCGTGGGGATGTGTCCGGCTGCGGGGGTGCAGGACGCCAAGCCCCCTCCCGCCCACCCTCCGGGGTCCTCGGATGGGAGAGCGAGCTCGGCAAAGCGTCTGGCGCCTGTGGCAGGAAAAGCAAACAGCAAAAACCACAGTGGGGCGGACAGCTTCCCAACCACAGCGTCCCCCCGTGCAAAGACCCGTCGGCTCTCCGACTGGGGGGCGCCGCTCTGGGGAGGACCCCTGTTCCGCGCCGCCGGGCTCTGCCGGTCCCTGCGTCCTCACGCTGCCCTCTGGTGCTCAAGCCGGAACCGTCCCGCGGTTGGCGGCCACGCGGGTCACGGGGCTACGCGGGCAGAGGACTGGCTGGCACACGCGGAAATCTTGCCCCGTGAAGCTCTTGCTGGGAAGGAAACGCGCCGGTTGCAGCGCCAAAGCGTGCGCGGCTGCAGAAGTGAAGCTAATGCTTTGGCGTGGCTGGTGCTTGAACCGCTGCCTAAACGGAGGAGGCCGGAAGGTGGAAATCAAGGGGGAAGCATGCGCGGGGGTGGCCGTAAAGCTGGTTTTGCACAACTTTCCGCTGCAGATACGCTGCTTCCACTTTGAGGGAGCTTTGCTTTGTGTTTGAGCCAGAGTGCAGACACGGGAGAGGAGAGACACTAGTCCCAGTGTACCGGGACCTGAGAAAGATTATGGAGAGGGGACTTCAGATGTCTTTTTCCTAAGCTCTCTTTTGGGGCTGCCACTGGCTGGACTCCTACGTGTCAGTCATCGCACGTGCCAATCACCCCGTGGTTTATAAAGTTGTCAGATGTGTGTGATTTTTATTAGCGCACAAGATGGTCTCTTTATTTAAAAGCAGGCATTCATTCCCTTGAATTTTCTCTTATTGTTTGTCTTCTGTCCCAAGAAACAGTGTGACCCTCCAGCCTGCCAAGGCCAAACCCACGCTTTATAAAACAGGTTGCATCTCCTCTAGAACCTCGCTGTCCCGTCACCCTCCTTTTCGTCTTCAGATTTCTTTCCTAGACTGAAAATATAATTGGTTAAGAGGCCATTTCTTTCCTGCCCTGCCTAGGACGAACCAACATGGACTTCTGCCACCCCCTTGGACTTCTTCCCGGGTCCGGTTCCATCCTTCCCTCCTCCCCTTCAGCTCACATCTGAGGATGCTGACTGACCCTTTTGTTTCCCTCTTTCACATGAACATAATGATACATTATTGCTGTGTCTCTTCTTTGACCTTTCCTAAAATATATGTTCAGCTCCGGAGGGAGCTGCGCCGGGACTTACTAGGAAACAAACTGCAGCTATGTTTCTACGGCTGTTAACAAGCAGCTGAGTCTCAGCCAAGCTTCAGCCAATCACAGGATGCCAGCTGCTCAGACTCTGTCTAACACAAATAGGAGCTGTAGAAAACCGAGCTGTTTCTGAATGCGGCTGCCTTTCCCCACTAACAGCACCGCCTGCCCTTGTTGCTGGGGAGGTTTCCTGAACTCCTGCTGCTGAGTGCTGTCCAATCCATGGATTGTTCTTTGCTCAAGCAAACCTTTTAAGTTTAATTTGTCTAGCATTTTTCAGTTAGCACAGCACGTTAAAGCACTTTTTAGTTTTCTGTAAGAGTGGGTGAAACAAGTGAAATTCTCATATGCTGTGAAGTGTTTCTCATTATGGGTAGAATTGTGTCAGCTACCTTCCTAATTCATGTTTCTCAGTCCCAATCTTCAGTACTAAAGAATGTAACTGTATTGGGAGAGAAAGTCTTTGAAAAAGGTTATGTTAAAATGAAGATGTTAAGGAGCCGGTGCTGTGGCACACCAGGTTAAAACCCTGGACTTAAGCACCGACATCCCATATGGGCACTGATTCTAGTACTGGCTGCTCCTCTTCCAATCCAGCTCTCTGCTATGGCCTGGGAAAGCCAGTAGAAGTAGTAGATGGCCCAAGTCCTTGGGCCCCTGCACCCGCATGGGAGACCTGGAAGAAGCACCTGGCTCCTGGCTTCGTATCAGTGCAGCTCCGGCCATTTCGGCCATCTGGGGAGTGAACCAGCGGATGGAAGACCTCTCTCTCTGTCTGTACCTTTCTCTGTAACTCTGTCTTTAAAAAAAAAAAATGAAGATGTTAAAATAGGCCCCAATCCAATATGACTGTTGTAATTATAGGAAGAGAAAAAGTAACCAGGGCTCTGTGCACAGAGGAAAGAGCATGGTGATATATAAAAAAATTAGTTCACTGAAAAATACTTTAAGTAGAAAGACAACCTAAAATTACCTAATCAAAGTTCAAACTACCAAAAAATTAATGGTTAAATTAAAATATACTCTAAAGTGGAACTCTTTCCAACTATTAAAAGGAATGAAGTAGATCCATAAGTACTAATATACAACTGTTTAAAAATTGGTTACTGTGTGTGATATGATTTTGTTAACATGGAAGAATATTATTAGAACACAATTATGTGGTTTTGTTATAAAAGTTATAAGCCAAAAGTAATCACAGTTGCTGTAAGCTCACTGAGTGACGGCTACCCCAAAGTCACGTTGTTAACATCTGGAACATTTTCTACATGACATGATAGTTCTTTGTAAGCACATCTGTATAGTGGAGTCTTTTCCTAAATTGCCAGCTGCAAGAAAATGTGGCTTTCACTACCATTGATAAATCCAGATCCTCCAATGATGGAAGCATAAAACAAATCTCCAGGAATCTCCACATGGCACCGGGCAGCTGAGTCTTTAAACTCTTGTTTCCAGGAATGTCTTCCTTTCAGATCTGTCACTGCCACCTGCATGCTGATGGCCAGGGGACGTTACTTCCCACTCAAAGCGCTCTTGGCCTCTGGTTTTAATATCCCAACTTAGCCCAGCTGGGTCATCTGGAGCATGAAATCAAGGTTTGCAACACCAGGGGTTAGCAGAAGGGAATTTAACACGGAGACCTATTGGAAATGTCACCAACTGGATCTGGAAGTCAGTCCTGGAATCAGCTCTCAGGCAGTCTCCCTGAGAGTGACTCCCGGTAGCACCTCCTTGTTCCTTATCATTATTTTTTATTTTAACTCCCATAAGGAGAGAACATGCCATGTTTGTCTTTCTGTGTATGGCTTATTTCAGTTAACATGATGTCCTCTAGATACAACCATTTTGCTGCAAATGAATATTTTATAAATGTGTGTGTGTGTGTAATGCATGGGAATGTCTTGCTGTTTTAAAGGATTCCAGAAGAACTTAGTAACCATGGTTACCTTTAATAAATGACTTAATGGTATTTAAGAATGGTATTTAGGAATGTAGAGGAACATTTTTCCTTCTTACTTACTGTAGCCTTTTATCAAATTGTTTGAATCATAAAAAGACAACATTAAAAACAAAGAATACATATATATATATATGTATTTGAGAGAAGAAATGGCAGTGTATAATTTTGGTAACTTGAGAGTCACAAAGACTTCTGAGGATTTTTCATGGTTAGCTTGTCGAATTTAACAATATCAGTAGTTAAAATCACTAAAATTGTACCCTAGCTTATTAGGTTGGAGAACTGTATGAGTAAATAGCACACTGAGGGCTGCAGCACAGAGCTGATCCATGGAATGGCGTTGAGAACACCCGCCTGAGAACACCCACCGGACACACAGTCTGTATGTGGCTCCTGCCTAGTTCTGCAGCCCTAGGGGATGCATATTGGCTTTGCTTTCACTTGTATTTTAGCCCTGCGGATTTTATTCTTTTTTAATATTTAAAAAACCTGACATATAGTCTTGTACATATTTATGGAGTATAGTATGCTATGTCAATACATTTATAGAATGTGTAATGATTACAGCAGCATAATTAGCACATCTGTGCATCAGATATTTATCATTTGTTTGTGTTGGACACATCCCAAATCTTCTATATTAGCTATTTTGAAATATTCCATTAAGTTTTGTCAACCATAGTCAGCCTATTTTTCTATAGAATATTAGAAGTCATTACACTTATCCAATGCACCCCTACACATAGTATCCATCCTCTCTCCATCGTTCCCTTCCCCACACTCTTCTCAGGATCTAACATGTCTTTTGAGTTCAACTTTAAACCTTCTGCCTACAAGTAAGAAGCCCTGGCCTGAGGCGCCGGCATCCCATATGGGCACTGGTTCTAGTACCAGCTGCTCCACTTCTAATCCTGCTCTCTGCTATGGCTTGGGAAAGCAGTAGAAGATGGCCCACATCCTTGGGCCCCTGCATGGGAGACCCGGAAGAAGCTCCTGGCTCCTGGCTTCGTATCGGTGCAGCTCCAGCCATTGCGGCCATCTGGGGAGTGAACCAGCAGATGGAAGACCTCTCTCTCTGTGTCTCTACCTCTCTCTGTAACTCTGTCTTTCAAATAAATAAAATAAATCTTTTTTTAAAAAAAGAACATATTATTTGTCTTTCTCTGCCAGACTTATTCCATTTTAACATGAAACTAGACCCCTACCTTATACCGTATACAAAAATCCACTCAAAATGCATCAAAGACCTGAATCTATGACCCAATACCATCAAGCTATTAGAGAACATTGGGGGAACCATGCAAGACATTGGCATAGCCAAAGAGCTCTTGGAAAAGACCCCAGAGGCACAGGCAATCAAAGACAAAGTTGACAAATGGGATTATATCAAACTGAGAAGCTTCTGAACTGCAAAAGAAAAATTCAACAACGTGAAGAGGAAACTGACAGAATGAGAGAAATTATTTGCAAACTATGTAACTAATAAAGGATTAATATCCAGAATCTATAAAGAGCTCAAGAAACTCAACAACAGTAAAACAAACAATCCAGTTAAGAAACAGGAAACAAACTTTAACAGGCAGTTTTTGAAAGAGGAAATCCAATAGCCAACAGTTATGAAAAAGTGCTCAGGATCACTGGCCATGAGGGAAATGCAAATCAAAACAACGAGGTTTCACCTCACCCCCATTAGAATGGCTTTCATACAGAAATCAACAAACAACAAATGCTGGTGAGGATGTGTGGAAAAAGGTACCCTGATCCACTGTTGGTGGGAATGTAAACTGATACAGCTTTTCATTTTGTGGAATACAGTATGGAGATACCTCAGAAACCTGAATATAGATCTACCATATGATCCAGCCATCCCACTCCTGAGACTCTACCCAAGGACAATGAAAACAACATATGAAAGAGTTAGCTGAACCTCCATGTTTATTGCAGCTCAATTCACAATAGCTAAGATATGGCATCAACCCAAGTGTCCGCCAACTGAAGACTGATAAAGAAATCATGGGATACTACCCAGCAGTAAAAAATGAAATCCTATCATTTGCAACAAAATGGATGCAACTGGAAAACATTTTACTCATGAAATAAGGCAGTCCCAGAAGGACAAATACCATATGTTCCCCCTGATCTGGTATCTATAAGAGCACCTATAAGGTAATCTATAGAAGTAAAATTGACACTTTGAGATGCAGTGACTTTGAACAGCTTCTGTTTTCATTATATTTGTTGAACTCTTCACTTAGTACAGGGTTAATTTTAAGTGTATAAAGCTAATTGAAACTAGAGCTTAGTAAAAAATAAGAGTGGGAATGGGAGAGGGAGGAGGAAGAAGGATAAGAGTGAGAGTGAGAGGGCAGTTAGGGTGGGAAGAATCACTATGTTCTTAAAGCGATAATTATGAAATGCATGAAGTTTGTATACCTTACATAAAAGGTTTTGGGAGAAAAAAGAGATGGAAGAGTAGATGAACTGTTCCTAGTCCCTCTTTTTAAGGCCAGCTTGTATCTTCATGCTCCATGTGTGGATGTATTTCCATGTTCCTCTGTGTCAAACACTCCAGTTAAACAACTTTTGTTCTTTGCTTTGGTCCTTTGTTTTGAAGGGATGTATGCCAGTACTTCTAGCAGGTCATTTATAGCTTCCACCTGTCCTGATCCTCAAGCCTCCCATGGGTTTTCTTTAAGCTCATATAATGTGCAGCGCTCCATCCTATCAAAGTCAAGTTTCCATTTCCTAGAAAATTACTCTTTTTTCTTAGTTCAGTCATCACTTTTTTTTTTTTTAACAGGCAGAGTGGACAGTGAGAGAGAGAGACAGAAAGAAAGGTCTTCCTTTGCCGATAGTTCACCCTCCAATGGCCACCGCGGCCGGCGCGCTGCAGCCAGCACACCGCGCTGATCCGATGGCAGGAGCCAGGAGCCAGGTGCTTTTCCTGGTCTCCCATGGGGTGCAGGGCCCAAGCACCTGGGCCATCCTCCACTGCACTCCCTGGCCACAGCAGAGAGCTGGCCTGGAAGAGGGGCAACCGGGACAGAATCCGGTGCCCCGACCGGGACTAGAACCCGGTGTGCCGGCGCCGCTAGGCGGAGGATTAGCCTAGTGAGCCGCGGCGCCGGCCTTCTGTCATCACTTTCTAAGACCCTCCCCCAGACTAAAGGATGTTCTCCTCCTGACTACATCAAGTGCCCTGATACTTCGTTCTTATCTCAGTTGCAAATTTGCATTTCTTTGTATGACTATTTGATTGACACTGGTTTCTTTCATTAGGGCATAGTGCAAGGATTGCAGTCTACATGTGTTGTCTACCACTGGATCCTCGTTGCCTGGCTCCATTACTGATATGTAGTAGGCCTTAGAGTCTTCATAAATAAGTGAATTTACATTTAATAAATAGATGTTTAAATTCTTAATAAATACATATATAGCTGATGTCAAAAAAAAAGGTTCTGCTTCATTCATAAGTAAATAAGAGACTGGAAGATGAGTGGAAATCTGGGAGAGAAGCAAATACATTTAGGTTTCAGGAAGAAAGAATAGGAAAAACTTACGAAAGGAAGACAATTTAGATAAGACCTGCTGGAATTTCAGCATTATTTGGGATGGAAACTTAATGTGGGGTGAAGTACATTGAGCTCTTTGACTTCATACCTGGA
This sequence comes from Oryctolagus cuniculus, assembly GCF_051225735.1. Taxonomy (NCBI): domain Eukaryota; kingdom Metazoa; phylum Chordata; class Mammalia; order Lagomorpha; family Leporidae; genus Oryctolagus; species Oryctolagus cuniculus. The sequence continues at coordinate 179,792,389 of NC_142869.1, read as the reverse complement.
AACAACTGAACTTTGGCAACTGAAGTGGGAGATGACTAGCTGAAGAGGAGGGCCAGTAATGTTCTATGTCAAAGGCCTCACTACCTCTTTTATGTGCTTGTGCTCTAAGGTTTAAACCAGTATTTACTTACATCAACCTCATTCTGTATGGCCAGGTACTGCTATTGTTCTGAAAAAGAATCTTGAAAATGTCTTGGTGGTTCTCTAGCGGAAGAAAAACACTGAACATTGTTGATTTTTTTCTAGAGTCAAAGAGCAGAAGCTAGCCTCATATTGTTAAGGTGCGTGCTACTTGGGAGTAGGAGCTGCTCAAGGAATGGAATTAAAACAATCCACTGAATAAGTAAGAGGCAATAGATGCTTACCATCATGGCTTCTAATTAAAGAGGTGCTGTTCATGTGAAGGGATGGACCTCCAGAACATCCTATCCACATATGATAAAACAGAGTCTATTCCATAAAGTTGACAGGTTTTCACTGACACACACTCTGTGAGACAGAGATGATGCTACAGTTAAGTATCCTGTGGATAAAAGCATCCACAGGAGAGAAGACATGAAAACAGCTATAATATTGCATTGATTTATCTAAGTGCCAAAACTGGCTGCAAATTAAGTGCAAGGGAACAGAAAAGGAGAAGCAATGTTTTTCAAGGGATCATAGAAGAACTTGCAGAGAAGGCTATGCAAAACCTTAGCTAAATGTATGCACATACATTTGTAGGGAAGAGACATGGCAGGCATTGCAATATGAGGCTGTATCATTCAGAGCATGGAAGTATGGATGTGAAAAATTTTATTTGAGAAAGACAGAAACGTTCATCATGCCTGAAACTTGTTAACAGGACCTGCAAAGTGCTGGTTCTATACATCCATTTAACTCATATCATGAGGAAATATGTTGTTAAACTAAGGAGTTTGGTTTGAGTTCTATGGTCCAGAGGAAAGTTTGTTTGAAAGATTTATTTGTCTTATTTGAAAGGCAGAGTTATAGAGAGAGAGGGAGAGACGGAGACTGAGAGATCTCCCATACGCTGGTTCACTCCCCAAATGACCACCATGGCTGGAGCTGGGCTTATCTGAAGCCAGGAAGCAGGAGCTTCCTTTGGGTCTCCCATATGGATGTAGAGGGCCAAGCGTTTGGGCCATAATACACTGCCTTCCCAGGCTATTAGCAGGGAGATGGATTGGAAGTGGAGCAGCTGGGATTTGAACTGGTGCCCAAATGGGATGCCAGTGACACAGATGGAGGCTTAACCTACTATGGCACAGTGCCAGCTCACAGAGGAGCTTTAACCGAATTTCATGTTGTAAATGCTGTGGCTTCCTTTTCACCATATATTCCCCACCCCACCCCTATTGTCCTTTATAACCAAATAGCAATTGTGTTCAGATACTCCTCTCCTTTTTGAGAATCAGGGGGAAATGAAGCCACTTCTGGTTTCAAAGGTAAATAAGTATCAGCTTCAAGCAAGCAGAATAATCTATACCCTTTGCACTGCCACAAATGGTTCTTTCTGAGTTATGTATGGGAAATATATCTAAACAATGATATATTCAATTGTCCAACAGGTGCAGATGCTTACACAAATCAGAACTGTGATCCTTATCAGTGGTACATCAGTCCATCTGTTCATTATAGTCAAATAAAGGGAATTTGCTGCATAATTCCTTTTCATCAGTAAGCCAAATGCAAGGGTTACTTAATCCATGTGCTTTCTAATTGTGAGATAGCATTAGTAGTCACTGGCCTCCTTCAGTTATTTTTAGTCATGAGTGTAATTTTATGAGGTCTTGCATATTCTCTTCCTTATGGGCCTTAAGAATCTGGCACGGATTATCCACATTCTAATTTAGGAATAGAAATGGGTGAATCCATCTAGGTCCACTTATTTGTATGACTCACTGGGGAGGTTTATTAAGTCACTATTTAAGATGATCCAGAACAGGTGTCTACAGCTATTTCAGAAATAAGTAGCGTGGTGTCCATGAAAGTGCTCTCGGATTTCCAACCACAGAGGGTGGATAGGTGATTGCCAGACAGTCCCAGCTGGTGTGCCCTGATACCTTTGGCGCCAAGGCTATGCTGCCTAAGAGCTTTTCCTGGCCAGTGATTAAGTGTGGTGCCAAGGCACAGGCAGGCCCATTTCTGGGAAACATAGGAATATTCTGATAGGTGACTTTGGCTCAAGGACTCTCCATTTGACTTTAAGAAACTTTCAGAGACCTGGAAGACAGTGTAAGCCCTTCCATCCTTTGATCTCTGCTTCCTGAGTGCTCAGTCTACAGTACAATCTCTTGGCTCTTCCAGCTTTCTCCGGCTCCCTCTCCATTTTGTCCACAGACATTTCTCTTAGTAAATTGCTTGTATATCTGATCCTATCTTGGCTTTTGTCTCCTGGAGGTCTCAGCATAACACAAGTACTGTTATAATTATATCCCCTCACATGTAATGCTCAAACATATTTATTTAAATTATGTTGTAGTGGGTAGAAAGCACAAAATTACTAACAAGTGTATTTATCAGGGACTCACCCATTACATTTTTCATTCTTTTGTACATTTATGATAATTAATTCAAATTATAGCATTGTCTATATCCAAAGGCAAGTTTCTCCCTGCTTCTTCCTGAAAGAAATAAAGCTGGAGTTTGTTGCTTCTCTTGACAGGTTGTCAGTACTCACCCAGAGTTATAAAATCTTTCATGTTATCTTTTAGTGTATTTGTGAAAACAACATAGGCCTACCTTTTTTCTCTATTTTCATCCTGAGTGAATGGAATACGCATGGTAAGGGGCAGTAACATTCAGGACATACAGGACATCTTGGAACATGTCACTGCCACTCCACAGTTTCTTTCCCCAGTTAGGGACAAGGAGGGAGGCGTTTTCGTACATTCTCAGACTCTTTCCCCCAACTCCAGGCATAAAGTTTGGTTTTGTATGAATGATTTCAACTGTCTGGGAGCCTGAGGAACTGAGTTATCCTAAGGCAGAGTGGTTTTGAAATACCATATTCATTGTGTAGGTACATAACAGATATTTTGTTTTATTCCAGCAATACCAGTGTGATGTATGTGTCTTTATGCATAATCCCACAAGAATTACAGGTATCATGATGCTAGAGGATAGCGTGTGGGTCATACATGATCCATAACATACAAGAAAATGCCTAACAAGAAAGAGTGAAGCAAAGTTCCTGGTCCTGCAAAGCTAGCACCTATTATTTGTTTGCTCAAATGTAAATAACTATTGAGTTATTCAAAGCTCCTATGAAAACGAGGTCATTGCTTTTTTTTTTTTTTTTTTACAGATTTACTTATCTATTTGAAAGTCAGAGTTACACACACACACACACACACACACAGAGAGAGAGAGAGAGAGAGAGAGAGAGGTCTTCCATCTGCTGGTTTCCTCCCCAGTTGGCTGCAATGGCTGGAGCTGTGCCGATTTGAAGCCAGGAGCCAGGAATTTCCTCCAGGTCTTCCCATGCGGGTGCAGGGGCCCACAGACTTGGGCCATCCTCCTCTGTCCTGCCAGGCCACAGCAGAGATCTGGCTGAGAAGTGGAGCGGCCAGGTCTCGAACCTGGTGCCTATATGGGATGTCGGCACGCAGGCGATGGCTTTACCCGCTACTCCACAGTGCTGGCCCTGAGGTCATTGCTTCTTAAAGCATTCCATTATATATTGTGACCTGTGACCCAAAGTGTCTTTAATTTTAACTGGGACCACATAAGTAGCATCCAAATGAATGAGAGGAAAATGTAGATATGAAAAAATCAAGAATAAGAGTCTGATTTCCAGTACTCTACATATTTGTCCTAATGGACGTCAGTATGAAGAGCTGAGAGAGAGAGAGAGAGAGAGAGAAAGAATCTTCCATCCACTGGTTCACTCTGTAAATGACAACAGCCAACTAGGTGTGGCCAGGCTAAAGCCAGGACCTAGGAACTCCATCCTGATATCCTACATGGGTGGCAGGGACCCAGATACCTGGGCCATCTTCCACTGCTTTTCCAGGTGCACTAGCATGAAACAGGAATATGGATTGGAAGTGGAGCAGCCAGGAGTCAATCCCACACTCGGAAATGGTATGTCAGCACTGCAAGCAGCAGCTCAGGCAGCGGAGCCACAATAGGGGCACCTGAACTCATAATTATTGACTTACAACCCGTTTTATTTTGGTTTACCCCAAGATGTGCAGCCAATCTGAGCGCTCTATAGGGAATCATCCTTTTCCTCTTGCATATACTATATTTTTACTCCAATTTTCTGTTCATGTGCAGTCAAAAGAGATACAGACTTGAATTTCCATAAATGGAGCAAAGGCTCTTGCCTTTTGCATCAAGGACAAGCAGCTGCTGACATCCAGGAACTTCTCTGGCACTCAAGGCTAGACCATGTGCTCCTGTTGTGCATGGCTAATTTCACAGAATGTCAACATCAGACAAGGCTAACTCTGAGACCATAAAGTAATTCAAAGACTGTGCAAAGCCCAAAATACTGAACACCCTCCCTCTTGTCTAAAACGAGTAGTTGCTACTTAAAAAAAGAGAGATTTAGGCTCACTTTAATCATCCCTCCTAATAAGACATTTCTGGGTATTCAACCATAGACTTGTCCCTGCTTCTCAACAGTACTCAATCCCATACGGCTTCCTTTAGACCCTCCCTAAAATTATCCAACCAAATCCCAAATCAGGTTCTTTCTAATACCCTTTGCCTGAGATGCTCACCATTCTCTTCCAGGTGCATTTCCCCAGCTGCAATGAGTGACAGCTCCAGCTTTGGTCTTTGGCTGGAGGGCATTAACATCATCACCTGCAACACCTGAGGGCATTTCCTCCTCTTTACCCCACTACTAGTCCTTCTTTTTCCATACTAGAAATCCAGTCGGCTTTATACTAAAGGTCACCCTAACGTTAGTGACATTTGTCAGGTATTTGGTTTTTTTGGTTGATCTCAAAGCTTCCAGTGAGGATCAGAGATTTAGGTATGCTTTCTGTACTGGGAGCAACAAATAAACAAGCTCACAGTGCTGGTTGTCTTATGATTGAATGCCAACAACCTTATTAAGGTTGATTATTGGGGTTGATTCCAAGGCCACACAGACAGGAAGAGCAAAGAGAGAAACTTAAAAAAAAATAAAATAAAACACAAAGCTGGAATGGCCTCCCTCTTTGCTACTTACCTGGGTGAAAAGGGAAGACTTTATGGTTTCTTTTTCAGGTTCTTGGCTTCGGCTTAAAGCAGACATCTCATGGAAAGCAAGGATGGGCACAGATATGACCTGCTGTTTCTATGTGGTCCCTGGGCTACAAGATCTGTTCAAGAAGAGGTGGGGTCTTAGTTCTATGTCTCTGGGTACTCCCTGGTGACATATGTTTTTATATTGTATATTCTTTTTTTTTTTTTTTTTTTGACAGGCAGAGTGGACAGTGAGAGAGAGAGACAGAGAGAAAGGTCTTCCTTTTGCCGTTGGTTCACCCTCCAATGGCCACCGCGGCTGGCGCGCTGCGGCCGGCGCACTGCGCTGATCCAAAGCCAGGAGCCAGGTGCTTCTCCTGGTCTCCCATGCAGGTGCAGGGCCCAAGCACCTGGGCCATCCTCCACTGCACTCCCGGGCCACAGCAGAGAGCTGGCCTGGAAGAGGGACAACCGGGACAGAATCCGGTGCCCCGACTGGGACTAGAACCCGGTGTGCCAGCGCCGCAAGGCGGAGGATTAGCCTACTGAGCCATGATGCCGGCCCTATATTGTGTATTCTAGCATTTTGCCCACATCCCCCACACTTTGAGCACTATCTCAGACTTCACACTATACTGAATACTTTTGGCAGTCTATGTAAATGAATTTTATGTCAGAATTTAGGCAGTTCATGGAAACACACTTGTACTGCTTACATGCACATATTTCTTTTCTTTTTTAAAAAAGATTTATTTATTTGAAAGGCAGAGATACATAGGAGAGAGAGAGAGAGAAAGAAAGAATATTTTCCATCCACTGGTTCACTCCCTAAATGGTTGTAATGGCCGGAGCTGGGTTGATCTGAAGCCAGGAGCCAGGAGCTTCTTTTTGTCTGCCATTTGGGAGCAGGGGCCCAAGGACTTGGGCCATCTTCCACTGCTTTCTCAGGTGCATTAGCAGGGAGCTGGATCAGAAATGGAGCAGTTGGGATTTGAACCAGTGTCCATATGGGATGCCTGTGCTGCAGGTGGAGGTTTAACCTTCTACACCACAGTGCCAGCCCCAACATGTGCGTATTTCATAAGCAATTATTTGTGTTTGAGTTCCAAAAAAGTTCATATGAACAGTAGTAACATATTTGTATTAACATAAATCTTGGTTCCCAACATAGTCACCACAGACATCACTGTCAACACACAGCTCTTTTTATATATAAAGCTGGAGTTACATCACCTACCTTTATTCCCCCATTCATTTATTCCATTAATTTCTAAGATAATGAGTGCCTACAAAACACCCAATTTGAGGTTGGAATATTGACAATAACTGAAGATACAAATTTACTGCCTGGGTTTGGGTATTGGCTCCTCTCTTGATTCCAGGTTCCTGCAGATGTGTATCCTATAGGATAGCGGTGGTGATTGAGGTGGTTGGTTTCCGGCCAACCATGTGGAGGACCTGGATTGAGTATGCAGCTCCCAGCTTTGGCCTGGTCCAGATCCGGCCATTGTGAACATTTGGGGAGTGAACCAGTGGATGGCAGTTCTGGCTGTCTGCCTCTCAAATACCTTGTTAATTAAAACTTATTAAAGTTACCAAATGATTAAGAGTATAGGAAACTTATAGTCCCATATGGTCTTGGAAATATTTCCCAGAATATGGGCAAATATCTTAGGCTTTTTGGAAAAAAATATAGTTGTCAATCATCATCTGATGCTCTGTTGGGTGTTCCTTCATTTAACAAACATTGAAAACCTCCTAGACAGTAAACATATCATAAGACATTATTAATGGCTGGTGCCGTGGCTCAATAGGCTAATCCTCCGCCTTGTGGTGCCGGCACACTGGGTTCTAGTCCTGGTCGGGGCACCGGATTCTGTCCTGGTTGCCCCTCTTCCAGGCTGGTTCTCTGCTGTGGCCCGGGAGTGCAGTGGAGGATGGCCCAAGTGCTTGGGCCCTGCACCTGCATGGGAGACCAGGATAAGTACCTGGCTCCTGGCTTTGGATCAGCGCGGTGCGCCGGCCACAGCACACCGGCTGCAGCACACAGGCCGCGGTGGCCATTGGAGGGTGACCCAATGGCAAAAAGGAGGACCTTTCTCTCTCTCTCTCTCACTGTCCACTCTGTCAAAAAAAAAAAAAAAAAGGCATTATTAAGAGACCAACGGTAGTGGGTTTTGCCTGTTTCTTTTTTTTAATGTAACAGCTATAAAAACAAGAGAAGGTGAAGTGTGCTTGGAAGATGTGTTGTGTGGGTAGAACTAGAGAGTAATGGGGATGTAACAATGAGCCAAGACACATCAGCTGGATCCTAATACATGAGGACCCTGCAAGCAATGTCAAGGTGTTGTTTTTATTGCATCTTAGTCAATGTGAAGTCACTGAAGGATTTTTATTTGATTTTATTAAAAATTTTTCAAAGTAATACATGCACAAGGTAAAAAAATTAAATAGTACAGAAGAACTTAAAATGAAAACACAGTTTCCCACCCCAAACTTCTTTTACCTAGTCCCATTCTCTAGAGGCAATTCTTTTAACAATATCTATTTTTAGAACTTCTGGTAAATAACTTCCTAAATTTAAATAACATGTTTGAACAACAATTTCTTCCATTAACTTTAGACACTCTTTAATAATTTCCCAATACAAAAGATAAGGATTTAACTTACAGTATCCCCACCTTTCATTTGCTATTGTTCTTGAAATGTTTTATAGATGTGTCATTTTTAATACTTACATTGGCTTAATTTTTAGCTTTGAGTATCACACTAATTAATAGTTGTTTTATTAATTGAAGACCTTATCTGTCATCCCCATTTTGGATGCATAAGTAGTACAATTCTTCTTTCCATCGCTGTTCCCACAACTGATTCTCAACTTCTTGATTTCATTGTTCCTTAACTTGTCAGCATTACTTACTTACAACTTCATATATGAATAAAAAACTAAGCCTTTCATGTTTGTTGATAGGCTGGTCAGAACACAGAATAAATGTCATGTACATCATTTTGGCAATGTAAATACTTTTTAATGACCGTCAGGTAGCAGTTAGGATATTTTCTTCTCTACACACACAGTATTGTGATGCCTATACCATGGGAGGGGAATTTTACCCACTGCCAGTGACCAGCTGAGTTTCTTCTTACATTCCATAGCAAATCAAAATCACAGCTCATTTTATTTTGCTTCATAATTGGACCTGAATTTCTTGACATAGCTTTGATTTGTCTTTCTTATTGACAAAGAATGGGGGTCCTCCTTATTCTCTAATATTGCGACTTCTCAGTGATAGTATTCATGGCAGAGAATGCCGTTGCCTGGAGAGCCCGAGACTGTATGCTTTCATCCCAAAAGGATCTGCTGGATAACTGTCTGCAGTGAGATCTCTTTATGGAAAACTCACTCTACAGTGAGACATTCAGGGGGATGCCCATTGTTTTCTGAATGCCATTTCTTCCTCATTTTGGGTTTTAATCCCCATTTTGCTGAACTTCTTCAAGGTACTTCCTCAGAAAGGGTGCACAAAGGGGTAGACTTTGCAAAAACATTTTGCATCAGAAAATGTCTTTATTTTAATGGTGCTCTTGACTGTTGGTCTTGCTGTGGAATTCTGGGTACAAAAAATTTCCATAAACTATGTTGGAGACATTGCTCCACTAACTACTAGCATTCAGTGTTGTTGATGAAAAAACTGCTGCCAGTATTTTTCTCATTTCTTTTTAGTTGACACAATTATGACGATCTGATGTACTTTCCCCTCCCCACCAGTTGTCACTTATATACCTCCCCTCTATCTTTAATATTTCCAAATTTTCCAAGATTGTATTAAGATATAGATTAAATTGGGCCCTCTCAGTCTGAAACCTTCATTTGTTCTGTTCTCCAATTTTTTCTTTATATTTCCTTATATGTTTTCTAAATTCTGTCTTCTAGAAACTCCTAAAAAAGGACACTGATTTGATTGTCTATAACTTTTTTTCTTTTCTTCATAGTTTTTTTTTCTTTAGAGGGGGTGCTTTATATTTTGGGAGATTTCCTTAACTTTATTTTCTAGCTTGTCTACTGAATACACTTGGAAATATTATTTCATTTTCAGAGAGTTATTCTCAGAATTCTTTTCTTTGTAGTATCTTGCTTTCATCTTAGAAACACAACTCTAACTTCTCTGAAGGTACAGCTAAATTTTCAAATTGTTTTTCCCACAGTAACTTTATTTCCTCCAGAATTTGCAATATTTTTCAAATCTCCCAATTCTACCTATTTATTTATCATATGCTTCTACCCTGTTCTTCACTCCCCACTCCCAGGTCTGGAATTTCCCACACTTAAGAATGCACTTAACCGCTTATAGGAGCTTATAGGAGTTGGTATGCATTTCCTCTGCTCTTGTATGAAGAAGGCTGTTTCCCTAGGTCTTCTGTGTACTGGAGTAGGGCGTCTGAATTGTCAGTAAAGAATTGGCTGACAGGTTAGGGGGACCCACCTATTTCAACAAAAGAGGAATTTACTCTTGAGTATTAACTCTCACTTTCCCTTAGGTGGTTTATTCAATTTCTTTATACAAACAACAACAACAAAAACAACAAAATTTTTACTGGTATCAACAAGTTACCTGTGTTTTGTGCACAAGGGTGGGAGCAGAGTAAGATGGGGTTCAATTATACAACTGGAATAATTCTTTAGTAGATAGATTTTTCAGGTGCCCAAGTCTCTTTGGGATTGTGTTGTTCAGATCAGCTAACATTCTGTCTGAAAGGTATCTTCACTCTTTTATTCATAATCCTGCTTTATCCACTTTCTCTCTTCCAGAAATGTGTTGAGATCTCCACTTACAACCAAATCCCTTCAGTTTTCATTGCTGTGATGTGTCAATTCCATTTCTCACTTCTTGACTTCAATTTCAGTGGGGCCTGGAGGAAGAGGAGAGGTTAACTTGTATGTTTAGTCTCTCACTTTAAATTGGAAGTCTCACTGGAGAATTTTACGTAAGGAACATGTATAACTTCCTATTTTTTAAAAATTCCCAGGTTGTACTGATAAAAGGTGGATCAACAAGGACAAGACTGGATACAAGTATTATAAAAGACTGAAAACCTAATTTCTTCTCTAGAATATGGAGTGTTTGGTATTTTGGGAATCAGATACTTTACCAAAACACCCCATCTTTCAGAATCCACTAAGCTAGAGAATGCTTTCATTGTGCCCTAGAAAGACAGAACCCTGAGGAACTCAGAGCCTAACGGATGACTGATGCAACAGTCCCCACCCCAGCATCACCTACTGGGAAGCACTTCAGAAACCTTCCTTACGTTCTACTTTGATCTGACATTGAAAATAAACAGAGGAACTTTTTGGTCCTGATAAAACAGATTAGGGGTAAGAATAAGCAGCCAATGGCAAGTAGGAACATAAAGGCCTTCTATTTGCTTGTTGTTATTTTTATTTACACATTCATTTGGACATCCAAAACACTGTGGTTAAGAACTCCAATTCTATCATAAGAATACCTGGGTTCAAATTGCAGTTCTACCACCTATTAGCAATAAAGCTTTAGATAATCTACTTAATTTCCATAAAATTCAATTCTCTCATACACAAAATGGGAGTGACTACTGTTTCCATCTCAGAAGATTAATGTGAAGATTAAATGAAGACTAAATATATATATAGAAACCAGTAGAATACCTGGTACATACTCAACATCCTGTAGTTGATACTGATTTTTTAAATAATGAGCAAATTTTTAGTACCCATGTCCAAAGAACCTAGACAATATAAATTCATTAAATAAGAGAAAATAATTCTAGGATTGAGAAATTACAGAGTAAATAAATCCAAAGAAAAACATTATATGGCACAAATCTTTCTGTGTACCATGCACGCAATTAGCAAGTAAGCAAGTAAAATGGTGTACTGAAGTACATGAAAAGCAGTGAATTAAAGGAAAATTGCCTTGATAACCACAACATCCATCCTACAGACCCAACTCTAGTTAAAAGTACAAAGAAATGGAATAACACCAGAAGAAAACTTAAGAGACTATTTGAATGTATGGCAATTTAATGAAGTTTGGGTCAGCTCTATACAGTTGTCTTGCTTCAATATAGTTATTTGTATGTGTGTGGACTTTGTCTGCCAGCCTTGTAAACAACTCTTGATGGTGATTATGTCACAAATCTGCTACCACAAAAATATAAACCTCATCACAAAGTTGGGTGCTTGCTGTTTGTTAAAGACAATCACCATCATGAAATTGTTCCGGTCAAGATGTCCACTCTTAATCTAATCAGAGAAGGAATTTGACCTAAAATATAGACCTGGTAAAAAGGCCAAGGCCCAAATTGCTTTACAGTTTGAATTCTGAGTCCTATTTTCAGATCAGAAATCACCGCATCAGAATTCTTTCAGGGATGAGTGCCTCAAGTGTAGCTTGGAACAGATTTAACAACAACTGCATTTGTAAATGCCATCTAAAATAAAGTCTAGCTCAAAAATCATATTGAGTTAATCAGATAACAGTAGTGGCAGACGACATTTTCTTGACACCTAGTAACTCCCAGGTACTGTTCTAATCACTATTAGAGGTAATATAAAATTTAATCCTCACATTTAATCCTACAAAGTAGATAAGGAAACTGAGTCACAGGGCAGTTAAGAAAAATGTCAGGCTCTGACAAGTAATAGGTGAAAGAATCAGGATTTGGATGTAGGGAGACTATTAGCAGATCTAACGCACAAGGAAAGGGAAAAGAATGGAAAGAAGTTAGCTCAGTTTTCTGTGGGCCAGTATCAACAAAAATATTCCCTGGGTGGAATGCACTGCATAGTTCACCAACTTCTCTAGAATTATCAACTGAATCTTGAAGACAACTCTGTGAGGTAGGTATTTTTGTCTGCATTTCACAAACAAGAAAATGGGAGTAGAGAAACAAAATGATTCAGGAGCTATAACCCTAGTTCTGGGCTCTTCCCAACATGCAAGACTGCTTTTTAAGTGCTTTTGAAAAGTACCAAAGAAACAAAACTATGAGTTATCAGGGAGCTTTCTGGTCAACATGGTAAATTTCTATTGAGTTCTTGGCTTAGGTTTTTGGAAAAACCAATCAAAACTAAAAGCTCAGAGAGAGCTCTTAGGTCATCAAAATTAGAACTATGCTCCATAGGCTATGGCCAATAATGATGAACCCAGGGACTGCTATAGAAACAGGTGCCCAGGATCTTAGACCTGGGCCGATACAGGAATCTGATAGCTGAAAGAAAGGGGAACAAGATTCATAAACAGAAGGGCTTTGTTCCTGGGAAATTCTGACTCCACTTTTTGTGGTATTCTTAACCCACTTCTGGAGATGGACGTCGATAACACAATGCAGGGGCATGAACTAACAGGACAAGGTCAGAACCCTAGAGGACAGAGGCAGAGGAGTGAATCCCCACCTCTGCCTACCTCCCCAAACCTCTCTACCTGCCACCTCGATGGGCACTCCTTACATCTGTGTGAGGAGGTACAATTTCATAATATTTTCCTTCCATTCAGGCAGATAGGCCAGGCTGGTAGCCACTTCTTTCTGGATGGGCCAGGCCCAGGCCTCAAAGAATGGAGCCAGGTTCTTCTGCACTTGGTGGGAGAACATCTTGACCCACAGATTCATTTTGTCAACATTGTCTGTGGGCAAGTTGGTCTGGTTCCTATACTCAGTGAACAGACGGATGAATGGCTCCCAGCCAAAGGCTTCCTGTAGCTGGAAAGAGAAAGAAGGGGCAGAATGAGACTTTTAACATATAAAACAAGGGTTCATCAAACACCCGAAGTGGACTGAAAGTAAATCCCTTAAAAGTTAGCTTCACATCACTGATCTTTCCTCTGTTTTTGCCTGCAAATCTTATGCCATAGCCCTCCATTTTCTAGTCAAAGGAAGGAATTCAGGGTTAGTCCAGGGCTTGCCACAAAGCAGAGTCAATTAGTGATGGCTGGGGTAATCACTGACTTGATTAATATCAATCTTTACTACTGATGTTATTATTCATATAGTTCATGGGAAACTATACAAGGACTCAAAGTTGCCTGCTGTGGTACAATCCTTGAACAGTTGCGAAGTGAAACCCCAATAACTGGGAAACTCCCACTCCTATCCTGACAACAAAACCTCTTTAATCACAAGTCTGTCAATTTACAAGGATGCTATAAATGGGCTTTGGGGAAAAAACTGAGTCAGGTAGAAGTGGACTTTAGATAGTCCAGGTAACTAACAGTAAAGGTTGTGATTTTAAAAAGAAGCAGCCATCCTGGAGATAGATGCTGGTGGCCACTGTTGCAAGAACTTCTGAGTTGTGAGACACCTGAGGAGGTTCTTAGACTACTCCCAAGTTTATTTCATTGACGAAGAACATCTTTTCCTTGGGGCAAAGCAGCTCCAATGACAAGGTTAAAACAGAGCTTTCCTTGCTACGTCCCACCATTCTCATGGCAGTGGGAATGAGCAGAGGCACTCAGCAGGTAGAAGAACCTGCATATAGCATTTGTGGCCTGAGACTGAGTTCCGGAGCTCGAGGTGCTGACTCTCCACAGCAAGCTGGGAAATGACCCAGTCACTGCAGAGAGGGAACTACGGCATCAAACAGTACTGCAAAGGCAAAGGTAACCTTCATGCCAGGGCACTGAGGGGTCTTGGATTCCCTGCAAAGGTAGAATTTGAGGCACAGCTAAGTCATACTGAAGAGACAGGCTGCTCAGTTAAGGAAAAAATGGGTCATATCCCATGTTTTATGTGTGTATGATTGCTTGATTTTTAGATAGCTATTAAGTAGGAGAGTCTGACTTTACAGCCAGACTTCTTAAGTATATTTATAGCACTAGGTTTGCCTCTGCCAAGTTTAAATTTTCTCAGTGTTTTCTATCTACTCTCTTGTATCTCTAAGCTGTGGAAGGTGAGGCTAAGGCTATTTATTGTATATGCTTTAGAGTCATGCAAAACAATGCACTGAGAGGCATCATCAAATAGGACTGTCACGACTGGCCTCAGCCAGGACTGGGCCAGGATGGCCCAGTGCAGGAGACAGACGCAGTGGGGGCCCCTTTTGGATGACCAGAATATCATCTAACAGTGTGGCCTTAGGGGTCCCTGCAGGGGTCTCCAATCACCCTTTGCCCAGTACCTGCAGATATGTTTCCAGGGCAGTCCATGCATTCCAGTTTTTCACATTAGGTCCCTTGCTCAGGTAGATTCGGACTCTCTTTTCCCGAACTGGGGGCCACAGGGCAATGTTGGCACGGCCTCGAGGAATGCCCAAGACTGTTTCATGCACGTAAACACACCACAGGTTGCAGGTGGCTTCGGTGGTGTGTGGTGGGAATTCCCATTCCTGTCGCTGCTGGTTGCGGCCCAGCTCATGGACAGGGCCCCACAGCCCCTTGGTTCTGATGAGCTTCTCATTGATGAGCTCCTGCACGGACTCCAGATGGCACATGATGGGGTATCCTGCATGCATCCAGCCTGGAAAATGCAGGGGGTAGAAGAGAGGGCTGAGATCCTCCCCACTTTTCTCACAAAGTTCATCTCTGTATTATTTCTCTTCCAAAATACCCAGGTACCTTTTTAATCCCCATTTCACACACAAGAAAACGGGAGTACAGAGAAAAAATGACTTTCTCAAGAGTTAACCGTATGGTCACAGGGGCCTATAATTATCACAAGGACAATACAAAGCAGGATCATTCTAGGGCTTGCTACTTACTCTCCCCTTTCGTAACAATGCCTTTATCTTCACTCTGACCTGAAGAAACATGGCTGTAGGAGGAGAAGCAGGTTACAGCCATCCATACCACTATTTTATCTTGTTTCTGTGATGGTACCTATCCACACCAACCTATGTCATATCCTTTCTCAATATCTAGAGCTTTTTGAGTGTGGCTCCGTCTCATTATCTAGACATGGAATTGCTTATACTGACACAATCATCTTTGAAAGCCAAGACAATGAGGGTCTAGTGAATTCTCTGTGGTTCTTGAATGTCTATATTCCCAATTTTTAGGCTGCTTGAGTTAGGCAATGACCTCTACTCAGTGGCTTCTCAAGGTAGTAAAATTGTCTCTCCCAGTAACTCTGACCTAAGTTGAAGTCCTCTACCATCTTTACCAACACTCCTTCAAGTCCCCAGAGTGACATCCGAAATCTCAGCTGACATCTCTTGATGTCTTTGATGACACTCCTTGACATGCTGATTTAAATTGTTCTTTTTTTTTTATTTTAAAGGCAGAGAGAGAGAGGGAGAGAGAGAGAGAGAAAGGGAGAGAAAGAAACATAGAGAAATAGAGACAGAGAGAGACAGACAAAGAGAGATCTTCCATCTTCTGGTTCACTCTTCAAATGGCCACAATGGCCAGATCTGGGCCAATCTGAAGCCAGGAGCTTCTGGGTCTCCCACATGGGTGCTGGGGTCCAAGCACATGGTCCCTCTTCCGTTGATTTCCCAGGTGCACTATCAGGGAGTTGGATTGGAAAGCAGAGCAGCTGGTACTCAAACCAGCACCCATGTGGGATGGGTGCTTAACCAGTGACACCACAACACAGGCCCCCTTTATTTCTTATTTACATTGTTTCCTTTCCATTTGGATAGAAAAGATTCCATCTATGCTTGGCTAGTACAACATTTTTACCCTGCTGGCTGTCCACATGTAGTTGTTGAGCATTAAACAGAAGGCAGGTAGAGGCAAAAGGCACAGATGGCTCGCTCAGAGCACCCACCGACAGATATCTGCACATCAGCTACAATCCTCTGAGGCAGACGCAGAGGGAAGGGCTCAGCTCCCAGTCGTGCCACAGCCTGCATCACCTCGTCCCAGAGGCGGAGCAGTGGCTCAGGGTTCTCCAGAGTGCGAAGATTCGCAGTTGGCACCGTCAGGATGATATTGTCTGTGGCCAGCTCTCCCCAGGGGCCTGGGTTCTCCTGGATACGCCTCTTCCACTCCTCCTGGGATGTCTCCCCTAGGAAGAGAGACCAAGTGGGCTTGAAACACATCTTCCTGAATCCCTAAAGCTAAAACATACAGCTTGGACTCTCCCAGGAGAAAAGTGGCAAGATCATGACCATGAACAACCAGTCCTTCTATGGATGTGATTTGCTCTGATGCTGTAGTCAAGGAAGCCCACCTGCCTTCCCTCTGCTAGTCCATGTCTCTCTCCCCCTATAGCAGTCACCTCCTATCCCTGCTCCACTCTTTCCCTCAGGGTGCATCCATGGTTTCCACTCACCCAGCTTGTAGTATGGAGCATGCACAGCCCCCTTAACGGTGATGGGCACAGAACCCAGTTTGCTGCTCTGAGGCACGATGATATAGAGGAGGCCACCCCAAAGGCAGGTGATGGATTTCGTGGGTTTGTCCAAGCAGCACCGGTTAATCACAAGTGGGCCTCGGAACAGCTTGCTGGCCCTTGTGAGGTCATCGGTGTGACAGCCGATCTGTATCTGGAGCAGAGAGATCCCCACAGAGTCAGCACGGACCATGAGTGGGTGGAAGAAAACAGCCCAGGATGTGAGCACTCAGGAAGGGGCCATTAGGCAATGGCCCCATGCATGCCCAGCCTTCCCATCATTGATCAAATGCAGGTGTTAAACCCATTAACTTGCAGCATTTCTCCTGGTCACATGGCACAAACTATGTGTGAATATTCTCCCAAGGATTCAAAAACCTTCACAGTGGGTCATGTTGAGACACTAACATGATGAGCACCAGGTGTAACCCATCAGGCTAATTCTATGTGGGCTCAGCTCCCACAAATGGTCCCTTGGTGTCTGTCTATCTGTCTGTCTCTCTCTCCCCCTCCCTCCCTCTCCCATTCTCTCCCTCTCTCTCCTTCCCCTTCTTGCTGTCTCTTTCTCAGAGAGGTGAAGTTAGAGAGAGGGAAAGAGCCAGATAGGCAGAGATCTCCCTTCCACTGGCTTACTCCCCAGATGGCTGCATGGCTGGAGCTGGGCAAGCACTGGGGCGAGGCTCTGGGAACAATCTAGATCTCCCATGTGCTGGCAGGAACTCAGCTACTAGAGTCATCACTGCTGCCTCCTAAGGTCTGCACTGACATGAGGCTGAATCAGGAGGCAAAGGTGGGAACTGAACACAGACACTCCAGGGTGAGGCACAGGCCTCTCAACCGCTAGGCCAAAACCCCACTTCCCCCAAGTATCTCTTAGCACCCAGATTTATCGGTTACTTTTTCTGTAATGGTGATGCTGCATTTTGCTAGTTAGGGAGGGGGCCCAGCGTGAGGCAGTGTGATCTGGCTGATACAGTGGAGGGCTGATTCAGCTCCTTCCCTTTCTCAAGCTCCCCTTCCTGGGCAAGCTGAATGAATCATCTACCTGGTAGTTCTGGGACTGCCTGCCTTGGCTTTTTTCCAAACAAGTTCCAGGACAGATAAAGGCACAGAACAGATCCTCACCATCTCAAGGGCCCTCAAGAAGGTTAGAGCAGGAAGACTAATTTTTTACATGAGGATTGTATATGTGGGATGACAGAGTAGAGATGGACTGAGAATTAAGGACAGTATTTGGTGTCACAGGGAAGAAACTAGAGTCAGAAACACTTTGTGGGACCGTGGGAAAGGTGGATGGGGAGGGACATGAACTAAGATTTACTGGATACCAACTGTGTACCAGGGGACCTTCTATTTGGTATCTTTTTTGGTTCTTACTCTATGACTTAGGTCAAAAGCACAAAACTTAAGAGCCAGAAGCTGGATTAGGTTTGAGTTCTAGACTCTAACTTGTCTTGGTCCCATACAAGTAAATAAATCATTAGCTTTTTAGTACATTGCCTCATCCTTAAAATAGAAGCAAAGCACCTGCCTCCTATTGACAGTATATTTTGTGAGAACCAAATGAGCTACCAACTGTGAAGGCAATAGAATCTGGGTTCTATGTTAGGGGGAGACTGGGGCATGGCCTCACCTTCAGGTCAGCAGAGGCAGCAGCTTCAGGTAGTGAGACTTCTATGATTTGCCTTGCGGGTATGTACAGCCCAGTACTCATCCAGCAGTATCTGGTTCCTGCCAAAAGCACAGACGCGTGGGCTGCATCACTGCTTCTTGACTGCATCCCACCCAGTGTTTCCACATACCCATCGTGAGCTCTGCCCCTCTGTTCTCCTCCAGGCTGCCCTCACTACGGTCTTCCAAACAGCACTTACAATCCCACCCTCTGTCTTCTCTGTAGCAGGAGACAAAGGATGGAGGTGGCCCTCTGGAGGTGGTCAGATGCCACCAATTAACTGCTGTGGTCACCATGCCCTGCTCCACCAGTCCCCATAACACTGGGCTCTCACCCCTCATTCCTCACCTGGGTTGGTACAGTTGACCTCAACGGTGATAGGAGATTCCGAAGGGCGCAGATAGGGGCTGCTGTACATATCCTCAATTTCCGGGACTAACAGAGAGAGGTCACTTCCAGAGTGGGCCAGACCCGTGGCCAGGGAAAGCATCGCACCCCTGCAGCAGTCATTGATAACGGGGTTCTCTCGGGTCGCCACAGGGAGCCGATAGCGACTTAGCAGTTTCCTCAGGAGTCGATGCACGGACATATATGCAGGGGTCTCTTCTGCGGGAATCTGGAGGAAAGCTGCACCGTCTGGTCCCAGCTTTGCCAGCCAACCCTTTTCCACATTCCCTCGCTTCCTGCCCATGATAACCTGGAACTCAGCCAGAGTCGAGCGGAAATGGTAGGTCCTGATGCCAGCTTTAGGAGTACGGAAGGGCCCTGGGTTGAGGCTTTGGCTTGTGATGCTGATGCCAAAGGGGTTGAGGAGGAGGTTTCCTGGGAACCGGGCCAGAGGAGACACTCCCGGGTTCTTGAAGGCCCACCACCAGGCTTGCGCTCCAACGAACAGCCCGCCACCCTCTGCTACAAACTCCTGCAGCTCTTTGACCCCCACTTCACTCGTGGGTTCAAAGCAATAGACACTGGCATCACTGGTCAGATGGGGCTCAATGCTGGTGTCTATGCCGCCCACTGCGAGTAAGCCGCTCAGTGTTCTCAGCTCTGTCTGCACCACAATCTTGCCTCTGCGTCCCCCATCCAGCCACCGGACAGCGTTGAGCAGAAAGGGGCCCAGTTTGCCAACGGTGAATAATACCTTATGGCCAGTGACTACCACCCGGCCCCGGCCATAGCGGGCAGCCGCTATAACACAGCCATGGTAGGAATCTAACCCCAGAGGAAAGGCTAAAGCCCCATGCACTAGCAGCTGGGATGGGAAACAATCCGAGTTGCTGATGTCCAGCTCCGAAATCCCGTGCAGGAGCTCCTCTCTGTCCTCGGAGAGGTCATCTTCACAGCTGCAAAAGACACACACATTCTCTGTTAGAAGAACGGCTCTTAGAGCAGTGCCCCGCAAGCAAGTGCGATCAATCGAAGTGTCAGCTTTGCTAATACTGTTACTTTAGCTCTTACAGAAGAGTTGGGCGACTGGCTGGGGCAGGTCTGACCTTATTGCATCTGGAAGCAGGGAGGGAAGACAGAAAAGCTCAGTATCAATTCTGTTCTCATTCTCAGAGCACCAATTCTCTGAAGGACACTGCAAAGGAAGTCCTGCTGTTTTACTCACTACTCTATCTTTGATGTTCTAGATTTAAGTTCACGTTTATTTCAGCCATTTAAACACTGTATAAATAACTGAATGAGGAATCCTGTGTTTATTCTGATCAGGAATTTTGTTCATAAGCTTTATTAAGATAATTCCTACAAATAAAGTCTATGGAGAGCCAAGTTTAGCTGGAGCTTAGTGGAAAATTATTCTCATCTCAAAAGTAGAGCAAAGGAGCTGACAGGCCTTAGCTCTAGTGAGACCCTCTGGCTAACTGAACTTGAGAAAACTTCACTGTCTGCATGTAGAACTCCCCTCATTCATGCCTACCCACGCCCTCAGGTTTTGCTGAGATCATGTTACTTACTGTCTATGAATAAGCCAGTTCTAGAAGACCTAAGACACACAGAAGACAAAAACAGGATATGAAGTCCTAGATATCTAGTGGGGTTGTTGAGGGTTAGGGGTAGAGGCCTCTTTCAGCTTGAGATTCCAAAGCAGATTCTGACACTTTTGTTAGACAAAGCTCTAGCAGCTCTAGGATCAGAAGGCACTGTAAGGAGATACTGAAAAACGGGGGTCAGGAAGACTTCTGGAACTTGTCCTGTACTCTCTGCTGCTGGCAGAATAACTAACTGTTGGGAAACTGTGGTCCTCTTAGCAAGTATAACCCTTACTTAAAGTGTCACCCTACTGCTTAGAGATGACTCCCCAACTCTTTGAAGTATTAACTTTTTTTTTTTTTTTTTTTTGGACAGGCAGAGTTAGACAGTGAGAGAGAAGAGACAGAGAACGGTCTTCCTTCCGTTGGTTCACCCCACAGATGGCTGCTACAGCCAGCGCGCCGTGCCAATCTGAAGCCAGCAGCCAGGTGCTTCCTCCTGGTCTTCCATGAGGGTGCAGGGCCCAAGCACCTGGGCCATCCTCCACTGCCTTCCCGGGCCACAGCAGAGAGCTGGACTGGAAGAGGAGCAACCGGGGCAGAATCCGGCACCCCAACGGGGACTAGAACCCTGAGTGCCGGCGCCGCAGGCTGAGGATTAGCCTAGTGAGCCATGGTGCAGGCCTTAAGTATTAACTTTTTTTTTTTTTTTTTTTTTTTGACAGGCAGAGTGGATAGTGAGAGAGAGAGACAGAGAGAAAGGTCTTCCTTTTGCCGTTGGTTCACCCTCCAATGGCCGCCACGGCTAGTGCGCTGCGGCCAGCGCACCGTGCTGATCCGAAGGCAGGAGCCAGGTACTTCTCCTGGTCTCCCATGGGTGCAGGGCCCAAGCACTTGGGCCATCCTCCACTGCACTCCCTGGCCACAGCAGAGAGCTGGCCTGGAAGAGGGGCAACCAGGAAAGAATCCGGCACCCCGACCGGGACTAGAACCCGGTGTGCCGGCGCCGCTAGGTGGAGGATTAGCCTATTGAGCCGCAGTGCCGGCCAAGTATTAACTTTTAAAACTGTGCATCTAGTATTTCCTGCTCTGATTCTAGGGTTACCTGATAACCTTATGCTTATAATCCTCCTTCCCATTGCTCTTTGCCTAGACAAAGAAGTTATTGATCAGGCCAACCAGTTTGTTCTGGTATTGCAACATTTAGTTTTCTCAAGCACCATGTTGGAAAGAAGACAATCTTTAATTTGGCATTCTAATATAATTTTTTTTTTACTTTAGTACTTGAAGCATATATAAAATTAAATGAAAAAGGTTTTAATTATTTTAGTAAGGATTTGTATTATGAATTTCATAGATTTTTTTTACAAAGTTCATGGATAAGTGGGTTACTGCATTAGGATTTAATGTATCAATATCAATATTTCTCCTCTTGAGATGGGCATTTGATATAGAGTTTAGGGCACCCGTATCCCATATCGCAGTGCCTAGGTTAAAGTCCTGGCTCTGCTTCCAGGTCCAGCTTCCTGCTGATATGGTTCCTGAGAGGCAGCAGGTGATGGCCCAAATAATTGGGTCCCTGCCACCCATGTGAGAGATACACACTGAGTTCCAGAGTCCTAGCTTTGGCCTGACTCAGCCCTGGCCCCTGTAGGCATCTGGAGAGTGAACCAATGGATGGGAGCCCTCTCTCTCTCTCTCTGCCTCTGAAACAGATAAAATGAAATGATTTTTTTGAAAAAAGATTTATCTTCTAGCCTACTGTGACAAGATGCAAAAATACCAAACCATCAAAGCTGAGGCTCTTCAGAGACTGAGTTCCTAGAACTTCACCTAGACAATGCCACTATACAAGGCCCAAGTCATTGCTGAGCCAGGGGCATTCTGAGAGAGATCATGAGATCTCTCACCATGACTTACATGAAATCACATCAAAAAGTGTGGGAAAAACAGTTTTTGTTTAATTAGTCACCAGCTCATGGACACTTGGCTAGCTGCCATGAACATGCATGCACAAGTATTTATGTGGACACAGTTTCATTTCTCTTGGACAAACATTTATGGATCAAAAGGTTGATTTGTATGGCAAACATATATTAACTTTATAAGAAACTGCTGAAGTGTTTTCCAAAGTTGTTAAGTCATGTATGTTCTCATTGGTAATGTATGAAAGTTCTGGTTGCTCACATTCTTGCCAACACTTGGTATAGTAGGTCTTTAATTTCAGCCATTCTAGTGAGCATGAAGGATATTTGGTTTTGATTTTAATTTGTGTCTTTCTGATGACTAATGATGTGAAGATCATTTCATAGGCATTTTGTTCCTTCATACGGAAGGAACCTTCAAGAAAAGGTATGGAAAATAGGAATTAAAAGGTAATTAAGTTGTATAATAATATAACATTATGATATAACTAAATAATATACAAATAACTGAAAAATCCATGAACCTTTGAAGATTTCTATTTCATTTTTTGTGAAGCACATTAAAATGATTTTTAAAAAATCTGTCTTATTATTGGGATGTAAGAGTTCTCTGTGTGCTCTAAATGCGAGTTTACTATCAGATATAAGTCTTGTATTTTCTTTTTTTACGACCTGTGGCTTGCCTTTTTGTTTCATAATACTGTCTATTGACCTGCAGAAGGTACTCGTTATAAAAATAAAGCTTAATTTATCTATATTTTCTCTTACAGTTCATGCACTTTTTGTGTCCTATGGTTGCAGACACTTCTTACCATGCTTTCACTGAGACATTTTTTGAATTGCAGGTTTTGCATTTAGATCAGGATCTATTTTTAAGCATCTGTTTTGTATGCACTGGGGTAGGGGTTATGATTCATTCTTTTTCCATGGGGGCATTCAGTTGCTTAAAAGCAATTTGTTGAAAAGATTGCATTTTCCTCACTGAATTACCTTGGCAACTTTGTTAAAAACACACACACACGCACGCACAACTAATCATAAACCCATGTCTATTTTTCAATGATATGGCCTATTTCATTTAATATTTATTTATTTAAAGGCTATCACAGAAAACGAGAGAGAGAGAAAGAGAGAGAGAGAGAGAGAGAGAGAGAAATCTTCCATCCACTAGTTCGCTCCCCAGACAGCCTCAACAGCCAGGGCTAAGCCAGGCTGACTCAGGAACTAGGAGCTTCACCCAGGTCTCCCACATGACAGAAAAGGGGCCCAAGCACCTGGGCCACATTCTACTTCTTTTCAGTCCATTAGCAGAGAGCTGGATTGGAAGCGGAGTAGTCAGAACATGAACTGGGCCGGTGCCGTGGCTCAGTAGGCTAATCCTCTGCCTGTGGCGCCAGCACACTGGTTCTAGTCCCGGTTGGGGCGCCAGTTCTGTCCCGGTTGCCCCTCTTCCAGGCCAGCTCTCTGCTGTGGCCAGGGAGTACAGTGGAGGATGGCCCAAGTGCTTGGGCCCTGCACCCCATGGGAGACCAGGAGAAGCACCTGGCTCCTGCCTTTGGATAAGCGCAGTGTGCCAGCCGTGGCAGCCATTGGAGGGTGAACCAATGGCAAAAAGGAAGACCTTTCTCTTTGTCTCTCTCTCACTGTCCACTAAAAAAAAAAAAAAAAAAAAAAAAAATAGAACATGATCCAGACCCCATATGGGATGCCAGTGTTGCAGGGGGCAGCTTTACCTATTATGTTACAATGCTGGCCCCTGGTCTATTTTATTGATCTGTATGTTTATCCTTATACAAGTGTCATGGGGCTCTACTTCAGCTTTCTACAGTCTTGAAATTAGGTTAATATAGGTCCTCTATCTTCACTCTTTTTCAAAATAGTTTTGACCATATGTCAGTTCCTTTTTATTTTTATATTAATTTTGTATAATATATAACTTGAACGTTGATTGGGATTGCATTGAGTCTACAAGTTGTTTTGGGGAAAACTGACACCTTAAATATTTTGAACGTTCTAATTCACAGTATAGCTCTCAATTGTATTCAGTTCCAGCACAATGTTTTTCAGTTTCTTTAAGCTTTATTTAATTTCTCTCAGTGATATTTTGTAAGTTTCAACATACAGGTCTTGTGGCTTATTTTATTCAATTTAACCTTAGTATTTTGTAATTTGAGGTCCTATTTTAACTTATGTTATTTTTATTTCAATTACTTTTTTTTTTTTTTGGCCAGGCAGAGTTAGACAGCGAGAGAGAGACAGAGAGAAAGGTCTTCCTTCTGTTGGTTCATTCTCCTAATGGCCACTATAGCCGGCGCTGCACTGATCTGAAGCCAGGAGCCAGGTACTTCCTCCCGGTCTCCCACACAGGTACAGGGACCTAAGTACTTGGGCCATACTCTGCTGCCTTCCTGGGCCATAGCAGAGAGCTGGACTGGAAGAGGAGTAGCCAGGACTAGTACCTGGTGCCCCAGCTGGGACTAGAACCCAGGGTGCCGGTGCTGCAGGTGGAGGATTAGCCATTATTTTTTAAAAATATTTTTATTTATTTGTAAGTAGAATTACAGAGAGGGAAAGACAGAGAGGGGGATCTTTTGTCCACTGGTTCACTCTTCTAAATGGCCACAATGTTGGAGCTGGGCCAGGCCAAAGCCAGGAGCCAGTAATATCATATGGGTCTCCCACGTGGGTAGTAAGGGCCCAAGCACTTGGGCCATGTTCCTCTACTTTCTCATGTGCAATAGCAGGGAGCAGGACTGGAAGTAGAGGAGCCAGGACTTGAACTAGCACTCATATGAGATGCCAGAGTTGCAGGCAGAGGCTTAACCTACTGTGCAACAGTACTGGCTCCTCGATTACCAATTGTTCATTGCAGGTACCAAAAAATGTAATTGATTTTTGTATCCTGCAACCTTGCTAAAGTCAATTTTATAGTAGTTTTAGAGCTTTTTACATATATGACATTATTTTCTGTAAATACTTCTTGGGATAAAATAATTCTATTCTAGGAAATGCTCTGCTGACTTTATGATCAATTGTTTTGTCATTAAATGTCGCTCCCCGTCTTCGTGGAGGAACGACACAGGACCCTGCGCTGTTCTTTCATCTGCTCGGCCCTCCCCGGGTTTGCTGCTGGTTCTTCCCTGGTTGGCTACCGTCCCTTCCACCTCCGTGGAAGGGCGGTTCCCCCTGCCGCTTTCCCCACTTCCACGGGGGAGCGGCACACCGCCGGCCGGCTCTCTCGGGGGCTGCACAGGTGTTCCTTCAGATAGATGTTCCCGGTGCATGTTGTCTCTCTCCTCCTTTATAGTCCTCTTCCACCAATCCCAACTCTGCTACCCACACGCCGAGTACGCTGCTCTCCTCCACAGGAGTAGGTCCTACAGTTTATTGGTTGAACTGGAGGCAGCTGGGTAGAAGCTGTTTGCTCCTCTCCCAGCGCCATATTGTGGGAGAGCAGATGCATAGAATAAGTCTTAATTCGAGTAACAGTCTAGTCTGAGTTGCTCCCCACAATTAAAAAATCTTCTAAATGTTGAAAATGCTATTTTTATTGCCTTTGTATCTATTTTCACACAATCAAGATGCAAACCTTTCCTCTCTCTTTTGCTCAGTGTTCTAGAAAATATACACAATAGTCCCTTTTATGTGCAGTTTTGCTTCCTGTGGTTTCACTTTTTCACAGTTAGCTGTGGTCCAAAAATATTAAACAAAAAGCTTCAGAAACAGATGATTCACAAGTTTTAAACTGTGCACTTTCTGAGTAGCAAGATGAACTCTCCCTCCATCCCACTCTATGTGGAAGGCTGGTGGTCCAGTGCATCCACTCTGTATACTATCAGCCAGTTAGTCACTCAGTAGCTGTCTTGGTTATCTGGCCAGCTGTCTTACTGCAGTGCTTGTGTTCAATTAACCCTTACACAGCAGCTCAGCACCACGTAAAAATGCAATGGTCACTTACCTTATTTCATCTCGTATGAGCATCTTATCATCACAGGAAGGATGGGTAGAGTACAATATTTTACGAGACCATATTCACATAACCTTCAGTGTAGCATATTGTTTATTTGTTCTATTTTAGTATTACTGTTCATCTCTAACTGTGCCAAATTTATAAACTAAACTTTACCATATGTATTTATGTGAGGAGAAAACATAGCTTTGAGTTCCACGCTATCCCTGGTTTCAGGCATCCACTGAGGGGCCTGGAAGGTATTTCCCCTGGATAATGGGTAACAACTGGAGTATGAAATAAAACAAGAACATACGTGCAAGTTTACTTCTTAACGCCAAATCTCTATGTCCTCTGTTCTTGTCATACTGCACTGGCCAGGACCTTCAGTACAACGCTGAACAGAAGGAATGACAGCAGCTACTCTTCCTTGCTTTATTTTTAATCTCAGGGGAAAAACTTTCAGAGTTTCATTTTTAAGACTGATTTTAGGTATAGGTTTCTCATGGATGCTTCTTCTCAGTTTGAAGAAGTTCCTTTTTATTTCTAGCTTGCTGAAATTTTATCATAATTTTGTCAAAAATGCTTTTGGTCCATCTTCTGAGCTATATGGCTTTTCCCACTCATTGTTAATATGGTGAATTAATTTGATTTCTGAATTTTAAATCAGTCATGCATACCTAGGATAACCATACCTTGTTATGATATATCATTCTTTTAACACAACGCTGCAGTCTGTTTGCTAGTGTTTTATTAAGAAGTTTTTCACTTATGGTCATGAAGGACATCATGCTGTTGCTTTTTTACAATGTCT
Source organism: Oryctolagus cuniculus (assembly GCF_051225735.1). Taxonomy (NCBI): domain Eukaryota; kingdom Metazoa; phylum Chordata; class Mammalia; order Lagomorpha; family Leporidae; genus Oryctolagus; species Oryctolagus cuniculus. Next base: position 179,765,562 of record NC_142869.1, on the reverse strand, counting down.
TTCTTTGTTTTTTGTAATGGAGAAATGCTGGTTTAATAAATGAAGTTGGAAAAATTTATTTCCTCTTCTTATTTTCTGGAGAACTTCATGTAGGGTTAGTGTTATCTGTTTCTTGACCATTGGATAAAATTAATCAGTGAAGCTATCAGGACCTGAAATTGTCTTTGTGTTGATGATTTTAAATGATTTTTTCCTTTGAAATTCAAAAAACCTTGAAAAGTTGCAAACATAGTACAGAGACTTTCTATATGTATGCACCTTTGACCTAGTTTCCCCTAGTTTAATACAGTATACAACCATGGCACATTCATCAACATTAACAAGTTAATTTTGATTAAATAATCTTAAAACATCTTATAAATTTATCAGTTCTGCTGAAGTCTTCTAAGATCCAACTGCATTTAGTGTTTGGATGTTTTAATTACAATTCAACTTATTTAGCACATTTTATAATTTTTTCTTGTGAAATTTTTGTAATTTGTGCCTGAAAAAATCTGTTCCTTTCATCTGAGTTATCAATTTCTGGCATAAATTTTTTGTAATATTTCATTATTACCTTTTAATATCTGTAGAATCTGTATTAATATCCCTTTTCCTATTCCTGAAGTTTATAATTTATATTATCTCTATCATTGTGATCAGTCTGTCTAGTGGTTTACTACAACCTGTTGATTTTTTTTTTCAAATAACCAACTGTTTGATTTACTCAATTCAATATATAGTTAACATACGAAGAATCTTCAAAAAGATCATGGAAAAAAAGCACCATGAGAAAGCTTTGCATGAATTTCAACAAATTTTTGCAACAAAATAAGCATCTTTTGACTTCACTCTCCATGTAAAAGTAGCAATGATCTCCAAAGATGTGTGAATCCTTGATATAAATAAACTTATTAATAGCTACTCAGATATTATTTTCATTTTCCAAACTACTTGAACAATCATATTCATTTATCTTCGGTAATTTGGCAGTTTATTATTTCATTTGAAACAATTTCAAGTAAATACTCAGTTTTCAAAATACTTCAATCTCTTTAGAAATCAGGAAATCAAATATTGTTTGCAGTTTATGTCCCTTTACTGGTTTTCAAACTGAAGGGGACACATATTAACTTCAATTTATAATGTCTGTAGATTCATATTTCACAGAGGGTGTTTTCAAGCCAAGATTCTTGAAACACTGAGCATTCAAAGTATGACCATCTGTAAAATGGATTCTTGTTTCTGCATTCTGATGACTTTATGAACCTACAGAGATCACTACAGACTGAAAATCCATAGCTTCAAGGGAGTAAACGTCAAAGGGAGCTTCTATGTGGTAGCTTTGGGATCCACAAGGAGGAAAGGCCTACACTTCCGGGAATGCAGAGTCCCTACCTGTACTTCCGGGGAAGAAAGTCCTTGTCAAGGTCCCTGTGGGTGCCTGAAGGTCAACCAATGAGGATCAGACCCGCCTCAACCTTTAACCCCCATGCCCTGAATCTATAAAAGGAGCTCTCCCAATCTCTGACGTGCGACTTCCCCGGCCCCCGCTCTGTTGCTCTGTTGGGACTGGGGAACCTCGCCCGGGAGCGGAACCCCAATAAAAGCCTATGAATTAATTGATTCGTCTGCCTGGGAAGATCTGTTACGCACTGGACACCTTACACTATGCCAACCCTTCCTTACCAGAGGGGAATAAAGGAACTGAAAGGACATATGAAGGTCCCACTGTGCACCTTCTGCACACACAGGTTTCTAGGTTGCACTGAACCAAGTCAGCAGAGCTCTCTTCCTACAACATTTGCCTTTTGACATTTCCTCCAGGTCTGGTTATTGGAGATGCTTGTGTCCCTAATACTCAGCTCTTTGTAAATTACATTCTTGAAATAAGACATCATGTCTGGGAAATAGAGTCTATTCAATTAACTATAGGTGAATGAATGAGTATTTCATATACTCAATAACACAAATTTGAGCTCCATCGTACAATCTTGAGATCTTAGATAAAATGAGACAAAGGAACTTATTAAGCAAAAGACCGAGAAAACAAACTATATAAAAAAAACTAGTTGATGTTCCTGAAACTTGCTTAAGACTTTTATGCCAAGCAGAAGTCACAACTGATTCCCCACATCTCTAAGTACCCTTGGTGTGCCTTCCTCATGAAATCCTACTTACCTGGCTCTACCAGAAACTCCAGTGCTCTTTGTTCCAAGGACACTCCGAGTTTTATATACGAGATAGCAAGTGGCCTAGTGTTCTCTTTCTGCTCATGGTACTACTCCAGTTTCTAATCCCTCTCACTCTTCCATCCAATCCAATTCAGACTGAGCACATACTAATGTGGGATAGTGTCTGGTACTGCATGCAGTGAGCAGAACAGACGGAGCAATGCTCTCAAACAACTTTCAGTGCAGCCTGTCTTGGTTCTTAACATCTGCCTCCTTCATTCCTGATCATGTGGTATCTGCTCTGCCCTCAGAGATAAAACTACTCCCCTCAATTCTAGATGGAGTACTCATAATTCACATCATCTTTTGTGTTATCTTGGATTCTGGACTTCTCATTTCCATCCTAACCCCCTCTGGCTGGACATTTAAAACCTTTTCTGCACTCTCTAGATTTGGCTTATGAGATTCTTCTTGTCTGTTTTCCTTTTTTTTTTTTTTTTTCCCCCACAGTCAGGTTGAAAGCCACCTTCTACTATGAGTCTTCCTGGATTCATCATGCCAACTCTTGGGTGAGGAGTATATTTCATTTTGCTAGACACAAGAGGATATAAAGGTCATTACATTCCTCCCCTAAAAGAGCTAAATCTTCTGGAAAGACAGCAACAATAAGACCTTGCTCCTCCTGTACCTCATGGCATTTTAAAAATCTAGCTGATGGACAGTGCGAAATTCCCTTCTGTTAGTCTGCTAACATCCTAAATGTAAGAACCATGTCTGATTTTTAACCTGGGGCCAATGCCACATAGGGTAAGGTACTCACGAAACTAAGACCGGGATCTTGGGCATCTTCTTAGAGACTTTAAAGAAACTTGTGTCCCCTTTGTTGTCAGTGAAGTACACGCCTGCCACACTGGTCACAAGGTTGCCAGGGAACGTGAACAGAACCCTCTCATCTTCGCCCTGGTTGGCCCAATCCCAGGCTTGGCCTCCTATGAGCAAGCCCCCTCCGCGTTTCATAAATTGGACCAGTTTCTCGATCATGGTTTCATTGTAGGCATCAATACAGTAAACCCCCAGGGAGTCTTTCACTTCTGGCTCAATCTTTGCCTCCACTCCAGAGCCTTCGAGGATTTTGACCAAAGGTGCCACAGAAGGGTGCACACCAATGGGAGCCCCGGGGGAAGAATTTAGCCATCCCATGGCATTAAGGAGAAAGGTACTGAGATGGGCTTCCACCATGTAGTCTTCATGGGATAAGACGACCAGGCGGCCTCGGCCGTAGGAGGAGGCAGCAATGAGGACCTGACCCATGTCATTCACCATCACAGGAAATGAGGCCTCTCCAATAAGAAGCAGTTCACTTGGCGTGGGTTCATCAGGGAGATCCCAGCTTATCACTCCATTCATAAGGGCCTCAAAGGCAGCAGAGGGAGTCGCCATGGCTCTAGTGGTTTCTGCAGAGAAAATAATTATGGTTTAGTTTGGTGAAGAATGTATAAACCAAGAGAGAAACAAGCGGAATACCTCACTGTTCTGACAGTTGGGGTAAGTCCTCCTACAATTGCACCTTACAGACAATATGACAACATGAAGCGACTCAAGCTCCCCAAAGCAGCATCTGCAGTCCAGGTGACCCCATCGTGCTGTCCTTGGAAACTCTTGAGGTCAAACTTGCAGAGCTTGACACTTCTGTGTCACAAAAGGAGGCTAAGGGTGTCCCCAAAGAGATATTTTGAAGTACAAAGCCTTAGTACCTATGAATATGATTTTATTTAGAAATGGGTTCTTTGTAATCAAGTTAAGATGAGATCATACTGGATTTGGATGACATCTCTCATAAGAAACTTAGAGACAAAAAGACACAGATATTTGGGGGAGCAGAAGATGGTGGAAGTGATTGGAATGATGCATCTACAAGCCAAAAGACACCAAAGGTTGCTAGCGCACACCAGAAGCTAGAAGAGAGGAGAGGCACAAGACAGATTCTGCCTCCGAATGGCAGAAATGAACAGTACTGCTGTCACCTAGATTCCCAAGCCTCTGGATCTAGGAAAGAATAATTTCCCATTGCTGTCACCCACTGTAGTAATCAGTAATCAGCATGCTAGCCCCCTGTTGCCTGTTCCAGCCCTTTTGGCTCCCACAACGATTAATTCCAGTTTGGTAAGTACACAACTTTAGTCTGAATGTTCTGGGCTCTTGGAGAATGTTCTTTGGTTAAAGTGATAGAATAGGTAAGGGGAAATGGAAGTTCTCTGTCCCAGACAGCCAGGAGCAGAAGGTTAACAAGTTGTGAAATGACGGCACACTCTTATTGGCACCTAAGAGATAGCTGAGAAAGCTGTGCCTGTCTGCAGATCTGAACTCACAGATACCCTCTGCTCCTTCACTCACGAGCTCTCTCATTAAGCATGCCTTACATTCTAACCTCTGCTACATGCACTTAACTGAAACAGGTCCTCCCAAGCCAGAGAGTTTTCATAATGAGGACAACCAGGGCTTCTTGTCCTCACTGACCAGCCCTGGGCATGAATGCTCTTCCAGTCCAGGAGGCTCACCTCTAACAGTGTGGCCACAGAAGTCTCTTTGATCCTCAGTCTCTGGAACCACTTATTTTCAGTTCTTGCCTTAGTTCTTGCAAAATGCAAACAATTCCTAAGTTTTTAATCTTTGGTCCTTATCTCTTCTCTAGTTCTCTCATCAGAGAATATGTTCCCTGTCTTCTTCCATTTGGTGCTGCTGTAACAGAATACCTGAGAATGGGTAATTTATCCAGAACAAAAATTTTTTACAGTTCTGGAAGCTGGGAAATCTAAGACTGAGTGGGGCCCTAGGGTGGTGAGGGCCTTCATGTGGCATCATTCCATGACAGAAGGTGTAAGAGTGAGAAAACATACATGAGAGAGAGTGAGGAAGGGGGTTAAACTCACCCTTTTATCAGAAACCCACTCCCATGATAACTAATCCACCACTGCAGTGATCACATTAATCCACTCAAATCATTTCTTGAAGATCCCATCTCTCAACGCTATTGCGCACGTTGCCATCACATGAATTTTGGAGCACACGTTCAAACCACAGCACTCACTCTCAAGGTAATGTGCAAAATGATCATAAGCTTGGACCCTGCAGTTCATGCTGTCTGGTTCTGAATCTAGGCTCTTCTGTTTCCTAACTGTGAGACTTCGACAACACATCTCAGACTTAGCTTCCTTATTCATTATATATTTAGCCATGTACCTCAAGTCACTGTTAAGGAGGTATAATCAATTAATACTTGATCAACAAAAGTCTTGTCCCTACCCTACCCTCCTTGTGTCCACAAATAACCAGGACAGTAAATCACACAGACTCACACATCCCTTCTCCCTCTTGTTCTCACATTCAGCTGCTCATAGCCTTGTCAACTCCTTGTTCATGGTCCCCAATAACTCATCCACTCACCTTGACTAGATCCTTAATGGGTTGTGCCTGGATTAAACTGATTTGATTCCTAAGCATCAGAATCTGTTCCTATCTATATTCTTTCTAAAACCACTTCAATTCCATTAATTCCCTGAAGAGAAAGCGACATAGCTTCCCTTTCATCCACAGGAAAAAAATCTGATGACTTCTTCCCAGGACCTAAGACCTCCAGGGCTGGCCACTCCTTAGATTCTCCAGTCTCCTGCTCCCTCCCCCTGCAGCTTCTAGTCCCCAGAGGCATGCTTTCATTTCACATTCCCTTTCCTTCCCCCACATATTTCTATCTAAGGAATTTCTATCTTTCTAAGATAAGATATGCACAGAAGAAGAAACTCAAATGGCCACTTCCCTGAAAAGCTCAGTCTCACAAGTCATCAGGAAATGTAAAATTCATATATGTTGTATAAAAGAGTGTCAAAAAGAAAAACTAGGAGGATGAGGAGGAAGAGGAGAAAGAGAGGAAGATGAGGAAGATAAAGAAAATGAGTGCAGCTAATAATGCCCCTTGCTGGAAAGTCCACTATCAATCTCCTGGAGGGACTGAGAATGTAGTCTGGTTTGGAAGGACTCTGACAGTGGCAATTAGGTTTCAAAGTCCCTCTTCCAACAGCCTATCCTAAGAATGAAAGCAGCAGTATTAAAGATACATTTGTAAGGATGTTGACGGTGACACAAAACCACAAATGGAGATAAATAAATAAAAATACAGAAATGGAGACAGAAAGACCAAGACAATGAGTGCTCTGCAGTATCCAGTTTTGCCTCTTGGGGTGCAGAATCTCTACCCTAAAACCACTCTGTGTAACTTCCACATATCCTCCAGATACCCTACTATACACATCACAGCTCCCAGCCGCCCACCTGATTTTCCCTAAGGAGTTGCCCAGCAGACCAAAGGGTCCAGAGCTGATGCACCAAGCCCACCAGGGCAGGGAACTCACAATTCTTTCTCATTCATTGTTCTCTAAGTAACTCAATGATAAATTAAATCTACATTGCATCTACCTCGAAGAATGTTCCAGATATATCTGTATTTCAAGTGAAAATTTCAAGTCGTCACATGTAGACATGAACAATTTTCATATGAATAAAGATAGAGATAACAGTAGTAGTGATAACAATACCAGCTTACCAGGTTCCTGACATTATCATAGTGATTCATGTCACTTACTTAGTCCTGACAAAATTATGAGGGGCATACTACCACTATTCTCATTTTATAGATGAGCAAAATCCAAACCACCACCAAACCCTGATGTCCAGAGAATGTTCTAACTTGCTCAAAGTCACATAGGTGACGGTAGATCAAGTATTCAAACCCAGGAAATGTAAAGATGGAGCCTACGTTCTGAATCACCAGAAACATGAAAGTACCTGTTACAAACTAAGATTCTGCATGCATACAAAAATCTGTGGAGGCCACGTTTCAACCTGCTAGCATTGGCTACACTGAGAAGGGAAGAAGTGAAGTCTTTATACAAGTCTGCATCCTTTGAACTGTTGCCTGTCACACTATTACCATTAAAAACAACACTGAGGCTGTATTAATTCAGCCAAGCAAATGCTCACTACAAGGCTGAAATAATACATGATTGGATTTACCAGCTGCTATTATCTCACTGGCCCTGAGAAGTCTCTCTTCACCTCCCAGCAGGTTGTGCATCCGCTCACCTATAGATTTCATTCTCTCCTCTGTGAGGGCTCCTTGAACTCTGTGGCTGTTTCTCTTTCCACTTTAACCTAGCTCTCGCTGATTCAAACGCTTGACTTCTGAACCCACTGCTACCTCTCTATACTGAAACACCTGTTTGTTCTCTTAGCTTGGTGAGTTAAGAGCGACATGACCTGGGGGAAACGCCCTTTCATTTCTCTCAATCTTCTCCATGGTTCGTTCTATCAGCTGGGCCCGTTCTGGCTCCTTTAACTTTCTCGAACCAAAGTCGCCTGCAAAGCAGAGGGTACCTCAGGTGCAACCTGTGACTCAGGAAGGGAGCAGCTCATGGGACCTGGAAGGGAAGGTGGGTTGACGGCCGTTTCGGTACTGCACTACCCACATGTGTTTCTCGGGGGGGAGATACATTCTAAGCCCTGGTATAAGCCTGAAATTGAAGCTGGCACTCAACTTTATATATACTATGTTTTGTTGCTACACATACATAGCTAAGATAAAGCTTAATTTATAAATTAAACACTGAGAAATTTAAAAAATTAATCATGAAAATATAATTATTATAACACTGTCTTACAATAAAATTAAGTGAATGTGGCCCATCCCTGTCTCTCCCTCAAAACATCTTAATGTACTCCATGTAGATCTTAGCAAATATCGCATACGATTTTTCCCTATCTTTGTTGAGAACTTCTTTTTCATATGAAGGAAGAACCTTACAATTTCTCTTCAGCCTACTGGAACTGCCAGCATCCATATTCTTCACTTTGGAGTTTAAATCAAGCAAAATAAGGGATACTTGCACAAGCACAGGGATGCTCAGACAGCTGACCCATAACCCTGGGGCCACTAAGTGATGATGTGGGTAACATGAGGACTGATTCATGATCAGGGCGGGGCAGTGCTGGCCATCAAAAAACTTCCGTTATGCTGTGCTGAAGACCAGAGTTGACTGCGGGTAACCGAAAACTGTGGCAAGTGAAACTGTGGATAAGCCTGGGTTACTCTGTAGTTTGACTTCAAATCCTGAAACTGCAGTGTCTGAGGTCAGAGAATGTTGTTTTCTTTGGATACCCCAGGAAAGTGCATGGGCATTCCAAAGACGGGAGACTGATGGACGGATGGGCAAACCTTCAGCCAACAGCTAGCCTGACCCTGGAAACTCCCTAGTAACACCGACATCCAATTGCACAGGTCTTCTCTGCACGCTGTACTCTTCCTTGAGCCCCCTTTGCTTTCTGTTCTCTTACACATCCAATATTTGTTCCATTGTCCATCAACTTCTAAGCCAGAGCTGGGGCTGGGCCAAACCCTGCTTTTGCATTCTGTCACATTCCTAGATTAGGCTTTTTTAGTTTTCACTTAAAATGGTTTAATTTTCAAACATACAAAAGAATATGTAAAGCATAAGGAATGATATGGATAGTAAAATATAAAATAATTCTTAAAATCCCATGGATTCCCATACACCTACCAGTCACCTTAAAGTAACAGATCTTTCCCAGCCTGAAGCCCCTCTCCTGGTCCCTGCTGGTCAACCCTCCCCATCCCATGGGAGTAAGCAGGTTTGAAAGCCAGTTTCTGTTTCCCTCTTGCATTTCACCACACTGAGTCTTCCTGGGACTAGTCTCTCTCACTCATACTTGTCTTAGGTCTGGAGTGAGAAGAGCTGTATGTTTTAAGTCCAGTTGCTGCCTCCTCCTAGCTGTCCGTCTGCTTGCCCCAGAGGGGGTTCCATCAAATGGTCAGGGTATGAGACATGTCGTGGTACACTCCCAGGGGCTGCGAAATTTCCTTCGCTCCCCAGGCCCAATGCCAGCCCTCAGAGAGCACGACGGTGACGTCATGAGCGGAGTGGGACGGGAGGGTGGGATCCGAACCCAGCAACGCCGAGAAGCGCGACGCGGGTTGGCAGGGAAGATCGCTGGCCCTGGGGTCTGTGCGTGAGGTGGGGCAGCACCACCGGTCTCCTGGGGACAGTTCAAGTGGGCGGGCGGGGACCTCAGACCCCGGAGCCTGTGTTTGCAAAGATCAAAGGGCAATAGTGCAGGAGTGATGCTCTGTCGCCAGCCACCTGTGCGACCCTGAGCCAGCCCGCCCCGTGCCCTGAGCTGCGACATCCCCTCGGGAAGGCAGCGGAGGGGACAGGCCGGCTGGCACCCGACCGCACGAAGGGGGAGCACGCACGCCTCGATGTCTGAACCCTGGCGGCACCGGGATGCCGAGCCCGCAGCAGAGAAAGCACCCTCTGGAGCGCCGATAAAAAGCGCGGGGGTCTCTGCCCCAGGCTCGGGCACACCCAGGCCGGCCGCGCGCCGCGCCCCCGCAGACCGGCCGGCGCCCCCGGCGCGCCCCTCGCCCTCCAGCCCCGCCTGCGGCGGCCCCCGGGCCGCCCCGCCGTCACCCGCCCCTCCCGCGGCCACTCATCAGCTCACCCTGCAGTTTTCACCCCGGTGGCTGGGCCTGACTGGGCAGGGCCCGGCGCTCGGCGCGGCGCAAGGTCCGGCCGGGAAGGGCTTCTCCGCAGAGCAGCGACCCGGAGACCCAGCCCGGAGCTGGGAGCGGGCAGGCGGGAGGGACCCAGCCGGGGAGGGGAGGGGCTCCCGAGGAGTCTCCTCCTCCCCACTTCCTCTCCGGCTGGAGCAGGGGCCCGAGGGGGCGGCGCTTGGCGGGGGACAGCGCTTCTTTGTGTCCAGGGCCCCTGGGCACTGAGAGGCGTAGGGACGCCGGGTGGTCCCAGCCTGGCAGTTTGGACGGCTGGTTCATACACAAACCCACGTATCAGCAAGGAACAATCTGCACAAGTTATGGGAAGCACTTCGCAGGAAGAGCGTGTAAATCCTTATTTAGGTAGGAAAGGTGCCTTGATATATTTCCAACCGAAAAGTACAAAAATTGCAGATACTGCTGGATATGCTTTCGTCTTTATAAGAAACAACAATTCCGTTTGTGTACTTGTAACGGTGGGAGAAGGGAAGGGCACATCTCTACCTGGTAATCCTGCAGACCCGAACCAGACACAACTCTATAAACCGTCCCTGTTTGCATTGTTACTGTGTTACATTGGAGATCATGTTTCAGACAATAGGTAGTTACATGTGTTCTTAAGTTTGCAGTTCAAATCCCATCTCTTTCCCTTCTGATATTCAGTTGAGAGTCTCCTTCCACTATGAATTCCCTGTCCCGACTGCGTGTTGACTTTCCCATGACTGTGACACATAGGGGCACAGCTGGGCTGTAGCCAGGTGGCTGCAACTCAAATCTCTGTGCCACACTTCACCTGCTCTGTGACTCTGTGCCAGTTACCTTGTTCCACTGTGCCTCAGTGTTACTACCCGTAATAAGGGGATGATAAAAAGAATACCTTTATTCCAGACTTACTGTAATACTTAAGTTAGATGAGCTCACACTCATAAAGTTCTCAGATCAACTGCTTGGCATACAGTTAAAGGTGTGAGTGTTTGTTAATTAAAATAACTATTCAAGTCATCCTAGGATTCATATTTCATGTTTCAGGAAAAGGCATATCTTTCGATACTGACTGGGGCTTTGGTCCAAATCCAGGCCCATCTCCCTTAGACACCCTTTTTCCAAATTGAGTCACATTGATGACAACCAGCAGGACAATGTGGGTTGGTAAGGTCAGAGGCAGGGTTTGAGTAGAGGGAATGGCAGAACAGCAGTGGAGAGACCAGAATTCAGGATCCGGGCCTGGTGAAGGATGCCTGGCAGCCAGTGAGCGCATCTTTATCTTCTCTTGGTTTCAAGTTCATCAGCTCAAGGATGCGGGTTGCTGACCTGCCCACTAAGCCCGTGTCAGGGCTAACAGTAGTGCAAATTAAAACCCTGTAACGCTGCATTTCATGAAAAAATTTAAATTCGGAACAAAAAGGCATGCGTTGCTTATATGAAAACCAACAATAAAGGATGAAATAGAGGTGGGAAGGATGCAACCAGCTCTAAGGATGAGGACAGGAGACTTGGTGTGGAACGGGGTTTGAACTGTTTTATTTCTGAGAAAGGAGAGGGAAAGAAGGAGAGGGAAGGGGAGGAAGCGGGGGTGGGCGCTGAAGCAACAGCCATGAGTAAATGTTAGCATTTGATTGATCTGTGTTCCGTAGGTAGCTCTGAAACCTTTCGCAATGGAGAAAGCTGGAAGGGGCAGACGCATTACACACTTGATGGTGGGATTTGCGGAGGAGAAAGCAGCAGAAAGAAGATCCAGGGTGGCCGGAGGAGGCGGCAGCAGAGACCGAGGGGCCGCAGGGAGCCCTCTGCCTCCTTGCGCCCGAGCGGCCTCGGGCCCCAGATCCGAGCCCTCGCGTAGCTCCCCAGGGACCTCGAACAGGGCGTCCTCTCCCACCCGGGCCGCTGGGGACCCGCGCCCGGAGCCACCCCTCGCTCGGTCAGTGCGCTAGGGCCTGTCCGGGTACCGGAAACCATCTCTGGTCGAGACTCACCGCTGCTCCAGCAGTCTCCACCCCAGCTCCTCCGGAGGGGGAAGGGTGTCCTCCGCAGAGGCGCGACCAGCAGATCAGCAGCGGCCTGGGTTTGAAAACCGGTGGTGGGAGAGAGCGAGGGAGGTGGGGTGCACTGCAGAAGTGGCGAGCTGGGGGCCGCCCCCGGACGCTGATTGGCCGCCGTGGCGAGAGGGCGGAGCCTGGCCGGCCACCCCGGACCGCCGAGGCTCTGCTTTGTGTCAGGTTCTCCCCCAAATGCGGCCTCAAACCCTGGCTGGCGGCGCAGGAGCCCTCCCTGGGAGTGCATAGGGCTGTCTGTTCAAAAGTTAAGTCGGTCAGACTATTTATTAATGAGAGAGTGGTGGTTTTTTGGTTGTTTTTTTGGTTTTAATGTTGGAATAAAAAAGAATTTTTTTGGAAAAAAAATTTAAAATGTTTTATATATTTATATAAACACAGAAATGGAAGCTGTACACCAAACTGTTAGAATCAGCTCCTGCAGACAAGAAATGGGTTACTTACAAGTATTCATATGAATATTATTTGTAAGTGCATTACATCTAAGTATGTTTCCTTCATATACTTTACTGATGTTTCAATAGTTACACCTGGTATTTCTTAATACAAATAAATGAGCTAAAAAAAACTAGATAAAGTATCCTTGCTAAGTTAGCTGGTAGGGACTTCGCTATAAATATGATTTCTGAGAACATTGCATGGAGGTTTCTAGAACTTTGCTCCCAGTCCTGCATCATTTTAATTAAGAGTAGGATACAACACTTTTATTTTGAAGCTAGGGCCTGGCTTTGTGCCTGGCCAGATCCTACCTTGAATCTTGTCTAGGTTGATGAGCTCAACTGTAAAATCTCAGAAGCAGCGGCTAACCCCTTACTGCCCTAGCCCCTGTTTATTTATCTGTCTGTTCATTATCATTTTATTTGGAAGGCAGAGAGACAGAGATTCTCCACCCACTGGTTCACTCCCCAAACTGCTTGGGCCATCACCTGCTGCTCTCCCAAGATGCCCATCAGCAGGAAGCTTGACCAGAATAGGAGCCAGGACTCAACCAGGTGGTCCCTCATGGGATGCAGGTGCCCCAAGGGGCATCTTAAGCACATGGGCCATGGGCCCAATCCAAGGAAGGAGGATTCAATGGGAAAGGGGCAGAGTATGACATCCTGTATTATTTAAGGGTTTCAGAAAACTAGAGGTCAAGAGCTGTGTTTTATTCATATTCAGTTACCCTCTTCAGTCATAAACAGGTGCTCTCTAATGTTCACAGATGGACATAGGTAAGAAACGAAGTCCCTAGGATCATTCCCCAGATAGCAGCAGCCTGATGTAAAATACAGATCAAATTATCAATTTCCTGTGCTATGAGTTTTCTCTTCTCCCTCTTCTTTTAGTTTGTCCCCTAAGTCTTTGGTTTTCATTCTGTGTCTCCCAACACCTTTCTCAATGTCTGAGCTGGTTCTACATTCTCTTTCTCTCTCTCAAACTATTTTACTAGTTCAGTTTTAAGTCATATATCCTTTCTTATTTCTACTTTCCCTTGAGTTTCTTTTTTTCTAATGTCCTGAATATTCCTGAGAAATGTAGTCTACCATGAAATCCTAAGAACACTGAAAAAAATTTTGAGATATTAAGTTCTGACAGTGAGTGAACAGTTTATTAAAAAAACTCCATTACAAAATAGGATATAGTTCTTGAAAAGGGTGAGCTCAACCCACGCTTCAAAGAATGCTCTTAATATGCATGTTCAGGCAGGCGCCTCGGCTCACTAGGCTAATCCTCCACCTGCGGTGCCGGCACACCGGGTTCTAGTCCCAGTCGGGGCACCGGATTCTGTCCCGGTTGCTCCTCTTTCAGTCCAGCTCTCTGCTGTGGCCTGGGAAGGCAGTGGAGGATGGCCCAGGTGCTTGGGCCCTGCACCTGCATGGGAGACCAGGAGAAGCACCTGGCTCCTGGCTTCAGATCAGCGTGATGCGCCAGCCGCAGCAGGCCGGCCGCGGCGGCCATTGGAGGGTGAACCAACGGCAAAAGGAAGACCTTTCTCTCTCTCTCTCTCTCTCTCTCTCTCTCACTGTCCACTCTGCTTGTCAAAAAAAAAAAAAAAATATATATATATATATATATTGATATATATGCATGTTCAGTGAAAATCTATGATCCTATTTTTTTCAGAGCAAAACTACGACCATGCAGTTTTATGTTTATCCAAGCACAGAAAAAAAAAGTACATAGTCGGCTACCTCATGAAGTGGGGAGGTTGACTAGTAATAATTTTCTTTGGAACCTTGTGTTTTAAAAATGTTTCTAGTATCATTCTAAAATTAAGACTATCAATGTCATACCACTCTTAAGTATATACCCAATAGAAATGCACAGACGTTCAACAAAAACCGTGTACTAGAAACTTCACAGCAGCACCATCCACTATAATCTAAGACTGGAAGCCACCCAAGTCTATCCTTCCTGCCTTGTCAACCCTAGTTCCACCCTGGTCTCTATTAGGGCACCATGACAGTAGAATGTTTAAATAAATTCACAGTGAAATACTGTACAATAATCAGAATGATTTATATTATATCCAATATGGCTGAATCTCATCAACAGACTGAGGATGAAAGAAGCCAGAAAAAGCTTAGGTGTTGGACGATTATGTTCACATAAATACAAAACAATTAAACCAACTTTCATATTAAAACTCAGAATAATATTTGCCTCTGGGCAAAGCAGTGACTGGAAACAAGCTTGGGGAGAATTTTTGGTAATGGTTTTATTGGTAATGTTCTCTTAATGGATTTAAGCACAGGTCCAATGATTTGTTCTGTTTGTGAAAGTTGATTGAACTGTACATTTATGATTTATAAGCATACCTACAAACATTATACTTTAAGAAAGTATTTGATTATATTTAAGAAAGTATTTGATTTCTAGAAATGTAGTTGAAAAGATACTCTGAATCAAACTATTGATATTCTACATATTATTGATACTACATATAGGGGTCAGCCTTGTGGTACAGCAGTTAAGCTTCTGCCCATGACACCAGCATCCCATAGGGGTACCAGTTCATGTCCCAGCTGCTCAATTTTGATCCAGCTCCCTGCTAAATGCATCTGGGAAAGCAGGGGAGGATGACTGACATGCTTGGGTCCCTGCCACCCCCATGGGAGACCTGGAAGAAGCTCCTGGCTCTTGGCTTCAGCCTGGCCCCACACTGGCCATTGTGGGTACTCAGCAAGTGAACCAATGGATGGAAGATATCTCTTTCTCTCCCTCTTTCTCTGTAGCTCTGCCTTTCAAATAAATAAATAAATCTCTTAAACGTACTATATATATCACATATATATTAATGTAATATGCATTGATATGTTGATGTGAAAGTAACGACTCTGCAAAGCCAAAACCAAACAAAAGTGAGGGAATATTGAAGGAGCCAACCACAAACCTGCCTTTCACATGATGTTTTTGCAAAATCCTAGGGAATTTATGACTCTGAAATTTCAAGTCTAGGATATTAAAACCAGGCTCACACAAAGTATATAATGTAAAGGACATCCCTATACAAATCTGACACCAAAGGGGTGCTTCTACATGGAAAATGTACATAAGAAATAAATTGCATGACACAGTAGAAATCAATGCAACTGTCTTAACCTTGATGAAAGGCTAATGGGGGTAAATCTCTAAGAATAAGTAACCACAAAGCAGTTCCTCACGGAGATTTGTAATCTGAATTCATTCACTTCTGTGGATTGAAAAACCCTAAGCAAATAATTTAACAGGAAGTGGTCCTGGTTAGGTAGTGTTTTGAATAACTGAAGCAAAGACAGAAACATTTACATTCAATACATCTACAAAGAATGTCTACAAAAAATAAAAATTCCAACACAAAAGAATTAGCTCATAAATATAATTTTAAAAATTATACAACACTCAGGGAAACAGAGCATGATGAAAGAGAACCTACATAGGCAAAAGATACCAGAGGGAGGCAGAATTTAGATACTAGAATCACTAGGCACAGAACACTAAATAATACACTTAATACACTGAAAAATAAAAAGGAAACATGGAAACCTGAACAGAAATTAAGTATAATTTTAAAAGAATCAAATGGAATTTAAAATGAAAAATTACAATAGTCAAAAGAGAAGGATGCAAATAAAAATTTATTGAAGAAATTAACTGGAACACTAAACAAAATTGAAGAAAGAATCTCTAGAGTAGAAGAAATTATTCATATTCAGTCTCAAAATGGAAAATGTGAAAGGGATAGAAGTCATGAAAGATACAGAAAGAAGATGCAACGTATATGTGATCTGGCCTCCAAATTGATATAATGGAAACATTGTAGAAGAGTTTATTATTGAGAAAAAGTATTACTATGAATTTCCCAGAGTTCTTTCCTTAGATCCAGGAAACTAACAAATCCAAGTAAGATAGATATAAAGAAATACTTGGAGTGCCACTGCTTGTGATGTCGGCATCCCATATGAGTGCTGGTTAGAGTGCTGGCTGCTCTGCTTCCGATCCAGCTCCATACTAAGGTTCCTGGGAAAGCAATGAAAGATAGCCCAAGTACTTAGGCTCCTGCCACCAGTGTGGGAGACCCAGATGGAATTCTAGGTTCCTGGCTTTGGCCTGGCTCTGTGCCAGCCATTTTGGGGAGTGAACCAGTAGTTGAAAGGATTCTCTCACCATTTTGGGGAGTGAACCAGTAGTTGAAAGGTCTCCCTCTCTCTCTCTCTCTCTAACTCTGCCTTTCAAGTAAATAAATGTTAAAAATAAAATAAAAAGAAATACTTGAGAAGATGTTTGGAATAGAGATTAAGATACTGCTTGGGATGCCCACATTCCATATTGGAGTGCATGGGCTGAAGGTCTGACTCTGCTTCTGATTCCAGTTTCCTGCTAAAATGCATCCAGGAGGCAGCAGGTGGCAGGTCAAGTACGTGGGCCCCTGCCACCCACATGGGAGAGCTGGACTAAGTCAGAGCTCTGGACTTTGTCTTAGCCCAGTTCTGGTTGTAGCATTCAATTGGGGAGTGAAACACTTCACGGGAGATAGCTGTCAGTCTGTATGTCTATCGTTCTCTCTTGTTTCTCCAACTTTCAAATTAAGAGAATAAGAAATACTCACGTGGATATATCATAGCGAATTCAGGATCAGAGGACATTTAAGGGAAGAAAGGAAATTAAAAGTAGTCTGAAGGGGAGAGAAAGAACAGATCATTTATAAATGACTGATGATTAAGCTCTCCATTGTCTCAGGAAAAAAAAACCATAATAAAATAATATTTTCAAAAATAGTGATAAAATAATCAACCTATAATTCTATATCTACCAATCTATATTCTATAAAAGTACTTTAAAATACACATTTTGAAATAACAAATACTGACAATTTATTATCAAAAGCCTTGCATTAAGGGAAATACTAAAGCATGTATCTCAAGAAGAAAGTAAGTGATCTTATCAACTGAAACTCAAAGAGCAGTTTCAGAAAAGAAGAAGCTTCACGGAAGGGAATCTAAAAAATCTATGTATAGGGCTGGGCCTTGTGGTGCAACAGGTTATGTTGCTGCTTGGTGTGCCCACATCCCATTTCAGAGCACTGGTTCAAGTCCCTGCTGCTCCACTTCTGATCCAGCTCCCTGTCAATGCATCTGGGAAGCACTGAATGTTGTCTCACATACTCGAGTGCCTGCCACCCATGTGGGAGACCTGAATGAAGTTTCTGGCTCCTGGTTTCAGTCTGACCCAGTCCTGGCTATTGCAGCCATTCAGGGCCTGAATCAGCAGATGAAAGATCTCTTTGTTTCTCTACCACTCTACCTGCGATAGATAGATAGATAGATAGATAGATAGATAGGCAAATCTTTTAAATCTTTTAAAAATGAATAGAAATCTACTACAGATTCCACTTAAGTGACTAAATGATGTTTAATCTATGCATACACAAGGGAGACTCCATGATACTTGCAGAAAATAGTGGCTACAAGAGTAAACAGCTTAATAGTCATTTCAGTGCCTCTACTGATCTGGGAATAAAGTCATGTGGTTAAAGTCTCAACAAATATTCACACTATGATTTAAATTGACACATTAAAAAAACTCATGGCATATATATAATAACTACGCCTGAAAAGTAAAGACTAAATTTTTGGAGAAAATGGACCAGTCCTAACAAAGCCTTCCATAGTGGGAAAGTAATTTCCTGGAACTTTATTTGCCCACTCCACCAACAACTCCTCTTAATAAATATTAACATCAATCAGAACATTTATAATTTTAAACCATAATATCTTGTATCCAAGCAAAATTAAAAAGGAGGCTAAAAAGAAGGATAAATTGCTTGGAACTCAAGAGAAACAAAAAAATAACAGAAACAAGCTCATCAGTGGTTCATACGTTTGAGATCTTAGACAAAGAACTTAAATCACCTCTGATTAAATATGTTAAAAATTTTACATAAAAGGCTGGAGAATTTCAGCATGGAGCTAAAAGTCATAATAGATAAAAATTTAAATTTCAGAAAAAATGAAATTAGTAATTTAATAGGTAGATTTAATAGCATATTAGAAACCAAAGACCAGAAAATCGATGAACCATAGCAAAAGTCAGTAGAAAGCATCCAAAATAACATGAGGGAAGAAAGAATGATATATAAAAAGATGAAAAGGCATGGAAAGAGTATAATTGAATCATGAGACCTGGAGAAAAGTTAAAACATATTTGAAATCAGAGTTCCAGAAGAAGAGAGCAAATGGAATGGAAGCAATATTTTAATTATTCATGTCTGAAAATTACCTAAGGAAGACAAAGAAATCACCTACAAATTGAAGAAAATCTACTTTCTTCAAGCAAGATAAATACAAAGAAAATTACAAATATTTTTATATTATAAATATAAATACATATTATTATAAATATTATGAATATAAATACAAAATATATTACAAATACAAATAATACACATAATACAAAAAATACAAACAATATTACAAATAAATACAAAGAAAATTGGGAACATCATAATCAAACTGCTGAAAAACAAATTCATAGAGGAAATTTGAAAAGCACACAAGAAAAAAGGCACTTTCTACTCAAAGGAATATGGTACAGCAGATATTTCAGAAGTAATTATGAAAACAAGAACACAATGGAATTGTTAAAAAAATAAAATTTGCCAACCCAAAATTTTATGCATGGCAAAATATTACTGAAAAATAAGGGCAAAATAAAGAGTATTATAATCATAAAGCTGAGTACAGATTAAAAATTCTAAGGGATAAGGAATTCTTCAGGTTTAAGAAAAACTGTTCCAGACAGGAGCACAATACCATGGGCAGGAACAAAGTATCCTGGAAACAGCAAATACATGGGCAAACACAAATACATATCCATTATTTAAATCAGACAATATAATGTCTTGTGGTATATAACAGTGAAAATATAAAATATACTATGGTAGCACTATTGCATGAATGGGGTTAATGGAGATAAACTGTTAAAGTCTTGCATGCTTGAACACAGGTGAAAGTACTAATTTAAGGTAGATTGCAATGACTGATAGGCAAATTATACTACCTATAGTAACGTTAAAATTATAATTTTATAACAACAGAATAAAAGAAAAATAATATAAAATGTGTGTGTCAAGAGCAAAATAAATAAAAGAACAAAAACAGATGTAAATTTGTAGACTTAAACCTAACTATTAGAGACTGCATACTTATGTCCTCCAACACATGGGATGGTATGAGGGGGTGCTTCCTGGAGGTAATTGGGTTCAGTCAGGGTCATGCATGTGGAGCACCAATTATGGGATTTGTGTCCTTGCAAGAAGAGTAAGGGAATGAAGATTCCTCTCTCAGCCACATGAACATACAGTGAGAAAGTGGCTGTCTACATGCCAGAAATCTGGCCCACACCAGGCACTGCATATGCCAGTATCTTTACTTTGGACTTCCCAGCATACAGAACTATAGGAAATAATTGTTCATAGTTTAAGCTATCAAGTTGAATGGCATTTTTGTGATAGTAGCCTGAACTAAGGCACCAATTATACCAATAGTTTATTATGTAAAAATAGATTTTAAAACCAATTAGAAGAAAACATTTGTTTAAAAGAGAAATACTTTAAATATAAGTACCCAGACATTGAAGGTAAAAGGATGGAAAAGATACCGCACAAGCACTAACAGAAAGAAAACTGGTGTGATTGTGTTTCTAACAAGGAAAGTAAATATCACTGAAATAGTGTTACTTTACAGAGATAAAAGAGACTTTTCATGAGGCTAAAAGGACCAATTTGGGGCTAGCACTGTGGAGTAACAGGTAAAACTGCCACCTGCAGAGTCAGCATTTTATACGGGCCCTGGTTCAAGTCCCAGCTGCTCCACTTCTGATCCAGCTCCCTGCAAATGTGCCTAGGAAAGCAGTGGAAGATGCTTTGGGTCCTTTTACCCCTGTGGGAGACCTGGAAGATGCTGTTGGCTCCTGGCTTCAGATTAGCCCAACTCTGGCCATTGCGGCCATTTGGGGAATGAACCAGTAGATGGAAGATCTCTCTCTCTCTCTCTCTTTCTTTCTCTCTCTCTCTTTCTCTCCCCCTCTGACACTGCCTCTCTGTAACTCTACCTTTCAAATAAACAAATATGTATTAAAAATAAAATAAAAATAAAAGGACCAATCCAATAAAACAATATGGTAGTCCTAAATATGTATACTTAATAACATAACTTCAAAATTCATCAAGCTAAATAGTAATAAAGGAAGTAAGACAATCCACATAGTTGAAGGTTTAAATATGTCTTCAATAATCATATAAAAAGTACATTCAAAATCAGTAATTAAATATTGCGGTTTCTCATCTGGTTTCTGTAGGCATTTTCTGTGAAGGTGACTTGATGTGTAAATAACTTAAATTGGTTTCTTTGTGGGGATGTAGTCTCTGGAGTGTCTTAGTCGGTTACTATCTTGCTTCCTCTCCAACAACTTTTCTTATTCCACCTAGAAATTGATGTTACGTTGTTAATCTCACATGGATAATCTATTGTCCCATCACCAGAGATCTGTATGAGTCAAGTTTTCAAAATATACAGGAATTAGTTTTATACTCACTATTCTCCTTATCTTTTTGCATAACTCTTACCAATACCACATAATGTTTAACTACTACAGTTGTGACATAAATATTGAAATGCGATAGGAAAAAATTTCCCACCTATTTATACTTCTTCAGATTGTTTTAACTATTCTTAGGGCCAGCTTGGTAAAACTCAACACTGAGAGATTCTAACAGTTCCTGTCTCCAGGCCAGTGCCTGCAAACACAGCCTCTCCATCAGCTGAGTGCCAGGTGGAGTCTGATGGCTCCGGCTTATCATTCTTATAGTCCAGCCAGGATCAACAGTTGCTGACAGGGGCAACATCAGGTATTTGGTCCACTTCAGCAGCAAGCAGACCACAGCAGGGTGGGTTTCAGTTCCACTCCAAGCTACATTGGTCTCAAATGGGCTTTGGGCTCCATATGTGATCTAGCACCATGACATTGATGGGCACAAGAGTAGGAATCTGAGACTACCCCAGCCAAGAAATAGGCTTGTGGGATAGACTACGGTTTTTTAGGCATTTCCCCCATTCATAATGAACAACATAACAACTGTAGACTTTGAACAAATCTGAGCTTGAGGAGTGTTATACACCTGAAACAGTGAAAAAACACCATCAGCAGACTGGGGTAACCTCGACTTCAGGTGCTATCCATTACTGAAATAGCAGAAGTGTTCAAAGGCTCAGAGAAAATAAACAGACTGCTTAGAGTTTCTAGAAGGACAGACACAAACAAAGCCTTCAAAATGCAGATGATGTCATACACCAATAAACATCAAGAACATTGAGTGAACCTGACTTCAACTAAAGAAGAAAATAGAGGGCCAGAAACCAACAATCTCAGAACTGAAATTTTCTTTTCCTTATTTCTTTTAGTTATTTTGAAAGGCAGAGTTGAGAGAGAGATAGAGATAGAGAGAGAGAGAGAGAGAGAGAGAGAGAGGGAGATTTTCTATCAACTGGTTCACCCTCCAAATGGCCACAAGAGCCAGGCCAAAGTCAGGAGCCTGGAACTCCACTCAGGTATCCAACATGGGTGGCAAGAGCCCAAGTACTTGGGCCATTTCTGTTGTTTTCCCTGCACATTAGCAGGGAGCTGGATTGGAAGTGGAGCAGCCGGGACGCAAACCAATGCTCTGATAAGGGATGAGGGCGTTGCAGGCAGCAGCTTAACCTGCTGAGTCACAACACCAGCCCCAGAACTGAAATTTTCAAATGCTTGGATAAAGATTTTAAAGTAACTGTTTTAGGGCCAGGGCTAGTAGGCTAAGCCTCTGCCTGAGGCACCAGCATCCCATATAGGCACCAGTTGGTGTCCCGGGTGCTCCTCTTCTGATCCAGCTCTCTGCTCATGGCCTTGGAAATCAGTGGAAGATGGCCCAAGTGTTTGGACCCCTGTACCTGCATAGGAGACCCTGAAGATGCTCCTGGTTCCTGGTTTATGATTGGCCCAGCTCTGGCCATTAGGGCCATTTGGGGAGTGAAACAGTAGATGGAAGACCTTTCTCTCTCTCTCTCTCTGTAAGTCTGTCTCTCAAATAAATGAATAAAATCTTTTAAAAAATGTGATAGCATTTTAAAAAATAATTGTTTTAAGGCAATTGAACCAATTTCAAGGGAACACAGATAACTTATTTCATATTCTAATGATTTGATAGATGGAAATAAAGGAGCAAAACCAAGCAGAAACCCTTCTAGTGAAAAGTGCACTAAGCAATATTAAAAGTGCCACAGAAGGCATTAATAGAAGAACAGATCAAGCAAAAGAGGGAATCAATAAGCTAATAGAAAGGCTATTTTAAAATGCACAGTTAGAAGAGAGAAAAGAAAAAAGTGTCAAGAGGGATGAAGATAGGTTCCAAGAACTTTGGGGCAGAATGAAAAGAGTATACATCTATGGCATTGGGATTCAAGAAGGACGTGAGAATGCCTATGGAGTAGATAAAATATTAAAAGAGATAATAACAGAAAACTTTCAAAACCTAGAAAAAGATAAAAGTATCCAGGAACCAGAAGGTCAGTGGTTAATAGTCAGATTGAACCCAATGAAGTCTACCCCCCAAATATATGTGTGTGTATGTATCTGTGTGTGTGTGTGTGTGTGTGTGTATGTACAAGTTTTCCAAGGTTAAAGGTGAGAGGATTCTCAAAAGCAAAAGAAAATAACCACATAATATATAACAGGGGTCCCAATCCATCTGGCTGCAGATTTCTCAATAGAAACCTGACAGACCAGGAGGGAGTGCGATGAGAAATTCATAGCACTGACAGGGGAAACTGCCAGCCCAGAACACCTTCCTTGACAAAGGTATTCATCAGACTTGAGGGAGAGGTAAAGATGCTCCAAAAGAAAACCTGAGAGGAGTAATCACCACCAGACCTGTCTTACAAGAAATGTGATACAAAGTTCTTTAAAGTGAAAGAATGAAATGGTAATGGGTAAGAAAAAACATTAGGAGATAAAAACTCATGGTAAAAGTTACTTTACAAAATCAAAATACAGTACTATTTATTTTTTATTTTTTATTTTATTTTTTGACAGGCAGAGTGGACAGTGAGAGAGAGAGACAGAGAGAAAGGTCTTCCTTTGCCGTTGGTTCACCCTCCAATGGCCGCCGCGGTTGGTGCGCTGCAGCCGGCGCACCGTGCTGATCCGATGGCAGGAGCCAGGTACTTATCCTGGTCTCCCATGGGGTGCAGGGCCTCCACTGAACTCCCTGGCCACAGCAGAGAGCTAGCCTGGAAGAGGGGCAACCGGGACAGAATCCGGCGCCCCGACTGGGGCTAGAACCCTGTGTGCTGGCGCTGCAAGGTGGAGGATTAGCCTAGTGAGCAGCGGTGCCGGCCCAAAATACAGTACTATTTTGAATATGGTATATGAACCATTCATATCTTTAATGTGAAGAATAAAAAAACTATAATAAAACGACTATCAACAGATAGCCATATAGAAAGAGGTAAAATGGAACATCAAAAAGTGAAAATGTGGGAAGGAATGAAGTTCAACTGTATAGTTCTTTATTAATATTTCTTATCTCTGTGTTTGGTTTGTTTCTTTCCCTATTTTATAATCAATATGAAGTTTCTATTATTTCAAAGTAGCTTACTATAATCAAAAGTTTTTTAGGGGGCTGGCACTGTGGCACACTGGGTTAACACCCTGGCCTGAAGTGCCGGCATCCCATATGGGTGCCGGTTCTAGTCCCAGCTGCTCCTCTTCTGATCCAGCTCTCTACTGTAGCCTGGGAAAGCAGTGTAAGATGGCCCAAGTTCTTGAGGCCCTGCACCCACATGAGAAACCTGGAAGAAGCTGCTGGCTCCTGGCTTCGGATCAGTGCAGCTCTGGTCAGTTGGGGCCAGTTGGGGAGTGAACCATCGGATGGAGGACCTCTCTCTCTCTCTCTCTCTCTCTGCCTCTCTTTTCTCTGTGTAACTCTGATTTTCTAATAAATGACTTTCTAATAAATAAATAAATAAATCTTTTAAAAAAAGTGTTTTAGTAAGCTTCATGGTAACCACAAAGAAAACAAATCTATAATACCTTTACCAAAAATAATAAGCCAAGAATTAAAAGTATACTACTATGGAAAATCATTTTATCACAAATAAAGATTGTAAGCAGGGAGAAAGAATAAAACAACAATAATAAAACTAGAAAATGAGTATCAAAATGGCAGTAGTAAGACTTTAATCTATGACCAATTAGCTGAAATGTGAATGGATTAAATTTTCCAATTGACTGATTAAATTTAAAAAAAATAGGACTCAACCATAAGGTGCTTAGAAGAAACTCAACTTCGCCTCTAAGGACACACATAGACTGTAAGTGAAGGAATGGAAGAAGATATTCCATGTAAATGAAATACAAAAGAAAGTAGGAGTAAAAATATTTCTCTCAGAAAATAAATCTTAAATCAAAAGTGGTTAAAGAGGCAAGAAAAGTCATATAATGATAAAGAATTCATCCTAGCAAGAGGAAATAACAATTGTAAATATATATGCACCTAATATCAGAGTACACCCAAATACACAAAGCCAATATTAATAGACCCACATGAAAGACAGATTTCTTTTTTAAAAAAAGATTTATTTATTTATTTGAAAGGCAGAGTTAGAGGGGCAGAGGCAGAGAGGGAGAGAGAGAAAGAGAGGGAGAGAAGGAAAAAGGGAGAGAGAGAGAAAGTCTTCCATCCATTGGTTCACTCCCCCAAATGGCTGCAATGTTCAAGGCTGGGCAAGACCGAAGCCAGGAGCCAGGATCTTCTTCTGGATCTCCCATGTGGGTGAAGGGGCCTGAGAACTTGGGCCATCTTTTGCTGCTTTCCCAGGTGCATTAGCAGAAAGCTGGATCAGAAGTGGAACAGCCAGGAATTGAACTGGTGTCCATATGGGATGAGGTGCTGCAGGAGGTGACTTTTACCTGCTATGCCACAGCACCAGCCCCAAAAGATAAAATTTAAATATAATAGTAGTAGTGGAGTTCAACACCTCAGTTTCAGAAGTGAGAAGATCATCCAGACAGAAAATCAACACTGAACAGCAGAGGTAAATTATACTCTAGATGATGTGGACCTAACAGACATCTATAGAACATTCCACCTAACAGCTGCAGAATACACATTCTTAATAGCACATGGAACACCCTTAGGATTCATGGTAGCTCACAAAATAAGTCTCAATGATTTTAAATAAATTATATATATTCAATAAAATCCCTATAACAATTTCATGACTTTTTTTTTAAATAGAACTAGAAAAAAATTACTAATATTTGTAATGGAATGACAAAAGACCCTAAACAACAAAAGTAATGTTGAGAAAAAGAATAAAGCAGGATACACTATCTAAATTTTAAATATATTACAAAGCTACAGAAATTAAAACAGCTTAGTATTGGTATAAAAACAAATCCATGGAACAATGGAACAAAATAAAGACCCTAGAAATAAACCCATAAATCTACAATAAGCTGATCTTTTTCAGAAGTGCTAAGAAAGTGCACTAGAAAAAGTATTGTCTTTTCACTAGATGGTACTGAGAAAATGAGACACCCACAAACAGAAGAATGAAACTAGATCCTTGTCTCTCACTGTATACAAAAATCAACTCAAAATGGATTAAAGAATTAATGTGAGACTTGAAACTTTGAAGTTCCTAGAATCAAAAATAGGGGAAACACTTCAATGATTTAGAACAGGCAAGGGTTTTTCAATCAGTCCCCCAAAGCACAAGAAACAAAGGAAAAATTGACAAATCAGATTTTATTCAATTAAAGAGCTTCTGCAAGGAAACTATCAACAGAGTGGAGACACAACCAACCAAATGTGAGAAAATATCTTTCTAAGCTCTACATCTGACAAGTCATTAATATCCAGAATACACAAAGAATAAAACAGCTCAATAATGAAATAAGCAATCTAATTTAAGAATAGGCAATAGGACTAAATAGACATTTCTCAAAGGAAGACCTGCAAATGGCCATCAGGTACATGAAAAAACAATCCTCAATGTGATTAATAATCAGAGAAAACAAATCAAAACTGTAATGAGATACCATCTCACTCCAATTACATTGATTATTATCAAAAAGACAAAGATAACAAATATACATGAGGATGTGGAGAAAAATGAACTATTGCCCACTACTGGTAAGAAAGTAAATCAGTACAGTCATTGTGGAAAATACTACAGAAGTTCCTCAAACAACTAAAAATAGAACTAGCATATGATCCAGAAACCCCACTACTGGGTAATGCATAAATCCCAGGGAAATGAAATCAGTCTGTCAAAGTGATATGTGTACTCCCATGTTTACTGCAGCACTATTCACAACAGCTAAGAAATGGAAGCAACCTAAGTGGCTATCCACTCATGAATGGATAAAGGAAATGAGGTACACATTGGAATATTACTTGGCCATAAAAATGAAGCCTTGTCATTCATAACATGGATGTTAAAAGTATAATGGTGATTTCCTGAGGCTGCAGATGGAAGGATTTGGAAAAGTTGATTGATAGGTATCAGGTCACAGCTAGATAGGAACAGGAAGTTCTGGAGTTCTGTTCCACAGTAGTTGACTATACACAACCTTAATGCACTTTACATTTCTCTAGATAAAAGAAAAAAAATTGGAAGATATGATTCAAGATATTTTCATCATAAAGAAATGATAAATGAGGAGATAGATTTTAGTTTGATTGGACTTTATACCATGTATAAATATATAGAAACATCATATGGTACTCCATAAATATCTACAATTTTTATACAGTTGCTAATAATTATTTCTACTTGTTAAAATTATAAAAAACAATTCACAAATACTAAACTATTAGAAATCATTAGAACACAATATAGTAATATTAATTATCATCTTGATGAGCAAACAAAACAGACTACAAAACAAGTACAGGTAACTTGAAATTAAAATTCAAAACTGCATTCATTGAGAGAGACAAAAGAAATAGATACACAGAAAGGAAACTTCAGACACAAGCTGGATGTAGATATTTGCGGCATATAATCCTAACAAAGGATTGATCAGTACCCAGATTATATAAAGGTAACATTCCAATAAGTCAATAAAAAAAAGACAAACAACCCATTATGAAATCAAGTAGAAGACCCAAAAATTAACAGAGAAAAAGCACAATAACCAATCAACAGATAAAAAGTTAGCCTCATTTGTTATGGGGAAATGGTAATTAAAATCACAGTGGAATGTTATCTCATACCTGCCTGAATGACTGAATGTGAAATCTGACAAGGCCAAGTTATGACAAGTATGTGGAGCAACAAGTACTCTTACCCTTGCTGGATAGAGTGCAGCTGGTTCAACACTTTGGAAGCAGCTTGGGAACAACCTAATAAAGCCAAATATACACAAGTCTTACAACTCTATGTGTATATTTCTATGTGTATACTCTACTTCTATGTGTATACTCTAGGGAAACTCATGCACCTGAGAACGTGAATGTTAGAGGACATATTATTCCTTCATATGACCAGAGAAGGCAGCCCTTACAATGTCCCCTAACAACTTTGCTTCTGAGTATTCACACCCCTGTGAAATCCCCTTCCCCACTCTTCACAGACACAAGATGACAAAAATGATGGCATATCATTTTTAAGGTTAGGTACTAGGTTGCAAAAAGAATCTGGCTTCTGCCTTCCTGCCTCTTCCCAGGAGCTTAGGGGACACAAGCCGCCATGTTGTTGGGATTTGCTACACAGAGGCCCAGTGACAAAGAACTGACAAGTCCAGCCAAAGTCAGTGCGGCCAGAAAGTGAGTCAGCTTGGAAGGGGTCTCTGATGATTCCCAGCCTGGAGATGGCTGCAGCCCAGTTAATAACTTGACTCCCCAACAACAATCTGAGAAACTCAGTCAGAGACCCCTAGCTAGACATGTCCTGGATTCCTGACCCAGAAATTGTGCGATAATAGGCCTTGTTTAGTATGTTTGCTTTTAAGGTGGTAGGTGTTGGGATAATTTATTACACAACTATAGATAATTAATACAATTAATATATCTCCCAAACTAGAAACAACCAAAATGTGCACCGAAGTTGAATGCATAAATTATAGTACATTCATACCATACACACAAAAATTCCAGGAAACAACAACAGGACTGCATCTCAAAAATTTAAGAATACGTACAGGATAATGTTGTTAATATGAGAGCTAAAACAGGGAAAATCAACAAATACGTTTTTGGAATACATAACACAATACGGGAAAACTGAAGAAAACCAAGAGAATGATTGAAACAAAACTCTTGACAAATGTCACGTCTCAGGGAAGGGAGGCAAGTTAGCATGAGGCACCGCCCTCATCCCCAACACACACACACACACACACACACACACACACACAGGGCTTCTAAGACAGGACAGTGCCCTCTCGTTGACCTGGCAGACTGTCAGGCATTCATTTCATTGTTTTTTATCTCACTCTTTGATGTTTTCTGCACTTCTTATTCATAACTGTTTTTTTAAATCAAAACAATCCAAAAAAGAAAGCAAGCAGGCCAAGTATTGAAATGCAATCAATCCACCATCAGTTTGGAGGATGAAGGGATGGATGGATGTTAGCTGGCAGCTGGGCAGATACATTCTGTTCCTTATGTCTAGTTGGAGCTGTACTTCTTCCAAGTTTCCATGATTCTCCAATTGGCAAAGATCATCTTTCCTCCTATACTGCCTGAGTTACGGCCTTCTCGCTCCCTTTGCAGGATGAGCCAGCTCAGCTGTGGATCTGGGAAGAGCACAGCTCAGCCGCTGCAGGGCCAGAGGCATTCCAGGCTGACGGAGGAGACTCCCGCAGCCACCCTCCCCGCGGCAAAGGCGCGCAGAACCTCAGCCCTGGGGCCCAGCTGAGGCAAGCTTCCCCGAAACCAGTGCCTAGCCTACAGGTGAGAGAACGTGCCTCCGCGGCTCCTTTCAGCTCCAATCTCAATGGCTCCTGCTGGAGCGCAAAACAAATCCCCAGAAAACAGGTCACGCGCCCCCTGACAAGCAGAGGGAGGTAACTACGCGGCGAGAACGTCAGCGGGGCCCCAGCTGCAGGGGACGCAGAGGAACGAGGCCACCCAGCACCAGCCGCCACCTGGGGACCAAGCCCCACCCTGCCCGGACCCTCGCGCCCAGGACACCCCGCCCTTCGGGACGTGGCCTTTGTCTCCGCGGGCCTCTCCTGGCCCAGGGCGCAGGGATGACCCCTACTCACCGTCCGCCCCGCTGTGCCCTGCAGCGCGGGTTGGGGCAGGAAGGACCGGCTAGCCGCGGGGAAGAGGCTGTTCCCGAGCGGAAGGACCGTCTCAGGCGGGAAGGGACCGCGCGACGGTTGCCAGGCCCGGGGACGTGGAAAGTCGCAGGCGGAGAGTGGGTGGCGAGCGGCGCGCCTTCCCCGGGAGCTGATTGGCCGCCGCGGCGGGGAGGCGGAGGTTGGCCTGCCGCCCCCAACCCAAGAAGCCCCGCTTTGTGTCAGCTTCTGGCCAGTATGTGGCCTCACGTTTGAGACAGTGACCCTGGCACCCACCTCAGCAGTGCGAAGGGCAATTTGTTTAAACCAAACCCAAAGCCACCTAGGACTGTGCACAAATAAGGGGTCGATCAATAGTTACATCTTTGTATAAAATAATGCACAACTGACTTGGAGAACCTGGACGCATTTAGAATTTTTTAAAGGTCGTTTTCAAATGGACAGTATGATTACATTCTTGGTTTAATTTTCATTTTATTTGAGAGAGAGAGAGATCGATCTTCCATCCACTGGTTCAGTCCCCAGATGCCTGTTAACAGCCAGGGGAAGCCAGGAGCCTGTCACTCCATTCAAGTCTCCTGCATGGGTGGCAACAGTCCAAATACTTGGACCATCATCTGCACACCAGCAGGAAGCTGGATCAGAAGTACAGGAGCCAGGACTGCAGTCAGGAGCCGGGATGCAACTGAAGAGCTTGGGTAAAATTGCATACTCATAGGTTCTGGGCATTAGGACATGGACATCTTTAGGGGACCATTTTTCTGCCTATCACAGAGGGTTCGTTAACTTCTGTCTCAGTATCCTCATCTATAACATCGGGGATAGTGATTCTGTCTACCTCCCGGGCAGTTGGGATTAAATTAGTTAGTACAGACAAAACACTTACATATGACCTGGCATATTTGAACATGACCAGACAGACAGATCTTCCTGCGTGAGTCTGAATCACAGCATTGCCAGCGACCCCAGTCTACTATAAATGAGACCTATCCCTGCATTGTGGGTCCTTTTACAGCCACTGCTAGTTCTCTGCCCAGCCCTTCTATGCCCTTTCTCAAAAGCAAACCCCAGTGCCTTCAGAGGGAGTTTGATCAGTTCCCTTTCTCTTCCAAAAGGCCTCCCTCCATCCTAAATCTTGATTCCCTTTTAATGTTCATCTCCCTTAAGTCATTCTCTTCATTTTTCTCTCTCCAGTATAGTTCATCTTTGTCCTCAGATAATGCAGTTTCTTACATGTAAAAAGAGAAGTGGGTAAAAGATCTAATCAGCAAGACACTTGCCTTACCTTCTTACTGTCACTTACTGGCCATAAGTCTGCTGCTTTTCACAACTGTTGTCACATATGCCCATAACCTGTGAGAAAGGTGGCCCTAACCCCCAGCGAGTGTTAACAGGTAGCTTGGAGGACAGTGTGGACTCCTTGCTCTCTTCTTTCCTTCCCAGGCCCAGAGTCAGTTGGAAATGAGCACACCAGTGACTTCAGAGTGCAGTGGGTCTGGGGAATGGGGGGAGCTGAAAAAGCATGACCTAGCTTGGAGGGGTCCTCATTGGCCAAAGGTCACTGAAGTTGGCCAGTGCTTGTTGCTGTGTGGAAGAGGCTGCCCCACTGCACTGTCTCATCCCAGCCCCCAGTACACACAGACATACACACACACACATGAGGAGCCTGGAGGACTGCCCAGTGATCTCAGGGATTTTGTACTGAAAGCATGAGCATCTGAATTTTCAAGTCATTCTCCATCTCTGCAGAATCTTCTCTGCTGCCTGCATTTTCCAGGTCCTTTTTTGTTTTTCAGAAATATATGGAAATATTTTATTTATTAATTTTTTACCTAGAAACATTTTATTTAAGGTATACAAACTTCATGCATTTCATGAATACAAATTTAGGAACACAGTGATTCTTCCCACCCTTCCCTCCCTCCCACTTGCACTCTGACCCTTCTTTCTCCTCCCTCTCCTAGTCTCATTCTTATTTTTTCAAAGATCTATTTTCACTTTGAGATGCAATGATTTTGAATAGCCCTTGTCTAGACTGTTGAAGAACAAGTTTGTTTTTTTTTTCCTTGATAATATTTGTTGAACTCTTTACTTAGTGTAGGGCTAATCTCATGTGTATCAAGTTAATTAGAAATAGATTTTTCCAGTTCCTTTTGCGATACTGGAAGCAACTGGACAAGATGTTTTAGCCCTGAAACTGTGATCAATTGCACAGCAAAAACAACAGTAACTAAATAGGTGGGCTTTGTATATGTGTGTCTGGGGAGAGAGGGAGACTGGGGTGGACAGGGGTGTGTCCTGCTGATTGTCAGCTTCTGAGAAGGGGAGGATATGGGAAGCGAGAAATGCAGACGTCTTGGAAGAGAAGAGTAACAGCTCAACTGCAAGGAACTCTGGATTTAGAAACACCCATTTTTCAATCCTCACACACCCAGCTGGCTTCATAGGTCCCCCCTGACACCAGACATCAATCAGCTTTCCCTTCCTCCGGAGTAGTCAGAAACCAGCCCTATGTGCTGGTAGCTGGACTTGTTCACCCCTAGAAGCCTCTGAGAAGCCGCCACCCCTGTCTACCCTCCTACCTCAGGGTAGATGTGGCCGGGTGTCACTCCCCGTCTTCGTGGAGGAACGACACAGGACCCTGCGTTGTTCTTTCGTCTGCTCGGCCCTCCCCGGGTTTGCTGCTGGTTCTTCCCGGGTTGGCTACCGTCCCTTCCACCTCCCGTGGAAGGGCGGTTCCCCCTGCCACTTTTCCCCACTTCTGCGGGGGAGCGGCACACCGCCGGCCGGCTCTCTCGGGGGCTGCACAGGTGTTCCTTCAGATAGATGTTCCTGGTGCATATTGTCTCTCTCCTCCTTTATAGTCCTCTTCCACCAATCCCAACTCTACTACCCACACGCCGAGTATGCTGCTCTCCTCCAATCAGGAGCAGGTCCTGCTGCTTATTGGTTGAACTGCAGGCAGCTGCGTAGAAGCTGTTTCCTCCTCTCCCAGCGCCATATTGTGGTAGAGCAGATGCATAGAATAAGTCTTAATTCCAGTAACTTAGTCTAGTCCGAGTTGCTCCCAGTTGCTCCCCACAGCCGGGGAGCTCTGAGGGAGACCAGAGGTGCAGAGGAGTCGGGGGGTACCTGCACCTTGGGGGTTTAGAGAGCAAAGGAGGCAGGGAGAAGGGAGTCTAGAGATCCCTTTGATTCCCTCAAACCATACCAGACCGGGATACGGAGGAACTCTGTGCTCGCTGAGATAAGATGCACTTCCTAGAATGCTCTTAGTGAAGAGACAGTGGGGGGATGGGAGGGAGAAGATTAGAAGACCTATATGATTCCCCTTCTCCTGGACTGGAAGCAAGAAAGGATGAGTAAGAGTGATGTGGGTGCTGAATTCTGGAACCTGCCCTTGGTGACTTGCCCATCTTGGCCTGAAAAGTGCTCTCCATCCTAAGAAATGTGTAGGCTTATGTATAGTTTAGCAAGTCTAAGCCTGAACCCACTCTTGAAAATATGGCAAGGTTATTTTTCCAGATACATACTAAATTTCACAGTGCTTTTTCATTTTCTATTCTTTTTATAAAAAGTTGTATTTATTTATTTGAGAGGCCTCTCTTCCCCCCTCTGTTAGGTAAATCCTCCCCTCAGACACTTCACTAATGCAGAAAGCAAGAAATGTGGGTCACTTCATGGGTATGCAGCCACTACAGTCACACAAGGCCTCACACTAGGGAAAACCCCTTGCCCAGGAGGGCCCTGCATTTGCTTTTATGCTCCACTGTTGCCACCTTGAAATGCTTAGTACATTTTGAGTAAGAAATCTTACCTTTTCATCTTATGCTGGGCCCCCAATTATGTGGCAGGTCATGCAAAGCATGCAGAAAATGCTAGTCATTAGTAAAGCCCTGAGCCACTGAACAGGTTGTTCAAGGTGCTTATGAAGTAGGTAACAGAGTGGATATGTTGCAAACCAGCAAAGTAGAAAGAAAGGAATTTAGAAACAGGGCATGAAGTCTGTGGTCCCAGGAGACTGATGATGGGCATGGCATATGCAGGCTGTATCATGGTACCCCAAGGAAGGGCCCAATCTCAGAGATAATAGCTAGGATCCTGGCAATGCCTACAATGGAATTTTGTGGTAATTTGGTAGAGAATGCTAATGTCACAATTAAGTTTATTAACAAACAAAAAATTCTTTTTTCTTTTATATACTTGAAGTTTTTAACTCAGAATGACACACATCAAATAAGCAAGCAAAAAGACCCCAGAAGAGGTCAAAAACAAGCTTTCCAGGATTATGCCTAGTCCCTAAAAGTGTGTGTAGGAGGTCTCATTCTTCCTAAAAATTTTCAACACTTAAGAAATTAGGAAGTTCTGCTTAAGGATCCAGACTTCTGGGTTCTTTAATAATCTGAAATTGATCATCAGAGATCCTACATGCTCCTGACACAACAAGCTAAGGATTCTTTTTTTGAAGATTTATTTATTTATTTGAAAGTCAGAGTCACAGAGAGAAAGGGAGAGACAGAGAGACAGGTCTTCCATCTACTGGTTCACCCCCTGGGTGGCCACAACAGCCAGGGCTGAGCCAGGCCAAAGCCAGGAGTTTCTTCTGGGTTTCCCATGTGTGTGTAGGGTCATCTGAGGCTGCTATTCCCAGGGAGCTAAGGCTCCTTTAAATGAGTTTTCTGTTTGGCACATCCCCCATCACTTCCGAACATCCACACCAGGCCCACTTTGCTCATGTTCAATGCTGCCTGACCTTTGTGGGCATTTGGATTGGTAACCATATTCTAAAAGTTTCCCAACCTTTCCCTTTCACTGCTTGAGAGTCCCTAGGGTGGGTAAAAGTTAATTGCTGTAGCAGTGCAACTTGAGTTGAAAAGTGAATGCAGAGCAGAGTCTTAATAAGATCTGATAGGCCTTTGGAAATACCCTAAGAGAAAAGTTTAAAGGATGGGTGCCATGTGGCTTCTCTAGGTCTTTAATATTAGAGGAGTCCTCCTTAGTGGGAGCTTCATTCTCCAGTCTTCGATTGTAAGAGGGGGCATAGGGGAGCCCGTTACTTAGTTCTGACATTGTGAATTTAGTGACTGTCCCCTGATATTAAAAAAGAGGGTTGGCTGGCGCCCCGGCTCAATAGGCTAATCCTCTGCCCAGCGGTGACGGCACACCAGGTTCTAGTCCCGGTTGGGGCGCCGGATTCTGTCCCAGTTGCCCCTCTTCCAGGCCAGCTCTCTGCTGTGGCCAGGGAGTGCAGTGGAGGATGGCCCAAGTCCTTGGGCCCTGCACCCCATGGGAGACCAGGAGAAGCACCTGGCTCCTGGCTTCGAGTCAGCGCAGTGTGCCAGCCACAGCGCATGGCCACGGCGGCCATTGGAGGGTGAACCAACAGCAAAGGAAGACCTTTCTCTCTGTCTCTCTCTCTCTCACTGTCCACTCTGCCTGTCAAAAAAAAAAAAATAAATAAATAAAATTAAATAAAAAAAAAGAAAGGGTCGCAGGCTATGAATGAGCACTGTCTCAGTAAGCACCAGTGTACTGGTATTCTGCGTTCAGAGCTACCTGTGTCAGTGATGCAAGTGAGGATGCTAGTACACTTCCTAAGGGTTGGCTCTATCTGCTACATAACCGTGGTGGTTAATTTTATGTACCTACATATCTGGGTCATATGGTGCTCAGATACGTGATCAAGCATTGTTCCGGGTGTTTCTCTGGGGGTGGTTTTGGATGAAAGCAAACTGCCCTCCTAAATGAAGGCCTGAATGGAACAGAAATGCTGACCATCCTGTAGTAAGAGAGAGTCCTTGTTCAACTGCCTTCAAGCCAGGAATTGGCTTTTTTGTTGCCTTTGAACAGAAACCTTGTCTCTTTCTGGGTCTCAAGCCTGCAGGCCTGCAGACTGGAGCTATCCGGATCATCTCTCTTGTTACTTAGGCCTTTGGACTCTTACAGGAACTAAGCCATTGTCTCTCTTGGATCTTCCTGTTGCTCACTCATCCTGCAGGTCTTCAGACTTGGCCAGCTTCTATAATTACATAAGCCAATTCCTTACATAAAAAACCTCTTTATCTGGAATTTGTATTTGCTCTAGATGGAATATTCATCTCCCTAAATTCATGCAGAAGTACAGCCCCCAAAGTTTTACTTTAAAGGTACTAAGTGGGGGAGGAGAGGGGGTACTGTGGCACAGTGGGTAAAGCTGTCACTTGCAGTGCTAGCATCCCATATGGGTGCCAGTTGGAGTCTCAGCTGCTCCACTTCCTATCCAGCTCTCTGCTATAACCTGGGAAAACAGTAGAAGATGGCCCAAGTCCTTGGACCCCTATGCGGGAGACCTGGAAATGAAGAAGCTCATGGCTCCTGTCTTCGGATCTTCCCAGCTCCTGCTGTTGCAGTCATCTGGGAAGTGAACCAGCAGATGGAAGACCTGTTTCTCTCGGCCCCTGCCTCTGTGTAACTCTGCCTTTCAAATAAATAAATAAATCTTTAAAATAAATAAATAAATATAGGTACTAAGAGGGTGGAAATTCAGTCCAATTGTGGTGTCTAGAGGGGGGTGCTTTAGAAAGATCATGTCATTGGGGAGGAGTCTCCATGATCTAATCTGGGTGGCTTCAAAGGGAGAGAGAAGGGGGGGAGAGATAACAGACTGATAGATATGGACAGATATGCATACTCTCTGCCTAATCTTGGACTGCAAATCCCCAGAGCTGTGAGCCAAATAAACCTCTCTCCCTTTCAAATTTTGCCTGTCTCAAGTATATTGTATATGGAGAAAGAGCTGACAAATACATATTAATTTGGAAATTCAATACAAATTTAAATTAATATACTTATTCAAAATTGACTCTAACAGCAATATGTATAAAGGCAATTTAGTGATAATTAGACTTCCGAATTAAATTTAAAATTCAACTGGTTATGTTAGAGTTTTTGTGGGCAACTCAATCAAGATGACAAGATGATTAAAGATCACCTTTCTGTGTAAATTCAAACATGCTCAGGAAACAAAGAGTCTGTAACAGTTTACTCATCTGCCTAAAACTCAGCATGCTATTTGGATGTTTATTATATGGAACATTCTAGTTTTGAATACTTTATTTTTTTTAAAGATTTACTTCTTTATTTGAAAGGCAGAGTGAGAGGGAGAAAGAGAGAGATGGAGGGAGTGGGGGGAAATGGGGGGGGGAGAGAGAGAGAGAGAGAGAGAGAAATCCTCTATCTGCTGATTCACTCCCCAAATGGCAGCGACAGCTAGGGCTGCACCAGGCAGAAACCAGGAGCCAGGAGCTTCATCAGGGTCTCCCACGTGGGTACAGGGGCCCGAGTATTGGGCATCTTCTACTGTTTTCCCAGGCACTTTAGCAAGGAGCTGGATCAGAAGTGGAGCAGCTGAGATTTGAACCAGTGCCCATATGATGCCAGCATGCAGGCAATGGCTTAACCAGTTATATCACTACACTGGCCCTGAGTTTTGAATACTTAAAAAGTGGAGAAAATCAACTACCATAATTAAGAGTATAGAGGACAAAGAATTATTTAAAATGGCACAATGGAGATGAAATTAACATTCAAATTGTTGAACCTCTAGAGGAGTTCAAAGTACAGACAGTATTCTTTTCCTAACTAAGAGTAATTTGCTAAAATCATTCCTCAATCACCTGAAAATACTAAGCAGATTGTTCTATAAAAGCACCATACAACCATCACAGAAAACCTGCCATTGATTTATCATTACAATGTAATCTTCAGTCACCATTTGAATTTTCCAGTTTCCCCAGTAATGGCATTTATAGCAAATATGGACATGTCTAGAGTCACATCACACATTTGGTTGTCACATCTCCTTAGTCTTCAGCTTGGAATAATTGCTCAGTCTTTCTTCCTTCCTTCCTTCCTTTCCTTTTTTTTTTTTTTTTTTGGACAGGCAGAGTTAGTCAGAGAGAAAGGTCTTCCTTCCGTTGGTTCACCCCCCAAATGGCCTCCACAGCAGGCGCGCCGTGTCAATCCAAAGCCAGGAGCCAGGTGCCTCCCCCTGGTCTCCCATGTGGGTGCAGAGCCCAAGGACTTGGGCCA
Organism: Oryctolagus cuniculus; assembly: GCF_051225735.1. Classification (NCBI taxonomy): domain Eukaryota; kingdom Metazoa; phylum Chordata; class Mammalia; order Lagomorpha; family Leporidae; genus Oryctolagus; species Oryctolagus cuniculus. The sequence goes on along the minus strand of NC_142869.1, from coordinate 179,727,856 downwards.
TCTTCCACCGCCTTCCTGGGCCACAGCAGAGAGCAGGACTGGAAGAGGAGCAGCTGGGACAGAATCCGGCACCCCAACCGGGACAAGAACCCAGGGTGCCGGCACCACAGGTGGAGGATTAGCCAAGTGAGCCGAGGCGCCGGCCTGCTCAGTCTTTCTTAAACTTGTAATATCAGCACTTTTGAACAAGACCACAGGCCTGTTGTTTTATATATATTCAATTTTGGTTTTCCTGATGCACCCCTTGATTAGTTTCAGTTTATGTCTTTTGGTCAGAATACCACAGAAATGACACTGGATGTCACATGATCTCTACTTATCTGAGTACTAATGATGTTCATGCTCTGGTTGTTTAAGTTGTGCCTGGCAGGTGGCTGAGGTGTCGTTTCTGTAGCAAAGTTTCTCATTTCTCTCTCTGATAATATAGTCAGTCCTCTAGCCTATCTGAATTTATCATAACTAATCATGCAGCCCCACAAACTCACTTTTTCCAAATGTGTTGGCAATGGCATCACTAAGCCATACATGTGGGCTTATTTGTATTTATACAATGTTTGTATCATATTAGCCTTTAATTTAATCTTTGGAATATTTCTCTACCTTTTATTTTGATAGGGACTATCACTTACCTCTAATTTATATTAGGAACATGACATCATTGGTTTCCAACATCTCACTTTTATTGTACACATTAATGTGCAGGAAGTTTATTTCTTCAAGCTAATATGATCCTTTCTGTGGCAGACTAGCCAGAAAGCCTTCTACTCTGTGTGAAAACAAAAATATGCACAGACACCCCATATCTATCTGCATATATATATATATATATAATTATTTGTCTAGATATTAGGTTGTTGGGAAATGAAATGTAAAATATAATTTTGATTTTCAAAAGGAGGTGGGAGAGGAGTTGAAGCTGAAGGAAGGGTTGGGAGAAGGTAATGGGAAATGCAGGCCTGAGAGGAAGAGTTGTGTCCTTCTCAGACTGCCTCAGGGATGGAGCCTGCACTCAGGTCTGTGTGCCAACAGTGAGTGCTGGGTGGAGGATCATTGCCACTTCCTGTATCCCCAATGCAGGGAATCCGTGGGTGAGCACACTCAGCCCCAAAGGTAGGCAGGGAGAGCAAGCTGAAGGGAGTGAGCTTGGATAATTCATTAAATGAACAATCCTTTATTTTCTTGGTAATTCCACATTCATGGGGCAGAAATAAGGAGGGAGCACAAGATAAAAGGAATAGACGAGGAACATGGGATTGAGACAGAAAAAAAAACACACAAGGACCAGAAAATAGCTCCCACTTTGGGTTCCCAGCCTCTAACCTATAGAAGCACCTTCCTGTGGCACACAGGTCTACACAGCTCCAGCCATACACCCATTGTGAAAGCTTCCATCTATTATCTCAGCATTATATCCTGTTAAACTTCCCAGATTCCAGAGACTCTTAGAAGAAAAAAATTCCTCTTTTGTGCTACTCTTGCAACTCAGAATGTACTTAGATTGAGATTCATCTTCTGAGAAGTGATGAGCAGACTGGCAGCCTAGAGGTTTAAAAAGCAGAGAGGGGGATCATGTGACACAGCACTTACGACGTCTCTTGGGATGCCCATGTCCGATACTGAAGTGCCTGGGTCCCCTACCAATCTCCTGACTCCAGCTTCTTGTCAGTATAAACCTCAGGAAGCAGCAGGTGATGGTGCAAGTAGTTAGCTCCCTTCCATTCACGTGGGAGATCTGAATTGAATTTACAGCTCCCAGCTCAGGCTCCAGCCTGCGTATTTGTCTCTCTGCCTTTTGAAAAAATAAAAATAGAGAAAGGGCCTGAGAGGAGAATTATAGTTCATAAAGTCGTCTGGACTTGACTGGAAGCCAGAGGGATGGGGGCTACTGTGGAAGTTCTCCTTCTACAGTAAGGTTACAGATACAGATTTTGGGTTTCTACTCTTTGGGAAATCATAGATGTGTAAAAAGAAATAACAAACAATTTAGAATTTTTGGGTCTTACTGACGTGTGTGTAAGGCCACCACAAAACATACTGAACACTGGAGTAAGGGTAAAGGGTTTATTGGTGGGGAAACCTGACAGACTGGAGGGAAGGGGTGAAGAAGGAAAAGAGGGAGAAGGAGGGCATAAAAGAGAGCGAGAGAGAGGAGAAAGGAGAGAGAGACAGAGAGAGAGAGATCGAGAGAGAGGAGAAAGGAGAGACAGAGAGAGAGAGAGATAGAGAGAGCCCTGTGTTCAGGAACAGGTCCTGCTAAATCTTTGGGTGGGGGCAGGGAAGTAGGAGCAGCAAATTCCATTAGGGTGGGGGTGGAGCCTAGGATGGTGTGGGGCATAGATGGCGCCATAGATAAGACCGGGCCATTTTACTAGCAGTGTGCTCTCTTCTTTTCCTTCATCCCTCCCTCCCTCCCTCCCTCCCTTTCTTTCTTCCTCTCTTTTTTAGATCAAGTTCTGTCTTGAGCATTGATTCAGACACAGCCATTCCCCTGAAATACTATCGGAGACATTCTGCACAGTTCGAAGTTGCTAGTTGCAACAGGCTTTTGCAAAATTTCATCAAGGGGCTTCCAGGTGAAAAAGTACAAAGAAGAGAGGAGGTTGTTTTGCACTAAAATAAGTACTTGAACAAATACAATTTTAACTGAGCTGCCTTCTAGGAATGGAAAGAAACAGTCATGGGCCTGGGATTTGGGATGGGATTAGGAATTCATGCCCTCTCTTGCTCACACAGCATCTTCTCTGTTTCAGTAGGTGGGGCTAAGAGAAAATATTCCCTCTGGGCAAAATAGCTAACAGCAGCAACAACCCAAATCTGTTCTTTCAAGGAGCTTTCAGATGTTATGCAAGAAGATTGCAGGAGCAGAAGGCAGCAAGCAGTTCAGAGACGCTTTCAAGAGACTGTAGGTGTCAGAAAGCCACAAAACAGCTTCCCGAGTCATCCTCGTGGTTCTCTCTGCTCCATGGACATTCTCTCACCTTAGTGCAAGTGGAGGGCTCAGCTCGGGGTGCTGGGTTTGAGGGCGAATTGACGCCTTTATATTTCAAAGACTAATGGTGACTACAGGGAAAACAAAGGAACAAACAAAAGTAAGACCCAATGTTACATTTTCTCATTAAGAATTTAAACAGAATGCTAAATCTCCCCTCATTATAAGATCCAAAGTAAGCTACTCTTAACATGATTAAACATTGGTTTCTTTCTTTTAAATTTTTATTTTAAAAGCATAGCCAAACATCATAGACGGATACCATATGAAGTGAAAGAAGTCAGGCATGGAAAGACAAATACTGCAAGTATGTGGAAGCTAAAAAGTCTATTTCGAATAAGTAGAGAATAGAATAGTGGTTATGAGAGCCTGGCAAGGGTATGAGAGAGGGAGAATGGAGAGGATGATTAATGGGTTTAGGGATGCAGGTGCAGTTGGGTAGGAGGAATAATTTTTAACATTCGATGGCATAGTGGGATCACTATGTTGACAATGATTAATTAAAGATTTAAAAATAACTAATAGAGAATACTCTGAATGTTTTCAACATTTCAACATATAGAAATGATAAATATGTGAAGTGATATGCCAGTTACCCTGAATTGATCGTATATATTATATATATGTGAATGTATATATATGTATATATATACACAAAGTCACGCCATGCCTTGTTAATATGTATAATTATGTTGGGTAATTAAAATAAAATATATATGTATGAAGCTAGCTGCAGCTTGTGCTTAATTTGTTCATTCAACAATATTTAAACTTCTTTTCTTATTTGAAAGGCAGAGCAACAGAAATAGAGAGAGAGAGAGACAGAGAGCGAGAATCTTCTATCTGCTGGTTCATTCCCCATATGCCATGATAACCAGGTTTGGGCAGAAACCTGATAAACAGAACCTCAGGGCTCATACAGAGATGAAAATTCACATATTTCAAAGCCCATTTAATAATTGAATTTTATCTTAAAAGCACTCCTGTCCTAAATTTTGCAAGAAAGGCTAGCAGATTAATTTTTGTTGGTGTTAATTCAAGCAGTATCAATGGAGTGTCTACTGCATGTCAATGATAATAAGTGTTCTGGAAACTCGATAGTTAATGTGATACAATCCTGACAATTAAGGACATAGTTGTGTAGCAAGTATATAATGGATGACAAATCAACTATAAAGCAATGCCGTAAATATTTCAGATAGAAAAAGTGCATATAGAGTTATTGCAGAAGTCTTGTATGAAGGGAGCAGAAAATGTCCATTTGAGGACAAGAAAAGTGAGAACAAATTACCCAGATGACAAACAATCTGAGCAGAGTTAAAACCAGTGCCACAATACAGAGGTGGCAGAGAATACTGGAATCCAAAAATATACAGAAGCCATGCTTGCATGGCAGAGGAATAAGAAAAAAATGAGAAGGGAGCCAATGTATATATAGGGATCATATGAGGAAAGAAATTGAATACCACTTTATTTTTTAGCTATTGTGATAACAGGGAGCTAGTAGTGAGTTTTTAATAAAAGTGCAGCTTGAAAATTTTGAAATAAAACTGACAAACAGGAGAGAAGTAGAAAATAGTAGAATAAAAGAGTAAAGCTAGTGAATTGTTCCAGTAATTCTATTGAGACATTACCGGAATCTGAATTAAAATATTTGTAATGGAAGGGCTAAATATAAAGTCACGCCAAATCACCTAAAAATAGATTTCAGGAGAACACAATTACCTAGATTGAAATTCCCATATGAATTCTATTCAACCTCTAACATGTCTTAATCTTGTCTGAATATTCTATGAATTGTCAAATAATGGAGAAATTGACAAACATGAACACATTCCCCATAAAATGGTAAGAAAAATGATCAAAGAACAAAATTAGTCAAAATATGGTCTACAGATGACTCATCAGGAATAAAAGTGAAGGTTCTTTGTGAAGGGACTGTGGAAGGTTCATAGAAAAAATGGGCTTAAAGAAAATTTTTTTAAGATTATTTATTTATTTATTTGACAGGTAGAGTTACAGACAGTGAGAGAGAGAGAGACAGAGAGAAAGGTCTTCCTTCCATTGGTTTACCCCCCAAATGGCCGCTGTGGCCGGCGCTGCGCCCATCCGAAGCCAGGAGCCAGGTACTTCCTCCTGGTCTTCCATGCGGGTACAGAGGTCCAAGCACTTGGGCCATCCGCCACTGCTCTCCTGGGCCACAGCAGAGAGCTGGACTGGAAGAGGAGCAGCCGGGACTAGAACCTGGTGCCCATATGGGATGACAGTGCCGCAGGCAGAGTATTAGCCAAGTGAGCCAAGGCGCAGGGCCCCAAAGAAAAAATATAAAACAATTTCTCAACATAAACTCCATCAAATTAAAACACTATTTAGTTTATTTTTAAAGAACTGAGGGTCTTTGGAATTTAACCATGTAATTGTAGTCTTTCTCACATTATTAGCTGAAGAATAGTGGATGTCCTTTAGCTACTCTTCTTTTTAACATTAAAAAACAAAATCAAGAGCGTAAGATGGAGGTCTAATGCTTTCCCATCAAAACTCTGGCAAAATCACCCTTGTTTTATAAGAATGAGCAGGACCATTACCACAGTGGGGGAAATACTCTAGTGAAGCTTACCTGGGGATTTTTCTACTAACCCTCTGGCTAATTCTCATAATAAGCAGATGTTATCATTCTTTGTACCTTCAGAAAGTTAACAAGGAAACTGCCTTGAGCATCCTAGAAAGTTGTTTGATTTTGACTGGGTCCACTTTTACTGTACCACTTCTACTTCTTGGTAGCATTGCTTTGATTGTACTTTGTCTTTCAGAATCAAATGGACTCCTGGCAAAGCCAGTTTTCATCTTCTGTTCCAATTCTTTGAGGAGTTGCTTCAGGATCTTGATCTCATTTGTTTAAAGTTCCATCAAAAGCTCTGCTATTGTCTGTAGCTGGTCTGGGTTAAAATCTTTTGGTACTCCTTGAGCAGAAAATTTGTTTAATAATTTTTTGATCATAATTGTGCAAGATGAGCAAATTGATATGTGTATTATATTGGCTATTATTTCTGCTGTTAATTATTGGTCCTCTTCAATTCATTTTTCTTCCAAATTGATGTGGGTGGTCTGCCACTGCAGGATTCAACTTTAATATTGTCTCAACTCTTCTTTCAATGACTTAACTATCCCAAAATGATGAATTCTTTGAGGGCATTGCTCTCATAAACTTTTCATAAAGCATTGATGATGTCACCATTCTTCTGTCCAAGCTTCACCATCAATTTGATTATTGTTTCTATTTTATCAAAATTCATATTGCTCTGATAGAAATTTTTTCAAACTAATATATTATCATTCCTAATGCCTTAGAATAAATTCTATTTAATATTATACAAGTTAGTACAAATTTCTTTTGGCGTAAAAATATTTTGAAATTCATGCATAGTTATTTTCATATATGCATTTTCCATGAACTTTTTTGAAGAAGCTTGTAAATGCAGAAATATGTGCTAATTTTCAACTAAGTAAGCTGTAACAACAGAAAATAATGCTTTACAGGGCCACATGGCACAGTGGGTTAATACCCTGGCCTAAAGTGCTGGCATCCCATATGGGTGCCAGTTCAAGACTCGGCTGCTCCACTTCCAATCCAGCTCTCTGCTATGACCTGCGAAGAAGGTAGAAGATGGCCCAAGTCCTTGGGTCCCTGCACCCACGTGGGAGACCCAGAAGAAGCTCCTGGCTCCTGGCTCCTGGCTTCAGATGGGCATAGCTCCAGCCACTGCGGCTAATTGGGGAGTGAACTAGCAGATGGAAGACCTCTCTCTCTCTCTGCCTCTCCTCTCTGTGTAACTCTGACTTTCAATTAAATAAATAAATATTTAAAAAAGAGAAAATAATTCTTTACTTATCCAGAAGTTGCTAACTCAAATTATATGTATAATTCTTAGCAGGAGTAATTTTTTATATTTAACTCATATTTGTAAGACCAAGGATATGAATTGCTGGTAAATATTAGCTTGTCTTCCACATATTTTCCTTGAAGGAGCTATCTCAATTTCTAGGTAGATGACTATGAAGTGACCTACCTGTGTAGAAGACAGAATTTCTTGTTTGGAAAACAGCAAGGATTATGGGATGTGGATTCTCATTTGGGAGAGAAATGGGGAAAATCTTAGATTGTGGTTGATTCTGAAGATCTTTAGTTAAGATTTGGTATTAAAGTCATTGAAGACTTTTGCTATAATATTTGTAAGTTGGATAATGTTGCAAAAAAGTACACTGAAAGGTGAATGTGACTGTGTTCCAGGAGTTCTCAAATTTTATTTCATAAAGATCACTTGAACATTTCTTTAAAACAAAGTTTTCTGGGGCCAGCGCGTTGGTGCACTAGGTTATTCCTCTGCTTGCGGTGCTGGCATCCCATATGGGCGCCGATTCTAGTCCTGGTAGCTCCTCTTCCAGTCCAGCTCTCTGCTGTGGCCTGGGAAAGTAGCAGAAGATTGCCCAATTGCTTAGGCCCCTGAACCCGCATGGGAGACCAGGAAGAAGCACCTGGCTCCTGCTTCAAATCAGTGTAGCTCCAACTGTTGCGTTTATTTGGGGGGTGAACCAATGGAAGGAATACCTTTCTCTCTGTCCTCTCACTGTCTTTAACTCTACCTGTCAAATAAATAAATAAATAAAATCTTTAAAAAAAGTTTTCTGGATTCTGGATACATATGTTCAAATTTGGTAAATCTGGATTGAAGGAAACATGTCATATTTGAAAAGTACTGAGTTACTTGTCTCTTGGGCAAAAACATGCTAAAATTAAAGACCTGAACTATTAAAAATGGAAAGGAAGGATCTATGCAGTTAAGTTTCCAAAATAGTTGATACAAATATGCTGAATGACAGCATTTGAATGAGAAGAAATTTTTCCAATCTGAATGACTGGCATATAGTATTATTTAAAAAAAATAACCAATAAATAATAATTATACATTTATGGGGTATAATGTAAAGTTTTGATAGATGTATACAATGTAGAAATATTAAATCAAACCAATTAACATTCATCATTTGATTTACTCATTCTTTTTGAGGGGAGAATGTTTAATGCCTAGCATTTTACTAAGTTTGAAATATATATTATTAGTAACTGTGGTCAACATACTGTGCAATACATCACTAAAACCTATGTTACTGGTCTAACTGAAACTTTGTACCCCTTAACTATCATCTCCCTTGCCCAATCCTCCATTAATTGCCCAGCTTTTTGTAACCATCATTCTGCTTTATGTTTCTATGATTTCAACTTTTTTGGATTGAAATCTTGGAATTTTGGAGTTTACATTTGATGTCTATACACAGATGGAGAAAAACAGCAACAATGTGAACTTCTGGATGCTGTGCCCCTGTGCCCTCACAGCCAAGAAATTATTCCAACATGCCTTGGAGAAAATATCCAATCAATTCTTCAAATTCTATGGAAGTTTAGAAGTTGGAGGAAAGAATGGGAAGGATCTCTGATCTCTATTTTCTCTTTGCATTGTCTGGAATATCACAAAACCTTTCTCAAAATAATCCAGTGCTCTAAAATCAGAAACCATGGCAACATAGTGGGATGCATTAAAGGATAGGCAGATGTATGATACATTGGGTGTGCATAAAAAGTTAGCGAAATAAATGAGTTGGCATGTGAATAATACAATACATTAGTGGGAGGATAAGCAAATGAGCAAACCAATTAGTGATTACTGAGTTAATAATAGTTGGATAAAAGAACATACAGGTAGATGCCAGTGCTGAGGAATTACTGAGTAGTTGATTTTGTTTATGAATAATTAATAGATACATGCACTTAAAAATACATGAGACATAAAGAATAAATCATAGAACGGTAACATGATTGTATTCTTTTGAGATGATATTGAATTTCCTCACAAATATTAAAAATTCAAAGAAGTACAGAAAAGTTAAACATTCTGTTTTAAGAATTTTGGGTGACCATTTCATTTTCCCCTTCTTTCCACTGTAAATTTTATGGCTTTTTAAATATACACATTGTTTTAAGTCTTAAGTCAACTAAAATTTTAAAATAACATGTGATTATTTTTGGAATTTAAATAACACCAAGAAAATATACTTGGATGTCCATCAACACAGGTAATGCTCAGAGATACTCTTTGAACATATAATTTTTAGGTTTGAAGCATAACTCTCCTCTGTAGAGAGGAAGAGGTCAGAGCATCCTAGCACCAAAGATGAGAATTGATTTGGTTCACCAGGTGTGAATGCAAGTCCATCCACTGGCAATAGGGGCATGAAGGAAAAAGTCAGATTTGCACTATAGAACATCTTGCATTCCCAGAAAGCTGGCTTCTACAAAGTTTCAGAATGACCCAAGACTTCCGTGATGCTGTTAGGTGGGAGAAAGATTTAGAAGAATGCCTTCCACAGGGAAAGGAAGGACAGAATGGAGACCCTGCCCTGGAGATGTGGGGGAGATGACAGCAATTAACACTCCAATGCATGAATCTCCAGAGGGGAATCAGTCATCCCTTCCTTGCTAATTTAGCCCCTGCCATACTTGTTAGGTCTGAAGATGAGCCAACATAGGGGAACAATGAATTTCCTCCCAGTAGTTCCTCTCATAAACTAAGCTAGTCCCATGAGATTTATTTCTGAGCCACAAAGCCTAGAAGTCTGGGATTATTAAATTCTGTTTCACAGCACTTTTTTGTGGGGGAAGGCTACATTTTAGAAGCCAACTTAATCCTGGGCTGAAGTAATCCACTTTGTCATATTCTGATTAATATTTGAGAAATCTTAATAGAGATGCTTGCAGGGGATGGATATAAACCGAGATTTATAGAGTGCTAGAAAGAGTACTGATCTAATTTGTTAGGGACTTTGAAAGAACTATGAATGGTAAAATCTTCTTACCTAAGTATTATAACTGATATGGGAAAATAATTTTGATTTTAGAAGCTGGGAAGGTAGACCCATTTCATGCTGGTGGAGAGACAGAGAGCACTATGGATGAGGAAAGAGAGAGAAAGAGGGAAAGAGAGGGAGAGAAAGGGAGAGAGGGAGAGAGAGGGAGGGAGGGAAAAAAAGGAGGGGGGAGGAAGGGAGGGAGATTAATAAAAGAGAAAGATTTTAAATAAAATTGGAGAAATTATGGAAGAATTATTCATCATTTTCAGGAAAGACATTTAGAGAGGAATACCAGATGTATGAAACTTTTATTTAGGTATTACTTAATATTCATGAATTTGTAGTTTATTCCATTTTCAGAAAAAATTGAATTTTCAATGCTTTGAAGTCTCTTAATTGTTTTTCTAAGAACACATATATAAAGTATTTTGATTATTGCCTTAATGTTAGAAATCTGAAATATAAAATGTTTAAATAGATTGATCCAAGTCCTGTGACTCAGAGATTATGGCCTGGGCTAGAATTGAGGCCTCCTGAGTCTCATTCCAGGGCTGGTTCACACTAGAATAAGCTATAGGTAGTACACTCTAGATATTTTCCAGAATAAGGGAATGATACTTTAAAGGAATCCTTATGAGATACAGTTGACAAAAGAGATACAAAGGTGAGCACTGGCAGAATGAAATCATATAAAATATATCACTCAAAGTGAATTTTAGGTTTTCGTTTGTTTGAGAAATTGATTCTCAGAATTATACTCAGATTATGTGAAAAGTAAAGACAACTAAAGTAGATAACAGGACTCCAAAGAAGAAAAACTAATTGTCTTCTCAGAGTCTAAAACCATCAGGGAGGTGCCACCCACCCACTGACAATGGTGCTATCTGTGTTCAAATGCCAGGATGTCGAAAACATTCCTGATCAGAAGATGGATGCAGTCAACGTGCCACAACCCAGCCTACAACTGCAGCGCAAATGAACCATTTTTAAAATGGAAATGTCGTTTCTGTTTACTCATCATCTCTGTAAAAGTATGGTTCTTAATTATTTTTCACCAGCAAGAAAAATGTCTGAAGATGGTGGGATTTACCTTCGTGGGCTCTGCTTCTGTATTTAGCACTCTTTGCCTCAGCTGAGATTGTGGAGGACTCTAGCAGGACAAATATGATTAAGACTCAATGCAGTGTTTTAAAAAGATGATTCACAAAACAATTTCTGTGCTTTAGTTGTAAGAAATCATTAATGTAATGAATGAAAGATAATGTTGGTAATGTGCTCACCACTAAGCCCACCTATATTTTAGATTAGATTTTCAATGTTGTTCCAAAGTTTTATCCAACCATGGTCTTTTTAAAATTGAATGCATAGTTGCAGACATTATTCTTCTGAAGATATGCCTAACGATGAAACTCTGAGGCATTGTTTTATAGTATGCATTCTTTCTCAGTGTTTCCAAATCAGTATGTTCTTGTCCTAATGTGGAGGTAAAGGAGAAGATCCCCTTTCTAAAGCAGCTAGTGAATAGAAATACACTATGTTGTCAGGAAGTTTTAACTTTATAATACACTCACGGGGATAATATTACAGAATGTGGCACTGAATGTTGCGAATGGAAAAATGACCTCAGTGTTAAGCCCTGGACACTTGCTTTCTTGCAAAGGTAATGTGAGTATTTTAGAATGTTGTTCAAAGAGTAGCAAGGGAAACTAAATGAAATTAAAACTGAGAAAAAAAAATGTGAACATCATAATGTACATATTTTTAAATAACTGCCAGTAGTGATCCTGTCTGCATGGAACCAACACAGTGAAAGGGCCTGTTGAGTTTTGTTGATTTACCTAAGGATCGTATGTCGTGCCTCTTTCTTGATGAACAGTTGCTCAGAGTTCCTTCAAGGTCACAGAACTTTTCTATTAGAGGAAGAACAGGCGGAGAGTGTGGTGACAGGCAGAAGGGTAGCTCATGTTGGAAGTCATATTGTTAATACCCTTTCCTCTCAGGATTTCTGCAGAGATGTAGGGAGCTTGGCTTAGATGGAACTTCTATATGGAGGATACATGTTTGGAGTTTAAATAAATTATAAAAACCAAGTTGGGGGATGCTTGATTTCCATGATTAAAAAATACTGTATATTTACAACAAATATAACCAAAAATCTCTCCCTGAGAATTTACCAAGAGATGTGTTTAATTTGACTTAAGATCTTGACTTCCCTTGTTCTCCTTTTAAAATAGAGAGAGGAAAAGGCAAGGGCAGGCCCTGATATGGAAATGTCAGATTTCTTATCTTTTCTTGATAAACAGCTGCTATGGTTCCTTCAAGGTCTCATCATTTTTATTAGAACAGAGAACGGCATGAGCTATTAGGCTCACAGATGAATGGTTGGAAATCTGACTCAGGAGAACAGAATCAAGGATATTTCAAGCCACATTTTATTTACTCCTTCCAGATAAAGGGTAGTCTGAGTCATATATCAATTGAGATAATTTAAGAAATTTTTACTTCATATATTTTAAGCTGAAGATGTTACTGTGTAGTAGGATAGTGAAATGATAAGGAAAAGAATAGGAGTGAATTTATCAAGGAAGAACAGACTAGAAATAGCATTTCATTTGTTAAAATCTAGACTCAAATTTTACAATAAAGGAAATATAATAGTTTCCATGGATTCAATGAAAAGATTTGATCTATTTAAATGCAAAAGTCATGGTTGATTGAAATTTAACTTTTAAATTAGATTGTTTTTGCCATGTGTAATGAATTTCATGAAGAATCTGAACACTTATTTTTTTTGTCTTTATTTCTTTGTCATGCAGAGAAGAACATTTTAGTCTTGATGAATGCTGTAACTAATCATTATATTGGATAAGCAAGAGAAGACACAGAGCGGTAGTTTTAACTGGGGAATAACAAAGGTAATACACATTTTTTCTTTTTTATCTTATTGACAAATAAAATCGTATATGTATTTTGTATATTTTAAGTGTTCACACCAGAAAAGAAAGATAAGTATGTGTGGTAATGCATATGTTAATTAACTAAATCTGTCCCTTAAAATAAAGACAATATTTTAAACTTCACAGAAAGGACAATGCTCACAGAAACATAGTGAATTCAGTCATTAATGATAGGACTTTAAGGACGTAATGTTTCATGACATATTTGAATGACACCTGTCTTATTATATATAATTTGTATTTCAGTTGTTAAGGTCATAGTAATTACCCTACATTTATTACAACTCATAAAACAGGAGGGAGGAAGTCCTCCCATTTTAGTTTTTTTTTTTTTTTTTTTTTTTTTTTTTTCCTAAAGAGGCAAACCACAGAGCTATGGCATTCTCTGATACTGTGCTCTGAGCAGGCAGCGTAAATTGTGTACTTTTGAATAGACTAAGATATTTCAAAATGTATACAGAGAGGTATGGTTTGAGGTTTGTTGAGCAGGAGGATTATAGGACCCAAAGAATGCAAAATAGAGTTTTATTGTTGATTAAAAGAGCATGAGGTGACTGGCAAAGAGGTAAAGTAGCTAGAGTGGACAAATACTGAGAAATAATATCACCAGATATCAGGGAAATACAAGTTAAAACCACAATGAGATACCATCCCACCCATGTCAGGATAGCTATTATCCAAAAGGCAGAACCTAACAGACACTAGTAAAAAAGTGAAAAAAGTGAAAACTTGTCGAGATTTAAATGGAACTGATTCTGAACTGTACTCATTATTCAATACTGGCTTTGAACATCAACTGCACATTTAATACTGTACTAAAAGATTTTTGTTGTCTCTTTCACACAGAAAAATAGAGCAATTATTCTCAGCACTTTCCTTTAGTTATTTGACCTTGATGCAAACCAAAAGTTTGTGGAGAGCTTTAACATCTCCAAATTAGTCAGAACTAAATGTAGCAAGCTCTGGCTTCCTCAAAGAGTGGTTAGATACAATATCTGGCACCTAGGTCATCTACTCTGAAATAAGAGTAGGTATCCCATTTAATTTAGCTGAAAAGTAAGCCCAAGCTAAAAAGAAGATGGAATTAATTGATAATGTGTTATTTTCATCCAGCCAATATATGTCTCCCTAAGTGCAAATGATATATATAGTTTGTCTACCATGAGTCAAAAGGGTGAGGACAAAATATATATTTGGATTTACATATTTTGAACCCAAGGCAATTGCCTTTGTAAATAAACTATTACATCAGTAAAAGTTATTTGAACATTAGAGTGATAGTTTACATCACAGTGCTGGCCCAAATAGTATAACATTCTTAACCATTGGTTTGACAAATAAATAAAACATAGTTTGACAAAGCTTTATTTGCAGCTATAATGATACACACAGGCATTTCTTTTTTTTATGACTTTTTTTTCTTTTCTAATATAAGGGAGAATACATGGTGTTTTTCTTTCTGTGTCTGGCTTATCTCATTCAACATGATGTCCTTCAATTGAGTCCATTTTGATGAAAATGGTAGAATTTCATTCCTTTTATAGCAGAATATTCCATTGTATATATATATATATACATATATTAATATATATTATGCATATATATTAATATATATATTATACATATATATACACATATATATTATATATATATATTAGGATAGTTATCCTTCCCTGTGCTCAAAGAAATGACATAAAAAGTGGACAAAAAGACACAGGAGAGATTGTTTTCACACCAACTGCTGCTCTGTGCTGGTTGTCTGGAGAAAATACAATTCGGTGTATATATATATATATATATATATATGTATAAATATATAATATGTTATATATTAATATATACACATATATATATGTACACACCATATTTTCTTTATCTTTCAAGTGACTATGGATACCTTGGTTGATTCCATATTGTGGCTATTGTGAACAGTGGTGCTATAAACATGGTGGCCTAGGTATCTCTTTGATATAACATGTCCCAGTCTTTGGAGTATATATCCAGTAATGAGATTGCTGGACCAGATGGCAAGTTTATTTCTAGTTTTTAAAAAAATTTCCATAACAGCTGCTCTAATTTACATTCCTACCAGCAGTGTATAGGCGTTCCCCGTTTTTCACTTCTTCACCAGTGTTTGTTAGGTTCTGTCTTTGGATAATAGCTTTCCAACATGGGTGGGATGGTATCTCATTGTGGTTTTAACTTGTATTTCCCTGATAGCTGGTGATATTGAGTATTTCTCATATATCTGTTGACAATGTGTATTTCTTTTTTGATAACTGTCTGTTGAGATCCTTTGCCCATTTCTCAATTGGACTGGGTGTGTTGTTGTTGTTGTTGTTGTTGAGTTTTTTGAATAGCTGATATATTCTAATATGAATGCTTTGTTGGATAAGTAGCTTGCAAATATTTTTTTTCATTCTATGGAGTGTCTCTTAACTCTATTGATTGTTTTCCTTTTATGTGCAGAAGCTTCTGAGTTTGAAATAATTTCCATTTGTCAGTTTTGATTTTGTTGCCTGTGGTTTGGGGGTTTATCCAAGAAGGCATCACCTATACTGATATCTTGAAAGTGACAAACTTTAATTTTCAACTCTTAATTTACCAATGAATCTTTCAGTTGACAAATATTATGCACATTTTTCAGCTCAAAAACCTGAGACTAAACAGCTTGTGCCATGCTCCAGGAAACAGAAAACATATAGATTCAAAGTCGAGGAGTACTGATTCTGAAGTTGATTCTTTCTGCAGGATGTGACACTGTCACTCATTTTTAATGAGACAAGAGTGGTGATATAGAGATGTGCAGGGTGGAGAAGCGGAGTGCAGTGGGTCACCGAATTGTATTTTCTCCAGATAACCAGCACAGAGCAGCAGTTGGTGTGAAAACAATCTCTCCTGTGTCTTTTTGTCCACTTTTTATGTCATTTCTTTGAGCACAGGGAAGGATAACTATCCTAAAATATTAGCTTCTGGTACAGATGACATTTCATGTATGTTTCAAATTAACAGAAAGTGGAATGTTTACTTTGGATGCAGATGTGCTAATAAGTATTCAATAATGGTTCATACTTTCTAAAAATGAAATATTTTATTTAAATCTGAATGTCTTTTGAGGCACATGGATTTTATTCTTTCATTTTTTTAGATCAATCCTAATAGTAGAAAAGCAATATGTGCATGTGTTGGGGGTGAGGTGGGGTGGGCATATCAGGGTAGAGCAATAAAAGAGGAACTGTTAAAAGGCAAGATCGGATTTTCAGGAGACTTTGGGGAAGTTTATGAAAATTGTATGTGACTAAGTCTTGATTAGGTGACCATTTCTGGAATTACTTACTTGTTTTGTTTTGCCTTCAATCTGGTAAGAGAACTGAAGCATTACCACTTTTCTCCCTTTCATCTCAGAGATCCTCATCTGATTAAGAGCCTCTGTCTCATATTTAAATCTCTCCTGCCTCTTTCTCTCCTAATTTCCTTGTTTAATACAGTGGAATAAAATGAAAATTAGTAGATATGAACAATGAGTTCCCAAATTATTTAAATGTAATGTCTTCTGTTTGATTTCCAAAATTGGTTTTATGACACATTAATTTTACTTAAAAAAGTACTTACTGAACAAAAATAAGCAAAAGAGAATCTCCATTTGAATACAAAACTGTATGGATGCATGTATCTTATTCTCTCTCTTGGAAAGTGAAGATGAGTTCTAAACGTTCTCTTCCTCCCTTTTATGTGGACAAGCTAAGCATCTGTCTTCTTATTTTTTTTCTTTGGAGGCCAGACCCATAGAATAGATTCTTAGGAGAAGCAAGTTGTAGAGAGAAAAATCAAAAAGAGCAACATTTACAATCATCTACTCCATCCCCTAGTGGCTAAAAGGACCAAATGTTATCAAAAAGACCGATGACCCCTAGTATCCTCAAAGTGACCAAGGCATTCTTAAGCCTTCATATATATTAAAAGAGTCATCCAGTTTTACTTATGTCTGAATTTATGGAGGGAGACAGAGAAAATCATGTTTGTTATTTGTCTATCCCAAAACAGAGGTCATGTTACCAACAACACCTCTATTACTATAGTAGCGTTACCAATAACAATTCAAAAGTACTTTTCCCATATGTTATCTAAGTGTAAGTTTATTTGTATGTGTGAGTTATTTAATCTCAAAATATTTATATAAAATATTTTATCACTAAACCAACATCATGCAGATGCTTAATAAAATCAGATTTGAAATTAGGTTCTGTGATTTCAGATCTTTCCACAAGGTGTTCCTCCTCCAAATATTTCCATTAACTGTATATTCATGCATTTTATCATGACGGATCTAATTCTAGTTAATATAGTGAAGGCACTTATTCACTTGTCCAACACATTGCCTTCAATACTCATCGTTTTACTTGCCATTGTTTCATACAATTTGCTGATTATCCTGGAATCTGAGATATCTTGGTAAACATGCAGAGCTCTTGAAATCACAGTGCATATCTACATGTTTTCACCTTATTGACACCACACTGTGTTTTCCTGAATGCACTAGATTGTATCTCTAATGCAAAAGTTATACTGCATATTGAGATCAGTTGTATTATCTTGACAAATATGTATAGGATCTGAAGTACCTGGATGAAGGTGCCTAAAGTTTACAGTAAAAAATGTCTAAAGCACAGATTAAAAATGATTCTTAGAATTTTTATTTTTCTTATTATTTCTGCAGAGTAATAATTTTCACACTTTTTGATGGGAACATATAACCAGACGTGGGTGAGTGAATTTATTCTCCTCGGCCTATCCAGTGACTGGGACATTCAAGTCTCCCTCTATGCCCTGTTCTTGGTCATGTACCTGGTCACGGTGCTGGGGAACTTTCTCATTGTTCTTCTGATCAGACTGGACAGCCAACTCCACACTCCCATGTATTTCTTTCTCACCAATCTCTCCCTTGTTGATGTCTCTTATGCTACAAGCATAGTCCCTCAGATGCTGGTGCATTTTCTTGCAGAACATAAAGCAATCCCATTTCTGAGTTGTGCAGCTCAACTATTTTTCTCCCTGGCCTTGGGTGGCATTGAATTTGTTCTACTGGCAGTGATGGCTTATGACCGCTATGTGGCTGTGTGTGACCCTCTGCGATATTCAGCCATCATGCATGGAAGACTGTGTAGCAGTTTGGCCATCACATCCTGGGTCAGTGGATCCATCAACTCCCTCATGCAGACTGCCATCACGTTTCAGCTGCCCATGTGCAATAACAAGTTTATTGATCACATATCATGTGAACTTCTAGCAGTGGTCAGACTGGCCTGTGTGGACACCTCTGCCAATGAAGTTGCCATCATGGTCTCCAGCATTGTCCTGCTTATGACTCCTTTTTTCCTGGTTCTTTTGTCCTACATCCAGATCATCTCCACCATCCTAAAGATCCAGTCCACAGAAGGAAGGAAGAAAGCCTTCCACACCTGTGCTTCCCACCTCACAGTGGTTGCCCTGTGCTACGGCATGGCCATTTTCACCTACATCCAGCCCCATTCTGAGCCTTCCGTTCTTCAAGAGAAGCTGATCTCTCTTTTCTATGCCATTCTGACACCCATGCTGAACCCCATGATTTACAGTCTGAGGAATAAGGAGGTGAAGGGGGCCTGGCAGAAACTTTTGGGGCAATTCTCTGGATTAACATCAAAACTGGCAACCTGATGACTCATGAGCATCACTTAGAGACATGAGCTTTGCTTCAGTGTTCTCCACCCAACTCAGATGTGATAAGAATCAGATGAATTGCCTTGGCAACCAGGGAGAGGATGATATACTGGTGAACTTAGGTAGGAGGCTGAGTGACTGTATTGGGAGGTGGATGTGGATGTATTTTTATGTCATAGCAGCCTCTTTCATGGAGTGAAGCACTGCTGTAATAAAACTTCCCACATTTATGCACTCTCCATTTCTATGACCTGACATTATTAGAAAAAATATTACTGCTTTGATTTGTCATGTTGTACGTGATCATGGAAATCTTCATGTATATTACTTTGGAATATACATGGCTTATTCCTTGTACATTGGAATATATCTGCTACTAATACATCCACGTTTTGGAAAAGCTTCTGGAGTCTCCACTGGCATTCGAATGCATTTCCACATAATTTGTGGAGTATGTAACCACCTCCAGTAACTGTGTGTAGTCAATATTTGTACGAGAGTGTTTGTTGTCAATGCTGATTAAAATGTTTTTGAGGTGGATCTTCAAAATGTGGACATCATGACTTTCTTTGAGTGCTTGCATTAATTCAGCAGAGAAATTCAATTAAAGAATTTTCTTACCCTGACTGTGTTATAATCAGTGATTTATTTTTGTACTTAAGGCTATTATTATTATTTGCCAAGGAAAAGTGAACTTTCTGGCACTGTTCGTTACCAATCAGAGATTGAACGGAATTTTACTGTATACAGAAAGGCTATCATTTAAATTGTTAAAGCCGTAAAATCTCGAAAAAAATAAACTCTGCAATTTCAGACAAAAAATGAACATGCAAATATGAGATAATGTGTAAAGTATCCACCAAAGAAGTTAATCTAAGAAAGGAGAGATATTTGAATCATAGCCAGTGAAAGTTAAGAAAATTTAAATATGGATTTGTGAGTACCAGGATAAGTGACTCAGCTGTGCAAATGTTACTCTCAAGTTTCCGTATCAAGTACTTTGCCCAACTTCCTCACATATACACAACAGGACCCTAGTGAACTTAAAGGTCTAGGCTTGCCTGGGATTGAAACTTACCTCTTTGGTAATGCCTGCATA
Organism: Oryctolagus cuniculus; assembly: GCF_051225735.1. Taxonomy (NCBI): domain Eukaryota; kingdom Metazoa; phylum Chordata; class Mammalia; order Lagomorpha; family Leporidae; genus Oryctolagus; species Oryctolagus cuniculus. The sequence goes on along the minus strand of NC_142869.1, from coordinate 179,708,211 downwards.
ATGCATAATATAAAGAGGAAATAACTGAAAAAGTGATAAGGAAGAGGAAAGAGGAGAAAGAAAGTAATAGGTAGTCTTCTCACTCCTTTGAAGGGGTCTGAGTTTCCCTTTCTCTCTTTACTCCCCAAAGAGCCACAATGGCTAGAGCTGGGCCAGGCCAAATCCAGGAGCCAGGAGCTTCACCTGGGTCTCCCACATAGTTGTAGGGGTCTAAATATTTGGGTCATCCTCTATGCTTTCCCTAGGGGCCCTCTTAGAGAGTTGGATGGCAAGTGGAGCAGCTGGGATCTATATGGTGCCCATATAGGATGACTCCTTTTGCAAGTCACAATGACCAACCCAAGACTGACTTTCCAATAAATGGTAACGAACAATTAGATGTCCATAAGCAAAAAGGAATTTTGAATCCAGACCTTGAACCATATTCAAAAATTAAAATGGGTCTTAGAATCAAATGACATGCTCAATTGGACTTGCCCCAAATGGGAGAGTTAGAAATGAGCTAGGGGATTCCAATTCAATCTCATCAAGGTGGCATGTACCAATGACATCTCACTAACCAAAGTCATCAGTTTCAGTTCACAATTGATCATAATGATAGGATTAAGAGTCAAAGGGATCACAAAAACAAGACTAGTGTCTGCTAATACTAACTGATAGAATTAAAAAAGAGAGAACGATCCAACATGGGAAGCAGGATACACAGCAGACTCATAGAATGCCAGATGTCCTAAACAGCACTCTGGCCTCAGAATCAGCCTTTAAGGCATTCAGATCTGGCTGAATTTTCCATGAGAGTATTTCAGGCATGGAAAGCCAAGACACTCTGACAAAAAAAAAAAAAAAAAAAAAAAAAAAAAAAAAAAAAAACACAACAACAACTAAATGAAAGATCTCTGCGAGTGAGATCCCAGTGGAAAGAACAGGCCATCAAAGAAGGAGGTAACTTTCTCTGAAGGGAGGAGAGAACTTCCACTTTGACTATGGCTTTGTCTAAATAAGATCAGAGTTGGCAAATTCAAGAGGCTTCCAAAGCCTTGGAAATTCATGACAAGAGCCTTGGGTGATTACCGATGCCATAAACAAGAGTGTCAATTGTTAAGTCAACAACAGGAATCATTGTGCAGTTACTCCCCATGTAGGATCTCTGTCCTTAAGGTGTTGTACAATGTGAATTAATGGTATAACTAGTACTCAAACAGTACTTTACACTTTGTGTTTCTGTGTGGGTGCAAACTGTTGAAATCTTTATTTAATATATACTAAATTGATCTTCTGTATATAGAGATAATTTAAAATTAATCTTGATGTGAATGGGATGGGAGAGGGAGCGGGAGATGGGAGGGCTGCAGGTGGGAGGGAAATTATGGGGTGAAGAGGCCACTGTAATCCAAAAGCTGTGCTTTGGAAATTTATATTTATTAAATAAAAGTTTAAAAAATCAAATGTAATAAGTTATAGACTTAAATATAATGGATCAGAGATTTATATACAATGAATGAAAGACTTAAGCTAATGGAGCAGAGACTTAAAATCTGATGAAAAATCATTGCGATCTTGGGTTTGGCAAAGATTTTCCAGATAAGGGGCCAATGCTGTGGTGTAACAGGTTAAGCCGCTACCTGCAATAGCCCAATCCCATATGTGCTCCAGTTCAAGTCATAGCTGCTCCACTTCTGATCCAGGTCCCTGCTAATGTGCCTCGGAAAGGAGTGGAAGATGGCCCAAGTCCTTTGGATCCTGCACCCACATGGGAGACCCAGAAGGGCTCCTGGCTTCAGCTTGGCCCATTCCTGGCCATTGTAACCATTTGGGGAGTTAATCAGCTGATGGAAGATTGATTTCTCCCCCGCCTTTGCTGCAACTCTTCCTTTCAAATAAAAATATAATAATTCAAGAATAGACACTAAAATATGTTCTATAAATGGAAAAAAATTGATAAATTTAGTTTCCTCAAAATTAAAAAATCTGCTTCTTGAAATACAATATTTAAGAAAATGAAAACACAAGCCACTTATTGGGGGGAGATGTTTGCATAAGACAAATATAAAATTTTCTACCTAGAATATTTAACAAAGCCTCAGAACTCAGAGGTAAGAAAATAAAAAACCCCGATGTAAACTGGTTAACATATTTGAATAGATACCCCATTTATTTATTTGAGATGCAATGTTACAGAAATGGAGTGAAGGTGGGAGAGAGATACTGATCTCCCATCCACTGGTTCAATCCCCAAATGGTTGCAATGGCAGGAATTGGGCTTATCCGAAACCAGGAGCCAGGAGCCGGGAGCTTCTTCTGGATCTCCCATGTGGGTGCAGAAGCCCAAGGACTTGGGCCATCTCCCACTGCTTTCCGAGGCACATTAGCAGGGACCTGGATCAGAAGTGGAACAGCCAGGATACCAGCCAGCATCCACGTGAGATGCCGGTGCCACAGGAGGCAGCTTTGCTGGCTATGAGACAATGCCAGACCCAAATGATGCATTTTTAAGCTGAAATTTCTGTCATTGCTGTATCACATGGCCAACCCACTTGTATCAATACACATTACCAGCAGATCATTCCCCTCTGGGCCACTCAGGCTCACACAAAAATATCCTCTGGAAACACCCACACAATCACAGCCAACACAGTGCTTTACCAAGTTTCTAGGTGTTTGTTCCACTTAACACAATACGACATCCTCCATACAACCAACTCTGTCCTAGCCCTTTCCCCAAAATTTGACTTTCTAGGCCTCTAATGTAACCTTTTCTATATGTGGAAATGGAAGTTTTAAGAATTTTGACTTTCAGAATTCAATATTCAGGATTTTAAACTTTTGGAGTTGTGGTTTCTAGGATTATAAACTTTAGAGATCTAGATTTTTTGGGATTTCTGAATAGGAATTGTGTCATTTGGGACTATGATCACTCCAGAAATATACATTTTTAATGAATTCTAATCTAAATAATTATTACTCCATGTTGTGGCACAGAAACCTTCAGGAGCACATTACTGTTTGCAACTCTGTATTTTGTAGTATTATTGTTGAAGTTTTTTAACATTCATAAACTAAATATACAAATAATTGCAACTATTTTTGTATTAATCAGATATCTTGTAGTTTGTTAAACATTTAAAAATGTGTTTATGTTAAGGTTATATTTTGCCACTTTCAGATTGATCCCTTCTTCCTTTCCTTCCTTTCCGCCTCCCTTCCTTCCTCCCCTCCATCTTTTCATAGTGTGTGTGGAGCCATTTTTCTGTCTAGCATTATTTTCCTTTGCCTGAAGAATTTGCTCAAGTTCTGCTGAAAATCTATTCAATAAGTTCTTGTTTGTTTGAAGAGAATTCACTTCTTCTTTGTTCTCAAAGTGCATTTTCTCTGTATACATTACTTCTACTTGTTAGTTACACCCCTGTCTCGGTGCTTAAATGATGTAATTCCATGTTTCTTGGTGGCTAGCTTAGTTTCTGACAAGAACTCCGCTTTGGTTTGGATCTTTTTTTTTTGTATATGATGTATCTTTTCTTTTTTCCCTTCAAGCTGCCTTCAAGATTTTCACTTTATTTTTGGCTTTTTGACAGCTTGAATACCAAGCACCCAAATTTTGTTGGCTTATTTTCAGTTATCATATCCAGCTGAGGATTTGTGCACAGATTTCTTTCACTAATTTTCTCAGTGACTAGCTCCTCACATAGTCCTTTTGTCCTGCTTTCTCCATTTCTCTATCTGGAATTTTAGAATTTTACATATGTTATATTATTCAAAATTATTCTACAACCCTAGACATGAGAGTTATTTTAAATTCCTGAATGATAGCTTCTACATGCAAGTCACATTTGCTCCTGGATTTGTTCATTTCTTTACTCCTCACATTGTTCTTGTTTTTGTTGTGTTTTGGCTCTTCCCTTTGATTGCTACTGTTGGTGGGTTCCACACATTCTGTATGTAGGATAACAGATGTTCAAGAAAAGAACAATATGCCTTGAAGTGAGCTTGTCTCTTTTGTCTGCCCTTAGTCTGGTGCTGTGTGTGGGAAGGGGATGAGGAGGCAGGTAGGATGTGAGAATCAGTGCAATCAAGGGTTGAGCTGACTTAAATGCATTGTTCCTGTGAATATTAGCGTACCAACAAATCCAAGTTCCTCTAGTATTACCTGTGTTTAGGGTTTTGTTCAGTTCAGTTTTTTGCAGGATTTTTTCCAGTGTTGCCATTCCCCCTCCATTTAAAGTTGTCCCTGTGAAGTTACACATCAGAGAGTTCAGCTTTCCGCCTCTGGCCTCTTTCCTGTGAAACTGTGATTACCTGCTCTTCCATTCATGACCACTGGAAGCAGAAGAGGAGGGTTCATTCTTTGTTGTTCTGCTTCCATCTAAATCTTAGATTCATCTTCTGTCTCTGCATTTCAGGTTTGGGGATTTCTTAGTGACCCTGTAACTGCTTCCAGCCTTAGGAAATTGCTCATGGTTTGGGCCCAGAGTGATTTCCTGGCCACAGAAATTCCATGTTTACAACGTTTTACTTATCTTTTCCTGTCCCCTTCCCTTAGCAGTTAAGTATTCATCTTTGTAGGATAAAGGTCTGCTGCCTCTCCTCTGCTACTCAGGTTTTGTCTCAGGAGGGAGGCAGTCTTGTAGAAGGGAGGTACCTTCTCCCCGACTGCAGCCACTCTGGCTGCCTTCACCCCTGCCTGCATCAGGAAGAAGGCTCCTTCTTTTCCACTCCCCCAGACATCCTCCTGCCCAGTGTCTGTAGTCTCAGGGGGAAATGTTGAGTCATTTATCTAGGACTCCTCAGTACCTCAGACGCAGCCTTTAGCAATTTGGGCAGGCAATCCTTACAAGCTCATAGAGAGGGCCAATTTTCCGCCCATGCTCTGGTCCAGGAGAGGCAGTGCACAGGTGCCATGTCTCACTAGAGACACCATCTTTCCTCAGAGTTCATGCTACTTAGTTTTCCTGAAACCTCAGCTCTCTGATCGATTCAAGAATAATTAGCATTTTGTTATCATCAAACTTCTTCTCATTTTAGGATGGAAGCAATACTCTTTCCAACTTTCCACAACCTAAGTGGAAGCTAGGACATGCTCAGTTGTTTTTATTTCCTTTTAAGTGCGTGTTATTTTTAAAGCAGTTATGCATTCACAGCAGAATTGATCAGAAAGTACAGACAGTTCACATGTATTCCGAATCTCTACATCCCCCCCAAAACCTAGGTACAATCTCCGCTTCTACTGATATTCATTACTAGAATGCTGCATTTTTCAGTTATCTTTCAAAGTTAATTTGAACACACAAAATATAAATGGGGGTTAAGGAGGGTGTGCACTAATTTTCAGCTAAGTAAAGCTGTAATGGTGGCAAATAATGTCTTTTGGCCAAATAATTGTAAAGAAAAGGAGCTTCTCTGGAAGTAGCTTATGCAAATAACATGCACAATTCCTAACAGGACATAATTGGCTATATTCATGCTCTTTAAAAAAAAAAAAAACTATACCAAGGCTATGAATTGAGAGTAAATGTAAGTGTGTGTGCCATGAAGTCTTCTTGATGGAACTAATTCAATTTCTAGGTGGACATCTATAAGGTGATTTACCTGTGCAAAAGAGAAAACTTTTATTGTTTGGGGGACAGAAAGTGTTACAAGATGGCTGGGGCTTATATAAGAGAGAAACTAGGAAAAACATGGATTGTGGTTGATTTTGAAGATCTATACTTTACTATCAGGACACTGAATATTTTAGATCAAATAGTTGTGAGCTGGATAATGTTAGAATAAAATGTTTTTCTGAAAAATGAATGTGACAGTAGTCTACAGAATGAGTTGTTCCAGGAGTTCTCCAATTTTATTCTATGAGAAATACCTAAAAGGCTCATTTAAACAGCATTTGCTGGGGCCTATCTGAATAACTTCTGTTTGAGTAAGCCTGGATTAAAGGATTGAAGGGCACTGTGTTACTTGGCTCTTACGGAAAAAATGCTGAAATAAAAGAGGACAGAAGTAGCAATAATGGAAAGGAAGTTCTGAGAGTTGTTTAAAAGTAAGACCTGACTTAGAGGTTGAATGAGAAGGAAAATTTTCCCAGGTTTTTGAGTAATAGTGACAGAGAATGCTGTGGAAGAGAATTCGTGAGTTTATCTTTGTGGTCTGCAGAAGAATGGAGATAAACTGTGGTAATATGAACTTCCAGGTTCTGCGAATACATCCCTCAGAGCCATGAAATTTTACCAATATAACTGTACAGAAAATCTCAACCATTTCTTTCAATTCTACTGGAGTTCAGAATTTTGGATGCAGAATGAAAACAATCTCTCCTTTTTCCTATTTCCTAGACTATTCCAGAAACTTTGTCAAAGACATTGTATGCCGCAACATCAGAAATGGTTAGGGGCCAGCATTGTGGAGTAGCATGTAAAAGTTTCCACCTCTGATGGCAGCATTCCACATGGGTGCCAATTCATGTTCCAGCTGCTCCACTTCTGATCCGGCATTCTGCCAATGGCCAAGGAAAGCAGTAAATAAGAGCCCAAGTACCTAATCCCTGCCACTCATGTGGGAGACCTGGATGAATCTCTTGGCTCCTGTCTTTGGCCTGGCCCTGCCCTAGATGGCTGTGGCCAGTGGATGGAGGATTTTCTCTCTCTCTCTGTCTCTGTGTATAGTGTGTGTGTCTGTGTCTGTGTGTGTGTGTGTGTAACTTTGGCTTTCAAACTAAATCTTTAAAAAGAAAAAAAAGAAGGAATGGCTACACAGGTGAATAAATTAGTGAATAGATAATGGGTGCTATATAGGATGAGTAGAAATAATTTGGTCGGTAATTTATGGACATTAGGTAAATAATGAGTTGGGAGTGGATGAAAGACTGCATCAAGGGGAGGATGAGCAGAAAAGCAAATGAATGAAGACAGTTGATACTGTGATAGGTACATAAGTAGTTACATACAGCGGTGCAGAGGGATAGGCAGGCATTCCACTTTGTAGATGAATAAATAAATGGATAACTGATTCAGTTGAGTGCATGATGCATAAAGAATATATCAGAGAATGCAGCGATACTTGTGTTCTCTCAATTTTATTGAATATCTTCATACAAATATGAATTTGAAGAAGTAAACAAAATTTACTGTTTTGTGTTAATTAAAGGATCTTCTTCCTTTGTGAGTTTCTTCCTATAAATAATAAGACTCTGTTTTTGCAAATTTTATGTGGAGTCTTACATCTTCTTAGGCAATGTTATTATTTTGGGGTTGAAGAATACCACAACACTTCAACTGGGTGCTGTAAATACCTGTAGTGATCATAGCAGCCCCTTATATTATGTGCATGTATCTCAGCAGAATTAAGCACAGCATTCTTATCTCCAAAGGAGAAATAAGAACATCCTGGAACTAACGTGGAAGGGACTTTTTTTTCAAGTAGCTACAGATACAGGCCCAGTGACTGACTGCTAATTAGTAGGGGTATGTGTGGGTATGTGTGGGGTGGAGATTGAGGGCTGAAAATGTGGTTTAGGCTATAGGAGAATATCCTATAACCTCACCAACCTACCTCCTAAGATTTTTTTTGAATGATATAAGGTTTCAGTAGCATTTTGTAAGGGAGCAGGACGGAGAACAGTCTTCTACAGGGAGAGGCAGGGCAATGTGCAGGCCCTGCCTTTGAGGTTTCAGAGTAGTGACAGTAATTAACACTCTAAAGCATGAAGCTCCTGTGGGAATCTGTGAGCCCCACATTGCCAGTGCAGCCACTATTTCACCTCATTAGTTCAGTGTTGGATGAGCCAACTTGGGAGCACCTGTGAACTTCCTTCCTTTCAAGTCAAAACCAGTCCCACATGATTTTGGGGCAACAGAGGGCAAGGAATCAGGGACATTTAAACTCTACAGTCCACCGTTTTGTTGTTAGGGAGCACCCTTTAGAAATCAGTTTAATCCTAAAGTCATCATGCCCATTTTGTCAGATTTGAATTAATAGAACAGAGCTCTTCACTGAGCTGTCCATAGAGGTTGGTTATAAACAGAAATTAATACAGGGGTAGAAAGAGCACTGATCTGATTTGCTAAGGACTTTGGATCAGGGATATGAACTATGAATGGTGAAATCTTCTCACCTAAATATTGTAACTGATATAGGAAAATAATTAAGTTTTCAGAATCTGAGAGCTTAGGCCAATATCATGGAATAAGTTTTTCAATTCCAAACTACATAACTGGCAGAAAGAAAGAAACAGAGTGTGTAAAGCAGAGGCTGAGGAAAGAGAATGGCTATTAAATAAAACTTGGAGATATCATGGAAGAATTCTGCATCATATGGGGAAAATATACGTAGAGAGTAAACCAAGATGAATGAAACCTTCATTTAGGTATTGATTTATATCCGTGAACTTGTAAGGGTTTATTCCATTTACAGAAAATATATACTGTCAATTGCTTCAATGTCTCTTATCCAAATTATGACCCTAACCATGTGTATATAAAATGATTTGATGATCATTTTAATGATAGAAATTTGAAGTGTAAGATTAATTAAAGTCATGTGGCTCTTAGATCATGAACTGAAACATGGATTAAGGTCTCCTGACTCTCATTTCAGGAATGGTTCCTCTTGCATGAGCTGTGGGAATTTCACCACAGAAACTTGCTAGAGTGAGAGGACTGTACTGCAAAATAATACTCTAGCCTTTACTACAGGGAATGAGAGATATAGAGATGGTGATCGTTTACAGAATGAGAACATAATAAAGCATATCACTAAAAGTAAGCTTTGGTATTACACGGTTTGAGAAACTGAGTCTTAATAATTGGAATCATATTATATAAAAAGTCAGGCAATAAAATCAAGACAGGAAAGAAAACAAAGCCATAAAGATGAAAAGCTAATTGCCTTCTCAGGACCTTTAAACATCTTTGATATATCACCCACACAATTGGCCATATAGTTATCTGTTTCCAAAAGTTAGGATGATGAAAATCTCTCTGTCAATGATGGATCCATTCAGTCTGCACATTAAACAGGTATTCAGCTCTACGGCAGATGAATCATCTTCTAAATGAAAATGTCATTTCCACTGACAGCTCAACCATGTAAAGGTATGATTCTGATTTATCTTTGACCAGCATGATTGAAAAATATATGAAGATGGCTGGACTTATTTTCATGTACTCTGCTTCTGTGTTTAGCACTCTATTTGTCTCAGATGAGATCGTACAGGTCTCCAATGAGAAGGCAAAATATGATTGAATTAATGACAGGTTACCAAAGGTGATGCATGAACATATTAAAAAAAAACAAAACAAAAAGCCTTTGGAATTTCATTCCTTTGCTGTAGGTCATCATCTATGTTATGATAAAGGGCATCCTCTCTGTAATATAGAGTGTTTCAAAAATTTCAGGGAAAAATGGAATCAAAATATGTTTGTTTTATACAAAAAAATGAAATCCATGCAAGGCTTTTTCATAATATGTATTTTTTATAAATCTTTAAAAATTCCCTCCTATGCATAATGGATTCATGATTTCTGAGTTTGGATTCTTGAGGTAAATCTGAAATTGTATCCAATCAAGCACTCTTGAATTGACATGAATACTATAAATAAATACCATTATGAAATGTATTTCTGAAGGTTTAGACATGGAGGAAAATTTCTATAGTGTACATACCTCCGCAGTCTTTCCAAATCATTAATTCTGTCTTTCCAATAAGAGAAAAATGGACAATATAATTTATTGAATAACTCAGCTAATACAAGTAGAAAATAATTTTACATTATTTTAAATTCATAATATACTTTCTGGGTGAAGATAAGAAAATATAGCCCTGAAAACTTGTTTTCTCGAAATTGTAAATGGAACATTTTAAAATGTTTGTCCATGGAATATCAATGAAATCTACATGCAATTAAAAAATAATAAGAGAAATGTGAACAGCATCATATGAAGATACTTCCAAAGAAATACAAGTAATGTATTGAAAATTTCTATCAATGTTTGTTGATTTGTCTATGGATCAGATTTGCCATCTTTTCTTGATGAACAGAGTTCATTCAGAGTATCACAATTTTTATTAGAGCTAAAATATGGGAAGGTATGGTGTAAAGCTGAAAGGATAGTTTATGTTCTACAGTCATATTGTTAATTGTGGTTATATCCTTTCCTCTTGGGATTTCTGCAGAGATGTAGGGAGTTCATCATAGATGGGACTCCCATCTGGGAAAATCAACTGTTTAGAATTTAAATAAATTTTAACAGATGAGTTGGGAAATGCCCAATTTCCATGTTTCAAGGATACCTAATTTTTACAACAAATGTTGCTAAAAATTATTGTCAGAAAATTTGCCATTAGAAATATGTTTAAATTGGGATGAGGGTTTGTGTCTAGCTTAGAAGTTAAGACACTGCGTACCACAAAAGAGTGCTGGAGTTCAATACCTGGCTCTACTCTTGACTACAGTTTCCTACTTGTACACTCAAGAAGGCAGTGATGCTGGCTCAAGTGACTGGTTCCTGTCACTCACATGGGAGACTTAGACCGAGTTCCCAGTTCCCGGCTTTGGTTCCATCCTAAAAGTGGGCTATTGCAAGTATTTTGGGACAGGGGTGTGCCAGTGAATGGGAGTTCTTTGTTTATCTACCTCTCTATGAGGTGTTAACGTCAGCTAGGATGGTTATCTGAATGTTATAATGTAATAAGATATTGAAATAGTCAGAAAAATAATACTGGGTGAATTTATCAAAGTAGACTAGGTTGAAAAATAACATTTAATTTGCTATACTTAGACTGTCTTTCAAATAATATACAAATACAAACAAAAAAAAGAAATATGCTTACATAAGATTTTTACTTCTCTGATGTTGCTTCAAAAGGGGGAGAGAGAAAATACAGTTTTAGAGCAGTCTATGATGTATGGAAGGAGCTATTTGGCTCACAGATGAATGACCAGAAACCCAACTCAGGAAAATCCAAATTTTTACTTACCCCAACCAGATATGGGCTAGTCTTGGAGTTAACATCAGCCTGGATGGTTCTCAGAGTTTTACAATTCTCATCTTGTCAAGTGACATATGTTTTAAGTTGAAGATGGTGTAATATAAAAGGATGCTGAAATAGTAAGAAGAATAATAGTGGGTTAATTCATCAAGGTAGAATACAATGGAAACAACATTTAATATGGTTTAATTTAAACTCATTTTCACAGTAAAGAAAACACAATTATTTCCATGGAGTTAATGAATAGATCTGATTTATTTAAAAAAGATTATTGACTATAATTTAACTTTTAAATTAGATACATTATGTCATATGAAAAGAACTGCATGAGGAATCCAAACACCTATTTTTTGTCTTATTTCTTTGTCATACAGAAAAGAACATTTCAGTCATGATGAATGCTGTGACTAACCATTGCTGGACAACAGGAAAAGGCAAAGAGAGGTAGTTTTAACTAGGGTAGATTTTAGCTAGTGTAGATTTTAACTGTCCTCAGCAGAAAAAAATGTTAAGTATGTGAAGTAATACGTGTGTTAGTCAACTTGACTTTGCCAGTCCAATAGAAATTTTTTAACTGTGAAAACTTTATCTTTTCTGCCCATACTTCTTCTGTGACTTTTCCTACAATTTCCACATCATTTTCATCTGAAACTTGTTTCCTACTTGTATGTGAACTAGTTTAAAGTTTTAATGTAAGTTGATGTACTAGTTCATAATAAGATTATAATTTATATTATGATCTTCCATTTAGCATTGTTTCATATTTAAACATTTCACAAAGGCAATGCTTAACATAACTATAATAAATTCTAAGCATTAACTATAGGGCATTAAGGAATATTTCCATGAAATCGTGTTTTTTTGTATGTTATGGCCACAGCAATTGCCTCACGTTCACACAGTTCACAAAGCAAAAGCAGGAGGTCAGCACTCTTTCATGGTGTTCATGTTGAAGGAGATGAATCACAGGGCTATGTCATCCCTCAATGCTATGTTCTGAGAAAGCATTCTCAGATTCTCTGGATTATTATTTTTAAGGAGACCAAGAAATCTTAAAACAAATTAGAGAGATGTTGTTTGAGATCTGTTAAGTGTGAGGATGACAGGATCCAAAGAATGTAAAATAGAAATAGACTTGTACTGTTGATTAAAGGAGCATTAAGTACTTGAAAGCAGAGCCTAGTGGCTGCAGTTGGACAAATACAAGATGAGAATGTGAGTCACACTAGAACAAGAGGAAGAGCTAAATAGAATCGATTCTTAGCTATATTCATTGCTCATCATTAGTTTTGCACAGCTAGTGCAGACCTAACTCTATATCAACAGGTTTTTGTTGTCTTTTGCACCGAAAAAATGAAACACATATTCTCACCATTTTCCTTTAGTTATTTGACTTTGATGAAAAACAGAAGTTTAAGGACAGTTATAGAACCTACAAATCAGAGTTAAGATTAATTTCTGGTTTCCTAGTAGATAGGTAGATATGAAATGTGTTATCTGGCACCTGGGCCTTTCTTTAATCTTAAATGAGAACAGAAATCGAGTTCTATTTAGATGGAAATCCAATCAATATGGAGAAAATATTAACTCTAGGTACATTAAAGTCATTTGCATTGCACAACTTTCCTCTTCCATTTGGCTTCTGCACACCACACTTCTATTTTCTTTATCCGTTAAGAGTACACAGAGGGACTATGTAAGTGTATACAAAAGGTATGCTTGAATACTAATTACTCAGAATAAAACAGCAGTCTTGGAAATAAATAGCAACCTCAATAGGTTAAAAGTAACTGACTTGCTGGCGCGCGGCTCACTAGGCTAATCCTCCGCCTGCAGTGCCGGTACTCCAGTTTCTAGTCCCGGTTGGGGCGCCGGTTCTGTCCTGGTTGCTCCTCTTCCAGTCCAGCTCTCTGCTGTGGCCCAGGAAGTCAGTGGAGGATGGCCCAAGTGTTTGGGCCCTGCACCCGCATAGGGAGACCAGGAGGAAGGACCTGGCTCCTGGCTTTGGATCGGCACTGCACGCCGGCCATAGTGGCTATTTGGGGGGTGAACCAATGGCAAAGGAAGACCTTTCTCTCTGTCTCTCTCTCTCACTAACTCTGCCTTGTCAAAAAAAAAAAAAAAAAGTAACTGACTAATATATCAGTGAAAGGTATTTACTTATTAGCAAATGGTTTTAATAAAATTCTTTGCTTTAAAACACTCAGCATGGTGATGAATACTGCATTTCATAAAATATAAATTAGAAATAGGACAAGACTAGAATTTAGGTTGTGTGGAATCGCTCTGCTTATGATAAGCTTAATTTTATAAACTCAGAGACATTATAGATGTCTGTGCATGGAAACTAAATCTATTTGCTGAGCAAAACTAAGAATAAAGCAATCTTCATTTCAATGGTCATCTGCATGAATTTATGCCTTATTCCGAGGAAGATGAGTCCTGAAATATCTACATTGCCTTCATCCCTGGCATCCAAAAAAATTGAAGAATCTGTATTCTTATTTGCTTCCCTTTAAACTCATATCTAAAGGACAGACTCTTAAGCAGCAACTTGAAAAGAGAAAAATACAAGGAAATGCATACCAATAAAATGTCTTCACCCCATCCCACCAGTGGATGAAGACAGCAAAGTCTATCAGAAAGACCAGTGGATATGCAAAGAGGTCAAGCCCTCTGATATAGGGAAGGTTACCACCAGTTGTTTATGTCTACTTTTGTGAAAGTGGTGTGAAAATAAATTACATTAGCTACTTTATCATAAGACAGAACTCATCTTACTAAACACCCATAGTACTATAATAATACTGCCTATAACAGTACACATGATATTCTACAATAAATTATGTACATTTAAGCTTAAATGTATTTGTGAGTTATTTAATGTTAGCCTGTTTTATATGAAATCTACCATTAAACAAAAATCATATACCTTCTAGATAAAATATGATTTCAAACTTAGGTTTTCTGATTCTAGATCTTTCCACAAGATCCCCTCACCTTTGTGAACAATTCTTTTTGTAATTGAATAATGTGGTCCATATAGATGGATCTAGTTGATATATTTAAGGTAGTTTTTAAACTTTCCAACTCTGTCATCTTCATTGGTTACCATTCTACCTACTGTTGTCAACAACCACACTTGTCTTGCCTGGGAACAGAGGTAATTGGTAAGGAGGCAGAACTCCTATTATTTCAGTATCTTTCCTACACACATTCCTGACATCACCGAGACACATCAAACTCTTCTGAAGTCACTAGCTTTCTCTCAAGAAGACAGCAGATATAAAGCATATTGAGATCAAGGCTGTCAACTTGGCCTCATGTATGATCTAGTGATAGACGAGAGGGCTGTCTAGTGTGTACAGTATGTCTTCTTCTGAAGTTATTCTTATGATTCTTTAATAGCTCTTGGTTTTTTTCTGATTCCTTCTTCAGATAATAATCCTCACATTTTTAATGGGAACATATAACCAGACGTGGGTGAGTGAATTTATTCTCCTCGGCCTATCCAGTGACTGGGACATTCAAGTCTCCCTCTATGCCCTGTTCTTGGTCATGTACCTGGTCACAGTGCTGGGGAACTTTCTCATTGTTCTTCTGATCAGACTGGACAGCCAACTCCACACTCCCATGTATTTCTTTCTCACCAATCTCTCCCTTGTTGATGTCTCTTATGCTACAAGCATAGTCCCTCAGATGCTGGTGCATTTTCTTGCAGAACATAAAGCAATCCCATTTCTGAGTTGTGCAGCTCAACTATTTTTCTCCCTGGCCTTGGGTGGCATTGAATTTGTTCTACTGGCAGTGATGGCTTATGACCGCTATGTGGCTGTGTGTGACCCTCTGCGATATTCAGCCATCATGCATGGAAGACTGTGTAGCAGTTTGGCCATCACATCCTGGGTCAGTGGCTCCATCAACTCTCTTGTGCATACGATCATTACCTTTCAGCTGCCCATGTGCAATAACAAGTTTATTGATCACATATCATGTGAAATCTTAGCAGTGGTCAGACTGGCCTGTGTGGACACCTCCGCCAATGAACTCATAATCATGGTTTCTAGCATTGTCCTGCTTATGACTCCTTTTTTCCTGGTTCTTTTGTCCTACATCCAGATCATCTCCACCATCCTAAAGATCCGGTCCACAGAAGGAAGGAAGAAAGCCTTCCACACCTGTGCTTCCCACCTCACAGTGGTTGCCCTGTGCTACGGCATGGCCATTTTCACCTACATCCAGCCCCATTCTGAGCCTTCCGTTCTTCAAGAGAAGCTGATCTCTCTTTTCTATGCCATTCTGACACCCATGCTGAACCCCATGATTTACAGTCTGAGGAATAAGGAGGTGAAGGGGGCCTGGCAGAAACTTTTGGGGCAATTCTCTGGATTAACATCAAAACTGGCAACCTGATGACTCATGAGCATCACTTAGAGACATGAGCTTTACCTCCATGGTGTCCACCCAACCCAGATATGACAGGCATTATCTGTATTGCCTGGCAACCAGGAAGGAGATGATGTAACATGTACTAGAGAAGTTAGGTAGGAGGCTGAGTCGTTTTTGCGGTGTGGGTGTATTTTTATGTCATAGCAACCTCTTTGTGGAGTTAAGCACTGCTGTAATAGAACTTCCCATACTTAATTCATATTTCTATGACTTTTGTGTTGTTTTGGAAGTTGGGTATATTAAATATGTTTTGGAGTCATGATATTTTCAATTTGTGATGGGTTTATTAGGATGTTAGTTGAAAAGCATCTGTTATTGAGACAAATGAAACATTATTTCACTGTTTTTGTTTTTGTAACTTTTTGTATGCATTGGCTCATTCCTACACTGAAAACTGATTTTTGTTTATATGCATTTTGAAAAGGGTTTTGATGTTCCCTGAAACACATTTGAAAATTTCACAGCAAAGTGTATTAACTGAATTCAATAATTTTGTGATTCAATGTACATATATAAAATGAAGAGAATGTTGTTATCAAGACTCATTAAATGTTAATGTGCATGATTTACTACTTGGCTATACAAATTTTGAGTGATGAAGTTCATTGTAGAAACATCAACTAATGATCTTGGTTTACTCTAGTAAGTATATAAACATAGTTATTTATCTACAATGACATTATGGCTAATAAAACTTGAGATTCAATCATTGCTGAATACTGAATAGAGAATTTTACAAGAAAATTATTGTGTATGCATGGGGTCTTATATAAATGTCTAAAAGCTGTTTAATTTCTAGAAATTTCAGGAAATTTCTAGAAAGTAAACAAATAAATGCAACAAAGTTATCTCCAAAAATCAGAATCCTTGGATTAAACCAATGAAAGATAATATACTTTAATATAAATTTTAGAAAAATAAGCTCTGTTTTCTATGTAGATGTTACCCTCATGTCCATTTTAAGGACCTTCTATTATCCCATCTCAGAAACATGCAACAGGTCTTATTCAACCTCTGTAAATCTAGTGATCTAGGTTTTTCTGAAAGGATATAGTGCACCTTTGGTGGAAAACCTAAATATGGTTAAATATGGTAAAGAAGCAATTGAGTAGAGGTTAGGGAAAGAACAAAGGAATATGACATCAGTGGATTTTCTCACCCACTTCCAAAAGTCTCAGAGGAGGACCACTCACCCCCTCTTGCCTGTTTGTCCTCAATAGCTCAGCTGATTTGCAAATTTTTTCATTTATAAAAATGTTATCACAGAATTGTATGGGTCAACAAATTTGGAGGCTCCTATATTCCAAAGCACACATATGACATCTCGATTTTATCTCAAAATTTATATAATACTAAATTTTGTGTGATGGGCAGATGTCCCCAAAAGTGTCAGTGCTGAATTTTTGTTAATTAATATTAAAACAGAGTATTTTTTATGTGCCAGTGACAATGAAAAGTTGGTGAGACATTGCTGTCAATAAGATACGGTCCTGGCAATCAAGACTATGACTGACTAGTAGAGAAAGACAGATAATAAAATAATTATACTGCAGTGAGATAGACACTACAGTGGAAACAGGACCAGGGATCTATCGGCGTGATTGCAGATAATTTGCTATATGATTAGATGCTTAGATTGGGACCCAAAGGTTGAAAACGTTACTCAGAGGACAAAAAAGCTGACCAAAGAACAACTTGTAGAAATATAGCTGGGAAAGAACATGAAAGCACAGGAAAGTCTGGAACTTGTCATTGAGGGGTAGAGGAGAGAGGGAGCAGTGAGACTGAAGTGCAGGTAGGTGACAAATCACTTAGGCTTTGAAAGTCAACTTAATGTTTCAACTTTTCTTGGTAACCAAAAGGAGATATTAAAGGACTTTAAATAGGTGAATGGCTTGATATAATTTAATTTTTTGAAAAAAAAACACTAATAAATTGATGAGAGGAAGAAAAGATTAGAGGCAGGGAGATCAGTAGATGGTGGCAATGAAAAGATAAATAATAATTTAAAAGAATATTCAAGAAGACATGTAGAAAGAACTTAGTCTTGAACACGAAGCATAAGAGACAAAAGGAATAAAACTTAGTTCTCTTCTTAATTAAGTGTATTGTCAGACGGTGCATCCACTTCTGAGATAAAAATCTTAGTCAAAGCTGGCGCTGCAGCTCAATAGGCTAATCCTCCACCTGCAGCACTGGCACACTGGGTTCTAGTCCCAGTCGGGGCACTGGATTCTGGCCCGGTTGCCCCTTTTCCAGGCCAGCTCTCTGCTATGGCCCGGGAGTGCAGTGGAGGATAGCCCAAGTACTTGGGCCCTGCACCCCATGGGAGACCAGGAGAAGCACCTGGCTCCTGTCTTTGGATCAGCACGGTGCGCGGGCCGCAGCGCGCCGGCCGTGGCGGCCATTGGAGGGTGAACCAACGGCAAAGGAAGACCTTCCTCTCTGTCTCTCTATCTCACTGTCCACTCTGCCTGAAAAAAAAATCTTAGTCAAAAGTCCTAATGTGGATGGAAAGTTGAGTACAGCTTCGAGGTGACCAATAGGTAAATCTACAACTCTGGCTATGTATATAGAGGAACTCAAGTTCTGAGATCATTTAGGTGGGTTTTGGATACAAAAGATTTAGAGGCCTGTGCAGTATGGCACCTAGGGGGAAAGTGAGAGGGAGACAGACATTGAGAGAACCAGGAGAAAGGGGAGTAAATGGCGTCCACAGATTATAGTACCTGCAGCCAAGCTGCAGCCCAGCAGGGCTACAGTGCTTACACTGCCCAGTCCACTCAAGAATATGCACAGACCAGCCAGGCACATGGGCAACAAAGCTATGAAATCTATGGACAGCCCACTGATGTCAGCTATAGCCAGGCTCAGACCACTGAGACCTATGGGCAGATGGCCTATGCAACTTCTTACAGACAGCCTCCCACTGGTTATACTACTCCAACTGCCCCCCAAGCATACAGCCAGTCTGTCCTGTGCTTACGATACTACCACTGCTACAGTCACCACCATCCAGGCCTGCTATGCAGCCCAGTCTGCATATGGCACTCAGCCCGCTTACCCAGCCTATGAGCAGCAACCCACATACACTGCACCTGCAAGACCACAGGATTGTAACAAGCCAGCAGAGACTAGTCAATCCCAAACTACTAGCACTGGGGGTTACAACCAGCCCAGCCTAGGATATGGACAGAGTAACTACAACTATCCCCAGGTACCTGGGAGCTACCCCATGCAGCCAGTCACCGTACCACCATCCTATCCTTCTACCAGCTACTCCTCTTCCCAGCCAACTAGTTACAATCAGAGCAGTTACTCTCAGCAGAACACCTACAGGCAGCCGAACAGCTATAGACAGCAGAGTAGCTATGGTCAACAAAGCAGCTATGGGCAGCAGCCTCCCACTAGTTACCCCCCCCCCCAAACTGGATCCTACAGCCAGGCTCCAAATCAATATAGCCAACAAAGCAGCAGCTATGGGCAGCAGGGTTCATTCTGACAGGACCACCCCAGTAGCATGGGTGTTTATGGGCAGGAGTCTGGAGGATTTTCTGGACCAGGAGAGAACCGGAGCATGAGTGGCCCTGATAACTGGGGCATGTGAAGAGGGGGATTTGATCGTGGAGGCATGAGCAAAGGTGGGTGGGGAGGAGGACGCGGTGGAATGGGCAGTGCTGGAGAGCAAGGTGGCTTCAATAAGCCTGGTGGACCCATGGATGAAGAACCAGATCTTGATCTAGGCCCACCTGTAGATCTGGTTGAAGACTCTGACAACAGTGTGATTTATGTGCAAGGATTAAATGATAATGTGACTGTGGATGATCTAGCAGACTTCTTAAGGCAGTGTGGGGCTGTTAAGATGAACAAGATAACTGGGCAACCCATGATCCACGTATACCTGGACAAGGAGACAGAAAAGCCCAAACGTGATGCCACAGTGTCCTATGAAGACCCCCCAACCACCAAGGCTGCTGTGGAATGGTTTGATGGGAAGATTTTCAAGGGAGCAAACTGAAAGTGTCTCTGGCACAGAAGAAGCCTCCAATGAGCAGCATGTGGGGTGGTGTGCTGCCCCAGGAGGGCCGAGGGATGCCACCGCTCTCTGTGGAGGTCCAAGTGGCCCTGGAGGTCCTGGTGGACCCATGGGTCGCATGGGAGGTCATGGAGGAGAATGAGGCGGCTTCCCCCCGGGAGGGCCAGGGGTTCCCAAGGGAACCTTTCTAGAGGAGGGAACGTCCAGCACCGAGCTGGAGACTGGCAGTGGCCCAACCTGGGCTATGAAACCAGAACTTTGCCTGGAGAACAAAACACAACCAGTGTAAGGCGCCAAAGCCCGAGGGATTCCTGCTACCACCCTTCCTACCCCCGGATGGAGATCATGGCAGAGGCAGCCGTGGTGGCATGAGGGGTAGAAAAGGTGGCCTCGTGGACCATGGTGCGCCTGGTGGAATGTTCAGAGTGGGCTGTGGTGGAGACAGAGGTGGCTTCCATGGTGGCTGGGGCATGGACCGAGGTGGCTTTGGTGGAGGAAGATGAGTTGGCCCAGGGGGTCCACCCAGACCTTTGATGGTACAGATGCGAGGAAGAAGAGGTGGCCATGGAGGACCTGGAAAAATGGATAAAGGTGAGCACCGCCAGGAGCATAGAGACTGGCCCTACTAGACACCGATGCCCACAGAGCTGCACTGACTACCAGATTTATTCTTTAAACCAGAAATGTTTTAAATTTATAATTCCATATTTATGAGTCCTCCAAGATGGCTGAATAGGAAGGGAACACACTGATAGTCCAGGAAAAGACAGTGTAATAAAAGTGGAGATACTGCAGTTTCAGGGAAGAGTTAGGGAAAAAACTGCAGAGGAAACGCTTTTGGAACAAGTAGGACATGGTGGACCTACGTGGAGGTCCACGTAGGTGCCCATGGCTCAGGACCCCAGCAGCTGAGTCTATGTACCGGTGCTGGAAAGAGAGGTGAGGCAAAACCTCAGTAGCCCAAGACACTGGCGGGGAAGTGGCAGGTAGAGCCTAGAGGGAACGAGGCTTGAAGCCCGGTGGGGGAAAATTCACCAGGCTAATTAGAGGAGAGAAAAATAAATAAATAAAAGAGACTGGTATGGACACAATTCTCTCTCTCCACTCACCTTACAAAGGTGAGCAAGACAAAGAGCAGGCACCATTTTGACATACGTAAAAGCTACACAACCTCAGGGCTGTGCCTGCCCTCAGCCAAGCAGAAAAACCTGACTCTGGTGAGCAGATATAACAGGAAGTTAAGACCTAGTGAATGTGTGGAGCTTATTTACTCAGACTGTGAAAAAAAAAAAAAAACTGAGGGTGTGTGAGAGAACTCACGGAGTGCCTGAGACGTGAGTACTCTCAGGAGATGCCACAAACTCGGAAACTTTGGCAACCCGGTGGGAGACTAAAGGGGAATCTGAGCTTACACTGAGGACTGCACAAATCCTTTGTGTGGTCCTTGGGACAGAGCAGACGAATATTATACCCACAGGGGCCAGAGCTCAGACACTGACTGACTTAAATTTTGCTCAGCTGTGTTGAATTACTTCCCTTCTGAATAAAAAAAAAAAAAAAAAAAAAAAAAAAACAGAGAGAGAGAGGAGATTTACTATGCCTAACCTGGTTGTGTCATCTTTGGCACACCCTTACCCCTGAAGAACTGGACAGAGCTCTCTGGCCACACCCATCACAAGCCTCTAAGGATTCATCAAAAGCAGACAGTCTACTTAATCTAGAGTCATAGTATAACGAGAAAAGCCACCAAAGAAGAAATCAAAGAATATCTCCACAATGCCAAGCAACAAACGCAGAAATCGAGGAAACAAGAACAAGGAAGACATTATAACGCCCCCAAATGAACAAGACACTCCAATTCAAGATTATGAAGATGATGAGATAGAGGAAATGCAAGATATGGATTTCAAAAAATTTATAAGAACATTTAGAAGTTCTCAAAAACAAATTCTTGAACTACAGAAATCCTTATTGGACAGGGTAGGAAATCTCTCTGGCGAAAATTAAATCTTAAGGAGGAATCAAAATGAAATGAAGAAATTAGTAGAACAGGAAAGTGTGATAGTGAAGAGAAATCAAAATGAAATGAAGAATTCAATAGATCAAATGACCAATGCATTTGAGAGCCTTAAAACAGAGTCAGTGAAGCAGAAGAGAGAATGTTGGACTTAGAAGACAGAGCACAGGAAAGTATACCGTCAACCAAAGAAAAGAAGAGGAAATTAGAAATCTAAAAATTATTGTTGGGAATCTACAGGATACTATTAAAAAAACCCAACATTCAGGTTCTAGGAGTTCCTGAAGGCATGGAGAGAAAGGATTAGAAGGCCCTTTTAGTGAGATACTAGCAGAAAATTTCCCAGGTTTGGAGAAGGACAGAGAAATCCTAGTACAGGAAGCTCTTAGAACCCCTAATAAACATGACCAAAAGAGATCCTCACCACAACACGTTGTAATCAAACTCACCACAATGAAACATAAAGAAAAGATTCTAAAACGTGCAAGAGAGAAACATCAGATTACTCTCAGAGGATCTCCAATCAGACTCACAGCTGACTTCTCATCAGAAACCCCACAGGCTATGAGGGAATGGCTAGACATAGCCCAGGTACTAAGATAGAAAAACTGCCAGCCCATAATATTATATATATCCTGCAAAGCTCTCATTTGTGAATGAAGGTGAAATAAAGACCTTTCATAGCAAACAGAAATTGAAAGAATTTGTTGCCACTTGCCAAGCCCTTCAAAAGATGCTTAAAGATGTGTTATACACAGAAACACAGAAACATGGCCATCAATATGAAAGAAGGTAAAGGAAAAAAACCTCCCAGTAAAAGATCACATGAAGTTCAAAGCATATATTAGAAATGGCTTTGGGAAAATGGCAGGGCAGTTACTGCTTATTAATAGTCACGTTGAATGTTAATGGCCCCAATTCTCCAGTTAAAAGACACAGACTGGCTGAATGGATTAAGCAACAAAACCCATCTATTTGCTGCTTTCAAGTAACACATCTTTCCAACAAAGATGCCTGCCAACTGAAAGTGAAAGGCTGGAAAAAGATAAACCATGCCAACAGAAATGAAAAAAGAGCGGGCGCAGCCATCTTAATATCAGACAAAATAAACTTCAACACAAAAATTGTTAGGAGAGACAAAGAGGGGCACTATATGATGATTAAGGGATCAATTCAACAGGAAGATGTAACTATTATAAATGTATATGCACCTAATTACAGGGTACCAGGTTATTTAAAAGATATGTTAAGAGACTTAAAGGGAGACTTAGAATCCAGTACAAAAGTACTGGAGGACTTCAATACTCCACTCTCAGAAATAGACAGATCAACTGGCAGAAGATCAACAAGGAAACAGCAGATTTAATCGACACTATAGTCCAAATGGATGTAACAGATATATACAGAACTTTTCATCCTACACATAAAGCATTTACATTCTTCTCAGCAGTGCATGAAACATACTCTAGGATTGACCACATACTAGGCCATAAAGCAAGTCTCAGCAAATTCAAAAGAATTAGAATCATACCATGCAGCTTCTCAGACCATAAAGGAATGAAGTTGGAAATTAGCAACTCAGGAATCCCTAGAACATATGCAAACACATGTAGATTGAACAACATGCTCCTGAATGAACACTGGGTCACAGAAGAAATCAAAAGAGGAATCAAAAAATTTCTGTAAGTAAATGAAGATAACAGCACAACATATCTAAACTTATGGGATACAGCCAAAGCAGTGTTAAGAGGCAAGTTTATAGCAATAGGTGCCTACATCAAGAAATTGGAAAGGCACCAAATAGATGAGCCTTCAATGCATCTCAAGGATCTAGAAACACTGCAGCAAACCAGACCCAAATCTAGTAGGAGAAGAGAAATAATTAAAATCAGGGAAGAAATCAACAGGATTGAATAAAAAAAAAAATTACAAAAAATCAGCCAAACGAGGAGCTGGTTTTTTGAAAAAATAAACAAAATTGACACACCATTGGCCCAACTAACTAAAAAAGGAAGAGAAAAGACCCAAATCAATAAAATCAGAGATGAAAAAGGGAATGTAACAACAGACACCACAGAAATCAAAAGAATCATCAGAAATTACTACAAGGACTTGTATGCCAGCAAACAGGGAAATCCATCAGAAATGGATAGATTCTTGGACACATGCAACCTACCTAAATTGAAGCATGTAGCCATAGAAAACCTAAATAGACCCATAACTGAAACAGAAATTGAAACCGTAATAAAGGTCCTCCCAACAAAGAAAAGCCCAGGACCAATGGATTCACTGCTGAATTCTACCAGACATTTAAAGAAGAACTAACTCCAATTCTTCCCAAACTATTCAGAACAATCGAAAAAGAGGTAATCCTACCAAATTCTTTCTATGAAACCAGCAACACCTTAATCCCTAAGCCAGAGAAAGATGCAGCACTGAAAGAAAATTACAGACCAATATCCCTGATGAACATAGATGCAAAAATCCTCAATAAAATTCTCGCCTATAGAATAAAACTACACATCAGAAAAATCATCCACCCAGACCAAGTGGGATTTATCCCTGGTATGCAGGGATGGTTCAGTGTTTGCAAATCAATCAATGTGATACACCACATTAACAAACTGCAGAAGAAAAACCATATGATTATCTCAGTAGATGCAGAGAAAGCATCTGATAAAAAACAATAACCTTTCATGATGAAAACTCTGAGCAAATTGGGTATAGAAGGAATATTCCTCAATACAATCAAAGCAATTTATGAAAAACCCATGGCCAGCATCCTATTGAATGGGGAAAAGTTGGAAGCATTTCCACTGAGATCTGGTACCAGACATGGATGACCACTCTCACCAATGCTATTCAATATAGTTCTGGAAGTTTTAGCCAGAGCCATTAGACAAAAAAGAGAAATTAAAGGGATACAAATTGGGAAGGAAGAAGTCAAACTATCCCTCTTTGAAGATATATAATTCTTTATTTAGGGGATTCAAAGATCTCTACTAAGAGACTACTGGAACGCATTGAAGAGATTGGCAAAGTAGCAGGATATAAAATCAATGCACAAAAATCAACAGCCTTTGTATACACAAGCAATGCCACAGCTGAGAAAGAACTGCCAAGATCAATCCCATTCACAGTAGCCACAAAAACAATCAAATACCTTGGAATAAACTTAACCTAGTACGTTAAAGATCTCTATAAGAGAACTACAAAATCTTAAAGAAAGAAACAGAAGAGGATACCAAAAAATGCAAAAATCTTCCATGCTCATGGATTGGAAGAATCAATATCATCAAAATGCCCATTCTCCCAAAAGCAATTTATAGATTCAATACAATACCAATCAAAATACCAAAGACATTCTTCTCAGATCTGGAAAAAATGATGCTGAAATTCATATGGAGACACAGGAGACCTTGAATAGCTAAAGCAATCTTGGACAATAAAAACAAAGCTGGAGGCATCACAATACAAGATTTCAGGACACCTACAGCGCAGTGGTAATCAAAACAGCATGTTACTGGTACAGAAACAAATGGATAGGCCAATGGAACAGAATAGAAACACCAGACATCAATCCAAACATCTACAGCCAACTTATATTTGATCAAGGATCTAAAACCAATTCCTGGCATAAGGACAGTCTATTCAACAAATGGTGCTGGGAAAACTGGATTTCCACATGCAGAAGCATGAACAAAGGCCCCTACCTTTCACCTTACACAAAAATCCATTCAGCATCGATTAAAGATTTAAATCTAAGACCTGACACCATCAAATTATTAGAGAATATGGGAGAAACCCTGCAAGATATAGGCACAGGCAAAGACTTCTTGGAAAAGGCCCCAGAGGCACAGGCAGTCAAAGCCAAAATTAACATTTGGGATTGCACCAAATTGAGAAGTTTCTGTACTGCAAAAGAAACAGTCAAGAAAGTGAAGAGACAACCGACAGAATGGGAAAAAATATTTGCAAACTATGCAACAGATAAAGGATTAATAACCAGAATCTACAAATGGATCAGGAAACTGAAACAACAAAACAAACAACCCACTTAATGATTGGCCAATGACCTCAATAGACGTTTTTCAAAAGAGGAAATCCAAATGGCCAACAGGCACATGAAAAAATATTCAAGGTCACTAGCAATCAGGGAAATGCAGATCAAAACCACAATGAGGTTTCACCTCACCCCGGTGAGAATGGCTCACATTCAGAAATCTACCAACAACAGATGCTGGCGAGGATGTGGGGAAAAAGGGACACTAACCCATTGTTGGTGGGAATGCAAACTGGTTAAGCCACTATGGAAGTCAGTGTGGAGATTTCTCAGAAACCTGAAGATAACCCTACCGTTCGACCCAGCCATCCCACTCCTTGGAATTTACCCAAAGTAAATTAAATTGGCAAATAAAAGAGCTGTCTGCAACTCAATGTTTATCGCAGCTCAATTCACAATAGCTAAGACCTGGAACCAACCCAAATGCCCCTCAACAGTAGACTGGATAAAGAAATTATGGGACATGTACTCTATAGAATACTATACAGCAGTAAAAAACCAATGAATTCCGGTCATTTGCAACAAAATGGAGGAATCTAGAAAACATCATACTGAGTGAAATAAGCCAGTCCCAAAGGGACAAATATCATATGTTCTCCCTGATGGGTGACAACTAACTAAGCACCAAAAAGGAAGCCTGTTGAAGTGAAGTAACACTATGAGAAACAGTGACTTGATCAGCCCTTGTCCTACTGTCAAGGAACAACTTACTACTTTATTCCTTTTAGTACTTTTTTGTTCTCTTAATACCATTGGTTGAACTCTTTAATTAACACACAATTGTTCTTAGGTGTTTAAATTTAACTGAAAAGTGATCCCTGTTAAATGTAAGAGTGGGAATAAGAGAAGGAGGAGATTACAGTTTGGGACATGCTCAATCGGAGTTGCCCCAAATGGGAGAGTTAGAAATGTGCCAGGGTATTCTAATTCAATCCCATCATGGTGGCATGCACCAATGCCATCCCACTAGTCAAAAGTGATCAGTTTCAGTTCATAATTGACCATAATAATAGTATTAAGAGTCAAAGGGATCATATAAACAAGACTAGTGTCTGCTAATACTAACTGATAGAATTAAAAAGAAGAGAGCAATGCAACATGGGAAGGGGGATACACAGCAGACTCATAGAATGCCAGATGTGCTAAACAGCACTCTGGCCTCAGAATCAGCCTTTAAGGCATTCAGATCTGGCTGAATTTTCCATGAGAGTATTTCAGGCATGGAAAGCCAAGACACTCTGGAAAAAAAAAAGAAGACCTAAATGAAAGATCTCTGCAAGTGAGATCCCAGTGGAAAGAACGGGCCATCAAAAAGGAGGTATGTTTCTCTGAAGGGAGGAGAGAACTTCCACTTTGACTATGACCTTGTCTAAATAAGATTGGAGGTGGCGAACTCAAGAGGCTTCCATAGCCTTGGAAATTCATGACAAGAGCCTAGGGTGATTACTGACTCCATAAACAAGAGTGCCAATTGTTAAATCAACAACAGGAGTCACTGTGAACTTACTCCTTATGTAGGATCTCTGCTCTTAATGTGTTGTACAATGTAAATTAATGGTATTACTAGTACTGAAACAGTATTTTACACTTTGTGTTTCTGTGTGGGTGCAAACTGTTGAAATCTTTTTTTTTAATATATACTAAATTGATCTTCTGTATATAAAGATAATTGAAAATGAATCTTGATGCGAATGGGATGGGGAGGGAGCGGGAGATGGGAGGGTTGCAGGTGGGAGGAAAGTTATGGGGGGAATAAGGCACTGTAATCCAAAAGCTGTACTTTGGAGATTTATATTTATTAAATAAATGTTTAAAAATAATTCTATATTTATAATGTTGGCCACAACATTTTGATTATTCCTTGTCTGTACTTTAGTATTTTTCAGCATTTGTGAAGAAACATTAAACAAGTTAAACGGTAGTGTGCTGAGTTTTCTTTTTCCTTCTTTTAATGATGGTTGTTTAAGACTTAACAATCGGAACGCCTTGTGAACATGCTCAGTATCATTGTGGAGAACCAAAGAGTTTGAGTTGTAACAGTGTTCATGGTTGTGATTTTTTTAAAATAAAATTCTGAATGTTTATAAACAGTAACAAAAATATTTAGAACAGACTGCATTTTAGAAAAAATAAAATGTCATTGTCCCTGTTCCATCCACAGAAATTCCAGTTCGACAGGTTTGTGACACAACTAATATTTTCCTCTAAGAACTCACCTGTAATCTTGCATTCTCTAGGTCAGTGATTTCAAAACTTCAGTATGAATCAGTGTTCATGTATAAAAACACATTTTTTTTGTATATTTATCTTGTATTTAATTTTACTTCTATCAATATTATATGGACACTAAAATAAAATAACATGTACTGGGTATCTTGAACAATTAGAATTTATTTTATCAAAATGTTGAAGGCTGGATACCCAGGAACAAGATGTTTATGGAGTGGGTTTCTCCTGAGGCCTCTGTTGTTAGCTTGCTGATGACTGCCATCCCATTGTTAACATATGTGGTGTTTTCTCTGTAAATGTGCATCTTAAGGTCTCACTGTGTGTCCTAATCTCCTCTTAATTTATAAGAGGCTACTTTATAAGGACACCATTCATACTGGATTGGAGTATACCTAAACAACCACATTTTAACTCAATTACCTCTTTAAAAGTTGTATCTACTGTTACGGTCACATCATGGGTAATGGATGTTAACACTTCAACATAGGAACTTTGAGGGAACACAATTCAATCTATAACATCACTGAAGTTGTTAATTAGTTCCAATGGCATTTTATTAATTCCTTAATATTTTGTGTATACAAGATCTTATAATCTGTGAATGAAAATAGCTTAATTCTTCTTTTCTTGTATGGATGTCTTATGTATTAATTAAGTTATTTATTTTTATTGTCCTGGTTAGAATTTCCAGAATAATGTTGAACAGAAGTGCTATGAATGGAAGCATCCAGTGTTTTACTCTCAAGGATAATGTTAGCTGTGGACTTTCCATGAAAGTTAAACCACATAGCTTTCACATCTTTTTCAAGTTTGGGAATTTTTCTTGTTCAATTTGTGACTTTGACATGAAAGGGCATTGCTTTTTGTCAAATGTTTTTTTCTGTCTCTTTTAGAATCATTGAGTTGGTTTTTTGGCCCTTTATTGATTTAATGTAGTACATTGATTGATTTCCATATGTTAAAATAAACTCACGTTCTTGGGATAAGACTCACTTGGCCATGGTGTATAATCCTTTCTGTATATATTGTATTTGGCATGCTAATGTTTTATTAAAGGTTCCTCAGTCTATGTTCATAAAAAATATTTATCATCAATGTTTTTCTTTCTTCAAGATAATTTTTTCAGCTGACACCACAGCTCACTAGGCTAATCCTCTGCCTGTGGCGCCAGTACCCCAGGTTCTAGTCCCGGTTGGGGCGCTGGGTTCTGTCCTGGTTGCTCCTCTTCTAGTCCAGCTCTCTGCTGTGGCCCGGGAAGACAGTGGAGGATGGCCCAAGTGCTTGGGCCCTGCACCTGCATGGGAGACCAGGAGGAAACACCTGGCTCCTGGCTTCGAATTGGTGGTGCAGCATGCCGGCCGAAGTGGCCATTTGGGGGGTGAACAATCGGAAGGAAGACCTTTCTCTCTGTCTCTCTCTCTCTCACTGTCTAACTCTGCCTGTCAAAAAAAATTTTTTTTCATTTGAAATTCTGAACAACAGAGAGAGACAGAGAGATCATCCATCCACTGCTTCACTCCTCAGTGGATGCAACAGCTAGAGCTGGGATTGGCTGAAATCAGGAACCAGGAAATCCACTAGGGCCTTCCATGTGTGTGGCAGGGGCTCAGCTAATTGAACCATCTTCTACAGCCTTCCCAGGCATATTAGTAAGGAACTGAATTGGAAGCAGTGCCTATGGGACTCAAATCAGCACTCTGATATGGGAGGCTAGCAGTGCAAGTGTCAGCTTAACCCACACGACACAACACTGGCTCCAAGGTCTTTGTTTTGTTTTGTGATGTTTACATGTGGTATTGTGAACAGAGCAAGACCAATTTCATAATATGGATTGTATAGTGTTTCCTCTTTGTCTATTTAAAACAAGTCTCAGTACCTCATAACCCAAACTAGGACCAAAATCTTCTCACTTCTTTTGGTAGGAACTAGGCTGTCCTCCTGTAGGACACTTTGGAATCCTTGTCTCACACTGCTTTTAAAAAGATTAACTTCTATGGGACCAGCACTGTGGCATAGTAGGCAAAGCCCCAACCTGTGGTGCTGGTATCCCCTATAGGCACCAATTCGTGTCTCAGGTGCTCCTCTTCTGATCCAGCTCTCTGCTTATGGCCTGGGAAGGCAGTAGAAGATGGCCCAAGTGCTTGGGCCCCTACACCCATGTGGCAGACTTGGAATAAGTTCCTAGCTCCTGGCTTTGGATCAGCTCAGCTCTGGCTGTTGTAGCCCTTTGGGGAGTGAACCAGTGGATAGAAGACCTTTCTGTGTCAATCTCTCTCTCTCTCTCTCTGTAACTCTGCCTTTGAAATAAATTAATAAAATCTTACAGTAGATTCATTTCTAGCAACGAGAACACTGAGACTTAGAATTTTTACTTCTACAGCTTCCTATACAAACCACACTCGAGATTTTTCACCTTCCTTGAAGGTGAGGTACAGCTAGTTGAGAAGCACTTCCATGCAGCTCTGTCGCTGCAGGACTTAGCAATTCCTATCTTCTGAGGAAGACAAACAACAGAGGAGGTTATTCGAGAATGTTTACCATTATTTTCCTTTTTTTAATCCTTTATCATTGATAAATTAGTTAATTTACTTATTTGAGACAGAGAGAGCTCCTATCTGCTGGTTCACCCCAAATGTCTACAATGGCTTGATCTAGGCCAGGCCAAAACCAGGAGCTGGAAACTCAATCCACTTCTCCTCTGTGAATGTCAGCTACCCAACCACTTAGAGCCATCACCTACTACCTCCCAGGGTGTGCAACAGCAGGAAGCAGGGCCAGGACTTGAATCCAGGCACTCTGATTTGGGATGTAGCATCTCTACTGGTGGCTTAACTGCTAGACAACATACCCACTCGAAAATACATTATTTTATTATGATTTTTTTATAAATCAAAACTTTTTTTTTTTTTTGACAGGCAGAGTGGACAGTGAGAGAGAGAGACAGATAGAAAGGTCTTCCTTTGCTGTTGGTTCACCCTCCAATGGCCGCTGCGGCCGGTGCACTTTGCTGATCCGAAGCCAGGAGCCAGGTGCTTCTCCTGGTCTCCCATGGGGTGCAGGGCCCAAGCACTTGGGCCATCCTCCACTGCACTCCCTGGCCACAGCAGAGAGCTGGCCTGGAAGAGGGGCAACCAGGACAGGATCCGGCGCCCCAACCGGGACTAGAACCCGGTGTGCCGGCACTGCTAGGCGGATGATTAGCCTATTGAGCCGCAGCGCCGGCCTAAATCAAAACTTTTAACTGTAAAAATAAAGAACTTAAGAGAATAATGCTTTTAGATATGTATATCAGTATTATTTTTATACACTTTGGACTATTTATATTTGAATGGCTTTAATTTTTCAAATGTTTTTACATCTATAACCTCATTTCTATTATTTTATTATTAATTCACTATAAGGACTGTCTTAACAGTATTATTGCATGGGGGCCTAAACAATAGAAATTTATTTTTTCAGAATTCTGAAGTCTAGAAATTTGAGTAAAAAATGTTGGCAGGGCTGGCAACTTCTGATGTCTCTGTTGATTTGCAGGTGGCCTTCTTTCTCTTCTGTCTTCATATGATCTTCATGTGTCCTAATCTCTTCTTGTATGAGTAAATGCACTAGTCATATTAAATTGGCCTACCCACCCAAATGACCTATCTTTAGCTTAATTATCACTTTAAAGCCCATATCCTCAATACTATCACAGTTTGATGTACTGTGGGTAAAAACTTCAACATGTGAGTTAGAGGGAGACACAATTATCCAATAAACATTATCTCTGTGATTATTATATCTCTATTTCATAAGCCTTATGTGGTGAGGAAACCAATGTCAGAAGAGAATTTGAAAGGCTTATTGTAACATTACAAAAAGTCTTTAAATTTTCCTTGAAGTTAACTAACTTCACAGAGATGCAATTTTGCTAAGAGCTGTCACAAAGACTAACTGCTGTTAATTGTCATTTAAATACTGCATGAGTAGGATATAATAACTCTCTAGTTGCATTCACTAAATGCTAAGTGCTATCTAAGTACTGTTGCTCCAGATGAAGTCAAAGTCAAGTTTGTGTTAATCTATGAGTGTTTAGACAAAGGGAAGAAAAGTGTGAATTTCAACAATCTCTTGCACTTTCTTGAGTTATTCTATTTTTTTAATGAAAAGACATGATCTTACCACATATTCAATTTAGGAAATCCTAAAAAGGGGGGCTGGTGCTGTGACGCAGTGTGTTAAAGCCCTGGCCTGAAGCACTGGCATCCCATGTGGGCGCCAGATCTAGTCCTGGAAGCTCCCCTTCTGATCCAGCTCTCTGCTGTGGCCTGGGAAAGCAATAGAAGATGGCCCAAATCCTTGGGCCCCTGCACCTGTATGGGAGACCTGGAAGAAGCTCCTGGCTCCTGGCTTTGGATCAGCACAGCTCTGGCTGTTGCAGCCAATTGGGGAGTGAACCAGCAGATGGAAGACACCTCTCTCTCTCTCTCTCTCTCTCTCTCTGCCTCTCCCCTCTCTGTGTAACTCTGTCTTTCAAATAAATAAATAAATCTTTACAAAAAGGAAGCCAGCTTGTAAAACATTGATAATTTTGCTTTAGGATAAATTTTCACTAACTTACGTAATGTAGACATGGAATAAATATAAAGATTATCTGACAGAAGTTCCTAATGTCAGTAGAAGACTAACAACTGGGCTTACAAGATAGCCTGGTCTTTGTCCTAGCCAGAAAAAGGTGCCCCTGCCTTTTCAAAAAAAAGTATAATGTCAGAGCATTTCTGTTGCCAAATGAAACATGGGCTTGGCTATATTGCCTCACCTCACTTCTCAACAGTTCCATAATGCACAATCACACACTTCAGCTCCAAAAAGTGTAAACTTGAAATAATTCCATTTCATAAATCACTGGTCTCATTTCTGTGCATGTTCTACCCTTTCCAGTATGTTAAATAAATGTAATTATACTGAATGCAGCCTTTGACTCTACCTTCTTTTGTGTGTAATGGTATCATTGAGATTAATATGGATTGTTGTATATAACAGTAGTTCGTTTCTTTTTGAGGCTGAGTGGTTTTCTGTATCATGTATTGCAAATTGTTAACACATTCACCAATTGATAGATGGTTGTTTCTGGACTTTGGCAATTATAAATTAAGCTAATATAATCATCAGAGTGTGAGGATGTGTGTGTGTGTATGTGTGTGTGAACATATGCTTTTATTTTTCTTGGGTAAATACTTAGGATAGGAATTTCTGGAAGATAAAAAAGATTTAAAAACTTAATTCTTTCTTAAGTGGCTATACAATTTTATTTTGCCACCAGCAGTGCATGAAAGTTTCAGTTTTCTCACATTGTCATCAGAGACTGGTATTGGTAGTTCTTTTCATTCTAGTCTCTCAATGGATGTGTGATAGACTCTCATTATCATTTGACTTTGCTTTCCTAATATTAGTGATATCAAACATTTCTTAATTTGCATATTCACCATATATTATCTTTTTAATAGGTGAAAATGTGACTCATGTCTATTTTAAATGAGTTTTCTTTCTTAAGTTTCAATGTTTATACATGTTAGATAAAGGTTCTCTATCAAATGAGTATTTTGTAAATATTTTCTCCAAGTATATGCTGTTTTTTGAATGTATGGTCTTATTTTTAAACATTTCTTATGTTTTTTATTTATTTGAAAGGTAGAAACAGAGAGACATATATATAGAGAAAGAGAGATCTTCCATCTGCTGGTTCAGTCTCCAACTGCCTGCAACAGGCAGAGCTGGTCCAGATCTGAGTCAAGAGCCAAGAATTCAATATAGGTCTCCCACATAGGTGGTAGAGACTCAAGTACTTGGACCATCATCTTACACATTAGCAGGAAGCTGGAACTGGAAGCAGAGTGGACTTATTGAAACAAAACACTTCATTTGGGATATGAGCAACCCATGTGGCACCTTAAACACTCACCAAAACCCACCACCATATACTGTTGTTTAAATGAGAAAGTAAACATTTGTATATGCTGTGAATAACCATAATATTTTTATATATGTACACATTATAGAATGGCTAAATCAAGCTGATTAATATATGTGTTGTATTACATACCATTTTTGTTGTGAAAACACAAAATCTATTTTATCAAATTTCAAATATAAAAGACATCTATTATTATCCATAGTCACCATGCCATACAACAGATCTCTGTAATTTACTCCTCTGAAATTTTGTCTTTTGGCAAAACTTCACCACAATGTCTCCACCCCAGCCTTTGCCAACCAACATTCCACTCCTGTTCCTGTGAGTTCTACGTCATTAGATTTCACATAAAGATGACATCCTGCAGGATTTCTTATTCTGTACCTGTCTTACTATACTATCAATGCAGCATCCTTGGATTCACCCATGTTCTTGCAAACGACAGGATTTTCTTCCCCTTTAAGGCTGAGGGTATCCCATTGTTCTTATAACACCCATTTTAAAGAGTTTTTTTTTTTAAAGAAATTCAATCACTTGTTGATGGACACAGAGGTTGATTCATTATCTTGGTAACTGTAGATAACACTGCAGTGAACATGTGAATGCAGGGATCTCTTTGGCATACTGGTTTCAATTCCTTTGGATATGTGAAAAAACTTGAAACAGTGCATGGAAAAGTGGAGTTAATAATACATTATCCCTCTTAGTAGTTTTTTTTATCTGTTCTACTTAATATGACTGGTTTAATTCTGCAATTAATACACAGTTATTCTTAAGTGTTGAAAATTAACTGAAATGTGATCCCTGTTAAACATAAGAGTGGGAATAAGAGAGGCAAGAGACGTGCAATTTGGGACATGCTCAAGCTGACTTGCCCCAAATGGTAGAGTTAGAAACATACCAGGGGATTCCAATTCAATCCCATCAAGGTGGCATGTACCAATGCCATCTCACTATTCCAAGTGATCAATTTCAGTTCACAATTGATCATAATGAAAGGACTAAGAGTCAAAGGGAGCACATAAACAAGTCTAGTACCTGCTAACACTAACCGATAGAATAAATAAAGGGGAGAGTGATCCAACATGGGAAGTGAGATACTCAGCAGACTCATAGAATGGCAGATGTCCTAAATAGCACTCTGGCCTCAGAATCAGCCCTAAAGGCATTCGGATCTGGCTGAAAAGCCCATGAGAGTATTTCAGGCATGGAAAGCCAAGACACTCTGGCAAAAGATCTCTGTGAGTGAGATCCCAGTGGAAAGAACAGGTCATCAAAGAAGGAGGTACCTTTCTCTGAAGGGAGGAGAGAACCTCCACTTTGACTATGACCTTGTCTAAACAAGATAAGAGTCGGAGAACTCAGAGGGCTTCCATAGCCTTGGAAACTCATGACTGGAGCATAGGGAGATTACTGATGCCATAGACAGGAGTGTCAATTTGTAAAGTCAACAACAGGAGTCACTGTGCACTTACTCCTCATGTAGGATCTCTGTCCTTAATGTGCTGTGCATTGAGATTTAATGCTATAACGAGTACTCAAACAATGTATTTCACTTTGTGTTTCTATGGGGGTGCAAACTGTTGAAATCTTTACTTAATGCATACTAAACTGATCTTCTGTAAAAAAGAAAAAAAAAAGAAAGAAATTATCAATTCCCAACTTGACTCTCACTGGGATTAAACATGACAATAGGTCTGCTCTGATTTCATCATCATTTAAAAAAAATCATCTATTATTTTTCACTTTATGTTTCTGTGTGGGAGCAAACTGTTGAAATCCTTACTTAATGTATACTAAGCTGATCTTCTGTATATAAAGAGAATTGAAAATTAATCCTGATGTGAATGGAAGGGGAGAGGGAGTGGGAAAGGGGAGGGTTGTGGGTGGGAGGGACGGTATGGGGGGGAAGCCATTGTAATCCATAAGTCGTACTTTGGAAATTTATATTCATTAAATAAAAGTTAAAAATAAAAGAAAATTAAATTTAAAAAAAGAAAAGTGGAGTTAAACCTAGTACATGCTTTCCACACACTTTTTAAAAACCTCTCCTATACCAAGAAGTAGAATCTTTGGATTATTTGGTTAATATGGTGGTTCTATTTTAAATTTTTTTTGAGGAAACTCTATACTGTTGTCCATAATGGCTATAACAAGTTGCATTACCACCGTAGCTTACCAGCTCACCGTAGCTTCCACATTCCCACCGACACTTGGTATCTTTGTCTTTTTCATAATAGCTATTCTAACAGGTGCTAGGGGCTATTGCGGTTTTGATTTGTAGTCCTCTGATGATTGATGATGTTTAGTGTCTCTTCATACATCTGTTGATTGTTTTTTTTTTTTACTTCTTTGGGGAAAAAACACCTATTCAACTTATTTGCCATTTTTTAAATTGAATTTTAAAGTTTTTTTTTTCTTTTTTGCCATTGAGTTGTTTGAGTCCATTCCTTACATATTTTGAATATTAACTACTTATCACAAACATGAATTGCAGATATTTCTCCCTTTGCACAAGTTGCCTTTTCATTTTCAGTTTGTTGTACACAAACCTCTTTGCTGATGTAGCCCCACTTATTTATTTATTTATTTTTTGCCTGTGTTTTAGTGTAATATCCTCTTGGGAATCTTTTTCTCCTTGCATAAAATGATATTAAAAGATGTTCTAGGAAAATCTTATTCCTCTTAAGTTTTGTGTTTTTTGGTCAAACTTTGGCCTATAATTTACTGTCGAGATGAAAGAAAGAACATACATTAAAATATTTTTGTGTTTTTGGCCTATAATCTATTTTCCTGGTGAAAGAAAGAGAGTGAGGTGCAGGGACAGAAGGAA
This sequence comes from Oryctolagus cuniculus, assembly GCF_051225735.1. NCBI lineage: Eukaryota > Metazoa > Chordata > Mammalia > Lagomorpha > Leporidae > Oryctolagus > Oryctolagus cuniculus. The sequence goes on along the minus strand of NC_142869.1, from coordinate 179,671,656 downwards.
GAGAGAAAGAATGGAAGAGAGAAAAGGAGGAAATAAGAAACGTCAGGAAAGGAAAAAGACATTATTAAAGATTCTATGCATAAGAAAAATATAAAGTTAGTTTAGAGAAAATTTTAGTATAACTTTTGCTATCTATGTAAAATGAAGTCTGTAAGTAATGCTATTGATCTGTTTAAGAGAAATAAGGGTATAATTTTCCAGTTCAATGATCTTCAAAAAGTCATGAAGGGGATTGCTGGGTCTCCTAGAGTGATAAACATTTAAGAAGTGCAGGGTGGGAAGTGGAGTTGGGGCCATGGTATGGCCTCTGTGTTACAAAATGAAGCCCTGAATATCCTCAAATAAAAAACATTCTATGCATAAAAACATACAGGGATATATTATCAAATTTAGTTTCATTGATTTAGCTGAAATCTAGCTGAAATGAACAAATTCTTCTAAAAAATGACCTTGACAAAATGGACATGTGAACAATTAGCACAGTATTATAGACCAAGAAGTTTATTTTTAAGAATTTTCCACCAGGGTTGGCGCCGTGGCTCACTAGGCTAATCTTCCACCCGCGGCGCAGGCACCCTGGGCCGCAGTCCCAGTTGGAGTGCTGGGTACTAGTCCCGGTTACTCCTCTTCCAGTCCAGCTCTCTGCTGTGGCCTGGGAAGGCAGTGGAGGATGGCCCAAGCGCATGGGTCCCTGCACCCACATGAGAGACAGGAGGAAGTACCCGGCTCCTGGCTTCGGATTGGCACAGTGCCGGCCGTAGCGGCCATTAGAGGAGTGAACCAATGGAAGGAAGACCTTTCCCTCTGTCTCTCTATCACTGTCTATAACTCTCTCTCTGTCTCTCTCACTGTCTAACTCTGCCTGGCAAAAAAAAAAAAAAAAAAGAATTTTCCACCAAAGAACACTGCAGGCCAGATGACTTCACCAGAGAATTCTAATTAAACACATAAGGAAAAAATGACACCCTTCACCAACAAAAGTTACATATGTATATTCAATATATAAAGCCAATCATATTTTTACATAATTGAAGAGATACTATTTAAAGTAACATTCCAAAATTTTAAACCTGGGAACAAATCTAGTGACACATCTATAACACCTACATAGAAATCTAAAAATATATTGATACTAAATAAATGGAATATGTCTTTCACATGGACTGAAAGACTCAGTAGACAGAAATGTCACTTCTCCCAGAGCAATTTTTAAAAAAAACTTATGGTAACATGAACAGTAGTGAGGAAAGAATGGACTCACAAAAAAGTGTGCTCAATCAATTGTATATCCACATCAAAATATTAAATCTGGGCTGCTATTTCGTATCATGCACATAAATAAATTCATTTATAAAGCTGATTTGTGAAAATTCACTTAATTTTAAAATTGATTTAATTATGAAAACTCCCAGAACATAACATTGAAGAATAATTTCATGATTTGTGGTAGACAAGATTTCTCAATTAGGATATAGAAAGTGGTAACTATACAAGAAACAATATATAATTTCATCAAAGCTACACTTCAGAGAGTAAAGAGGGTAGCCACACTTTGAAGAAAATATCTATGATGGAGATAAATGACAACTAATTCATATTAAAATAAAGAACTAAAATCAATAAGAAAAACTGAGATAACCTAATATAAAATTGGAAAAATATTGAATATGAATTTCAGAAAATGGAATATCCAAATGACCAGAAAATATTTGCAAATTGAAGAACTGTGTTATTCATCAGAAACATATAAAACAAGATCTTAGTGAAATACTACTATGTATCCATCAGAATGGTCAAAATAAAAAAACACTAAAATATCAAGGGTAGGGAAAGATGCAGACATCTTCATTTACAGTTGGTGGAAACTGGTACCACTGTTTTGATAAACTGACAATATACCAAAGCTGGTCATGCATTTCAACCTGTAATGTAGTTACTAGCATGGAAAAGGGTATGTAGCAAAAGGGTGAGTGTGTGTATGAATGTGCAGTACTGAAAAATCAGTCCATTAAGACCAACAGTCATAAGCTAGAAACAACCCAAATTCTATCAATAACATTAGGTTTTACATTTTGTTGTTTTTCTATGGAAGTTTTTATATATATTTTTTCATGTTTCATAGATGTAATTCTAAGATAACCATTCTTCCCTACCTCCCTCCTATAAGTATTGAGATCCTTAAAATGGGTAATAAATTTCTGTAGTATTTGTAGAAATACTCTTTATCCATAATATCATTGTCAGTCATAACATTGAGACTTGAGTTTTGAAAATATGTTTTAAACATTTATTTATCTATGATTTTTTTTAAAGATTTATTTTATTTATTTAAAAGACAGAGTTACAGAGAGGTAGAGACAGAGAGAGAGGTCTTCCATCTGCTGGATGGCTGCAACGGCTGGAGCTGTGCCAATCCAAAGTCAGGAGCCAGGAACTTCTTCTGGGTCTCCCATGTGGGTTCAGGGGCCCAAGGACTTGGGCCATCTTCTACTGTTTCCCAGGCCATAGCAGAGAGCTGGATCGGAAGAGGAGCTGCCAAGACTAGAACTGGCGACGCCCATATGGGATGCTGATGCTTCAGGCCAGGGCTTTAACTCGCTGTGCCACAGCGCCGGCCCCTATTTATGACATTTTTCATAAGTGTTTCAAACAGTTTCACATTACTCTACTTTTACCTTTTTTCCTTAAATATCATTTTTCTACTATTATTGTTAGTTATATCTTCTATTGGTATTATATGTGCTTACCTCTAGTTACAAAAATTTTCAAGTAATTTGATAGTCCTTAGCTGAGTCTTTCACTAGTGAGGCAGAATTGGGAAAATCTCACAAAACAGTTGCACCTGTTCTGAGAATATTTGGTCATAAATTATAAATACCTTAAGTGTTGTCTTAGAAGAGTTAATATTCAAGGGTCTCATCAATGACCCATGAATAACAGAACACTTCAGGTCAAATATTTTAGATCAGAAGTGCGTGGAGAGAAAGTCAAGGGTAGGTTATAACTTTCTAAAAGTGAAATTTCCACTAAGACTTGGGAGATTGTCTCCTAGAAAACTGGAATTTTGGGGGCCAGTGTTGTGGTGGTCCAGTGATTTAAGCAACTTGCTATAATGGTGGCATCCCATATGAACACCAGTTCAAGTCCCAGCTACTCCACTTCCAATTCAGTTCCCTGCTAATGCACCTGAGAGAGCAGTGGAAGATGGCCCAAGTACTTCGGCCCTTGCCACTCACGTGGGAGAAATGGATGAAGCTCTTGGCTCCTCGACTTCAGTCTGGCCCAGCCCCAACCACTGTAGCCATTTGGGGAGTGATCCAGCAGATGGAAACTTGTGTCCTCTCTCTCTCTCTTTTTGCCTTTCAAATAAAATAAATAAATCTTTTTTAAAAATTGAAAACTGGGATTTTGAATTCTACTCATGATTTTTGTCAGGAAAAATTCATATTTGTGAAGTCTATAAATTTAGGTCAGAGTTTAAGGTGAGGAATGGCCAACAACAAATTCTTGAACAATGAGGGATGAATGGAGAAAAAAATTAAAATGATGGCAAAAAAGTAACAGAAACCTAACAAGCACAGCATAATTGGTCTGTGGAGATTTTCTCTCTGAGGGAAAGAAAGTTACTTCTTCCAAATCCCACATCTTTCCCAGTCCTCCTACCTTCCCGGGGCCATGCTGGCCTGAGGTCCTGTGGGCAACTCAGTCACATGCAGAGGCTGTCTGGTGCGTATGTAGGACCATGAGCCATGAATCTAGGGTCTCTGTAACACACAGTCTCTTTCTAAATTTTTAAGCCTCATGAGAGTTGGACTGAATGTGGTTTCTGAATATTAAAGGCCCCCTTTTAGCATTGGGTACTAAGAAAAAAATATGTTGGGTGACCAAACTGAGGAGGGAGTTCTGAGAGGAGAAGCACTCAACTTTTGGCTTGGACTGCTTTCTCAGGAATCACCAGCTCTAAATGTCACAGGTTGTTTCTTGTGCTACCAAAGAAAGTGTACTTTCTCATGTGTATTCTATTTTTTTTTCTGGAGTGGGAGGCAAAGAAGGGATTACATTTTTCTTTGTCAATTTCTGAAAAAAAAAAAAAAACAGGAGGATGCAACAAGATATATCAGTACTTGCTAACTCTAGGAAATACAGTCCAGAGCATAGATTTGTGCTGAAAAACTCATTCTTAAATGATGATGGTCAGAAGCTAACATCTTCTGAAAGACTGAATTTAAACATTCTGTGGCTGGAAGCAAGTTAGGTATGTACCAGGAGATTTCAAAAAGTTCATGGAAGTGGAATTACAAGATGATTTATTTTGGTGCAAAAATTTTTTAAATCCAAGCCTAGTCTTTTTTTCATAATATCCAACTTTCATGAATTTTTTGAAGAGTCCCAATATAAGTATGAATAGGGAATGAAAAAACAACTTAGGGCCGGCACCGTGGCTCAATAGGCTAATCCTACGCCTAGCGGCGCCGGCATACCGGGTTCTAGTCCCGGTCGGGGCACCAGATTATGTCCCGGTTCCCCTCTTATAGGCCAGCTGTCTGCTATGGCCCGGGAGTGCAGTGGAGGATGGCCCAAGTCCTTGGACCCTGCACCTGCATGGGAAACCAGGAAAAGCACCTGGCTCCTGGCTTCAGATCAGCGTGGTGTGCCGGCCACAGTGCGCTGGCCACAGCACCATTGGAGGGTGAACCAATGGCAAAAGGAAGACCTTTCTCTCTGTCTCTCTCTCTCACTGTCCACTCTGGCTGTCAAAAAAAAAAAAAAAAGGCAACTTAGCCAATTAACACTCTTGAGAAAACTCAAGCTTTCCATGGGCTTTGTTTTTTGAGATGAACACTGATGCATAACTCTTGGAAACTTGAATCATACTTTCAGGGAGAAAAGATAGTACAGGAACATTCTACTATTATTGTAAGTTAATATTGTCAACTTACTTATGAAAATCTGTTTTTAGCTTTTATTTACATATCAAATTTTAAAAAAAGTCTTCAACTCTTAATGGTATTTCATTTGAACCTTTGTTCTTAAAGACAATTATTTCTGCTATATTATAATATATGTATCATTTTATCCCCCTTCCCTTCCTCCAATTAATTATAACATACTTGGATAGATGCTCTTTTTACAGATCAAAAAATGATGTAATTAAACCAGGAAATGGAAGTTTACTGGCATAGTAGATTATTCACTCCTGCAGAGAAACATTTAGAAAAGAAAACATGAAGAGGATGTAGAAATATGATATGCTAGCCAGGTGTGTCTCTGGTTTATATCTGATTAATACCTTCATAGGCCTTGAAGAGAAATTACTGTCAAAGATCGAGGATTATGTTTTGTCAAATCCTCAACTAATGCTAAATTTTTTAAAAAGTGAAAGACTCAAAACACTAAGAGATTAATTTTTTTCCAACAAAGTCTTCATATTTGGAACCTGAGATACATTATGCAATCATCACATATCCCCCACCTGTCATCTTCAGTCCTCTGCTGGTCACATGCCCTTACGTGATTTGGTTCACATGCAACAGAACTATGGGCCACCCGACTCATATCCCAGTAGTGGCAGTTTTTGGCCAAGTTCTGAGGATGAGTTGCAGACATCGATTTTCCTCTTTGAGGTGACTCATCTTTCTTTTATATTTGCAGTGTTTGACAGTGATGCCTTCACATATCAACCTTTCCTTTTTTCATCAGGGATAAAAAATGTAGGCTTCCTCTTTCCCTGACAGAAATGACACAAAATGACTTGCTAAACTCCTGAGGCTCTAGAATAAATTATTAGGAATTATAGAACATTAATTCCTTTTATTGCCTCCCCCTTGTAACTTACATTAATTATTTGGTAGGAGTTGTTTTTAAAACTTAATTTACTCATAGATGAATCAAAGATTCATATGCAAATGTCCATAGACTTTTTATCTGCTGGTGAATCCCAATTTCAGCAACACTCAATTTGCGGTCAGCTGCCCTGTAGTGAATACATTAAATACAAAGCACGATTTTTAGCGCATATTTAATGGCACTACCTGAACACAGACAGCAAGCTGATATCTAGTTGGGACAGGTGCCATTAGTTTTATTGTCTCTCCTTAAAAGGCAGAATTAGAGAAACAGAGTGTGTGAGATATTGAGAGTACTCTTTACTAAGTCTAGAACCCAGAGAGGTACACCTGCTACCTGATGCACTCAAAAAGCCATCAGTGCCACGAGTCGTTCATGGGAAAGATGGGGAGTGGGACTTTACTTGCAGACCAGCGGAGGATACTGGAGGCTAGGACACTCTGGTCTGGACAGAGTGGTAGGCCGAAAGGCTGGAGAGGCAAGCTCTGATTGGAACGGGTTGGACACGGACCTGCGCAGTGAAATGAGCTTTAATTCAAGGTATCTTTTTTCCCAGACCTTTCTCCTGACAGCGCTCCAGCGCTGTTAAATTCCGGTTTCACTCGGTCTCGTAGGGTCCGCAGATTAGATTTTCCTTCTGCGCGTGCCCAGGTTGCATGAATTACTGCGTGGGGCGCTGTTTCCTTGGCGCATGCATGGCCGCGCCCAAAACCGGGCTCCTATGAAAGAACTTTAGAAGTGTGTGATGAGATTGTTAAAGCATGCAATGGGTAATTTTCTGGAAAGGGATGGGGAAATATAATATGAGAGTCTGAATTTTGGGGGCATCAGAGGGTAACTTGATAAAGGGGCAATCTGATACTAAATCCGTAAGTTTTTTGGAAATCACTTGTGATTTGAATTAAGTGCAAACAAGATTACTAACAGTTTCAAAGAGCACTCTTGAGTCCTTGACATTTCCAAAGTAATAGTCTATACGCAGAAGATGCGGTATTGATCAGACTACAGTGCTGCCTTCTGGTTATGGGACTTGAGGTAGAAAGAAATCAACACCAAGAGAGAAGACAAGAGTTTCCTAAGGGGACTAAGCAGACAGATTTGAGATGCGGGAAGAGTAAAGGGAGTTAAGAGATAATCAACAACTATTTCAATAAGTTAGTTCCAATTAATTATTTCTCATCACATTCCAGTCTGCAGACGATAATAATCTCTGTTCAGAACACATACAAATAGAATCAGTGGGAATGTGCAGCTACATAACCATTCACTATTTCTTAGTTAACAGACTAAATTCTATGGTGAGTATTTGAATTCTTATTCGTTAAAGAAAATAGTTAATGCATCAATGATTTTGATTTGCTTTTTGATAGTCATATTCGGCGGTTGACACATCCTCTGCCACTTTTCTAAAGAAGAAAGAAAATAATATTGGGATTCTTTCCTGTCTCTCCCCTGAAGAAGAGACAAATGTGGAGATTTTTCAGAACTGTGCCTAATAACTCAGGTCTTCATTTTTTACCTTACTGACTCTGAAATATAATTTTGTTGACTTCTTTTGCCTCTTAAAATCTGTTTTATGTTTGCTACTTTCTAAGTTGAAACCTAAAATTTCTAATTATAAAAGGTTGAAAATTGAACATCGCATTTTCATAGTTTGAGAATCACAGAAGTTAAAAAAGTAAATTTTAAAAAGGTGCTCATAATTGTTAGCTTATTTGCTATAGATTCCTTTTCATCCTCATCAGACTGGACAGCAGGCATCCTGTGCCCATAGTCAAGAGGGAAAAACTGGTGGTACCCAACAAAGAACTGAAGCAACTCCATGGTTAGGAATCTGGACCCAAAAGAGAGAGTTCAAGTTTTACCATTAAGCTTTCTAACTCAAGTGCCTAAGCTTTTTAATAAATATTTCCCATGTAGGGAAGGAGAAGCGTTTTTGGTTTGGTTACATTCTGGTATTTATTGATTTGTAATTTGGGATTGGTCCTCCAAGGCTCATGGGCAGGGAAAACCAGACCTGGATGAGTGAGTTTATTCTCCTGGGGCTGTCCAGTGACTGGGGTACCCAGGTATCCCTCTTTGTCCTATTCCTGGCCATGTATGTGATGACTGTGGTAGGAAATTTCCTCATCATCCTCCTCATCACACTGGACAGCAGGCTTCATATGCCCATGTACTTTTTCCTCAGTGTCTTGTCATTTGTGGACATCTGTTACACCAACAGCACTGTACCCCAGATGCTTGTTCACTTCCTGTCAGCATGGAAGTCCATCCCATTTCACAGCTGTGTCTTCCAGCTGTATATTTCTCTAGCAATGGGCGGCACCGAGTTCTTCCTGCTGGGAGCCATGGCCTATGACCGATACGTGGCGGTGTGCCACCCACTGCACTACACAGTCATCATGCATGGAGGACTGTGCCTGGGGCTGGCTGTTGGCTGTGTGATGGCAGGATTCACAAATTCAGTGATGCAGGCAGTCATCATCTTCCAGTTACCCTTGTGTCGCAATGTCATTAATCACTTTGCCTGTGAGATGTTGGCTGTGCTGAGGTTGGCCTGTGTGGACATCTCCTTCAACAAGGTCATGGTGGCCATCTCAGGATTTCTTGTGATCATGCTTCCCTGCTGTATGGTTTTATTCTCCTATAGTCATATAGTTGCTGCCATTCTGCGCATTCGCTCTGTGCAGGGACGTAGCAAAGCCTTTGGGACCTGTGCCTCACACCTCACTGTGGTGTCCCTGTGCTTTGGAACAGCTATCTTCACATATATGAGACCTGTGGGTGCCTCCTCAGCAGAACAGGAGAAGATGGTTGCCCTCTTCTATGCCGTAGTGACACCAATGCTTAATCCCTTAATCTACAGCTTGAGGAACAAGGATGTGATGAGTGCTTTTCAGAGAGTATTGGAAAAGTTTGTTGAAACAAAAAGAAAGATTTGAAGAATTCATTCTTCCCTCCAACATTCCAAAGACAGCACCATAGACAATGAGGAAACTATGGATCTACAAGAGTTTCTGACATGGTGAATCACACTTTCATAAATTGGATCTCTACACTGTAGTTTTAACATAGTGTTACCACCATATTATAAATGTGGTAAAACAAAACAAAAAAATTCCTTCAGTTGTTAAACTGGGGATCTGCTTGGGAATATGTCCTCCTTGACTCTGCACCCCTCTAGGTTTCAAGAAATGCAGTGTGGACAAAATGAGGAGCTTCAGAGTGAGAACAGCCACACTTTGCTGAGCCCACCTCTCACCAGCAAGATGGCTTTGAAAAATGTACTTAATACCTCTGAACTCTAGTTTCCTCAATTATAAAAAAGCAATAAAATTTAGTATGTGTGATTATTTTTAAAGTTATAATTTTGTAAAATGTCTATCAGAAGGTTAGGCATACAGTATTTATTCAACTATTCTTTAACATTTGTGTTTATTGGAGGTAGCATTGTGGCATAGTGGGTAAAACCCCTGCCTGCAACACAGGCATCAAATATAAGAACTTGTTCAAGTCCTGGCTACTCCACTTCCCATCCATCTCCATGTTAATGGCCTGAGGAAAGCAGAGGAAGATGGCCCAAGTTCTTGGGCCCCTGAAACCCATGTGGGAGACATAGATGAACCTCTTGGCTCCTGGTTTTGGCCTGGCCCACCTCCAGCTTTGCAGCCATCTGAGGAGTGAAACAGTTGACTTAGGATTTCCTTCTCCACACTCAACCCCGTAACTCGAACTTTCAATTAAATAAATAAATCTTTAAAATTGTATTTGTTAATGTTTTTGTGTATTTGAAAGGCAGGGACACACACACACACACAGAGAAAGGTGGGGGGGACATATATTGGTGGTTGGGATAGAGATCTCCCATTCATGGGTTTACTACACAAATGCCCATAACAGCCTGACTAGGCCAAGCCAGGAACCGAAACCCAATCTGGGTATTCCACATTGGTTGCAGGTACTCAGGTACTTTAGCTATCACTTTCTGCCTCCCAGGGTATACAATACCAGGAGGCTGGAATCTGGGGAGCAGAGCTGGGACTCAAACTCAGACCCTCTGATATGTGATGTGGGTGTCTCAAGCAACATCTTAATCATCGGGTCAAAATTCTGCCCCGAGTAGGTTAATCCTCCACCTGCAGTGCTGGCATCCCAATATGGGTACCAGTTTGAGTCTGGGCTGCTCCTCTTCAGATCCAGCTCTCTGCTATGGCCTGGGAAATCAGTTCCTGGCTTGGCCTAGTCAGGAAAATGGCCCAAGTGCTTGGGCCCCTGCAGCCACATGGGAGACCCAGAAGAAGCTCCTGGCTTGGGATCAGCTCAGCTCTGGCCATTGTGGCCATTTGGGGAGTGAACCAGTGGATGGAAGACCTCTCTTTGTGACTCTCTCTCTTACTGTCTGTAACTCTACCTCTCAAAAAAAAAAAATCTTAAGAAGTCTGCCCCATCAAGTATTAAAAAATTGTTTTACGAAAAAATTGTTGGACTAAGCATTATGCAACCTTCTCTTTCCCATATAATTATTTGAGTTTTTCTTCTGTTTCTGTGGCCATTGTGGATCAATGTTCTTTGTCTACTATAGGTGATCTAACCTAAAACATGGCATCTGTATCTATTTTTCTGTATGTCTATCCATCATTCTATTTTTAAGTAAATTTTTCTACCCAAGACAGACAAGAGCTTTCTCACAAACTCCAAACAAATGTTCCCAATTGGTTGCTTAATAGCACTTATATAATATGAATCTCCTTTTTAACATAGCTAAAATAGAACTGGTGTGCTTGTTTCCTCTATCTCAAACTACTCATAGTACACTATCATTATATTTTTTAAAGGAATCCTCATTAATTAGATGAGGAAATTGGTTTCACAGATAAGTTTATGCCTATTCCCTCCTTTACCTGTATAAATAGTGGTCTAAGGGAAGGAATGGAATCCCCAAAGTACAGGGGAGAGAAAATAAGAGAAAAATATTTATGAGAAATGTCAGCAACATCTTGGAAGCTACAAATCAACATATCCTTCCTCTTCCTTTCCGCCCCATGCCTCTTCTTCCCTTCCCTCTCCTTTTTCTCCCCTTTCCTACTCTCCTCTCTTGTAAGATGCAGAGCTAATTTGCGATTTATTGAATTTCTCTTTCCAGCTCTAGCACTCATAAAGATAGTCCTTTCTATGTAAATGGTATATTGTAGTCAGCTCTAGAATGAGCCAGGAATTGGCCTGTTTTTATAGAATAATGCCATATAGCTGAGCAGAGGATGGGCTTTCATATGATCAATGAACACAGCTGAAAACCTCTCACTTTTTATGAAGGGGAGAGAGAAATGTATTGTAGCTCTACAGCTTTCACAGCACAAAGCCTAGCATCTTATCTGGAGATTGTCTGATTTAAACTGAACACTATCATATTTAAGCACAAAACAGAGTAAGATCTGTGTTTGGTAAAGAAAAGAAAGGGCACAAGTTCTAAGAGAGTTACAGGTTGCAGAGGTAGATTTCCAAACACAGCATCCCAGTAAAAAGCAACGTCTCACCAAAGACTGGAATCTCCCTGCACATATACAGATAGAATTGTGTGCACAGGCTCCAGAGCTGTCTGGACCAGGAGTTACTGCTCAGTGGGATGTGGGGATTAGTGAATTGGATTGAGGATGTAGATTTAATCACATCATCATGCTCACAATGGAAGATAAACGTCCCTACCATTCCAAAGTATTACCAAAGACTCAGATGTACTTCCCTTGAGAAATTAAAGTTTGCCAAGTTCTATCCCCTACTCCAGGGACAAGGAAATGAAACTTCGATTTGCAAAGTTGAAGCAGAGGTTTAGGTGTTGGGTGTAGAAGTGGCCATACAGAGGGGGAGGGGATCTAAATGAAATTTGATAAACAAAACATAATTAGCCCCTTGAGATTTCTTCCCTAAAGTTTGAGAAAGTCACTTGTTCCAAATGCATTTTCAAATTCCACAACTTTCACAGCCCTACCACCCTTCCAAGATATTTTCCATAATAAGCACCCTTAGTTTTTCTTACAAGGGAACAAAGGTCTTTCAATCATGTGTCCACCATATGCTGTTGTGTTCATTTCTTTATCAGACACATAAGTGTAAGCATGATGACCTTTTCAAGTTTACAAAAGAGGCTGATGATATGATGCAGAACATAGACCCCAACTAGGAATGATAAGAAATACTTCTCCCCTTCCATCTGTTGTCTGGGTGGCTTGAAGGCCGTATTTCACCTTTATAGGTAAGTGGGCAAGAACCTACTCTATTCCAAAATGACCACTGTGTCAGTCTCTGAAGTGAATCAGTTCTGAAGTAGGAATTCTGTTAGTCCTCTTGATATATTTCCTGATTTTTCCGTGCAGTTAATTCTAGCCTTTCAACAGTAATACAGCATTACACAGCACTACACTTATGGGCAGCATAATGGATAATTCCCAGGTTATCAGATAATCCTTGTTTACCTACTGACTCTTCCCCCATGTAGTCACATCACCTCTTTTTTCCATATGCAAAATATAGATCATAAGCCAAAGTTCTGAATGCTATTATTATATTTATTATATTAATAGATGTATAAGATATTTAGTATAATGTCTGTGTAATGTGTGCTCAGAAAATAAAAAGTAAAAGCTTATACCAATGTGACCTAGAGATAAGTACAATCACAATTTAATTCTTCTTGTAACATTCATTCTGCTTCCAAGAGTTTTTGCATTTGGTTGGCCTATGATGCTTCAAGACTTTGCTTGTTTTTCTTCCCAACTTCTGCCACTAAAATAATAGAGGAGACAGTTTTTCTAAACCCAAAATTGACCATTCAGTGATTCACTGTGCAATTGATTTTGCATAAGTTTTGTTTAACAAATTCCATTAAAGAACAGATCACAGAGGAAACACTTCTTGGAAATTATCTCACTTTGGTATATTTTCATTTTTATTTGTGACTTACATAGTTATTAAGTTCACTTGTTTAAATCCTATAACAAAACAGGAAGTCTAAAATAACTGTTAATTCCTTTAATATCTTTACTGCAGAAATTCTTGAAGTGTGTGTGTGTGTGTGTGTGTATGGAGAGTCAGAGAGAGGCAATTCTCTGTCTTCTAAAACAGCAGATATTCCAGCCTTCATGACATTATGTGGGAAGGAGAAAATAAAGAAAAGGAAAAAGGAAACAGTCTCACATAGAGGAAATATAATTTATTCTTTAGATTTCAAATAATATCCCTAGAAAAGGTGGCTGTAATGAACTTTCTAGAAAACTCCCTTGCCCATGAAACTAGACCTAATGATTCTCTTAATCCAAATATTCTGAAAAGCATAAGTGCAGGAAAGCTTATTGGGAGCAAAGCAGTGGAATGAGAAGGAATGGATAGGTCTTACATTATCTATATTCTGTAGAATTGTCCCTTTTGCTGTTGGTGAATCTCTGAAAAGCACTGTAGTATCAGAAGTACATTTATGTGGGGCTGTGGTAGGAAACCTATCCAGCTCATATTTGTATTTGTATTTGCTTTTTTTTTTCCCCACAGGCAGAGTGGATAGTGAGAGAGAGAGAGAGACAGAGAGGTCTTCCTTTGCCATTGGTTCACCCTCCAACGGCCGCTGCTGCTGGTGTGCTGCGGCCGGCGCATCGCGCTGATCTGAAACCAAGTGCTTCTCCTGGTCTCCCATGGGGTGCAGGGCCCAAGCACTTGGGCCATCCTCCACTGCACTCCCGGGCCATAGCAGAGAGCTGGCCTGGAAGAGGGGCAACTGGGACAGAATCTGGCGCCCCGACTGGGACTAGAACCTGGTGTGCCGGCACCGCAAGGCGGAGGATTAGCCTATTGAGCCACAGCGCCGGCTGTATTTGCTTTTATGACTTGGAAAATTTTCCAACAAGTATAATGATTCTAGTACAAACATCTTTTAAGCCAATGCAAGATGTGGCAGAATAAAAAGAAACTGAGGTAATACAGAATAATAGAAAAGCGCAAGGAAGAGAGCATAAAGAAAACAATGCTATTGCGTTTTAGTTATGAAAGCTTAAAAATTGTTATTTTTGAACATTGTATCAAAATATAGCTCTTGATTATAAATTACCTAGTTTTTAACTTTGAGAGGCAGACACCTCCACACCCACACTCACACACCTACACACACATGGCAGGGAGGAGAGCACTCCCAAAATGCCTGCAATGACTGAGGCTAGACTCAAGCCTGGAGCCAGCAATGCAACCCAGGTCTGGCCTGTGAGTGAAAGGAACCCAACCGCTTGAACATCACTGCTGCCTTCCAGACTCTTAGCAAGAAGATAGAGACAAGAGACAGAGCTGAGAATTGCACTCAGGCTCTTTGATGTGACTCATAGGTACTTTAACTGCTAGGTTCAATGCCCACTTCAATTGCCTATTTCTGATGCAGATTTTGAATCTTTTTTCTTTTCATGTGGTGAAGAATCTTACCATATGTAAGCACTGTACATTTGTTTGCTGTTCTTACAGCTGAGTATGTTGTCCAGTTGATTTTGGCATGGGGGATTAAAATTTTCTATATAAGGTGTTGAATTAGTGTCTGACATGATCCTTTCCACTAAATTCTGTTTAGTTATCAGTTTATGAAAACTCTGTTTTTAATAAGCTCCTTGGCATCTAGGAGCTTATTCAAAACAATACTAAATCCTAAGTACTGTGTAATTAACCATCTGAATATGGTCATCTTCATGATGATGACCTTTAATCCTAAGTACCCCAACCACCTGTGTTAATTACTCATGTAATGATATGATCTCTACTAACAATTCCTCAAGTTTTCAGGCTGAGACTAGAAGCTTTCAATAAATGAAATAGTAGTCTAATTTCTCTCTGTAGTTGGATACCAATATTTTGTATAGACCATTCATAAACTGTCAGTATTCTCTGCAAGACTACATACCCCCAAAATGTAATATTTTATGAATAGCTTCCTTCTTTCTATAAGTAATTAAAGATAAAATAAATCTTATTTTGGGGTTAAAAATTACTTTGTGTGAGATAATATATCATTGTAGTCTTGATATTCATTTCCTTGATGTATAGTTGTTTTTGAGAATCTTTTAATACAGCTATTGGCTATATATGTGTGTTCTTTTTTGAAATATTTCTTCAAGAACTCAACCATTTTAAAATCTATGCTTATTTTTTTTTTCCTACTGATTTGCTGGAGTCCCCTATATGGATATTAACACCTTATACAGAATGTACTTTGCAATTTTTTATTTCATAAAATTTTCATTTTAATTATTTCCATGCTGTATAAAGCTTAATTAAATATGTTTTTAAAAAGAAAAACATATCAGTACTACTACATTATATAACCAAGTCTTTATCCTCTATCCTTCAATTTTCACTGATAAAAACTAACGCATTTTCCACAGAAAGTGGATGAACTACACCTTCCCCAAGAAAACATTGTTGGCAAGTAATAAAGTAACATCATTAAGCAGTTTGTTAAATTAACCTTGAGGGCCTGAGAGATTAATTGTGGTAGTTATGTATACCTTCACATCATTCAACACCTGATCTTTGAGGTTGATGTCACCCAACTGGGCAAACAGTATGAGGTAGGTAGGGAGTAAGCCTTCCTCTTGAAACTCTAAAAGTAAGAGGGAAAACTACAGAAAAAAATTCAAAAAGTATTTAGTGATAAATGTATATAAACATTGTATGTAGAACATGTAATGTCTCATGGGTGCATTCTACTGAAGATGGGTGAGTAGGGATGTGATTTAAGACTTTTAGAGGAGAAATATAGGAAGCAAAAAGTACTGAATATCATTCACAATTCAAAAATATCTTTCCTCTGGACTAAAATATGCTCACCAGAAAGACAAGAATTATCTCCTATAATAACTAATAAATTTATATTTTAAGTATAAATTCTTTACCAATATTCTTTCTCCAAATAAGAGACTATTTTTAGGAAAAGAAATCATGTTCCAATAAACTGAATTCCCAAAATGTAACTTCTTTTCTGCTTACTCTCCAGCTGCAGAGGTGTTCCACTGTGTTCTTCATCCATGGATGTGTTCAGGCAGAGTTTCAATGATGATTTGGCTGAGATATCCTGGGTAATTTTTAAGTTCAGATTGGTATCCTCTTAATATCATCTAAAAACTGCCCTTCCAATCCTAGGTTTCTCTGATTTGTTCTGTCTACACTTTAGTTTTGTCCTCAGAAGTTCATGGGCCAGGAAAGCAAAAACCAGACATGGGTGAGCGAGTTCATTCTGCTGGGGCTATCCAGTGACCGGGGCACACGGGTATTCCTTTTTGTCCTGATCCTGATCATGTACATGGTGACTATTGGGGGAAATTCCCTCATTCTCCTTCTGATCAGACTGGACAGCAGGCTTCATAACCCCATGTACTTTTTCCTTAGTGTCCTGTCCTTTGTCGACCTTTGTTATGCAAACAGTTTGGCTCCACAAATGCTATATCACTTGCTCTCACCCCAAATGCCCATCCCTTTCCACAGCTGCGTGCTCCAGCTCTATACTTCCCTGGCACTGGGTGGGTCTGAGTTCTTCCTGCTGGGAGCCATGGCCTATGACCGCTACGTGGCAGTGTGCCATCCATTGCACTACACAGTCATCATGCATGGAAGGCTGTGCCTGGGACTTGCTGCTGGCTGCTGGTTTCACAAACTCACTAATGGAAACAATCATAACCTTCCGCCTTCCTCTGTGTCACACTATTATTAATCACTTTGCCTGTGAGACCCTAGCGGTGCTACGGCTGGCTTGTGTGGACATCTCCTTCAACCAGGTCATGGTGTCCATCTCAGGATTTCTGGTGATTGTGCTTCCCTGCTCCCTGGTTTTATTCTCTTATGCTCGAATAGTTGCTGCCATTCTACAAATTAGTTCTGCCCAAGGACGTAGCAAAGCCTTTGGCACCTGTGCCTCTCACCTCACTGTGGTTTGCATGTGCTTTGGCGCCACCATCTTTACCTACCTAGGCCCACAGTCTGCATCCTCAGAAGAAAAAGAGAAGATGATTGCTCTGTTCTATGCTGTGATAGCGCCCATGTTGAACCCTTTGATCTACAGCTTAAGGAACAGAGAAGTTATGGCTGCATTACAGAGAGTTCTAGAAAAAGTCAGATAAAGGATCAAGAATCTTAAGAACTTCTTGTTATCTGTCATCAAAAAAAGATAGTGTTGAGAGGACTCACATAGTTACACTAAAAATTATTATGGCCTGATCCATGCAAAAAATAATGTAGTCCTCTGCATGCTTAATGAATTTCCTTTTATAGATCAATATTTGATAAGTTACATGTTAGTGATTCATGAGAGCCCTCTTTTTTAGAGCATATTTTCTCAGAGGTCCAGGGTTCTTTGCACTTTGTCTGCCCATGCTTTGGATTTTGTCACTGTATCATTGTATAAAGAATGATGCCTAGCTCCATCAAAGATAACTGGTTTGAAATCCTTGTTCTGACTTTCACCAGCGATACCATCTGGCCAGTTAGTTAACATTTTATGGCTTAACTTGTCTTCTTTGTTAAAAAAATAGCACTTACCTTCTAGAATGGTTGTAAATACTAGAGATAATTTGTGTAAAATGCCTACATTACAGTTGACAGTTTCAAGTAATCTGTTATCTTTAGCCAGGTCAGTGTTCCAAATTGTCAACAAATATGCAAACATTACTAGAATATATAGCGAATGAATGCTGTCATTCTTGGAAATAACTTCCAGAAATTAAAGGTACAATCACTTTAGACATTTTGGGATATCTCTTGAACTCTGACCCTTTCTGACAAAGAAGACAATTTTATACTAACCGTAAATAAACCAGGTAAACTGTAATATTTGTTTTATTTTCATAACTATGATGCTTTATGGATGTTTTAAATGACCTAGGTTCTCAAAATTTGAAATTAAGATATTCTTTATATAGCTTTGCAACTGTGATGTAACTAAGGACATTTCTGATAAATTTCATTACCCGAAATAAACTTACCTATAATTCCATATTTACAAGAAATTTTTGAATTTCTGTCATAAATGGTAACCCCACATTCTGAGCTATTAATTCAAACCTAACCAAAACTATCTATATGTGTTGTTGCCTCCTCTTCTCTCAAATTCTTTTTAGTAAATATACCAACCTGTCAATATAGAAAGCAAATTCCATACATCATTAACGAACTCTAGTTTCTAGAGTTCCTAGTGAATATTAAGTCACTAAATTCTCTCAACTGATAATTAATAATCTATCACAGAATTTTTCCCAAATGCTAAAATCTGTGTTTTCAGATCCTTTTTCCTTATTTTGCAAATTTAAGGGGTAAAAAGCCCACATTTGTTTGTCCTCATATTTATGATATAGATTACAAAAGCTACCTTGTGTGCGTGTATATTATAAAAAGAAATACTTTCCTGTGTGGCTTTTTCTTAATTTCATCACGCGAAGATAATTTCATTTGATGAAAAGATTCATTTAATCTTTTTTCCATACGTTAACATAAAATCAAATTTTATAAAGGTAGTTAGTCCTTTTCTATCCCTTTACTTCAAATATTACTATTATTCAAATTTTTCACTTTTTCTTCAACACTTTAGGTTATATCAGAATATTTACTAATTGGATATTTAATGCTTTTGTTATTTTTGCAGATTCATGTCTATCCCTTGTATCCACCTAATGCAGCATAGCTATCACTATAAAAACATTTTCTCACAATATATAATATTGGTTGAAAATAGATAAGCAATAGGCCAGCGCCGCGGCTCACTAGGCTAATCCTCCGCCTAGCGGCGCCGGCACACCGGGTTCTAGTCCCGGTCGGGGCGCCGGATTCTGTCCCGGTTGCCCCTCTTCCAGGCCAGCTCTCTGCTGCGGCTAGGGAGTGCAGTGGAGGATGGCCCAGGTGCTTGGGCCCTGCACCCCATGGGAGACCAGGAAAAGCACCTGGCTCCTGGCTCCTGCCATCGGATCAGCGCAGTGCGCCGGCCGCAGCGCGCCGGCCTCAGCGGCCATTGGAGGGTGAACCAACGGCAAAGGAAGACCTTTCTCTCTGTCTCTCTCTCTCACTGTTCACTCTGCCTGTCAAAAAAAAAAAAAAAAAAAAGAAAAAGAAAAAAAAGAAAAAAGAAAAAAAGAAAAGAAAATAGATAAGTAATTAATTTAGTTTCCTTATTTTCTCCTTTTACTTCACATTAGAATTTTTCTTGATGATACACAATCAGAATACTTTCAACTACTCAGTTCTTGCAAAATAATTTAAAAAGAGACACCTTCACTTCAGGAAAAGATAGTGTAAGAATAAGCACCTAGCCACTCTCCCACCCCCCCCATCTCAAGAAACCACTAGCATGTTCATAAAAAAATGAAAAATACACTGATACTGAAAGGAAGGGTATTTTCAACCAAAAAATTTTAAGAATCCCCACCAGAATCACCAATAATGTGAAATTAAAGGAAACATCATGAAGAAACAAAAAAATGAGTAGAAAGAATTCCCCAAAATGCACTGATTTTTCCTAATCTAGAGATAAAAGAACTGTATGTGTTGGCAGATGATGGGTAAAATGGAGTCAAAGCACTGAGAATCATCTATCTTCCCCACAGTACAGTATTCTAAGTTCATAAAGAAAAGGACCACAAGAGAAAGATCTTTTATGGTGTTAAATTGACCCCCTAATTGCAGCATGAGCTCACTCAGATGTAGACAAAAGCCATTTTAGCTTGGTGGAGACAAAATTAAAAATAACTATGCACCATAGAAAAAGCAGGGATCTCTAGTAGAAATGAAGTCTATCACATTTCACTTTTAATACTTTGAGTCAAGAACAGTAGGGGCTAGTAAACTACAAACTGAAACTCTTCGGATGACAGGGTTTTTTTCCGACTCTAATCAGTTTCATATCACTTAATAGCAGCAGGAAATTACTTTCTGGAAAAAGAAAATTAGAATCAAATATTGGGGGAAAAAGACTCACAATATCCTAACTCTGTGATCATAAATCCAGGTAATGTTCTCTATTTCATCTTTGCACTGCTGAAACAACCAAGCTAAGCAAGAACAGCTGTGAAATGACTTATTTTGGTGGAACAGATTATACAGCACTGAGGAAAATCATACAGAGATCTTTGCTTCCTCTAAGACTTCGATGCTTCTTTCTTCACTTGGCAGCCTACTGAATGCCAAACCAATGATTTAAGTCTAAATCCTTAGATATCCACTTTCAATTTTAAGCATACAAGTCTAATGACCAAATAAATATACTGCACTTGTGGAAAGGTGATCAGAGGCTGGGAAGCCACATTTGCTATGATACTGATTTGAATAACATTCCTCATGAAATAAATAATAGGGTCTGGTGCTGTGGCACAGTAGGTTAACCTTCTGCCAACCAGACTGGCATCCCATATGGGTGCCGGTTCTGTCCCAGCTGCTCCTCTTCCAATCCAGTTCTCTACTATGGCCTTGGAAAGCAGAAGATGGCCCAAGTGCTTGGGCCCCTGCGCCTGTGAGGGAGACCAGGAAGAAGCTCCTGGCTCCTGGCTTCAGATCAGATCGGATTGGCTCAGCTCCAGCTGTTGCAGCCATTTAGGGAGTGAACCAGAGGAAGAAAGATCTCTCTCGTCTCTCCTTCTCACTGTCTGTAACTCTATGTTTCAAATAAATAAATAAAATTTTTTCTTAAAAAAGAAACAAATAATAAGTGTAGACAACAAATATTAGTGCATTTTTTATCAGTGGAATTACGTTAAATAGTGTTAGTAGAAAACCTAAAGAAATACTAGCTTAAATACAATGGAAATTAGTCTTAAGCAAAGCAAGACTGCCTGACTTTCAAAGGTACAGGAACTGAACCTCCTTTTGTGTTTCTGATGCATCATTCTAGGCACATAACTTCTATCTTGTGTTCTAAAATATGACTTGAGATCCAGTCAACACACTCCCATTTGCGCCATCAAAAATAAAAGAGAAAAGAGCATCCTATTGCCATTGGGGACACTTTTAAAAGTCATACATAAAACTGCTGCTTACTTTCTACTGACTAGATCATAGTCACTTGACCATATGTACTTGTATATTCACAGGTGACAAAGGTAATTATTAGTGATTATGTACTTACCTTAAAGTGAGAAAATTTTCTGATATTAAGAAACAAGACCAGAATGAATATCAAAGGATCTAGTAATCTCTGGTGGTATTACTCAAAAGAAATTTAAACATATCAACTTGTTGAAAGTAAGGTGATAGGCAATAAAATGAAATACGAAAGAAGCTAAGAGGATTACAGTAATGTACAGATATAAAGAAAGCTAGATCATACTTTATGAATGACATTAAAAGCAAACTTAACAGTGTAGAAAAATGTATCTTTGATATGAAATCAAAACGAAGATGACAGATATAATACAGACTAAAAAGATACAACATATGGATAACTGGTATTTCTGATGGAAAAGACATTGAATAAAAATGATTTTCTGTTTTCAATTATAATTAATTAAAACTTCACTTCAATAAAAGGTTTTATCCTTCAGAATAAAGCTCACCATTTTCCTTCATATTAAAGTGACATAATAAACCTGCATATACGTTGGTGAAATTACTGAATTTCGGGTATAATTATAGGATCCTAAAGATCTAGAAAGCAATCAAAAAAGTTACTTAGAAACATATTAAATTAATGTATTAGTTTTTCATTGATTTGTGATACTTGCATATTTATAGATTAAAAGAACAGAAATTTATCATCATAAATATTATTGATATATCAGAAGTCCAGGCATTATATATACCCAAGTTCTGAACTGAGGGTCTAACAAGGCTGAAATTAAGGTGTCAGCTGGAGCAACCATCTTATCTGAGGCTCAAGGTCCTCTCCCAAACTCACTAGTTATTGAAAGAGCTCATTTCCTTGCATTCTCATGACAGGTAACCATAATACCATTTTGTTGTTGCTGCTAGCTCCTGGGGACCAATCTCAAATCTCTATACATGGCCTACTCCTCTCACAGCAGCAGCTTTCATCTTCAAGACTCTACTGTTCCAAATCTCTGACATCTGGGAAAGCCTGAAACTTTTTATGGGTTTCACATGATTGGGTCAGTATCAGTCAGGATAGTCTATTTCAAGGAAATAAAATCAAGTGATCAATTACATCTTTAAAAATCTCAATTTTCTAGGTAGTGTAACATTATTACTGGAGTGAAGTCTCATTATGTATTGCCCTGCTCATAGTGAAAGGGAAAGGCCTGCACAGGTTATGTACACAAAAAACTGAAGATCATGGGTCAAATTATCATTCTGTCTATGGCATCTAGAATCAGCCTTTGCAATATTAGATTAAAGAAGACAATGTAATTATAGCTATCTACAGAATATCGGGTTTACATACTGCAAAATAAAAATACTATGCCAATTTAAATTATTGTTTGCTTTTATTAATGACAAATACATATTTATATGTGCAAAAAAATTCAATACAATTATTACCCATTCATTCTTCATGAAGACTATAACAATTACAACAAAAATGTGACAACTTCATCAATGAAAGATAACCTATAATAAAGTACTAAGAGATGTAAAACTTAAGCTGTTACAAGACAGGCAATATGTTAACATCTCTAAAGTATAAAATTAAGTTTTTTTTTTTTTTTTTTTTTTTTGACAGGCAGAGTGGACAGTGAGAGAGAGAGACAGAGAGAGAAAGGTCTTCCTTTGCCGCTGGTTCACCCTCCAATGGCCGCCGCTGCAGCCGGCGCACCGCGCTGATCCTGGCAGGAGCCAGGAGCCAGGTGCTTTTCCTGGTCTCCCATGGGGTGCAGGGCCCAAGCACCTGGGCCATCCTCCACTGCACTCCCTGGCCATAGCAGAGAGCTGGCCTGGAAGAGGGGCAACCGGGACAGAATCCGGCGCCCCGACCGGGACTAGAACCCGGTGTGCCGGCGCCGCAAGGTGGAGGATTAGCCTATTGAGCCACGGCGCCGGCTAAAATTAAGTTTTAAATGCTGTAAACTTCTATGTGTTAAAAGTGAAGAAGAAAGTATGAGAGTAGAAAGTAAAAAATGAAGCTGCTATAATCCACAGGCAAGGAGGAATTGAATGGATCCTAATGTCAAAAAAGAGGTTTTCATTAGATCTCATTAATGAGTTTTCCTAACAGACAAAACCAAGCATTTCCTCCCCGCTTCACATGCTTATTTATTTGAAGCTTAGTCAGGAGTCCACACTTTGCAGTTGGTCTTTCTTCATCTTGGCCTTTATCTCCATTTGGCCTACATATCTGACCAAATTAGTAACCTCCTTTGATTCCAAGATTCTGAAATGGTTATTATGAAAATACAATCAAATGATATATAGTCAAAGCAGTAGACATGTATTAGACACCAGAACACATATCTGTTGTTAACTAGCAGATAAAATAACTATTTATAAGTTTTTAATATATAAGGTATTTTCAACCTCTCAAAATTTTCAGTTACTCTTGATTTTGAATTCTAGATAAATGTTCATCTTAATGCAAATTTATTTTCATTACTTCATATTCTTTTTTTTAAAAAATGTCTGATAAATTATCTGTTTCAGACCCCACAAAATCTGAATAGATCCTTGACTGAATTTCTGTCGCTCCCCGTCTTCGTGGAGGAACGACACTAAACCCTGCGCTGTTCTTTCATCTGCTCGGCCCTCCCCGGGTTTGCTGCTGGTTCTTCCCGGGTTGGCTACTATCCCTTCCACCTCCGTGGAAGGGCAGTTCCCCCTGGCCACATTCCCCACTTCCGCAGGGGAGCGGCACACCGCCGGCCGGCTCTCTCGGGGGCTGCACAGGTGTTATTCGGATAGATGTTCCCCTTAGATGTTCCCTGGTGCATGCCGTCTCTCTCCTCCTTTATAGTCCTCCTCCGCCAATCCTAACTCGGCTGCCCACGTGCCGAGTACGCTGCTCTCCAATCAGGAGCAAGTCCTACAGTTTATTGGTTGAACTGGAGGCAGCTGTGCGGAAGCTGTTTACTTCTCTCCCAGCGCCATATTGTGGGAGAGCAGATGCATAGAATAAGTCTTAATTCCAGCAACTCAGTCTAGTCCGGTTTGCTCCCCACAGATCCCCCTTTCTTTTTATTTTTTGGCATTGATACGTGCCTGTCTTCGGTGTCCCGCGGCACACACTCTGCTCTACTTGCTAGAGTTGCCACAGGCTCTTACAAGTCCTATCAATCAGGCAAACCGAATCCGGGTCCTCTCTTCGCCATGTTGTGAGGAGGTTTTTAGGCGCTGATGCATGCCTGTGTTCGGTGCCCTGCAGCGCATGCTCTGCTCTGCCTGCAGGGGCTTACAAGCTCTATCAGGCAAACCGAATCCAAGCCTTCTCATTGCCTTTTTGTGGGGAGGCCTTACTGATGTTAATTCGTGCCTGTCTTCGGTGACCTGCGGCGCATAAGCTGCTAGCCGCTGCAGGTGCTCATCGTGCTCATCGCCTCACTTAATCAGGCAGACCGAATCCAAGCTCTCACATTGCAGTGTTGTAGGGAGGCCTTTCTATTTCTCTATTTCTCTATCTCCGGGCATTCCCATTTCTCCCATTTTACTTCTATCTTCCAGCATTCCTATTTCTCTTTTACTTCTAAACTTCTGTTTCTCTTATCCCCGCAGCTTCCCGCTGCCCGCCCCGAGGCTACTTCTCGGCGGCTTCCCGGCTGAGCCGCTTCAGCCCGCGCCTCTCTCATCTGCGCAGCTTCCCGGCTTTGCGCGGCTTGGCTTCGCGCGCTCCGCGGTCTCCACGCCCTTCGCATCTGCACCACGGCCCCGCGCCAGCCCTGTTCCCTATCTATTCACGCCCCGTGCTCTCTCTGCATGCGGCGGCTTCCGCGAGTCACACAGCGTAGCTTGCGTCTCCACCACTAGCATTCAATCTAAGTTCCCCGGGCTAGCCTGGCGAATTCAACCCAGCTTACGTCTCCGCCCCACGGTTTGGCTTCCCGTCCTTTGCTCCCCGGGCTAATCAGACGGACCCCAATCTGGCTTACGTTTCAGCTTCTGGTTTCAACTTTTCGCCCCCTATTCCCGGGCTAACTTGAGAATCCCAAAGTGGCTTTCGTGTCCGCCTTGGCCTGCCCCCCACGGCTTCAATTTCCCTAACACTTTTCTCTACCCGGTATGTTTCCCTAAGTTTTCCTCCAACAATACTCCTCCCTCATTTCTCCTGGTCTCTCCCCACAGTCCGCATCCGAGTCTGTTTGTTCTAGCTTTCACTTTCGCTTTCGACCTTAGAGATTTCTCCCAGCTTCCCCCCGTAGTCCGTATCTGAGTCTATGCCTAGGCTTTCAATAGCTTCTTCCGGCACCTTTTTCGTCCGGCTTTTCCTAGGCTGTTTGCTAGTCTCTCTCTCTCCGGTATTTTCCCATTTCTTCCCGTTTCTTCCCTCCTAAGTTTCCTATCCGAGTCACGGCACCATTATGTCGCTCCCCGTCTTCGTGGAGGAACGACACTAAACCCTGCGCTGTTCTTTCATCTGCTCGGCCCTCCCCGGGTTTGCTGCTGGTTCTTCCCGGGTTGGCTACTATCCCTTCCACCTCCGTGGAAGGGCAGTTCCCCCTGGCCACATTCCCCACTTCCGCAGGGGAGCGGCACACTGCCGGCCGGCTCTCTCGGGGGCTGCACAGGTGTTATTCGGATAGATGTTCCCCTTAGATGTTCCCTGGTGCATGCCGTCTCTCTCCTCCTTTATAGTCCTCCTCCGCCAATCCTAACTCAGCTGCCCACATGCCGAGTACGCTGCTCTCCAATCAGGAGCAAGTCCTACAGTTTATTGGTTGAACTGGAGGCAGCTGTGCGGAAGCTGTTTACTTCTCTCCCAGCGCCATATTGTGGGAGAGCAGATGCATAGAATAAGTCTTAATTCCAGCAACTCAGTCTAGTCCGGTTTGCTCCCCACAAATTTCTTTGTTCATAAACTTCTCATTTTGTACTAGGTCATTCCCTTTATCAAAATTTGATGTAACATTGCCAATTTTAAGAAATAAAGAGAAGCCTCCTTGAGACCACATTACATATCACCTTCCAGATAATGGGCCTTTTACATATGGATTCCTTGAAGGACTTGGAGGCACTTTGCATATCAATTTCCTCTTCCTTCTATCACTCTTTGATCCAAACTAAAATTTTGCTCCTACCATTCTTAAGAAACCACTGGTGTAAACGTCACTAAAATCTTTCATGTTGCTAAAATCAAACAACTTCCTTATGTCACTCAGCTACTCTTGCAGCATTATCATAGAGTGGATTCAACCTTCCTTGAAATTCACTTAGCTCACTGCAAGCATCTCAGACTCCTTTGCAAAATTCATATCCTCCTTCAAATGACTACATGTAAGAGGATGCAAGATTCAAATTTATTCTTATCTCCAAGTACACTAATACCAAACTGATCTTACTTAACTTCATAACAGCTAAACACTGACGGCTCCCAAATTTACACATTCAGTTCTACTCCAGTATTTGACAATTCTACTGGTTTTCACATGTCCAAGTGCAATCTATACTTGGACTATCTTCATCAAAATATTCCTTTCACATAGCTCCTTATCTCAATATTTGTCATAACTATACATTTAGAGCCTTCCTGGTTTCTTCTGTTTCCTCATAATAAATATTCAGCCCATCAGCAGCCAATTCTTTTGGCTCTAGAGTAAAAACATACATCCATTTTAGGACTTCCACATCTCGTTATAGTGTCATTTTATGTCAGATTATCTCTCCTACTGAAGATGATCAGAAAACCTGAAGAGGATTATAAGAAGAATACTGACCCTGGAGAATTAGAAAACTCCCTGGACAAAGCACTTGAGGGCCAAGATCACAAAGACAAGGAAGGGGAAAAAGGAAGGCCAAACACTCAATAACACTTTGTTCTCCAGGCATTTTTAAAACTTTTAACCAGGGGCAAAGATACTCAGAAAAATGAGCAAAACTTACGTAGATTCAAAGAGCTTAGAAAGCGATATTTGCGCCCAGCACTGTGGCACAGCAGGTTAAGCCGTTGTCTGTGGCACCGGCATCCCATATAAGTGGCAGTTCGAGTCCTGACTGCTCACAGTTCCAATCTACGTCCCTGCTAATATGCCTGGGAAAGCAGCAGAAAATGACCCAAGTACTTGAGCACTTGCCACCCATGTTGGATGGAACTCCAGGCTTCTGATTTCGGCATGGCCCAGTCCTGGTTGTTGCAGCCATTTGGGGAGTGAACCAGTGGATAAAAAATCAATCTCTCCCTGCCCCTCTCTGTAACTCTTTCAAATAAATAAGTCTTCTTTTTACAAAAGCAATATTTACATTTCAGGGTCCATCAAAAGCCAGTATCTTTCACCAACATACACATGTTAAGAATTATATGTTATTATATGTAAAATATATTCTTCAGGAATAAGGACGAATTGTAAAATTAAAACTTCCCATATTCTGGTCATTCAACAAAGGTAATATGTGCCTAAGATAACTGCCTGTCAGAAGCCAAATAAATATACCTTTGATGAGGGTAGCATTATATAGATGTTATCAAATTACATTTACAAGTCTCCATTCATATTTTTCAACATTCAGTCAAAAAATGACCTATCATAGAAGACTAAAACATTAAAAATGAGGGGAAAATAGTAGCAAAAATATTATCAGATAAATGAAAATGTTAGTGCTATCAGATGAAATTTTAACATGACATGTTAATAACATGTTTGAGAACAGAGGCCTGTGTTGTGGTATAGTGAATTAGGCCATTGCCTGTGATACCAGTATCCAATATGAGTTCTGGCTGGAGTCCTGGCTGCTCCACTTCAGATAGGCTCCCTGCTTATAAATATACCTGGGAAAACAGCAGAAGATTTCCAGAGTTTTTGGATCCTTGCACTCATGTGGGAGAACCAGATGAAGCACCTGCCTTCAGGCTTTGTCCTGACCCAAACCTGTCTCTTCTGGCATTTGGGGAGTTAATCAATGGATGGAATCTCTCTCTTTTTTTGTCTGTCTCTATCTTCACTCTCTCTCTCTGTAACTCTGCCTTTCAAATAAATAAATGAATCTTGCTTTAAAAAATGATGTTTAAGGAAAGAGAAGGTATGTTAGATAACAGTATCAAAACCTTGGAGTCAAATATGTTTCTACAACTAAGAAATGCAATTATTAAAAGTAAAAAAGGTTAATATGTTCAATATCAGGTTAGAAAGAATAGATGGGAACCTGAGCAGTACAAAGTAAGGCAAGAGAAAACAACAAGAGTCCATGGAGAAATAAAATGAATGACAATTTAAAAGGATATTAGTGATACAAAGGATATGATGGAAAATGTCCACTATTTCAAACACTGAGAAGATCTAAAATGCATATAATTGAAGTCTCATAATGCGAGAAGAAAGAGAAAGGGAAAAATGAAGAAATAAATGATAACAGAGGCCATTTTTTAAAAAACTGAATATTAAGATATCAAGGCAATTTATGAAAAACCAACGGCCAGCATCCTACTGAATGGGGAAAACTCAGAAACATTTCCACTGAGATCTGGTACCAGACAGGGATGCCCACTCTCACCAATGCTATTCAATATAGTTCTGGAAGTTTTAGCCAGAGCCATTAGGCGAGAAAAAGAAATTAAAGGGATACAAATTGGGAAGGAAGAAGTCAAACTATCCCTCTTTACAGATGATATGATTCTTTATATAGGGGGTCCAAAGAACTCTACTAAGACACTATTGGAACTCATAGAAGATTTTGGCAAAGTAGCAAGATATAAAATCAATGCACAAAAATCAACAGCTTTGTATACACAGGCAATGCCATGGCTGAGAAAGAACTTCTAAGATCAACCCCATTCACAATAGCTACAAAAACAATCAAATACCTTGGAATAAACTTAACCAAGGACGTTAAAGATCTCTATGATGAGAACTACAAAATATTAAAAAAAGAAATACCATTCAGGCATGGAAAGCCAAGACACTCTGGAAAAAAAAATGACCTAAATGAAAGACCTCCGCAAGTGAATTCCCAGTGGAAAGAACAGGTCATCAAAGAAGGAGGTACCTTTCTCTGAAGGGAGGAGAGAACTTCCACTTTGACTACGACCTTGTCTAAATATGATTTGAGTTGGCGAACTCAAGAGGCTTCCATAGCCTTGGCAGCTCATGACAAGAGCCTCAGGTGATTACTGACGCCATACATAAGAGTGCCAATTTGTTAAGTCAACAACAGGAGTCACTGTGCACTTACTCCTCATGTAGCATCTCTGTCTTTAATGTGCTGTACATTGTGATTTAATGCTATAACTAGTATTCAAACAGTATTTTTACTTTGTGTTTCTATGTGGGTGTAAACTGTTGAAATCTTTACTTAATATATGCTAAACTGATCTTCTGTATATAAAGAGAATTGAAAATGAATCCTGATGTGAATGGAAGGGGAGAGGGAGCGGGAAAGGGGAGGGTTGAGGTTGGGAGGGAAGTTATGGGGGGGGGAAGCCATTATAATTCATAAGCTGTACTTTGGAAATTTATATTCATTAAATAAAAGTTAAAAAAAAACCACAAATAAAAAGAAATACCAAAAAAAATGGAAAAATCTTCCATGCTCATGGATTGGAAGAATCAATATCATCAAAATGTCCATTCTCCCAAAAGCAATTTATAGGTTCAATGCAATACCAATCAAAATACCGAAGACCTTCTTATCAGATCTGGAAAAAATGATGGTAAAATTCATATGGAGACACAGGAGACCTTGAATAGCCAAAGCAATCTTGGACAACAAAAACAAAGCTGGAGGCATCACAATACCAGATTTCAGGACATACTACAGGGCAGTTGTAATCAACAGAGCATGGTACTGGTACAGAAACAAATGGATAGGCCAATGGAACAGAATAGAAACACCAGAAATCAACCCAAACATCTACAGCCAACTTATATTTGATCAAGGATCTAAAACCAATTCCTGGAGCAAGGATAGTCTATTCAATAAATGGTGCTGGGAAAACTGGATTTCCACATGCAGAAGCATGAACAAAGGCCCCTACCTTACACCTTACACAAAAATCCACTCAACATGGATTAAAGATTTAAATCTAAGACCTGACACCATCAAATTATTAGAGAACATTGGAGAAACCCTGCAAGATATAGGCACAGGCAAAGACTTCTTGGAAAAGACCCTGGAGGCACAGGCTGTCAAAGCCAAAATTAACAATTGGGATTGCATCAAATTGAGAAGTTTCTGTACTGCAAAAGAAACAGTCAGGAGAGTGAAGAGACAACCGACAGAATGGGAAAAATATTTGCAAACTATGCAACAGATAAAGGATTAATAACCAGAATCTACAAAGGGATCAGGAAACTCAAAACAACAAAACAAACATCCCACTTAAGAGATGGGCCAAGGACCTCAATAGACACTTTTCAAAAGAGGAAATCCAAATGGCCAACAGGCACATGAAAAAATGTTCAAGATCACTAGCAATCAGGGAAACACAAATCAAAACCACAATGAGGTTTCACCTCACCCCTGTTAGAATGGCTCACATTCAGAAATCTACCAACAACTGTTGCTAGAGAGGATGTGGGGAAAAAGGGAAACTAACCCAGTGTTGGTGGGAATGCAAACTGGTTAAGCCACTATGGAAGTCAGTGTGGAGATTCCTCAGAAACCTGAATATAACTGTACCATACAACCCAGCCATCCTACTCCTTGAAATTTACCCAAAGGAAATTAAATTGGCAAATAAAAGAGCTGTCTGCAACTCAAAATTTATCGCAGCTCAATTCACAATAGCTAGGAGCTAGAATCAACCTAAATGCCTTTCAGCATTAGACTGGATAAAGAAATTATGGGACATGTACTCTATAGAATACTATACAGCAGTAAAAAACAAACAAACAAACAAACACCGAAATCTTGTCATTTGCAACACAATGGAGAACTCTGGAAAACATCATGCTGAGTGAAATAAGCCAGTCCCAAAGGACAAATATCATATGTTCTCCCTAATCAGTGACAACTAACTGAGCACAAAAAAGGAAACCTGTTGAAGTGAAATGGACACTATGAGAAACAGTGACTTGATCAGCCCTTGTCCTACTGTCAAGGAACAACTTACTACTTTATTCCTTTTAGTATTTTTTTGTTCTCTTAATACCATTGGTTGAACTCTTTAATTAATACACAATAGTTCTTAGGTGTTTAAATTTAATTGAAAAGTGATCCCCATTAAATTGAGTGGGAATAAGAGTGGGAGAGAAGTACAGTATGGGACATGCTCAATTCGACTTACCCCTATTGGGAGAATTAGAAATGTGCCAGGGGATTCCAATTCAATCCCATCAAGGTGGCATGTACCAATGCCATCTCACTAGTCAAAGTCATAAGTTTCAGTTCATAATTGACCATAATGATAGGGTTAAGAGTCAAAGGGATCATATAAACAAGACTAGTGTCTGCTAATACTAATTGATAGAATTAAAAAGGAGAGAACAATCCAACATGGGAAGTGGGATACACAGCCGACTCAGAATGACAGATGTCCTAAACAGCACTCTGGCCTCAGAATCAGCCCTAAAGGCATTCGGATCTGGCTGAATTTTCCATGAGAGTATTTCAGGCATGCAAAGCCAAGACACTCTGGAAAAAAAAATGACCTAAATTAAAGATCTCTGTTAGTGAGATCCCAGCGGAAAGAACAGGCCATCAAAGAAGGAGGTACCTTTCTCTGAAGGGAGGAGAGAACTTCCACTTTGACTATGACCGTGTCTAAATAAGATTTGAGTTGGCGAACTCAAGAGGCTTCCATAGCCTTGGCAGCTCATGACAACAGCCTCAGGTGATTACTGACGCCATACATAAGAGTGCCAATTGTTAAATCAACAACAGGAGTCACTGTGAACTTACTCCACATGTAGGATCTCTGTCCTTAAGGTGTTGTACTATGTGAATTAATGGTATAACTAGTACTCAAACAGTACTTTCACTTTGTGTTTCTTTGTGGGTGCAAACTGTTGAAATCTTTACTTAGTATATACTAAATTGATCTCCCGTATATAGTGATAATTGAAAATAAATCTTGATGTGAATGGAATGGGAGAGGGAGTGGGAGATAGGATGGTTGCGGGTGGGAGGGAGGTTATGGGAGGAAAAAAACCACTATAATCCAAAAGTTGTACTTTGGAAATTTATATTTGTTAAATAAAAGTTTAAAAAAAGAAAAAAAGATATCAAGCCAAAGATGCAAACATATTACATAGCTCAAAAGGAAGAAATACAATTGAACCATATCTATATTAGGGTGAAACTTCTACAAACTAAGGAAAATATTTTTAAAACTATCCAATAAAAATATAAAATTATACTTAAGGAATCCAGACTGAAATATAGAAACTTTTTTTAAATCAGAAATCATTTGCCCCCAAGCACGATCTTGCAAGCATAATCAATATTAAGTCACTGTAAGGAAAGGCTAGAAAACTTCTCTGCCACCTGTTAAGATAAAATGCATTACTACTGAGGGAAAAGAAATAAAAGTAATCTGCACTTAGAGAAGTGGTAGAAATCCATTCAGGCCAGGATCCTGAACTGACAGAAATGGGGGTCCACTAGAAAAGAAGAAGAAATCCCAACCCATGACCAGCCTCAGATATGAAGCAGAGATTTGCTGCCATGTTGGGTGAGGTAAAAAGGAGCAATGAAGTTTACATGGCTTAAGATTGAGGCTGGTCAGGGAAATAGAGTATTCCTGCCTTTACCACAAGCCTCACATAAAGTGAAAATCAGCAGCATCCATTTTTGAGGGAGGGGCAAAATCACAGTTGAAATACTCTGTACTACAAAGGCAAGATTATGGATACAGAAAAGAGCACTGAAGGAAAGTGTCTATTCTTTAGGCCCAACAAAGTAACAACGGTCTACTGCTTAAGGTACTTGAAATTCCTTAACCATGTGGTTAAGATGCTGGTTAAGACATCCATGTCCAATTTCAAAGTATCTGGGTTCAATGCTTAGCTCTAGCTTTAGACTCTACTTCCTGCTAGTGTGTATCTTGAGAGGCAGAGGTGATGGCTCAAGAAATTGCATCCCTGCTACTCTGTGGTATGCCTGGGTTGAGTTCCCAGCTCCTATCTTTGGCATTGCCCAGCCCAGGTCATTGTAAACATTTAAATAGTGACAGGAGTACTCCATCTCTCTCTTTCAAATGAATTTTAAAAATGGAATGATTTTTAAAAATTATGAACAATTCACTAAATAAAGAAAAGATAGAAACATGCATTGTGAAATTTGTAACATTTAGAAATAGGTGCATAACAACAAAATGACAAAAATGAGGGAGGGTAACACTGACGTCAACTCTTGTGGCATTCTTGCATTCTTTTTACAAGGGCATAACTTTATTTGACAATAGACTATATTTCTAGCTTTTTAACTGCTTTTCCACAGCAGCTACACTAATTTATATTCCTACCAACAGTATATAAGAGTTCCCTTTTCTCCATACGCTAATCTGCATTTGTTACTCTCTGTCTTTTGGACAATGGCCATTCTGACAGGAGTGAGGTGATATCTCATTGTGGCTTTGCATTTCTCTGATGGCTAGTGATGTTGGGAGTTTTTTCTTTACAGTTTTCTTCTCCTTTTCAAAGGATTAGTTATTTACCTGAGAGGCAGAACTACAGACAGAGAGAGGGAGAGACAGAGAGTCCTTCCATCCACTAGCTCACTCCCAACATTGCTGCAACGGTCAGAGCTGGGCTAATCTGAAGCCAAGAGCCAGGATCAAGGAACTTCCTCCAGGTCCTCAGTGTGGATGCAGGGGCCCAACCACTTGGGCAATCCTCTGCTGCTCTCCTAGGCCACCAATAGGGAGTTGGATCAGAAGTGGAGCTAGTAGGGGCCTGGAATCAGCATGCATATGCAATGCTGGTGGCACCACAGGTGGAGTCTTAACCTACTATGCCACAGCACCGGCACTGGGCACTTTTCCATATATTTATTGATCATTTGTATTTTTTCATCTGAGAACTGTCTGTTGAGATTCTTTTTTTCCCCATTAGGTTGATTACTTTCTATTGTTGAATTTTTTGAATTGCTGTAATCTTTATATTAATCCTTTGTCAGATAAGTAATTCCCATAATTGTTTTCACATTATATGGGATGTCTCTTTACCCTTATGACTATATTTTTTGATGTACACAAGCTTCTGAGTTTGTTATAATTCCATTTGTCTAGATTTACATTTTTCTGTCTATGCTTTGGTGATATTATCCAAAGAGTCATGACCTAAACCAATATCTTGAAGTGTTTCCACTACATTTTCTTTCAGCAACTTCAGGTCTTCAATTTAGATCTTTGATCCATCTTGAAATGATCTGTGTATATGAAGAGAAGTACAGATTTAATTTCATTCATATATATATTTCAATTTATATATAAATATAAATTATATATATATATATATATCTTCAGTTTTTCCAGCACCCTTTATTGAAGAGGTTATCCTTTCTGCAATGTATAGTCTGGGAACTTTTGTCAAAAATCAGTTGGCTGTATGTATGTGGATAAATTTCTAGGCTCTCTATTCTGCTTCACTGGTCTATTTGTCAGTTTTTATGCCAGGACCATACTTTTTAAACTATTATAGCTTTGTAGTATGCTTTGAAGTCAGGTATTGTGATGCCTCCATCTTTATTTATTTATTTATATTTTGCTCATGATTGCTTTGGCTAATCTGGGTCATTTGTGATTTGATAGGAACTTTAGGTTTGTTTTTGTAATTGTGTAAAGAATGCCATTGGTATTTTACAGGGCTTGCACTGAATCTGTAGATTGCTTTAGATGGTATAGACATTTTATTATGTTAATCATTCCAATCCATGAATAAGATATATCATCCCTTTTTGTGTCCTTGATGATTTCTTTCTTTTTTTTTAACTTTTATTTATGAATATAAATTTCCAAAGTACGGCTTATGGATTACAATGGCTTCCCCCCATAACGTCCCTCCCACCCGCAACCCTCCCCTTTCCCATTCCCTCTCCCCTTCCATTCACATCAGGATTAATTTTCAATTATCTTTATATACAGAAGATCAGTTTAGTATACATTAAGTAAAGATTTCAACAGTTTGCTCCCACACAGAAACATAAAGTGAAAAATAATAGACGCTTTTTTAAATGATGATGAAATCAGATCATACCTATTGTCATGTTTAATCCCAATGAGAGTCAAGTTGGGAATTGCTAATTTCTTTTTTTTTTTTAACAGAAGATCAGTTTAGTATACATTAAGTAAAGATTTCAGTCGTTTGCACCCCCATAGAAACACAAAGTGAAATATACTGTTTGAGTACTCATTATAGCATTAAGCCTCAATGTACAGCACATTAAGGACAGAGATCCTACATGAGGAGTAAGTGCACAGTGACTCCTGTTGTTGACTTTACAAATTGACACTCCTGTTTATGGCATCAGTAATCTCCCTATGCACCAGTCATGAGTTTCCAAGGCTATGGAAGCCCTCTGAGTTCTCCGACTCTTATCTTGTTTAGACAAGGTCATAGTCAAAGTGGAGGTTCTCTCCTCCCTTCAGAGAAAGGTACCTCCTTCTTTGAAGACCTGTTCTTTCCACTGGGATCTCACACACAGAGATCTTTCATTTAGGTTTTGTTGTTGTTGTTTTTATTTTTTTATTTTTTTTTTTTTGCCAGAGTGTCTTGGCTTTCCATGCCTGAAATACTCTCATGGGTTTTTCAGCCAGATCCGAATGCCTTTAGGGCTGATTCTGAGGCCAGAGTGCTGTTTAGGACATCCGCCATTCTATGAGTCTGCTGAGTATCTCGCTTGCCATGTTGGATCACTCTCCCCTTTATTTATTCTATCGGTTAGTATTAGCAGGTACTAGACTTGTTTATGTGCTCCCTTTGACTCTTAGTCCTTTCATTATGATCAATTATGAACTGAAATTGATCACTTGGACTAGTGAGATGGCATTGGTACATGCCACCTTGATGGGATTGAATTGGAGTCCCCTGGTATGTTTCTAACTCTACCATTTGGGGCAAGTCAGCCTGAGCATGTCCCAAATTGTACATCTCTTCCCTCTCTTATCCTCACTCTTATGTTTAACAGGGATCACATTTCAGTTAATTTTCAACACTTAAGAATAACTGTGTATTAATTACAGAACTAAACCAGTCATATTAAGTAGAACAGACAAAAAAACTACTAAGAAGGATAATGTATTAAGTTGTTCATTAACAGTCAGGGCTATGCTGATCAAGTCACTGTTTCTCATGGTGTCGATTTCACTTCAACAGGTTTCCTTTTTGGTGTTCAGTCAGTTGTCACCGATCAGGGAGAACATATGGTATTTGTCCCTTTGGGACTGGCTTACTTCACTCAGCATGATGTGTTCCAGATTCCTCCATTTTGTTGCAAATGACTGGATTTCGTTGTTTCTTACTGCGGTATAGTATTCTAAAGAGTACATATCCCATAATTTCTTTATCCAGTCTACCGTTGTTGGGCATTTAGGTTGGTTCCAGGTCTTGGCTATTGTGAATTGTGCTGCAATAAACATTAGGGTGCAGACCGCTTTTTTGTTTGCCAATTTAATTTCCTTTGGGAAAATTCCAAGGAGTGGGATGGCTGGGTCGAACAGTAGGGTTATATTCAGGTTTCTGAGAAATCTCCAGACTGACTTCCATAGTGGCTTGACCAGTTTGCATTCCCACCAACAGTGGGTTAGTGTCCCTTTTTCCCCGCATCCTCGCCAGCATCTGTTGTTGGTAGATTTCTGCATGTGAGCCATTCTAACCGGGGTGAGGTGAAACCTCATCGTGGTTTTGATTTGCATTTCCCTGATTCCTAGTGATCTTGAACATTTTTTCATGTGCCTGTTGGCCATTTGGATTTCCTCTTTTGAAAAATGTCTCTTGAGGTCCTTGGCCCATCTCTTAAGTGGGTTGTTGGTTTTGTGTTTGTGGAGTTTCTTGATCTCTTTGTAGATTCTGGTTATTAATCCTTTATCTGTTGCATAGTTTGCAAATATTTTTTCCCATTCTGTCGGTTGTCTCTTCACTCTCCTGACTGTTTCTTTTGCAGTACAGAAACTTCTCAATTTGATGCAATCCCAATAGTTGATTTTGGCTTTGACAGCCTGTGCCTCCAGGGTCTTTTCCAGAAACTCTTTTCCTGTGCCAATATCTTGAAGGGTTTCTCCAATGTTCTCTAATAATTTGATGGTGTCAGGTCGTAGA
Organism: Oryctolagus cuniculus; assembly: GCF_051225735.1. Lineage (NCBI taxonomy): Eukaryota > Metazoa > Chordata > Mammalia > Lagomorpha > Leporidae > Oryctolagus > Oryctolagus cuniculus. Next base: position 179,634,529 of record NC_142869.1, on the reverse strand, counting down.
TTTAGGTTTTTAATCCATGTTGAGTGGATTTTTGTGTAAGGTGTAAGGTAGGGGTCTTGCTTCATGCTTCTGCACGTGGAAATCCAGTTTTCCCAGCACCATTTATTGAATAGACTGTCCTTGCTCCAGGAATTGGTTTTAGATCCTTGATCAAATATAAGTTGGCTGTAGATGTTTGGGTTGATTTCTGGTGTTTCTATTCTGTTCCATTGGCCTATCCATCTTTTTCTGTACCAGTACCATGCTGTTTTGATTATAACTGCCCTGTAGCATGTCCTGAAATCTGGTATTGTGATGCCTCCGGCTTTGTTTTTGTTGTACAAGATTGCTTTAGCTATTCGAGGTCTCTTGTGCCGCCATATAAATTTCAGCACCATTTTTTCCAGATCTGATAAGAAGGTCTTCGGTATCTTGATTGGTATTGCATTGAATCTATAAATTGCTTTTGTGAGAATGGACATTTTGGTGATATTGATTCTTCCAATCCATGAGCATGGAAGATTTTTCCATTTCTTGGTATCCTCTTCTATTTCTTTAAGGTTTTGTAATTTTCATCGTAGAGATCTTTAACGTCCTTGGTTAAGTTTATTCCAAGGTATTTGATTGTTTTTGTAGCTATTGTGAATGGGATTGATCTTAGAAGTTCTTCCTCAGCCATGGCATTGTCTGTGTATACAAAGGCTGTTGATTTTTGTGCATTGATTTTATACCCTGCTACTTTGCCAAAATCTTCTATGAGTTCCAATAGTCTCTTAGTAGAGTTCTTTGGGTCCCCTAAATAAAGAATCATATCATCTGTAAAGAGGGATAGTTTGAGTTCTTCCTTCCCAATTTGTATCCCTTTAATTTCTTTTTCTTGCCTAATAGCTCTGGCTAGAACTTCCAGAACTATATTGAATAGCAGTGGTGAGAGTGGGCATCCCTGTCTGGTACCAGATCTCAGTGGAAATGCTTCCAACTTTTACCATTTAATAGGATGTTGGCTGTGGGTTTTTCATAGATTGCTTTGATTGTATTGAGGAATGTTCCTTCCAAACCCAGCTTGCTAAGAGTTTTCATCATGAACGGGTGTTGTATTTTATCAAATGCTTTCTCTGCATCTATTGAGATAATCATATGGTTTTTCTTCTGCAGTCTGTTAATGTGGTGTATCACACGGATTGATTTGCGAATGTTGAACCATCCCTGCATACCAGGGATAAATCCCACTTGGTCTGGGTGGATGATCTTTCTGATGTGTTGTTGCATTCTATTGGCCAGAATTTTATTGAGGATTTTTGCATCTATGTTCATCAGGGATATTGGTCTGTACTTCTCTTTCAATGCTGCATCTTTTTCCGGCTTAGGAATTAACGTGATGCTGGCTTCATAAAAAGAATTTGGGAGGACTCCCTCTTTTTCGATTGTTCTGAATAGTTTGAGAAGAATTGGAGTCAGTTCTTCTTTAAATGTCTGGTAGAATTCAGCAGTGAATCCATCTGGTCCTGGGCTTTTCTTTGTTGGGAGGGACTTTATTACTGTTTCAATTTCTGTCTCAGTTATGGGTCTGTTTAGGTTTTCGATGTCTTCCTGGTTCAATTTCGGTAGGCTGCATGTGTCCAGGAATCTATCCATTTCTGATAGGTTTCCCTGTTTGCTGGCATACAATTCCTTGTAGTAATTTCTGATGATTCTTTTTATTTCTGTGGTGTCTGTTGTTACGTTTCCTTTTTCATCTCTGATTTTATTGATTTGGGTCTTTTCTTTTCTTAGTTAGGTGGGCCAATGGGGTGTCAATTTTGTTTATTTTTTCAAAAAACCAGCTCTTCGCTTGGCTGATTTTTTGTAATGTTTTTTTTTTTTTTTTTTTGGATTCAATCCTGTTGATTTCTTCTCTGATTTTAATTATTTCTCTTCTCCTACTAGATTTGGGTCTGGTTTGCTGTAGGTTTTCTAGATCCTTGAGGTGAATTGAAAGCTCATCTATTTGGTGCCTTTCCAATTTCTTGATGTAGGCACCTATTGATATAAACTTTCCTCTTAACACTGCTTTTGCTGCGTCGCATAAGTTTTGGTATGTTGTGCTGTTATCCTCATTTACTTCCAGAAAGTTTTTGATTTCTCTTTTGATTTCTTCTATGACCCATTGTTCATTCAGGAGCATGTTGTTCAATCTCCATGTGTTTGCGTATGCTCTAGGGATTCCTGAGTTGCTAATTTCCAACTTCATTCCTTTATGGTCTGAGAAGCTGCATGGTATGATTCTAATTCTTTTGAATTTGCTGAGACTTGCTTTATGGCCTAGTATGTGGTCAATCCTATAGAAGATTCCATGTACTGCTGAGAAGAATGTAAAATCTTTAGCTGTAGGATTGAAAGTTCTTTATATATCTTTTAGATCCATTTGGGCTATAGTGTCGTTTAAATCTACTGTATCCTTGTTGATCTTCTGTCCTGTTGATCCGTCTATTTCTGAGAGTGGAGTATTGAAGTCCCCCAGTACTATTGTATTGGGGTCTAAGTCTCCCTTTAAGTCTGTTAACAAATTTTTTAGATAAACCGGTGCCCTGTAGTTAGGTGCATATACATTGATAATTGTTATATCTTCTTGTTGTATTGATCCCTTAATCATTATATAGTGTCCCTCTTTGTCACTCTTAACAGTTTTTGTGGTAAAGTTTATGTTGTCCGATATTAAGATGGCTACGCCCGGTCTTTTTTCATTTCTGTTGGCATGGTATATCTTTTTCCAGCCTTTCACTTTCAGTCTGTATGGATCTTTGTTGGAAAGATACGTTTCTTGTAAGCAGCAAATAAATGGGTTTTGTTTCTTAACCCAATCAGCCAATCGGTGTTTTTTTAACTGGACAGTTCAGACCATTAACGTTCAATGTGACTAATGATAAGTGGTAACTTTGCCCTGCCATTTGCCAAAGATAAGTTCTAATATATGCTTTGAATTCCCTGTGATCTTTTGCTGTGAGGTTTCCTTCCTTTACCTTCTTTCATATTGATGACCGTGTTTCTGTGTGTAACACATCTTTAAGCATCTTTTGCAGGGCTGGAGGAGTGGCAACAAATTCTTTCAATTTCTGTTTGCTATGAAAAGTCTTTATTTCACCTTCATTCACAAATGAGAGCTTTGCAGGATATAATATTCTGGGCTGGCAGTTTTTCTCTCTTAGTACCTGGGCTATATCTCGCCATTCCCTCCTAGCTTGTAGGGTTTCTGATGAGAAGTCAGCTGTGAGTCTGATTGGAGATCCTCTGAGAGTAATCTGACGTTTCTCTCTTGCACATTTTAGGATCTTTTCTTTATGTTTCACTGTGGAGAGTTTAATTACAACGTGTTGTGGTGAGGATCTCTTTTGGTCGTGTTTATTAGGGGTTCTGTGAGCTTCCTGTACTAGGATTTCTCTGTCCTTCTCCAAACCTGGGAAATTTTCTGCTAATATCTCACTAAAAAGGCCTTCTAATTCTTTCTCCCTCTCCATGCCTTCAGGAACTCCTAGAACCCGAATGTTGGGTTTTTTAATAGTATCCTGAAGATTCCCGACAATATGTTTTAGATTTCTAATTTCCTCTTCTTTTCTTTGGTCTGACTGTATTCTTTCCTGTTCTCTGTCTTCTAAGTCCTATATTCTCTCTTCTGCTTCACCCATTCTGTTTTTAAGGCTCTCTATTGTGTTTTTCATTTGATCTACTGAATTCTTCACTTCATTATGATTTCTCGTCACTATCACAGTTTCCTGTTGTACTAGTTGTTTCGTTTCATTTTGATTCCTCCTTAATATTTCATTTTCACGAGAGAGATGTTCTACCTTGTCCATTAAGGATTTCTGTAGTTAAAGAATTTGTTTTTGAGACCTTCTTGAAGTTCTTATCAATTTTTTGAGATCTGCTTCTTGCATTTCTTCTATCTCATCATCTTCATAATCTTGAATTGGGGTGTCTTTTTCATTTGGGGGCGTCATGGTGACTTCCTTGTTTCTATTATCTTGGTTTTTGCGTTTGTTATTTGGCATATTGGAGATATTTGGTTTCTTCACTGTGGTGCTTTTTCTTGTTATACTATGACTCTAGATTAAGTGGACTGTCTGTTTTTGATGGAGCCTTAGAGGCTTGAGATGGGTGTGGCCTGAGCTGTCTGTTTGGTGTGCCAAAGGTGACACTCCCAGGTTAGGCGTGATAGATCTCTCTCTCTCTCTTTTTTTTTTTTTTTTTTTTTGGTTCAAAAGGGAAGTAATTCCGCACAGCTGAATGAAGTTGGAGGTAGTTAGCAGGCAAATGATATACCCACAGGAGCCAGAGATCGGAAGCTCTTTCCCAAGGACCACACAGGGAATCTGTTCGGCCCTCAGAGTGGGCTCAAATTCTCCTTCAGTCTCCCACTGGGTTGCCAAAGTTACGGAATTGTAGCGTCTCTGGAGAGTACTCACGTGAATTCTGCGAGTTCTCTCCCCCACCGTCTCTTTTTTCACAGTCTCAGTTTAGTAGCACCACAAATTTACTAGGTCCTAATCTCCTGTTAGTTCGCCCCGCCCAGAGTCAGGTTTTTCTGCTAGGCTCAGGGCCGGTGCAGACCTGAGGTCGCTCTGCTTATGACGTATGTCCAAGATGGCGCCTGCTCTTTGTCTTGCTCGCCCTTGAGAGGTGAGCGGAGAGAGAGAAACCCGTGTCTGTACCAGTTACCTTTTTTTCTCTCTCTCTCTCTCTTCCAGTTAGCCTGTTGAACTCCCCCCCCCCCCGGGGGTCGTTCCCTCTAGTCTCCTCTCTCCGCTTGCCTGCCAGTGTCTCGGGCTATTGAGGTTCGGCTCACCTCGCTTTCCAGCGCTGGTGTGTTGAGTCTCACGCTGGTATCCCGAGCTGTGGGCTCCCACGCTCTCCACGCAGGTCCACTGTGAATCACGCGTTCCAGAAGAGTTTCTTCTGCTGTTTTCTCCCCTACTTTTCCTTGAACCTGCAGTATCTCCACTGTTATTAAACTGTCTCTCCCCGGACTATCAGTGTGCTCCCTTCCTATTCCGCCATCTTGCCTCCTCCTGATGATTTCTTTCATCATCAATGTTTAAACTGTAGAGATCTTTAATTTCTTTTGTTAAATATATTCCTAAATATTTGATTTCTGCAGCTGCTGTGAATGGGGATTTCTTTTTTTAATTTCTCTTTTGGCAAGTTCATCATCAATGTATAAAAAAGCTACTGTTGGAGCCTGCATTGTTGTATAGTGGATAAAGTAGCCACCTGTGATGCCAGTGATCCAACTCCCTCTAATGGCCTAGGATAAACAGAGGAGGATGACACAAGTGCTTGGATCCCTGCCACCTATGTGGGAGTCCCAGAAGTCCCTGGCTCCTGGCTTTGGCATGACTCAGCTGCAGTGTTGCAGTCATCTGGGGAGGGAATTGACAGATTGAAGTGCTCTCTCTCTTCTTCCCTCTTCCATAACTCTTTCAGGCACATAAATAAAGAAATTTTTTTTTTAGACAGGCTTAGTGGATAGTAAGAGAGACAGAGAGAAAGGTCTTCCTTTTGCCGTTGGTTCACCCTCCAATGGCCGCCACGGCCGGCACGCTGCGGCCAGTGCACCACGCTGATCTGAAGGCAGGAGCCAGGTGCTTCTCCTGGTCTCCCATGGGGTGCAGGGCCCAAGCACTTGGGCCATCCTCCACTGCCTTCCCAGGCCATAGCAGAGAGCTGGCCTGGAAGAGGGGCAACTGGGAAAGAATCCGGCGCCCCGACCGGGACTAGAACCCGGTGTGCCGGCGAAGAAATCTTTTTTAAATTAAAAAGTTACTGTTTTTCTATGTTTATTTTGTGCCCTGCAACTTTGCCAAATTGGCTTATCAATTCTAATAGCTTTCTGGAGCAGTATTTAGGTTTTTTCATGTACAACATCATGTAATCTGTGAACATGGATATTCTGATTCACTCCTTTCCAATTTTGATGCCTTTTTCCTCCTTAATTGCTCTTGCTAATAATTCTAATACTGTACTGAATCAGTCATGAAGGTAGACATCCTTGTCTTGTTCTAGACTTGAGCGGAAGTGCTTTTAGCTTTTTACCATACAGCAAGATATTGGCTATTAGTTTATCACATATAGCCTTTATAATTTTGAGGCATGTCTTTATAAACCCAAACCCAATTTGTGGAGGTTTTTTTTTTTTTTTTTTAGGAAAGGATGTTGAATATTATTAAGTGCTTTTTCCACATCTATTAAGATGATCATATGGTTTTGGTTTTGGATTCTGCTGATGTGAATTTTGACATTTATTGATTTGTGAATGTTGAAGCACCTTGGAGTTTCTAGGATAAATCCTACTTGTTTGTGATGTAAGATCTTTTTGATGTGGTTTTGGATTCAGTTTTCTAGTATTTTCTTGAGAATTTTTGCTCCTATGGTCATCAAGGACATGGATCTGTAGTTTTCTTTCCATGTTGTGTATTTGCTTGATTTTGGTATCAAAATGATGCTGGTCTCATAAAGAGTTTGGTAGAGTACCATCCTGTTCAATATTTTGGAATACTTAAAAAGTATTGGGGGTAAAGCATCTTCAAATGTTTTGTAGAATTCAGTGGTATATCTAAATCTTAGAGATGCATCATTAGATCATTTATTTGAGACCTTTCTATTTTTTCAATATAAGCTCTTTTTTATATATTTATTTATTTGAAAGTCAGAGTTACACAGAGAGAGGAGAGGCAGAGAAAGAGAGAAAGAGATTGATTGATTCAATATAATCTCTTAATAGAAGTTGTGGACTTTTCCTTTATGGGAGACTTTTACTTTCTGCTTCAATATCATTGCTTGTGTTGGGTCCGTTTAGATGTTCTGTATCTTCTTGATTTAATATTGGTAGGTTATTCATTTACAGAAATTTATTCATTTCTTCCAGATATCTTGTTAGCAAATAGTTGTTCATAGTGGTTTCTCTTGTCCATTGTATTTCCATGTTGTCAACTGTAATATCTTATTTTTAATTTCTAATTTTATTTGAGTTTTTTCTCTTTGATAATCTGGATAAAGATTTATCTCTTTTTTATCTTCTCAAAAACACAGCTTTTTTGTTTTGTTGATCTCTTGTATTGTTCTCTAAGTTTCTATTTCATCTATCTCTGCTCTGAAGCTTACTATTTCTTGCCTCCTGGTACTTTGGAGTTTATTTGTTCTTGCTTTTCTAAATATTGGAGATGCATCATTAGATCATTTATTTGAAACTTTTCTCTTTTTTCAATATAAGCTCTTAATAAACTTCCCTGTCAATATTGATTTTATGTATCATACAAGCTTTGATATATTGTTTTCATTTTCACTAATTTTAAGAAAGTTTATTTCCTTTTAAATTTATTCAATGACCTTCGATCATTCACTAGCATGTTGTTTAATTTCCATGTATTTGTAAACATTCTGTTGTTCTTGTTGATTTCTAGTTCTACTCCTTTGGGGTTTCATAGGATACATGGTATGGTTTCAGTCTTAAAATTCACGAAGACTTGATTTGTGGCATAACATGTGGTCTATCCTAAAGAATATTCCATGTGGTAATTATAAGAATGTGTATTCTGTAGCTGTTGGGTGAAATGTTCTGTAATCCTCTGTAAGGTCCATTTGCCCAATAGTATAGGTCAATTCCAGTGTATCTTTGTTGATTTTCTGCCAGGATAATCTGTCTATTACTCACAGTGGGATGTTGAAGGACCCAACTATTACTGTAACAGAGTCTACCCTCTCCCTTTAAGTCTAATAGTACTTGCTATATGTATCTGGGTGGTCTTATGTTCAGTGATTTTATATATATATATATATATATATATATATGATTGTTACATCTTCTTGCAGAATCTATCATTTAATCAATATAGAATTTTCTTCGTTTACAGTATATATATTTGATATATATATATATATATATATCTACTCATGTTTATTTGGTTTCCATTTGTCTGGTATATCTTTTTCCAGCTCTTTACTTTAAATTTAAGTATATCTTTATTTGTGAAATGAGTTTCTTGTCAGCAGCATACAGTGGGGTCTTGGTCTTTTTTTACTCATTTAGCCAAATTAAATCTTTTGGCTGGGGAATTTGATCCACCTACATTGTAGGTTAGTAGTGATAGATAAGAACTAACACCTGTCATTCTGTTGATAGGATACAGATTATACATACTCTGTTAGAGAATTTGGTAATAGCATGTGTTTTCATGACGTTTACTTCTAATAGAGGACTCCCTTCGGAATTTTTTGTAAGGCTGGTCTGATGCTGGTGAATTCTCTCAGTTTACCCTCATCTAAGAGATTCTTTCTTTCTCCTTAACTTCCTTTCTATAAAGATTTATTTATTTGAAAGTCAGAGTTACCAAAAGGGAGAGGTAGAGAGAGAGAGATATCTTCCATCTGCTGGTTCACTCCCCAATTGGCTGCAATGACCAGAGCTGCACCAATTTGAAGCCAGGAGACAAGAGCTTCCTCTGGGTCTCCCATGCGGGTGCAGGGGCCCAAGTACTTTGGCCATCCTCCACTGCTTTTCTAGGCCACAGAAGAGAGCCGGATTGGAAGTGGAGCAGCCGGGACTTGAACTGGCACCTATATAGGATGCCGGTGCTGCAAGCAGTGTCCTCACCCGCTACGCCACAGCACTGGTACCTCTCCTTAACTTCTAAAGAACAAAATCACTGGCTATAATACTCTTGGTTGGAAATTTTTCCTTTTAAGACCTTGAATATATCATACCACTGTCTGCAGGATTTCTGCTTAGAAGTCTTCTGTTAGTTTAATTGGTTTTCCTTTACATGTAACTTGATGTTTCATCTTAATGTCTTTTTTTTAAAGTCAAAATGTACTTTACTGCAAAATATAAAAGTTTTAAAATTGCATATGACATTGTATACCATTTCACCAACAGGCCAAGGCCAGCACATAACTTACCAAGCCAGAAGAGCTTTAAAACAAGAATGATTACAATACTACTATACAGAATGAGTTATAAAAAGGAACCTGACACCATGCCTCACAGCATGATTCCTGCCAAGGTCCCTCTCACATGGGCACAGTCTTATATGACATCATGAAGAAGTCAAACACATATCATCCACGGTAACATATTTTAATTATCTTCTTAAACACACATACTTTTAATGTATTACAATCATTTGAATAAATCTCTCAGTCAAGTAATTTTGTGGAGTAGAAAGTCATTTTACCAATATGTTGGGGTTTTTTTTTTTTATGAACTACTCTTTAGAAAGTGATGTTAAAGCCTACTGACTATTAGGTCACTACGGTGTACTGATACCTCGTAAATGTTAAAAAAAAAAAAAAAGGAAAAAACCTGAAACCACAGAAAATGCTTGGCATCTAGACAAACACATCCTCAGTGCACTAACCAATACTGTGTCACTTTGTCATTATAGGTCTTCTTGTTCCATACTTCCGCTTCATGCAGTAGGTTCAACAATATCCATGTTTGTTCCAAGCAGCGCCACTAACTGCTCTTCATACGTGGCTATGTTCCTTTTCATGATCTCCATGCAAGGTCCCAAGAGCCTCTCAAACACTTTCACATCCATGGCCAGGCATTTGACGGTCCCAATGGCGTGCGCCAAGGCTGCTCAAGGCTTGTTCGTCACCAGGGAGAGCTCTCCAAAGTACTGTCCCCGGGAGCAGCCAGCGATTTCCACCACGCCCTTCTCTTCCACTTCGGACTTGCCCTTTCTCTTCATGGTAATTTTCACCTCTCCAGATTCTACAATGAAAAAAGAATCCGCAAGATCTCCCTGAGCAATGATCTGTTCTCCATCATTGTATACTTTGGTGCCAATCACATCTACCACTTTTGGGCATTCAGGAACCTCCAGGAATTTGAAGAACGGCAGTGACTCGATAAAGCTTTCATACATTTTCCTCTTTTTGGCATTATTTTTCACAATTATCCTCCTGAAGGTTACCCTGTCCGGGCCCCATAGAGTACCAGGAGAGGTAGCAGTGATTGTAGCTGCTCTGGGTGTGTTGTACATTAAGGCCAGCTCGCCGAAACTCCCACAGTTATCGTGGTTGCCAACACATCTTCCCACACCGTCACACTACGTAAATGTCAGATGTTCCTCTGTCGATGACGTAAAGGTTGTCCCCATCGTCACCTTGGTCGATGACATGCTCCCCTTCCTTGACCAGTTTTTCAAACATGGCGGGCGTCTAACACTTGAGACATCTGCTCCGGATCCAGGTTCTTAAAGAGCAGGATGTCTTTGCAAGCCTCTTGCAATCTATTTCTTTGGTAATCAGTTTTGGGATGTATGATCCTGGACTCAACATCATCCTTTTCCTCATCAGGATTGTAAGCTTCCGCACATACTGAGGCACGCCTTGTGAATCGGTTTATTACTGGAGCACTGAACGCCCCTGTATCCGCGGCCTCCTCTTCCTCCTCCTCCTCCTCCCCGTTCTCGGAGTCGGAGTGCGCCCTTATTGTCTTTAGATTCTCTCCTTGTCCTTAACTTTTGCCAGTGTAATTACAATGTGCCTTGCAGAAGAACTTTTTTTTGTTGAGTTGTCTCGGGTTCTTTTACACTTCTTGTATCTTGATATCCATGTCTTCTTCAAGACTTGGGACATTTTTAACTATTATTTCATTTAGCAGGTTCTCAATGCCTTTTTCCTTCTCCTTCAGGAATTGCTATAATATGAGTATTTGGCTGCTTAATGATATTCTATATTTTGCATAGACTTTCTTCATTCTTTTTATCTTTGTCATATAGAGTTATTTCAAAATCTGACCCTCAGATCAGAAACTCTTTCTTCATTTGTTCTATTCTACTGTTGAAGCTCTCAGTCATATTTTTATATCATCAATTGAAATTTCAATCTTCAAAATTTCTGTTTGGTACTTCTTAATGATTTTTATCTCCTTTAGTGAAATTTTCATTCATGTCACCTATGGATTTCCTTATTTATTCAAGCTATCTGTATTTTATTGCACTGCATTGAGTTTCCTTACAATTATATTTTAAATTCTATTTCAGATATTTCAAATATCTTCAGATTAGGATCTAGTTCTAGAGAATTACTGTGCTCTGTAGCACAGTAATGCTATGCTGCTTTTTCATATTTCCTATGTCTCTACATTGACATCTACATATCTGGTGTGACAGTCCTATCTTCTTTACTGAGGAGGTTTTATGGGCAGAGTTTATCATTTATATAGAATGATGGTTATCACTTGATTTGTTGCTTTGGCTTTGGTTCTAGGTATAAACTCTGAGTAACCTTCAGTGTAACTTCTGAGAGATTCTTTGTTTTAATCAGTGTCAGCTGTGTGTATAAGTGGTGCTGGGGTATAGTCTACAGCAGTTTGTAAAGGTAGAAGTCAGTTTGTGATAAATGTGTGCTTCTAAGGCTATGTAACTTCAGTCCCAGTTACACCAGGGATTGTGATAGCTGTGGCCTTGTTCTTTGTGCTAAGGATATAAAGGAGGTGTTCCCTTGCCTTACTTGCAAGTCTGAGTGATGCTGGGGTTTGTGACACCAATAACTCTTTGTGACACTAATAACTGTACCTTTGTGGCTACATGACTTGGATGGGCCCTTTTCCAGGTTCTGAGGAGATAAAACAACTGGTGCTGGGGCTCATCACACCTAAAACTCTAGTCCCAGCACTGAAACATGTGAACTGAACCCTATTCCAGTCCTACAGGAGAAAGGGTAGGGCGGGAAGTATCATTATGTTCTTAAAACTGTATATATGAAATACATGAAATTTGTTCCCTCTTTATAAATAAAAAATGCTTAAAAAATTAAATTTCATGAAAGTCAAAAGCTACCAAAACCCACATAAGAAGAAATAGGTAACCTAAAATTTCCCTATGTAGGAATTTATACTCAATATAGTTAGCTGTATAGTTAATATAGTTAAATTCCGTATCTTGACTTTATAGTTAAAAATCTTCCCATTAAAAGCTACAGGCTCAGATGACTGCACTAATGAATTCTATTAATTATATAAGGGTTATATAGTATTAGTTGTAAACAAACTCTTCCAAAAATAGAAAAGACCACTTAGTCCATCATTCTACAAGGCCAGAATTACCCTTATGCACAGACTAAAGATACAAGCACAGACCAATAATGTTCATGAACACACATAAATAATCTTAATTAAATATTAGCAAAATATTTTACAAAAATATAATAGATCACAGTCATGAGGGATGGTTATTCAGGACATGCAAGCTTAGTTCAACATCCAGAAAGAAATCAAATCAATCTATTTTTCATGCCAATAGACTGAAAGAAAAAAAACAATTATCACAATAGCTGAATAAAAAGATAGTATATATAATTCAAATTCAGTTATGATGAAGGCTTGAAAGCATTATCATAGAAGGTAACGTAACCAATAAAGGGTATCTACAATAATTTTCAGGTAAAGTCATCTTTAGTGGTAACATACTAAATGATTCCCCTCTAAGACTAAAAACATTACCTGCATGTTCATGCTCATCTTTTCTTTTTAATTGGAAGTCCTAGCCAAAGTGATAAGGTCAGAAAATAAACTCTTAATATCTCCATTTATCATTCATGAAACCATAGTGAATATGACAGCTGATACATCAGGCACACATGTAGTCTTTCTTCATGTGAGGGTTACTTAGTTCTACACAATATAGAGAAGTGATAGCCAACTAGAGCTTTGTCCCAGAATGTGAAATATTGGTCAAGTGGTACAAGGAAGCTCACAAAATGTGACAATGACCCCATCATGATAAATTATTTATTAAATATTTAAGGCATAACCATTAAAATATTTTTATTTAAACTTTTACCAAAATGTAGCAATATTAATTGATTTCTGGTATCAATATCTGCCTTGGAGCATGGAAATGATCATTCTGTTTCAGACAAGCCAAAGACTTAATAATAACTGAAAATAGAGATTTAAATGCAGAAGAGTTTATTGCATTGATCCATCTTTCAGATTGAAAGGAAACTAACATATGGTGCTTTTCAATGTATGTGGTCATCAGTGGATTTTTTTCCCCATGGAACTAATATCATGTGAAACAAATAAGATCACCACACTTAGACAAATGAAAAATTTCTCTGGAATCCCACAAGAGACCTGAACTGCTATCGTCAAGGTTGTTTTCTCTTGGGTACTGACAGAGAGTAGAAGTCTTGTAGCATATAATGCCCTCAGAATCTAAAGATCATTACAATTCGGCTTGCCTGAGAACACTGCAGTGTTCCCTAAGAAAGTGATGGGTGTTCTGGTACCAGGGTGCTGGAAGAGCCAGCTTGATGCCACATCAGGCACACACATAGTCTTAGCACGCAGGACTCTCCTCTCAACTTGTTCTGCCTATCAGCTTGGAAACAGAGGGGTAATTTGTGCCCATTCACTCCTCCTAGGTTTAGGGAGCGGGTTCCTCATATCTACTCAACACCTGAATCTTTTTTTTCTGCTTCTTCTTATTGTAGAATCAGTGAAGAGTTTCTTTTCACACCTCAACCCATCAGAAGCCACTGCACCAAGGTGAGTGCCCCTTTTCAGAACATGACTTTCTAACCATGCAAGCAGCACTCTTCAAGGCCTCTAAATCTGAATGCTTAATGCCCTTTCATTCTGCCCACTCTCTATTCCCAGTAATCAGTATGGCTGACAGTATCTGAAATCAAAATGCAGCTGGTTATGCAATGAGCTAAGGAAACAGTCTCCTCCTGTTGTTTTTAACAGACTTTTCCTGGTGTTGGAGCAGAAACAAATGCCCCGAAGTGTGATCCCGGCCATTAGGTCCATTCCATGTCCCCTGACAGGCCCATACTGCACACTGCACATCTCCTGCTTGTGGTTGCAGCACAAAAGTGGCTCCTTCTTGGTGGGGAAGGAGGTTGCATTTTCATTAAATTTAAATTACTTGGAACCTAATTTGTACAGAATCCAAAACAAACTAGAGGAAAGTGCACACATAGCAGGTGCCAGAATGGAGAGAAGATGAGATGTTTGATTCTAGATCAATGGTAACATCTGTCATGATGTAGCATATTTTTTGAGTACTCTGAAATTGAATAAAAGCTATTATGGGTAAAAATAGGTCTACAGATTTTATAGTAAAATAATAAGGTAGCAACACCATATTGTCTTCCATTAGCATGCAGTAGAACTTTCAGTTAGTTAATGAGAAATAGGGAAGTCTTTTTTTTTTTTTTTTTGACGGAGAAGTTGTATACATTCCCCTAGAAGTACAAAGTTGCTTGTGTGAGCAGGTACAGCTAAAAATTTTCATCTTTGTGTCTTTAACAAATCTTATTAGCTGCAGTGATTTTTCTCTTTTTGTGTGTGTTTTTAAGAGTCTGCTAAGAAGGGATCTTCCAACTGGTCTACCAATTTCTGACTTGGCAACCCTATACATTCCAAAACAATTCTTCCACATCAAAAGCTAGGGTACAATAGTACAATATGAGTATGTTATTATCTGGTCTTGATAATTTATATTCTCTCTCTCCCTTCTCCTTTCTCTCCTAATCCATCACTTTTCTACTCATTCACTCACTCATAATTTGCTAACTTGCATGGCAGCTGGGCCATAGTGTGTTGCTTCCCTGAAACAGCCAAGCAGTTTCAGATCTCCTTGCCTTGGTCCATCTTCCTAAATCATCTCTTCTTCTCTATTTATATTTCAAAACTTAGTCACTGGCTATCTCTTCTCTGATATACATACTAAGATATCAAGCATTTCTATGTATTCATTTCTGTTTTGTGCACTAGACTGAATCGTACTTTCATTATACTGTATTGTTTTTAAATTTGATTTAATCTCTAATAGCTTGTGACTGGAAAAAAATTTTCAGTAGGATTAGATAACACTTCCTAAAGGTTTCAAGAATTTTAAATGTATAAAAGTGGTGGCAAATCCAAGCACTGGCCAACTACCTCATCTGGGAGTGATTCAGTCTTCTGTTTAAAGGCCTGCCTCTGCAGGCAGAAAGCCCTAGGTCTTAGAATAATCCTGACTTCATCATTCTCTGATTTGGAAATCTTAATCTATCTAAACCACAGGGTCGTCTGTGAAATGAGATTCATAATGTCTCACTAGTTTTATTTTGTGAATTAAATGCCATATTTTATGTAAGGTACTTAGCAAGCTTCCTAGCACCAAGTAAGTACTCATATTACAAGGAAATATTTTGGACTGCTAAAATCTAATCAAATCATAACCTACCAAATTCTTAACAATTTCTCTCTTCAACTGTGAGGAAAATGCCTGCAAGCATCCCAAGTTTTCCTCTCTAAGTAAATGGCAGCACTCGTGTGTAATAAGTATTCATTCAAAATTTCTCCTTCATTCTTTCTCCCTTTGCCTTCAACTACTGTTAAAAGATTCTGCTTCTTAAGTGTATCTTAAACCCAGCCACTTCTCTAAACCACAGTGTTCACAGTCACTGTCACCTTCCCTGCAAAGCCTCCAGTTAGTCTCCCGTTATTCTTGCCTGCCTAGAGTCCATTTTGAAATGATAAAGTTATTTTTCCATATCATCAAGTCATAACAGGCCCCACTAACATTTAATCCTCTAATTGCTTCCCCTGTGTTCACACCAGTTCACTATCTAATCTATATGTCATTAATAAATAACACCTGTTACTGTTATTGATCGCCAGAGAAGGTAAAGACAAAATATTTTCACTGGACCAGAGTCTGATCAAGTGATTTTGTTTTTTCCCCCCTAGGAGATCCAAGCCCTGTGTCTCCAACATGGAAGTGGAGAATCAGACACGGGTCACCAAGTTCATTCTAGTGGGGTTCCCTGGGAACTTGAGCATGCGTGCAGCAGTGTTCCTGATGTTCCTTATGGCTTATATCCTGACAATGACTGAAAATGTGATCATCATCCTGTTGGTG
Source organism: Oryctolagus cuniculus (assembly GCF_051225735.1). Lineage (NCBI taxonomy): Eukaryota > Metazoa > Chordata > Mammalia > Lagomorpha > Leporidae > Oryctolagus > Oryctolagus cuniculus. Next base: position 179,618,654 of record NC_142869.1, on the reverse strand, counting down.
CAGCAGAACAGGCCACTGCACAAGCCCATGTACTTCTTCCTGGCCAACCTATCCTTTCTGGAGACCTGGTACATCTCTGTGACTGTGCCTAAGCTGTTGTTTAGTTTTTGGTCCATGAGCAACAGCATCTCATTCACTCACTGTATGATCCAACTCTATTTCTTCATAGCACTCATGTGCACAGAATGTGTGCTCCTGGCTGCCATGGCCTATGACCGTTATGTGGCTATCTGCCGCCCACTCCACTACCCCACTATCATGAGTCATGGGCTCTGCTTCCGCCTGGCTCTGGGTTCCTGGACCATTGGCTTCGGCATCTCCTTGGCAAAAATCTACTTCATTTCCCGCCTCAGTTTCTGTGGCCCTAATGTCATCAATCATTTCTTCTGTGACATCTCTCCAGTACTTAACCTCTCCTGCACAGATATGTCCATGGCTGAGTTGGTAGACTTTGTCTTGGCACTGATCATCTTTCTCTTCCCACTCTCTATCACTGTCCTGTCCTATGGGTGTATTCTGGCCACTGTTTTACGTATGCCCACAGGAAAACAGAAAGCCTTTTCTACTTGTGCCTCCCACCTTGTGGTGGTCACTATCTTCTATTCAGCCACAATTTTCATGTATGCCCGACCCCGAGCCATCCATGCTTTCAACATGAACAAAATTATTTCCATCTTTTATGCCATTGTCACCCCTGCTCTCAACCCTTTCATTTATTGCCTAAGGAATCGAGAGGTCAAGGAAGCTCTGAAGAAACTGGCCCATTGCCAGACCATCAGATCTGACTAGTCTATTACAATTGACCAGAAGGAAAGGACTATTGACTGCTTGGTCTACCTTCCTAAATCCTTCTTATTCAATGCTTCAGCTGCACATTACTCATGTTCACAGCACATTCCTATGTTCACATAGATCACGAGCTCTTGGAGGTGGGCATCTCTGCAGGTGGTCAGTGCTCCAAAGGCACACTCCTTATGCAGAGAACTAGAGGAAATAAATTCTCTTCATGACACAAAATGGACTTTCTAAAACTGTGAGCAAATTCATATGTGAACTGAGTGAGAAGAGAGATGGTGGTATATGAATTAGCTGTTGTTGGATCTAGCAAACATTAACAACCCTGGGACCAGCCGATTTTGTGATGGTTTCCTTATTTCCAATCTCACTGACTGTAACAGAGGCAGCAGTTCTTTCGGCAATTCCATTCTCATTGTTGTGCAGGGCATTGGTCTTGGTGAGAGCAACCAGAGATTGCTCCTTTGGTCTCTCCAAGACTTTTGCATACACCTACTTACTTGTATTAAATTTCTTTCTGCTTCAAATAGAGTGTTTTCTTTCACATGTGAGTGAATTGTACTTTATACGGTTATGTTTTGTCTTCTGATGTAACTAGAAAATTTTTTACTTTATTGAATTTGGTATTTCCCTTCTAGATGTCACAATTTGTTACTATGCTCTAGTAGGTAAAGCATAAAATTGATGATAAATAACTATCACCATTTGCTAAATGAAACTTGCCCTCATCTTTCCTCTTTTCTTTTAATATTAACTTTCTCTCATTGCTCTTCAATTTTTCTTTAACTGATCCTGTCACTCATTCTCTACACACTCATCTTGATGCAAGAAACCAGCCCAATCTTAGCATTTGACAGATTTTCATCCCATGCTATGGCGATTCTGCACTCTTTACCTGAGATCCTACTAATGTACATTAGACCATTCCAATCAGATATGACCATTCTCTCACATATGCCTGCCACTTTGGTTCATAGTTTTACCAATGGCATAGGGAGCTACACGTTGATCTGTATTCAATACTACATGCCAATATCAGTAGGAATTTAATTATTTCATTAGAGTAGTTGTAAAACAGAACTTCTTGCACTTACAGAGTCTTTCATCCAAGAACAAACTATAAATTCAAGAATATTTCATCTTTTCTTTCAGCAAGAAGTATTAGGTGGGATAATTTTCTCCATTTTACAAATTTCAAGAGCAGATGTTCAAAGAAGTAACTGATATGCAACAACAGTGAGGAGCAGAGGTCAAAAGCCCAGGTTTCCTGACTGAGATCTGGCTCCTTTTTCTAATGGATGACATCTCCCTAGAGAGAAACATACTTCTTCAGGAGCCAAGTGTGGAAGCTAATTGTAAAGGGATGTGGTTTAAATTATGAATTACTATAATAGGAACACAGTTAATAAAACAAAAATAGACAAATTTAAAGTATATAGTTCATGAGAAAAGAAATTTAAAAATAAGCATAGCTCACTTGAGAGGATAACTGTACAAAAGAACTGAAATGATGCTTACAATGGGAACAATTTAATGTTTGCTTATACATCATATTTTGGTCTCTTAATGCAATAAAGAAGTGACTACCAATATATTTCCATTTAAAACCAGATGTAACTAAAATGAATTCTTTTCTGAAAAAATCAGATAAATCAAAATCTGATGGCATGGTCAAGCAGGACTATTAAATATGCACATTAAAAACAGGTAAAGATACATTCTTTAGGGATGAGGAAATATAAGATAAAGAACTACAGCCACAATCTGAATTTTAGCTATAGATATATTTTTACCATGTGACCTTGGGCAAACCATCCATACTTTCTGAAATATAGATTCTTCATATGTAAAATAGGAATAATAATTCTTACTCTGTCAGCCTTACATAATGGTTATGAGGATCAACTACTATGATGCAAAATACCTTGACTATTAAAAATGTGGGGCAGTAAACAATCTAAGAAAGCTGCCACTCTGTTAGATTATACTGAAAACCAGTGGGGAAGATGGTGTTCTGTAGACTACCTAAAACTATTCCACACTGACTGGACTCCATGTGTATAATCTATAAATTATATAAATACTATAAGGGGTTTTTGTGTCATTATTTCTCACAAATGTCTGGATAATGGAGGGTGTTGAAACAGGGTCTCTTGATCAATGCTATCAAATTATGTTTGAAATAACAGAAGAGAATCAGCAATGCAGCACTGACTTCTTTGAGAAAGGAATATAAGTACATAGGCTAAACAAACAGAACAAACAGATCACAGCAAAATGAGAATCATTCTCAATAGACAGAAGATACTTTATCAGGTTAATGGTTATGTTCATATACAAACAAGTTATTTGTAAGGTGAGATGCATAAAACAAGCAAGAATATTAGAACAAACTAGTGGACATTAAGTGAATTATGATACAAGCCTAGTGGTTAGTTTTAGTATGTTACCCAGACTCTAAGCCCTAAGGATTTGGCTATCAATCAAACTCATAAGAAAGTTCATAAAATAAAATAAATTAATATTGTTATTAATTATACAGACAGTATATATTTGTCACTATATTAATTCAATTAATATTTATTAACCACCTACTGTATATCTACATATAATAACAAAACCCCAAAACTTGGTACCCTCAGGGATAGAAAAAGGTAGCAGATAACATGTTTATAGTCATATAATATACACATACATATTGCATTGTGTAGAAATGAGGCTCCTAAAAGGATTTGCTCACATCCTCAACCTGAAACTCGTGTTTGTGAACTTATTTGGAAAGAGGATATTTGAAGTGTAATAAACTCATACATCTCAAAATTAGATTATCTCTATGGGATGTAAGTACATGTCCTTTCAATGAGAAAGTTGAGAAGAAGACAAAGGAAAAAGCCATTTCAATTCTAATTCCATTCTGAAGATGGAATTAGAAATCCAGGCTAAGGAACAAGTAGCTGGTATATTTGTGTTTTGCTAAGCCAACAAAATTATAATTTATTAGGGAAGCCCTGGAAAACTAATAGAGTAATTCTAGTAGCAATAAGCATTATGGAAAAAAACACCATGGAAAGTGATAGGGAAAGTGATGGGAATGATTTCAAATTTCCTATAAGATGGTCACAGAGCTCTCACAGAGAAAGTGGCAGTGGAGTAAACACAGGAGAAGCTGAGGGAGCAGGACATGCCGCTACTTGGGGAAAGAATTCTCAAGAAAGTAGAAACAGCATGTGCAAATCTGAGACCCTATCTTTCATGCCTGAGGAACATGGAAGAAGCCAGTGTGGCTGGAGTCATGAGTTAAGGGGAAGCAGAGTTGGATACATGAGGCTAGACTATGCTGGATCCCATAGCCCATTGTAAGAGTCTTAGGTTTTTCTCTGAGTGAGATGGGAAAACACGGGAAGGTTTTGAGAAGAGGAATAACATGATCTCACTGAGTTAAAACTCAATTGGGGGACCAGCACTGTAACATAGCAGATAAAGCTGCTGCCTGCAATGCAAGGATACAATATGGGCAGCAGTTTGTGTCCTGCTTGATCCACTTTTGATCTAGCTCCCTGTTAGGGGCCTGGGGAAAGCAACGGAAGATGGCCCAAATGTTTGGGCACCTGCCATCCAAGTGGGAGACTTGGGTGAAGCTCCTAGGTCCTATCTTCAGCTTGGCCCAGCCTGGTTCTTGTGGCTATCTACAGAGTAAGCCAGTAGATGGAAGACTTTCTCTCTCTCTCTCTCTCTCTCTCATTCACCCACTCTGACTTTCAAATAAATAAATAAATCTTTTTTAAAAAAATAATTATTCTTTGGATGGACATTGGGTGCAGTGCTTAAGATGGTGCGTTGGACAACAACATTCCAAATTCACATGTTTGGGTTTGAGTTCTGCTTCCCATTATGATCCCTGCTTCCTGCTAATCAAACCCTGGGAAAGAGCAGGTGATAGATCAAGTTTCTGGGTCCCTGCTACCCACAGTGGAGACCTGGATTGAGTTTTTGGCTTCTGGATTCAGCCTGGCCTGGCTCCACTGTTGCAGGAATTTGGGAGGTAAACCAGTGGATGGAAAATCTTTCAGTGTCTTTCCATCTCTGTCTCTCTGTCTTCAAATAAATTAAAAAATTAAAAATTGAAAATAAAGCAATGGGATCACCCTTTTTGTAGAAGGACAGCAGACTCTCATAAGGCAAGTGCAAGAGGATACTGAGGAGTCTATTAAAATAGTCCAGATGATACAGTGGTGAATCAGACCAGAACAGTGGTGAAATGAGGAGGTGGGGTTGGTTGTTTCTAGATTTATTTTGAAGATAGAGACAGTACAATGTATATATTCATGTGTGTGTAGACCAGTTTGATGGAATATTTGTAGGCATGTTTTGGGAAGAGCTCTCATCAGTTAGCTTTTGTTCCATAACAAGCCACACCAAAAGTTAGTGGCTTAAAACATCAATGGTTTGTTTAGTTTCAAGACTGCAGACGGGGCCAGCACCATGGCACAATAGGTTAATCATTCGCCTGCGGCGCTGGCATCCCAGATGGGATGCTCCTCTTCCAATCCAGCTCTTTGCTGTGGCCTGTGAAAGCAGTGAAGGATGGCCTGAGTTCTTGGGCCCCTGCATCCGCATGGGACACCAGGAAGCAGCTCCTGGCTCCTGGATTCAGATCAGCACAGCTCTGGCCGTTGCAGCTATTTGGGGAGTGAACCAACGGAAGGAAGACCTTTCTCTCTGTCTCTGCCTCTCACTGTAACTCTACCTCTCAAATAAATAAATTAAAAAATCTTAAAAAATACTGCAGACTGGATAAATTTTCTGCTTATTTTGTCTGAGTTTACTCATGCAACTATAGTTGACTAGCAGATGGCAAGGAACTTTCTCTCCATAAGACCTCTTTCCCTCCATCATGCAAGTCTGACTTTGTCATTTGGAAGCTGTCTTCCAAGGAAGACAGGACGTATTTTCAAAACTTCTTAAGGCCTAGATTTAGAGTTCATATACTATTGGTCAAATAAAACTGATATTCAAGATGTAGACTTCATATCTTTAAATGCAAGAGACACAAAGAATTGGGACCTCTCTGTTGGTGTAACCATATGCTTTCCTCCAAAAACGAAATTTTAAAATGAATCTTTCTAAATCATTTTCCCCACTGTTTTCTGGATACTGGTAACTGACACAACTCATTCATATATGTCACTATGAATATTTATTAAAGATAACTGCAGCTCTGAAAATCAAAATATCCATAACACTTATGTAAGAAGAATATAAGACAAGAGGAGGAAAACAGAAAGGGTATTTTTAGCTTTTAAAATTATTTCATTGGAGAGGAGCTCAAGATGGTAGTATAGCAACAGAACAATCTGAGTCACATGGGGCAAAATAGATAGTTGAAAAGGAGCGATGACACAAGCAGAATACAGAGCCCTTTTCATACAGGGGGGCTCAGGAGTACAACAGAGACTGGGCAAGTCCACGCTGAAGGAGCAAATAAGAAAGGGAAGTGGCAGAGGTGCAGCAGAGTCGCAGCGGGGATGCAGAACGGGGAGGCTGGTGCCACACCCCCACTTCCCCTCCCAGCAGACCAGGTTACCTGGGAAATCGCAAGCCTCACAGCAGGAGGGAGGGCTTGGGGAACTGTGCTTGAAGTTCCAAGCAGGAAGAGAGAGAAGGTATAGCAGAACAAACAGAGAGGTCAGGCACGCCTTGTCCAACTATGTCTCCCCTCTCCCTGCAACTGGACCTGTAGCCAGCTGGGAGAAGCCATATTGATTGTTTACATTTTTGAATGTAAGCAGGGGCTACTGCATTTGCCTCAAAGGCACACACCCATCAATAGCAGGGGCCACCTCACCACACCCCCAACTTGGGAAAAAGAACCACAACATTTCAGTGTAATTTCCTACCCACCATCCACGCTGTACAACAAGGAGAAGACCTGAGTATCAAAAACTCGAGCTCATTTCACACACCAGTGGGAAGCAAGCTGGGCCCCAGTAGTGCACCAGAGCTCATACGCAACCCCATTGTGATTGAGAAGTGAACTGGACTCCAGGAGGCAGGGCTGTGTGCTTTCACTTGCAATGTACAGACACATAGCAGCTCATAGCAGAGGGAAATCTCACCACAAGCACAAAGACACAAGTTAAAGAGAAAAACAAACAGACCAAAAAATACACAAATGCCAAAAAACAAAGGAAAGACCCTAAATAAGAATAAGGAAGACACTATGAGCCCTTCAAAGGAACACTAGACCTCTTCAATACTAGAAAGTGAAGAAGAAAACATCGAGGATATGCCAAAAATGGAATTCAGAAAATTAATCATCAGATTACTTAGAAGCAATCAGAAGCAAATTCACATTCTAAATGAAAAGTACTCCCAAGAAATTGAGATATTAAAGAGAAGTTAGAATGAAATATTAGAAATGAAGAATTCAATAGATCAAACAAAAAATGCAGTGAAAAGCCTTAACAACACAATAGGTGAGAAAGGAGAAAGAGTATCAGAACTAGAATACAAATTTCTGGAAATATTACAGTCAGACCAAATAAAAGAAGAAGAAATCAGAAAATTAAAAAACACAGTGTAGATCTACAAGATTCTGTCAAATGACCCAACATACAAATCCTAGGAAGGTGTGGAGAGAACGGATTAGAAGGCCTTCCTAATGAAATAATAACAGAAAACTTCCCCAATCTGGAGAAAGAGACATCCAAGTACAGGAAGTACACAGAACTCCCAAGAGACACGATCAGAAAAGATCTTCACCACGACACACTGTAGTAAAACTCTCCACAGTAAAACATAAGGAAAATATCTTAAAATGTGCATGAGAGAATCCCAAACCACATTCAGAGGAAATCCAATTAGACTCACTGCAGAATTCTCATCAGACACTCTATAGGCAAGAAGAGAACGGTGAGATATATTCCAAGTCCTAAGAGAAAAAAACTATCAACCCAGAATACTGTACCCTGCAAAGCTCTCATTTATGATGAATAAATAAGGATTTTCGATAACAAACAGAAATTGAAAGAATTTGTGACTACTTGCCCAGCCCTATAAAATATGCGCAAGGATGTGCTACAAACAGAAATACAGAAACAGATACATCACTACAAAAGAAGATGAATGCAGAAAATGATGCAGCAAAAGTACAAAGGAAATCCAAAACACAAAAAGAGGACTATTTATACAGAAACATGGCAGGGCAAAGCCAGTACTTAACAATAGTCACCCTAAATGTAAAAGGTCTCAACTCCCCAGTAAAAAGACACAGACTGGCTGAGTGGATTAAAAAAAACATCTATTTGCTGCCTACAAGAAATCCATCCTACCGACAAAGATGCAAACAGGCTGAAAGTCAAAGAATGGAAAAATATATTCCATGCTAACAGAAATCAAAAAAGAGCTGGTGTGCCCATCCTAATATCAGATAAAATAGACTTTAACACAAAAACTATTAAAAGAGACAAAGAAGGACATTATATAATGATTAAAGGATGAATTCAACAGGAAGATGTGACTAATAAATGTATATTCACATAATTACAGGGCAACTGGCTATTTAAAAGATATTTTAAGGGATTTAAAGTGAGAATTACAAAACATTAAAGAAAACAATAGAACAAGATACAAAAAATGGAAAAAAAATTCCATGTTCATTGATTGGAAGAATCAATATCATCAAAATGTCCATTCTTCTGAAAGCAATTTACAGATTCAATGAAATAGCAAATATCAAAGACATTCTTCTCAGATCTAGAAAAAATGATGCTGAAATTCATTTTGAAACAAAGGAAACCCCAAATAGCTAAAGCAATCTTATACAACAAAAACAAAGCCAGAGGCATCATAGTACCAAATTTCAAGATGTACTACAAGACAGTTATAATCAAAACATCCTGATACTGGGTACAAAAACAGATGCATAGAGCAATGGAACAGAATAGAAATGCCAGAAATCAATCTAAGCATCTACAATGAACTTACATTTGACCAATGAGCTAAAACCAATCCCTGGAGCAATGGCAATCTCTTCAACAAATGGTGCTGTGTAAACTGGATTTCCACATGCAGAAGTATGAAGCAGGAACCTTGCCTTACACCTTACACAAAAATCCATTCAAAATGGATTAAAGATCTAAACCTGATACCGTCATATTATTAGAGAGCATTCGGGAAACCCTGCAAGACACTGGCTTAGGCAAACAGTTCCTAGAAAGGACCTCAGAGGCACAGGCAATCAAATCTAAAATTAACAAATCGGATTACATCAAATTGAGAAGCTTCTGTACTGCAAAAGAAAAAGTGGAAAAGTTATGAAAATGAAGTGGCAACTGACAGAATTGGATAAATTTTTTTTAAACCATGCCACTGATAAGGGATTAATAACCAGAATATATAAAGAGATCAATAACAACAAGACAAACAATCCAGTTAAGAAATGGGCAAAGGACTTAAACGGACATTTTCCACATGAGGAAGTCCAAATGGCCAACAGACACATGAAAAAATGCTCAGGATCACTAGCCATCAGGGAAATGCAGATCAAAACCATAATGAGGTTTCACCTCACCCTAGTAAGAATGGCTTTCATACAGAAATCAACGAACAACAAATTCTGGTGAGGATGTGGGGAGAAAGGTACCAAATCCATTGTTGGTGGGAATGATATTATACGGCATTGGGGTTATTGTTGGTATGCTATTAGTGTGCTGAGCATTATTGTTGATGAAGATATCTATGGAAGTTACCCTGTGTTCAGAAAAGTAGTTTGAGATCCAGCATCACAGGTTGCTTTCTACTCAAGATGTCTAAATCAGGAACCAAGAAGAGCTAAACCATAGTTAAAAGAGTCACTGTATCAGATAGCCACTTCTTTAATCATCTCTACCAGGAAGGCACTAGTAGACTATATCCTACCTAGAAAACACTGTAGGAACCTGAGATATTGTTGGTCCCATTTCTTGTTTTTTGAAACCAAGAGTGTAGGATTAGGCACCAGGGGGATACAGGAATAGGGACAGGAAATCTGAAATAGTTTACTTACTGAAGTTGGTTTTACAGGTGCTGTTCTAGGGAAGCTTTTCTTCCAACATTGTACTCAGAGAGAGCTCAGATGGGAGAGAGGATAGGGTAGGAATTATCACTATGTTTCTGAGTCTATATATATGAAATACATGGAATTTGTATACCTTGACTAAATTTTTTTTTGGAAAAAAAGCAAAACTACAAGAGATCAGTCTGAATCAGATTTTTAACGTATAATATATGAAGATGTATATTGTAAGCAGGAAAGGACCTTTGATCTTCCTTTTCAACATTCTGAAAACTCACCTAACAGTTTCTTTAAAAAAAAAAAAGCCCTCTGGTAAACTGCTTCTTGTGCAGACATTTTGTTCAGGGAGCTGTACCTTCCAATTGTCTCCTTTATTTGTCACACAGTAAATAAAGCTTCCTCTAAAAAGCTTCCTGTTCAGGCTGGTTATTTGGTGACACCCCAAGTGAACAGACCTCTGTCTCCACTGATATTTTGTCCACTATAACCTAACTGATATTTTTTCATAATAAACTCTTTTTGTTAACAATCCACTACCTTATATAAGAGATTGTCTCTAACCACATTCTTTTAATTTGGAAATGATCAACAGGACTGAAACAAGACTGACAGTTATCCTAATGCTGCAATCTTGAAAGAATGAAAATACTTAAAAGGGAGACAACTGAGTCGGTTAAAATCCATTTTGGTTTTGTTTCATGAAAGAAAATATCTGACAAAAGGAAGACTCTTTGAACCCTTGTTTGAATATAAGGTTTTATCTTATTTAAAGATGAGTTTAAAAAAATGACAACAGCATATACCTACGGACACAGAAAGTTAGAGCCTTCTAGACTCAGAGAAAGAATGTATTTCTGAAAACGACATAAAGCCAAATCTATTGGAAAACCAAAGAAATCCTTTTGCATTCTCTTCAGAGTCCAAGGGCTTATGGTTTTCATTACTCACGGTAGGTAGTCAGAGAAAAAAGAGACTATGAAATGAAAAGCCAACTGTGTATGAATAAGAGAAAAGAGTTTATTAAGAAAAGTTTTGAGTGCAGTTATTAGAGATTTGACCCAGCTGGGTTAAACTGCTATGAGTTTATTGCCTAGAGTAACATAACAAAGATGGCTGTGTTCTAGGTTAGGCTTAATCCCACTGCTCTTGTTGCCTTCCACATGGCTGGCCTTCTATTGGGATTGACTCTCTTTGTGGTCATGATAATCTGTAGGCAGCTTCTGGGACCCCATGCTTTCTGCAGCAGAAATACAGTGCCTCCCCCAGTACTTACTTCAGAAACAGGAGACATGCCTTTCTCAAGAAGACTTAGAAAATTTCTCCTCAGGTCTTACTGCCTAGAATTTCATCCCAATGATCAATCATTGAGACCAACAGCATGGTGCATATTAAAGCACTTACACCATTCAGAATCCAAACCTGGGGCTAAATGGGATCACCCTCCCTGAAAGCACATGGGTTGCAAAAGGGAGAGTACAAACCTGAATTAAAATTGGAATTTTACCATCAGGTGATAGTTGATGCTGAGTTGTTCAAAATAACAGATGTCCACTATGTTACTTCACGTTGGTTGTCTAACATATGTTGCTCCCAAGATAAATTTTCAAAATGTTCATGTTCTTATGGTGTAAAATATCTTCTGTCTTCCTGATGGTTTTCTCAATGACAGATGGGTAATACCGGTGCATGTTCATTATTTATTTTTATGAAGAATTGAAGAATTTGATTTTAATATCCCTCTTTGTCGCTAAATGATGTTATCCACACTTAAAGCCATGTATACACTTAAATACCTTTCTCTGAAGGGAGGAGAGAACTTCCACTTTGACCATGGCCTTGTCTAAATATGATCAGAGTTGGTGAACTCAGGGGGCTTCCATAGCCTTGGCAGCTCATGACAAGAGCCTAGGGTGATTACTGAGGCCATAAACAAGAGTGTCAATTTGTTAAGTCAACAACAGGAGTCACTGTGCACTTACTCCTCATGTAGCATCTCTGTCCTTAGTGTGCTGTACATTGAGATTTAATGCTATAACTAGTGCTCAAACAGTATTTTTCACTTTATGTTTCTGTGTGGGAGCAAACTGTTGAAATCTTTACTTAATGTATGCTAAACTGATCTTCTGTATATAAAGAGAATCGAAAATGAATCTTGATGTGAATGGAAGGGGAGAGGGAGTGGGAAAGGGGAGGGTTGCGGGTTGGAGGGATGTTATGGGGGGGGAGCCATTGTAATCCATAAGCTGTACTTTGGAAATTTATATTCATAAATAAAAGTTAAAAAAATAAAAAAAAATTAAAAAAAGAAAGTAGAAAATTGGAAGCAAAGACAGTGGACAGGCTACCATAGTGCATATCATTTCTTGTTGGGCAAGAAGTTTAAATTCTGTCTATGCTAGTATTGGAGGGTGTTCTTTGATCAACTGGACTATATGCCTGCTTTTGTTTTTTGAAGATTCTGTTGTTCATTGTCTAATGGCCACCAATTGAGTTAGATTATGTGAAAGTTTCTCCTTCTAAGGCTGCTATGTTCACCAAGAGCCACTTAGTTTGTTCATTTAAATATTCAGACTCAAAGGCCTCTAACAGGTCACTTAGACACTGGTGACTCAGAAGAATCAGACAACAACTGCTGTTCAGTTGGATAATGTCAGGCATCTGTGCCCCAGTCACTGTTTTATCTGCAATTCATGTGGCAGTCCACATACCTGCTGCCCACATGCTACTTCTTGAAGACTGACAGCTCAGATCAAGTGGCTGAAATTTGTATCTGGTTGCTATACCAACTCTCCCAACTTGATAGCCCCATGCTCTAATAATTGCAAGGAAGCCAGCACATTCTCCATAATGAGAATACGCCATTTATAAAAATCACCATACATGCCAGAGAATGACATGCCTGTTAGAATAACTATAGTTATTTTATTGCTTATTCAAGTCCAGGTATATTTTACCAGTCAAGAATCAATGTTTTTCCAAAACTCTGTGGAAATACAGCTCACAAATACAATCTTGTCTGGTTTCCAGGTTAGCAGGGCCAAATTCATATAACTAAACAGACCATTTTAATTAAATGAGGTTATGTCCCCACTGACCTATCCAGGATAATGCATGTTAGAAACCTACTTCTTGATTCACTTTCACAACTCTAGAGATGATTTATGAGTTAATCAGAGACTGCTAGTCCTATGGCTTGAGTTTTTCTGTCAAAATAACTCCTATGAAAATTTAGCAGACTTTTGTTTTCTTTGATCCTGTAAGTTTTGGCTAGTTATAAAAGCAAAATACTTAAGTTTAAAAATAGGTCTTGAAATTTCTACATGTCTTAAAAAGAGTCCTTCAGTACTTGTATCCCCACTTCTTTTCACTTACATGCACTTTGGTTTCTACTCCTAAATAAATTGAAATGACTGCATGGAGAATAACTGACAATCTGTGCTTGCCACCTAGACTATGTTTTTGTTTGTAAATGACTTTTTACAACAGGAGGAATAATTTCTTATGAGTAATAACAGGTGTTTCAGAAGTTCCTTGAATAAAGCTAATCCTGGATAGCCAAAGAGGGGTCAGCTCTTTGTTCTTTCCAAACTCAATACTATAGGGGACTCCAAAAATTTGAATTGCTAGCAAAAGGCAAAACAAAGCGTGTTTTAGCCAAGAAAGACCTATAGGCTTCTCCCTCTGTCTTCAGACTCTTACTATCTAAGCCCATTTCTTTCTAGGTAAACTTCAGAAAATAGCCAATATACTTTGATAGTCTGAAATTTCCCCATCAATCTTGTTTCTACCATGAATACATGGTCTGAATCACAAGAACACATAGGAAGTGTTTCAACCACCTGTGTGGCTATCACATCACAAAACCTTCCACTTCACAGCATGGAAAAGAGATGTCTTCATTGCCCTCCATCCCACCCCATCTTGTCAATTATACCTCAGGGTCTACTTGCCTAACCCATCTCTGCTACTAGATAATGTATTAGGGGGATTTCCAACACAAACATTAGAAAACCCAGCTCAAACTGGCTAAATTAATGAAGAGAATATATTGGCTCACATAACTGAGCTGTTCAGATTCTGTAGGTGAGGGTTTTACTCAGTGAAACTCAGAGAACAAGGTCAGCAGTGAACATTCTAGCTGTCTTTTACTGTTATATACATGATGGAACACTGATAGGCTTAGACCTTCACAAGGAGAAGGCTCCATGGTTTTCCCTCACTTCCTCCCTGAATCTTCTCTGCCCATGTTCATTTCTCCTCATTAGAGCTCTAAGGCAAACCCCAGTTCCCCTAACCCATCCTCCAATTTCCCCTTGTAAAAAATGCAGCAGCTTCTGTAGGAGGAGGCCTCAGTGCTCCTCAGATCTTTTCTTGCCACTTCAATAGTGCCCAGTAGTTCAGCCAGATAAGAATTAGTATTCATCCCCCTTCAACCCATGCAATTGGACATGTGTTCTCTAACTAGATGCAATTTTCTTATCAGTGCAAACTGACAGTCTGCTTTTTCCTTTAGTAGATCACTTGCTAAGGAAGACTAATTTTCAAAGGATGACATTAATCTTAATCAGAGAAAATACAGGACCCATGTTGATGGATTGAAAGCTCCTTGACTGCTGGGCTCCAGCCACGTCCTTTAAAACAGTGGCTGGGGCTGGGGCTGTGGTGTAGCAGGTAAAGCCACCACTTGCAATGCTGGCATCCCATATGGGCACCAGTTCGAGTCCTGGCTGCTCCACTTCTGAACCAGCTCTCTGTTATGGCCTGGGAAAGCAGTAGAAGATGGCCCAAGTCCTTGGGCCCCTGAACCCATATGGAAGGCCCGGAAGAAGCTCCGGGCTTTGGATCAGCACAACTCCAGCTATTGCGGCCAATGAACCAGCAGATGGAAGATCGATCTCTCTCTCTTTCTCTCCCTCTCTCCCTCTCCCTCTCCCTCTCATTCTTCTTCTCCCACTCCCTCTCCCTCTGCTCTCTTTGTGTAACTCTGACTTTTGAATAAATAAATACATATTTTTTTAAAAAAATAAAATAAAACAGTGGCTGCCACAGATTGCATTCAACGGCACTGCTCTCTTTTGCTCCAAAAACTCAGTAGTCTGTGATAAAGGATTTTCATTGTTGAGGCCTCCACAATGAAAATAGAGGATATGTTGATTCAATCATGCATTTACCACTAGGAAGGCATTCACCCAAAACTGTTTAAAGATATTTATAAGATTCTACTGCAAAATTATGGGTTGTGTGGCAGAAGCTAAAAAAAGGATACTGAGGCACCCAGAGACCAGCAGCATTAGGATGCCATTACCATCCCTAGAGCTGGGAGCACAAACAAAGGAAGTAGTGTCACTAGGGTCAGTGGAGAGGAGCCCTGGTAGGTTGGCCACTTGGTGGGAGCTGGAGACCTGGAGGGATTCAGCTATGCTAGAGACCTAAAATAAAGCATGGGGAGAATTAGAAGGAAATCTTCCAATCTCTCTTTCCATTTGTCTTTCATTTCCTATCTGCAACTGCATTAGATGAGTCTATTCAGAAACCAGGCAACAAATAAACTGAGAGATGCAGTTGATAGGGCCCAGCCTCTTAGCCAGAGAACAATTCAGAGATATGGTGGTAAGGTGAGGCACGGCAAGTGAAGGAAAAGTCTGATGATAGCAATATCTTAGGAAATGTGTTCTAAGATGGAACAGGAAGAGGTAGCACTTTACACAAGGCCTGAGAGATGAGACAGAGTCCAAAATGAAAAGTGTAGTGCCGTGGTTGAAAAGTACAGGCCCTGGGGCTAGACTATTTGTCTGAAGCTAGCTCCTGCTGTACAAACTTGGACAAGTACAATCTTTCTGTGCACCAGTTTTCTGATAAAACAAGACCAATAATCATACTGGTCATGCTGTATTGTTTTCAATACTAAGTAAATGGCTATATGTGGGGAGCAGCCTGGACTGGACTGAGTTACTGGAATTAAGACTTATTCTATGCATCTGCTCTCCCACAATATGGCGCTGGGAGAGAAGTAAACAGCTTCTGCACAGCTGCCTCCAGTTCAACCAATAAACTGTAGGACTTGCTCCTGATTGGAGAGCAGCGTACTCGGCGTGTGGGCAGCCGAGTTAGGATTGGCGGAGGAGGACTATAAAGGAGGAGAGAGACGGCATGCACCAGGGAACATCTAAGGGGAACATCTAGCTGAAGGAACACCTGTGCAGCCCCCGAGAAAGCTGGCCGGCGGTGTGCCGCTCCCCTGCGGAAGTGGGGAATGTGGCCAGGGGGAACTGCCCTTCCACGGAGGTGGAAGGGATAGTAGCCAACCCGGGAGGAACCAGCAGCAAACCCGGGGAGGGCCGAGCAGACAAAAGAACAGCGCAGGGTCTTGTGTTGCTCCTCCACGAAGAGGGGGAGCGACAGCTATAAAGTTTTTAGACTAGTGTTTGCTTTATAGTTAAGTGTGCCAGAAAGTATTATTTATTTTCATTTGAGGCAAATATGTCATGGGCAGAGCAAATACTGATTATAAAGGCTTTTAGTGGTAACTAGAGAAACATGTTCCACAAAAAAGAAAATGTTCAATAATGCTGAGAGTGAACTTAAATACATATGGTAATAAACCCAATAGATACTTGTACTAAGAAAAGTTACATATGTAAATAAGCTAATGCTATGATAATTGTCATGTTATTTATAACAGAAATGTTATAGTAGAAATGTTGAAAATAGGTGAGGGAGTAGACAGTTAAAATAGAGTTTAATGGAGTAACATGTAATATAGCCTTATAATGGAAAATGCTGTAAATAAAAACAGCCATGGAAAGTGATTCATGATTTATTACTGAGTGAAAGTACAGTCTACAAATAATTCCCAAAATGATGTACAATGTGATTCCATAAAATATAAAATACATATGGTGTGCATGCACAATTAGAAAAGAGAGCATAAAGAAGCCTTACTAAGGTAAGGGTCCTCAAGGGATATGGATCAAACATTAATTAAATGAATGTTTAAATAGTCCAAGAATGTGAGAAAACTAAGGCAGCTATCTCTTGAAATTGCTCCTTCCCACACCTTTGCTTGGGCCAGTTTTGACTTCGCAGGTAAATGTATACACAATGGAAACAAGTTATATCAAAAAAATAAAATCTGGGTAATTCAAGATTTTTGATGCATACTCTGGTGTGCACAGCAGGATGGCCATGATTTCCTTGAAGTATAAAATGATACAGATTATAGCAGCTTCATCAACCTTTCCTTCTGTTAGGAAGGTTATCATGGTAATGGGAGGGCTCAGCACTAAGAGTCAGCTAAGGCAGATACTATAACTCTGTGGAGAGTATTTAACACTGGGCACACTTCCTTTTCCATTTATGTTTGATTGAGAGATTGAAAACTTTCCATGGTGTGCAGAGACTATTGGATCCATACATTTCTATTAATAAGGGGCTGGCATAGAAAATAAAGCCACCTGCAGTTGCCAGCATCCCATATGGGCACCAGTTCGAGTCCTGGCTGCTCCACTTCCAGTCCAGCTCTCTGCTATGGCCTGGGAAAGCAGGGAAAGATGGCCCAAGTCCTTGGGCCCCTACACTCGTGTGGGAGACCTGGAAGACAAGTTCCTGGCACCTGGCTCCTGGCTTTGGATCAGCTCAGCTCTGGCCATTGCAGCCATCTGGGGAGTGAACCAGCGGACGGAAGATCTCTCTCTCTCTCTCACTCTCTGCCCCTCTGTAACTCTGCCTTTCAAATAAAATAAATAAGTCTTTTAAAAAAATCTCCTGATAATAAAAAAAATCAAGGTATAGACACTAAAATTTAATAAGGGTTTGTCTGGACTGGAAGAACTACAGGGATTTGTGTCCCTTCCTCTTTCCTTCTTCACTATCTCATAGTTTCCATTTTTTATTACTGTTTAAAAATGCTGCATTGCTTGTTTCTAAGATACTAGAATCACTGCCCAAATTGAAATGCTAATCTATTCCTATCACCTCCTCTTTAAGACACATCAGTGTTTTTCTCTACCATCTGCAAACAGGAAGCCATTAATCTTGTTCAGGACCCTCCATAGAGTGTTCCTGCCTGTGAGTCTCACCTCAGCACCTTCCTCTCCAGCATCATTGCCAAATACTTGCAACAGGCACTTTATGTTCTCAAATTTATTATGGCCTCTAAAGCACAACATATTTTCCAAGCCTCCTTGTTTTTATTCAGGCTATTTCCTGGACCTAAAACATCCTTGTGTAGCTAATTATTCATACTTCCCATTTTTATTGTTCAACTTGGTTACCACATCCTCCAGGATCTTACCAACTAGTGCCTACATCACGTATCATAAGCAGCCATCCTACCATCTCTTCTCTGAGCTCAAAGGGGCAGGACACAGACTCATCTCTGTGTCCCCAGGGCCTAGCGCAGGCTCTTGGCCTATGGTTGTTGCTTAGTTAACAGAGTTAAGCTAAACTAAATGAAGTTAGGGGGAATTCATGATTCCAAGAAGAGGGAAAAGGAGAATGAAGTCTCCCGAACCATGCATGGCTATTTCTCTAGTCCCCTTGTAAATGTTTTTAAAATTTCCTTAATATAAGGTTCCAAAAGATCTGTGTAATTCTGTAGTTGTTACTAAGAGTCAACGGAGACCCAGCTCTGCTATTTGCTTTAAAGGCTGCTACAATCATAACGCTGAATCAATAGATCTGGTATTACTTTGAATCTTCAGCAAACACGTAGGAAGTTGAAAAAACAAAAATGGGAATTGCTGCTGTTGCTGAGCAGGACAAACTGGATTCACTCAGGGAGACAAGACTGAGAATGTGTGTTTAGGACTTAAGATGTTCAAAACTAATCATTTTTATTCATTTACCACTCTCAAAAAAAAAAAAAAAACTGACTCCAATTTTCTCTAAGTAATCCATTTGTTATCTTTGTTCTCATTTTCCTTGCTTTCCAGTTCCCTATATTCCTTGATGCATTGCATCCTTCATCAGTGTTTCCATCATACATCATCAGGGCAGCCATCTTTCCCCATATAAATGTGCTATGAAGCCCTTCAGCCAGTGCCCTTCATTCCTCTCATTCTCTGTAACAGCCTCACAACCAGCAGACATATCTTTTAACAGCACAGCGCATCAGACTGTTTGACAAAGTCTTCAATATTGTCTCATTGTCTACTGAAGGAAATCCAAGACATGCAGTATCCTCCACTATGTGCTTAAACTTTCTATTCATTTTTATGTGACCCAACAAAGTGAGCCCATAACACAAAGCTAATCTAAAATATCCCACTTCCCACAAATACTGATGCTGATTTCTGCAGCTGAAAGTAACATCTCCACCCTCTGCCTCTCTAATTTTTGTTGTATTATGGTTTTTAGTTTAGTGTGCATTTCTTTTTTCTTATAAAAGCATGCATGCATGATTAATATTTGTGTAGTCTTAAACAACCATCATGCTGTTATATACTGACTGGGCAATCAGTAAATAATTGTCAAATAATGTGTTTTGGGTCAATTTTACTGATATTATTTCAAATAGTAATCTTTATGAAGACACACATTATTTATTAGCAAATAAGTGTCCAATTAAATCAAAGTAAAGGAGTCCTTGTAATTTAGTTCTTTTAAAAGTTTTATTGACATATAACCAATATGCAAAAAATGCATATTTATTGGGGACACTTTGATGAACATGGACATATGCATACAACAGTTATACTATTTTATGTGAGGTATGTAAAATAGTTCAACTGCTAGAAGCAGAGAACAGAACAATAGTTGCCAGGAGTAAGGTACAGAATCTGGGGAGTCATTCCTTAATGAATGTGAAGCTTCAGTTATGGAAGTCCTAGAGGAGATCTGTACAACATAGTGCTTAAAGATAGTAACACCTTATGGTACATTTTGGAATATGTTAAAAAAAAAACATATTTCACACTAAATTTTCGTACAAAATGTAAAACAAACACCATAGGACACAAGGAAATTTTGGGAGGTGATGGATAGGTTTGGTATCTTGAGTGTATTGATGGTATCCTGGGTGCATACATTTTTCAAATTATAACTGCTATGCATAACAGGTGCCTGTCCTGATATTCATGTCTACCACTTACTTAAAAAACCCTGATTTTTCTCAAATAGTGTTTATTTGATGCTGGTTCCATCTAGTGGGAGATATGAGTAATGCACAAATAAATTGTGGAGAGTACTGAGGCAAGTGTGGGATATCATCTGGTCCAGCACTCTGTTACACAAATAAACTGGGATTTAGAAACTTTAAGAAACTTCTCAAGGTTCACATAAGGCTAAACACCTACTATGGGAAATAAGCTGTTAGATGGGATGCAAAGTATTGTAAGGCACAGTTCCCAATCTTACTCACATGATTTATCACTAAACACAAGGAAATAACATGAAAGGTAACAAAATATTAAATTATTCAATTTGAGTAAATATGCTTAGTAAAATCTAGAGACACCAGACCAGCACTGTGGCACAGCAGGTAAAGCTGCTGTCGGCAGTTCCAGCATCTGATATGGGCTCTAGTTCATGTACTGGCTGCTCCACTTTGGGTCCAGATCTCTGCTTGGGCCTGGGAAAGCAATAGAAGATGGCCCAAGTCCTTGGGCTCCTGCACCCCTGTGGGAGACTGAGAAGAAGCTATGGGTAAAGCCTGCAGTGCCGGTTTGAGTCCTGGCTGCTCCACTTCCAGCTCTCTGCTATGGCCTGGGAAACCAGTAGAAGAAGGCCAAAGTCCTGTGTCCTGCACCCTCCTGGGAGACCCAGAGGAAGCTCTTGGCTCCTGGCTTCAGATTGGCACAGCTTTGGCCATTGCAGCAAATTGGGGAGTGAACCAGCGGATGGAAGACCTCCCCCTCCCCCTGCCTCTCCTCTCTCTGTGTAACTCTGACTTTTGAATAAATAAACCTTTACAAAAAATATGGGTCCATCAATTGTAATAAATGCATCACTTTGGTGTGTGATTTTGATCATGGTGGAGGTTACACATCAAGGCAGTGGATATCAGGCACTCTCTGTACCTTTTGCTCAATTAGTTGTGGATCTAAAACTAGTCTAAAAACGTAAAATGTATCTTTAAAAATCTTAATGGAGAAAGAAAGCAAATAGCATAGCTATCTCTTCCATTCTTTTTATGTTTCCATTTCATTTTATTTAATTACACTTTTTGAATAGCATACACTACTCAATGACGTTGAATGATTTCACCTATTTTTTGTTGCCTTGGTATATTGCCATTAGAACCACTTTGTGAATCATCTTACACAATTTTCCAAAGTACAGTATTTCATTTTCCTTTAACTTACGTGAAGTATGATGCATTTTAAAGCAAGGATGCTCATTCAATAGAAATGTTATTACAAGATAAAGTACTCTTTGGTATAATATTGAGATTTTTGTCTTTTGAAATTATTCTTGATATATATTCATAACTTTAAAATCTAACCGTTATTGTTTAAAATACTTAAATTGCCAACTCTAAGCTTTTGACTTGGAGTCCAATCACAGTACTGACTCAATTGGTGAGTCAAGTAACTTGTTTTCCTTCTCAAGCCAAATGGATTAAAAGCACTTTATATATTAGTTTCAGCCCCCATTCCACTTTTGTCATTGCATTCTCATACTTTCTGCTTATCCCTATGCTAATAATCTCCCTAAATATCTTCGTTTCCTCCTTTCCACTGCATTAAATGTCCTTTCCTTGATTCTCCAGTGATCCAAATCCTAGAGTTCTCAAGATTCCACACAAATGCCACTTCTTCTAAAAACTTTATTGTATTTATTCACTATATTCCGAACACATGTTTAGTCTTATAATGAATTCCTCTACTAATTTTGTCTTTCTACATTTTTTAAAGATTTATTTATTTATTTATTTGAAAGGCAGAGTTAGAGAGGCAGAGGCAGAGAGAGAGAGAGACAGAAACAGAGACAGAGACAGAGAGATCGATCTTCTATCTGCTGATTCACTCCCCAGATGGCTGCAATGGCCAGCATTATAGTGTAGCAGGTAAAGCCACCGCATGCAGTGCTGGCATCTCTTATGGGCACTGATTCAAGACCTGGCTGTTCCACTTCCAATCCAGCTCCCTGCTATGGCCTGGGAAAGCAGTATAGGATGGCTCATGTCCTTGGGTCCCTGCACCCATGTGGGAAACTGGGAAGAAGCTCCTGGCTCCTGACTTCGGATTGGTACAACTTCGGCCGTTGCCTGTAAGGGATGCCAGAACTGCAGGCAGTGGCTTTACCCGCTATGCTACAGCGCTGGCATGTGGCCATCTGGAGAGTCAGTCAGCGATGGAAGTCTCTCTCTCTCTCTCTTTCTCTGCCTCTGTATCTCTGTGACTCTTTCAAATAAATAAGTAAATCTTTAAAAAAATTATATTGTTTACAACTTATGCTTTATTCTTTATCTTTGCCCAGTGTGACATTATCCATATTTTTCTGAAAAAAAATTCTGAATCTCTTTGCTTTAAATATTTGTGAACAGAGGAATAAAATTGGGCTTTATTTTTTAATCCAGCCCCTAAATCCTTTCAATAAGTGAGTTTAAAAGTGATTTACACTTGTTGTATCTGAAATACTTTAGATAGATTCTCTCCTCTAATTCTGTGTTAAACTTAGAAACTTTGTAATTTTTAAAAAACTGTTAGGTTTACAAATTTTTGCAGATCTCTTCTAATATTAGAAGGATTGAGATTTCATTCTCAAGTTTCTGTTTTAGATCTAAAATTTTAGATCTATAAGATCAATAAGATCTAACATTCTTAATATTTTATTTCTTTATATAGAATTAATAACTTGTTAAAGGTAGGTAATTTCCTACTATTGGCAATAATGGAATTTGTCTATATATTCCTCATCCTGCCTTTCTTCTCACTCCTCCCCACCTGATTGTAACTAATCATATTATCATTATTGGTACACTATGAATTAAGTGTACTTATATCTGTTTTGCTTGATTTGTTATGTAAATGAAATACTTTTATCCCTCGACATTAAAGATAAGGAAGTCAATATTACACAATCTTCAATCTTTTTTCTCCCAAATTTTTTTATTTATATTTATTTCTGCTTTCTGCTCTACCACCTTCAGCTTCATTTTTATATTTATCATAGTCTTGCAAATAAAAAGATTTAAAGCTCACAACCAATGCTGTGTCATGGATTTTCTAGGACTGATATTCTTAGAATTTCTTTGTGTTCTACACTGTGCAGACTGATTCCATAAGTAGGTTTTCCTTATTTTTTTTCTTTTTGTCAGTTAACCACATTTTTTTCTCTTTACACTTTTAATTTAGTAACATTACTGGGATTTGTCATTATGTTACTGGTTTGTGTTAATTTCTCTGGGACACAGTTTGCCTCTTCAACCTCCAGATTTATGTCTTTTCTTTCTTCATGACAATTTTCTTGAATTATATTTTAAATACTCTTATTTCATGATTTAAATTTTCTAGAAAATGTATATTTCTTATGCCTATCTTCCACAATTTTAATTTTCTTGCTAATTTATTTTAATTTTTATTTCAAATCCATTATGTTTGATTTTATTAGTTATATGTTCAGTATTCCTCAGTGTGCTCCCAACAGTGTTCAATTCTCATACTCATTTCAAGTTCATTTCATGACTATTTTTGCATAACTTTTCACTTCTACTTTAAGTTTTATATTTTTGCACTTCATTTTCTTCTGCAACATTAAGGTATTTTTTTCTACATTCTTAAGTCTCTGAAATGTCTTCTTGTTTTCTAAAGAAAAGAGCTACATTTTTAAAATTCCTGAATAAATTAATTTGCTTCATGGGAAATTTTCTCTTATGCCAGATTTTTATCAGCTGTTAAATTTTCCAGTACATTTTTAATCTTTTGAGGATATTTCCATGGATATGGTCTGTCCTCATTATGGAAGACTCTATTTTTTCATTTGCTTATTTGCTGAAATTAGTTTGTAACCCTAAATTAATATTCTGTGTGCTTTTATGGTCACTCATGGACATGTCCAGAGAGGTGAAAATTTTGAGTACCCAAGGTGCATGCTCCAGGTTCAACACAAACAAGCTGATGTTTAGCCACCTTGCTTCAGTTCCTGCTATAAACAGCTGTCCTTTTGTGGCCTAACTGATGCCTGATTTTCTACATTTCCTGGGTCTTCTGTTTTTAATTTCAGGGTTTAAAAAGTTCTCAAGTGCAGTGCTAAAGTATGTTTTTACTGTTCCTAAGCACAGGAAAGCTGGGTTAATCTTCAATACATCATGAATTCAATATTGATAAGTCAACAATACTGTACATATAGAAAAAGGAAGGGGAAATTGAACAATATATCTGTGAGACTGGCCTGGAAAATGCAACAATAACAGCTATAGTGTGGATAAAGCTAAGGAAGAGATTGGCTAAATTTGGGCCTGCATGAGATTAGATGACAACTGATAAAATGAAAACCAACAACAACAAAGAAAAGAAAATAATGTGGGTCTGTTGTGAAGCTGGAAGCTTAAAGCATTTAGGTTCATGTTATCCAGGATCAAGAAAATGTTCACAAAATTCTTAGCCAGTGCTGGCTAGTTCACATGTTCCAAAATACACAGCATGAAAATGTTAAACTTATAGGCAAGACAGGTTCTGCAGATAAAGAAGTTATAGAAATGTTAAAAATACTGACTTCTTTTACAGGATGTTGGCAAAGGAACATCTACCATGGAAATGGATTTCAGCTGGTGAAATGTTGTAACCAAAGGTTTGTAGGAACCTAACCCTGTTTTCTCCTTAGCAACAATAATAGCTCTGCGATGTTAATTCAGTGTCCATGGTGACTTTATAGACTATAATTACTGTAAATAATAAGAATCAACTACATTACCATGCTTCCTTTTGACTATCTTTGAAGTAGATGATTTTTCCCTACATAAGCATAATTTGAGTGATTAAATTAGGGAAGAGCCAAACCAACAGGAAATTTTCTTTTGATCCAAGGTTTTGGCTATGTTTGAGCTTTACTTTCTCAAAACCAATGGGAATATGCATCTGTGGAGTTTATTACAGTATGAAATTTGCTCCTCTGGCCCTATTTACAAAGACAGTCCCCTTCAAGCAAAGAGACTTGTTTGTACAATCTCATATTTAGTCCATCTCTTCCACTCTGACCAAGGACAGGTCCCTGAGTGACAATTAGGACAATAAGGAGATATATTCCAGGTTGAGTTCAATGATTGCTTTGGTTTAGTGCACAGAAAAAGTAAAGGAAACTCACACAAAAGTCAGTGGTCTCCCTAAATTGAGGAGAGAGAATTCAGATTTCTGGAATGCCAAGGTAGTTAGTATTAACAGGGCAAGGTACCAGAGAAGAGAAATATCACAGAGATAATGAAAAGAGAGGGTGGGAGGTAGAGCTGAAGAGTTCCACAGCTGAGTACTGAGCAGCATGTCTCTGCAAGATAACTAAGGGTGCCAGGAGAAAAGAATGGGAAACAATTTTCAAAGGTCACATTGGATGAGAAATAATTTGCATTCCCATCAGCTAGAATACAAATGCCTCTTAAAATGTAAGCCATTGAATAAAATCCTTAGAAAGTGGGAATTAATGGTGGGAACAACAGTTAGAAACCAAAAAGCCATAGATTAAAGGCTGTTCAGGACCTGAATAACAAAGGTTATACAACTTTACAAATTTTCCACAACTTCTTTACCTGCAGAACCTGTCTTGCCTGTAAGTTTAACATTTCATGCTGTATAGTAGCTAGCCCCAAAAGGAAAAGATTGTTTCCTCATCCTTAATTACATTCCAGAATAAAACTAAAAAATTTTTAAAGGCAATATAAGAAATTATCAAGGCCATAAGAAAGGCTATGCATAAAATTATAATGTTTATAATAAAATATTTTCAAGCATGCAAAAATTTCAGAAAAATGTGATCCAGAAATGAATCAAGTGGTGGAATTAATAGACAAAGGCACTAATCAAGGTGCCAAAAATTTACACATATGTTCAAAAAGGAAGAAGAGGCAAAATATCATTAGAAGAATATGAAAAATTAAATAAATGCAGATCAAAATCCTAAAGATGAAAACTACAATATCTGAGACATAAAATGCATTCAGATCTTCAACATATCTTTAATTGGCATTTATTCTGGGAATGGAAGATTAGTTTAATGTTTGATAATTAGCTAGTATAATGTACCATTTTAACAATTAAAAATAAAAATGCTATTACAATCTTGAGAAATACAGAAAAAATCATTTTCAAAATCAACTAATGTTACAAATTCTCATCAAATTATGGATAGACAGAAACTCCCTCAAGGTGAAAGACTGAATGGTTTGCATTTAAAAACAGGAGAAGGTAACACGTGTGCTCTCATCACTTTTATTGATTATTATACTGAGCACACACAATCCTGTTATCTAGGATAAGGACCTTTTTTCCCTCCTTTCCAATATGCATACATTTCATTTCTTTTTCTTGCTTCTTTTTTAAAATTTATTTAGACACATAGAGTTAGACAGTGAGAAAGAGAGAAAGGTCTTCCTTCCATTGGTTTACTCCCCAAATGGCCGCCACAACCTGAGCTACATCAATCTGAAGCCAGCAGCCAGGTGCTTCCTCCTGGTCTCCCACGCCTGTGCAGGGCCCAAGCACTTGGGCCATCCTCCACTGTCCTCCTGGGCCACAGCAGAGAGCTGGACTGGAAGAGGAGCAACCAAGACAGAATCTGGCGCCCCATCCGGGACTAGGTGTGCTGGTGCCACAGGCGGAGGATTAGCCAAGTGAGCCGCAGCACCGGCCCTGTGTTTTAATTTCTTAACTGTTAAGTCTCATTTCATCTTGAATGGTTCTCTCAACTTTGTTTTTCACATCATTGTCATTGTTTGAAGAATTTACAAGAGTTATTTTGTAGAATGTTCTCAAATTTGAATCCTTCATAGTTAGATTCAAATGGAACTTTTGGGGGAAAAATTCCACATGGGTGATATTGTGATTTTCTCAGTGCATCACTTCAGGAGGTACATGATACAAGTGTGCCTCAGTATTAATGATGCTAAGTCTGATGATGTGCTTTAGTGGTTTCCACCAGATTTTCCCATCATAGCGTGACCTTCCTCCCCACCCCTTTGTTAGGAGTAAGTACATCAGAAATTAAATCTTGGAGGCTATGTGAAGATGCTGTTTCCTAAGATATTTTCAGCCACTTACTTTAGCATCCATTGACTATATGAAAAAATTATTAAGTAGGCTATCAAATCATGATTTTGTAATTTTATCATTCCTTTTTACATCAATTGGTGGACAATCTTTTATCCGTATGCACACTGCTCTGTAACCCCTAAGACTGATCTGTAACAACTATATCATAGGACTCTGTTGCTCTTTGATTTCCTTTTGGGTCTGGCTCATGGGAAGCAAAAGAAAGCAACAAGAGAGGATACTGAGAGTATCCAGTGTGGTTTGGTCCTACTAACCCGAAAGTCTGTTTCCTATCGGCTCATTCCTTTCAAATAATCTTCCTTATTTCCACATGGCAATAGCAATACTCTCTTTTCCTTTGGGTCTAGAAGTTGGATTCCCAGCCCAGGATCTTACAATGGGATGTTGCACATTTACTTGAGGTTTCTCCCCTACTCTGTTCATAAGTTTGTAAATCCTCTCTTTATTAACTTTCTTCAAAATATCATAACTGTGACCTTTTTTCTTGCTGGGGCATTCAGTGGTTCATATGACTAGCTTGCTGTCTTCTATCTCTTCTTCACAAGAAGCAGAGCTGTGTTCAATGGTTGTTCTAGTCTTATCTACTTCTCTCACCCATTTTCCCCTTGGCATTTCCAAAATAAATTCTATGAACCTCTATCTTGTCTTGGCAAGACTTAGTGGAGTTAGACCTCAAATTAAAAAGGACTGGGACTGGTATATGCTAGCAGCATTAAATGCTAAATTCAGATAATTCGAAGTTCTAACTCACATCCTATATTGTAACATCTTCATTTAATGTTGCCCTGTTTTGTCTTCCATGCTGTTTCTAAAATATGCAGAGAGAGGTTGATCAGGTGGTGATCTAGGGACTGTTAATGGATATTAAGAAAGCATACTTGCCTTTACACTGCATTCTATATCAGCAAAAAAAAAGAGTTGAAAAAATTGAATCAATTTTAAATTCTTTATCTGTTATTTATACCAGGATATTTCAAAAAGTTCAAGAAAAATTAAAAATCAGCTTATTTTGTTAGAAAAGTTTTGGAGCCCCTGCTTAATTTTTTCGTCATATACAGTTTTCATCAGTGTTTTGAATACCCTCTCATACCCATTAAATTCAATATTTTTTGTATTTTCCACAAACTTAGATGTGTATGACTCTGGGTGAGTTAATTAACTTGGTTGAACTTGCCTCTTTTAAGAACAGGGTGGTAATAGATATTTACTTTTAAATATTTTTTGATGATAACTAAAAATGCATGTAACAGTCTTACCACTGTGTCTGGAATATACTGAAGTTTATTTGCACTATTATTCTTCTATCTCAATGTGTGAATGAGGAAAGAGTGTAATCCATTGATAAGATCCTTGTAACTCTAGTCTCATAGGAGGATGTCTCCCCCACTCTACTGAAACATCTACCCTAATGCCCACAGCTAAGTAAGAGGTCCTTTTCCCAAAAGGCCAAGCACCCCACGGTCTCCTGAGCAGTTGCCTACTGAGCATGCTACTGCTGTAATTAATAGTGACAAAGTTTTAATGAATTCCACATGGAGATTCTTTCAGACACTTACATCCTGAAGCAGATCCTATCGTTTCTACTCCTTTGAGATCAATTAAAAAGGTTTTTCTTTTTTTCCATCTTTGCCAAGACGCCTAGGGCAACTTCCCAGCTGTGTCTTTTAATGAGTTCTCTAAATTGACCCTGAGCCAGAAGGTTCTTTAGTGCATAACTGAAGTTGCAGGAGCTCTTGGGGAGCACAGGCTTGGAAACCTCTGAGAAACCCTGAAGGCATTTCCCTGGGCAAGCTCAGAGGTCCTTTCAATTAAAATCTCTCTAGGTTCATTCACAGTCAAGGAGGGAGGGAGGAAGCTAGGAAGAGTTCTGGTGAGGGTGTTAATGGGTCACCTACAGGTGAGGCTCTCCTGGTAGTTTCACATTTGAGTGCAGACTTCGGGTCTCAGCTGTGTCCTGTCAGTTTACTGGTGGGGGAGCTGAGACACTGATCAGCTCTTCGATGAGGAGCACATGTTCAATTTTTCTGACCCATCCTCAGGCAGACTCCCTCTGGTCTCTAATTAACCTGATGATGTACCAGGTGATCCTATGCCCCCAGGAAATCAGCACACAAAGAGCATGTATACTGATTATCCATGCACAAATCATTTTGGACATTTAATTAAACCAATGAATCAATTCATGATGAAAACATGTAACTCAAACTGCTTTTGAGGAACAAGCTTGTGTGCATGATATTTTTCACATTGCATATACATTGTTTTTTTGTTGCTGTTGTTCACCTGAGAGGCAATAACTGCTGCCTCTCAGGATTGTATTACTAGGAAGCTGAAATCAAGAGTGGATCCAGGACTTGAACCCAGGCACTCTGATATGGGATGTAGGCTTTCTAATAAGATTCTTAGCCATTATGCCAAGTGCTTGTCCTTCAGTTCATTTGAGAGAAAGAATTCTTAGAGTGAAAAGTTAGCAGATACATGTCATTTTAAGTGATCATATGTGGTCTCTTAAAGCAAGGGTGATTTTTCATTTATGTTTATCTCTTCTCCCTCCCCAGACCACATTGAAATGGCAAAGGTATAGGGCCGGCGCCGCGGCTCACTAGGCTAATCCTCCGCCTAGCGGCGCCGGCACACTGGGTTCTAGTCCCGGTTGGGGCACCGGATTCTGTCCCAGTTGCCCCTCTTCCAGGCCAGCTCTCTGCTGTGGCCCGGGAGTGAAGTGGAGGATGGCCCAGGTGCTTGGGCCCTGCACCCCATGGGAGACCAGGAAAAGCACCTGGCTCCTGGCTCCTGCCATCGGATCAGCGCGGTGCGCCAGCCGCAGCGCGCCAGCCGTGGCGGCCATTGGAGGGTGAACCAATGGCAAAGGAAGACCTTTCTCTCTCTCTCTCTCTCACTGTCCACTCTGCCTGTCAAAAAAATAAAAAATAAATAAATAAATAAGAAATGGCAAAGGTATAACCCACAGGAAGAAATAAAATGGGAGAGGGGCCTATGTAGACTAAAGAAATAAAGTAATCACAGTATCTTTTTAGAATATAGAAAGTGCAGGAAGAATGCTAACTGACCCATCAGAGAAGGAGCAACCAGCTAATGAGCATGCAGAAGGGGAAAACAATGAGAAATCAAAGGCACTACTCCTAGGAACACCTGCAGACTTGAGGACATTAATACCCTAGGAGGGTGAGGCACAGAAAGAGGGGAGAAGATGAAAGCTTATTAGTGAAGCAAATGGATCATAAGACTTCTGCAACACCCTCTCCTCGACTTAGGCAACAACTCACTCTAGGCGGGATCCTGGAGGCTTAATCTGTGAAGAAGTCAAAGATAAGGCCCTGGATATTGAAATCCCAAAGTAGATACCAGTAAGTCTTTGATCTGAAATCACAGTAACTGAGTAGTAGCCTGGCCACTGAACAATGAGAGCATTAGCCCCATTACTCTCTATGACCCTCAGTCTCACATTCAGGTATATTCTATCCCTACTGCCACCTTAGACAAGAAGGTGGAAAGCTCATTGGATCAACCAAACAGCCTCAGAGATACTCATGTCTGAGGGAATCTCAACAAAGTGGTTAACTGGATGGTCCTATCACCCTACATGAAATCCCACATATGAAATTTCAAAAAACAGACAAATGTAAGAAAGTCAAACAAATCAGTGGAAACAAAGATAATGTAGACAAAGGAATTAAACTTTAAACTACAATAATTAGAGATTCCTATCTTTTCCCTGACCAGTTCCTTAGGTGTAGATGAGAAACCATATCCAAGAAATCTATGGATTGATACTGGAAGCATCCCAAGATGCAGAGAATGCAGTAGCATAGTTTGGAGATTGGATAACAGAACAGATCAGAATTGAATGAGCAGACAAACAAATCCATTGAGGACTTTCTTACTAGAAAAGATACAATTACAGAATGGTGGTAGGTTAGAAAGCACCCAGGGGTTTAGGATTGAAAATGAAGTAACCTTTTTCTTTGACAATGGGCCAAAAATCAATCCCTGCAACCTAGACATTCTCTTCAACAAATGGTGCTGGGAAAACAAGATCTCCACATGCAAAAGTATAAAACAAGACCCTACCTTACACCTTATACAAAAATCCACTCAAAATGGATTAGAAACCTAAATCAAATTACTAGAGAACATTGGAGAAACTCTGCAAGAGATTGGCATAGGGGAAGATTTCTTGGAAAAGACCCCAGAAACACAGGTAATCAAAGCCAAAATTAACAAATTAGATTACATCAAAATGAGAAGCTTCTGCACTGCAAAAGAAACACTCAGCAAAGTGAAGAGGCAGCCAACAAAATGGGAGAAAATATTTGCAAACTATGCAACTGATAAAGGATTAAATTCCATAAACTGTAAAGAGTTCAAGAAACTCAACAACTACAAAACAAACAACCTAGTTAAGAAAGGACAAAGGACCTGAGCAGACATTTTTCAAGCGAGGAAATTTAAATGGAAAACAGACCCTGTGCTGAGAATCCATAGCATAGGATACAAAATGAAAAGGAAGTGCAGGCCAGGGCTCCTCATAGACTGAGGAGATCTGTCTGCTGAGTCAGAATCAAGCTACCCTATGTCATTTTTTATGAAATGTCTGCAGATATCAAACCTTTTAAAAGGAGTAGGGAAGACATGACAAAAATACAAGGATTAGTGCTTGACATATAATCCTAGGTCTGTACATCCAATACATCCTATGTGTGCATTTTGTTTGGTGGCTTGCATATACATCGTGCAATCTGCATATTTTGCTTTGAGTTTTTTTTTAATCCATAAAGGCTTGGATTGGCATAACAGGATCCTGGAGTTCGTTCTTGTATAACTCAGAGACTTAGTTGTTCCAGTACAGCTACCTAAACTAGAAACAACTCAAATGTGTATCACTGCCCGCGCCGCGGCTCACTAGGCTAATCCTCCGCCTTGTGGTGCTGGCACACTGGGTTCTAGTCCCCGTCGGGGCGCCAGATTCTGTCCCGGTTGCCCCTCTTCCAGGCCAGCTCTCTGCTGTGGCCTGGGAGTGCAGTGGAGGATGGCCCAAGTCCTTGGGCCCTGCACCCCATGGGAGACCAGGAAAAGCACCTGGCTCCTGCCATCAGATCAGCGGGTGCGCCGGCTGCAGCGCGCTGGCCGTGGCGGCCATTGGAGGGTGAACCAACGGCAAAAGGAAGACCTTTCTCTCTGTCTCTCTCTCTCACTGTCCACTCTGCCTGTCAAAAAAAATTTTTTTAAAAATGTGTATCACTGACAGACTGGGAAGTCAAATTGCAGTTTGTTTCATTGGCACTGAGGATAAGTGACTGTTGACTACCAAATCACTAAGTCTTAGTGAAGAAAGCCACCAAGTATATGAGTACAAATACTGAGTGATTAAAACTCAGACCTGTTAGAAGCACATAAGAAGCAGAAAATTATAACCTGGAAGAAAAACAGAACATTGTGAAGATGACATTATGGTAAGTGTTCTGAACAGTGAGACAAGATAGTAGGATGGAAAGGGTATCTTGCAAGCTTCTGGAAGGAATCTGTATTCCAGGTATTAAGGTGAGTAGAGGATATGTTAACTTGTAGCAATTTGTTAAAGGTGATATTTACGTTTTATGTACCTTTCTGCATACCCTTTTACACAGCTAAAGAAAAAATTTATACCAGTCCATATAATACCATTATAAAGTGTGCAGTTCTAAACTATACAATGGGGTGTGAGGATCACTATGTCCACATGATATATGGGGAAAGTACAGGAAAGAGAAAGTAGCAAAGACTATTTCTGGTGCCAACCACATCAGTGACAGTAGTGACTGGAGGAAGCTCCCATTGCAGACTACTCTGGCAACCACAGACCTGACCTGACATCCCTGCACTGACAGCAGTGCCTCTATGGATGCAGGAACCCTTGGCACTCTAGACACATGAACTATGAATACTTTCCAGGGGGTGATAGAAGTGGCCTAATTAATGAAGAATTTGCAAGAAGGAAGTGTAGTGAGCCTAGCAGAGAAGCACATTTCCCATCATTCCAGGTGTTCTGAATTGAGGACAGTTCCTGGAAGGCGGGGCTACTAGAGAGCATTCCAGGTGTCTCAGAGACATTTGGAAATTAGGCTCAAAAGCAGATAACATTGGTTGGTGGCTTCTGACAGAGTCCAGCAAATTTAGAGAAGATACATACAGAAATGGGTCAGAACCTACAGCCTAAGATTCTCACACTCTAATTCTAATGTGTCTCCCAAAATCATAAAAAAAATCATGGTACAGTGCACACAAGTGCGCATACACAGAGTATATGCTAATACAATATCTGGGGGACAGTGCTGTGGTATCCTGGGTAAAGCCACCACCTGCAGTACCAGCATCCCATATGGGCACCAGTTGGAGTCCTTGCTACTCTACTTCCAATCCAGCTCTCTGCTATGGCCTGGGAAAGCAGTGCAAGATGGCCCAAATCCTTGGGCACTGCAGTTGCATTGGAGACCAGGAAGAAGCTCGTGAACCTTGCTTCAGATGAGCCCAGCTCCAGCCATTGTAGCCATGTGGGGAGTGAACCAACAGATGGAAGACTTCCTCTCTCTGCCTTACAAATAAAGAAATAAATCTTTTAAAAAATATAGTATCAGTCTGCACCAATAATTAAGCACCAATGAGCAGCAGGCATAAAGGACCCTGCACACAGCCAAGGTTGCTTCTCCCCTCAAGTCTGCGGCAGCCTCAGGGGCTGTGCCAGAGAGAACCTGGAGTGTGCAGTCAATGTGGAAGGCAGGATCAGGATAACATGAAGGAAGAAATGGATGGTGGAAGCCCAGAGTAGCATAGCATCCCAAAGAGGGGAAATAAACTCTACACGCTATCTTTTTTGTTTCTTTAAGTGCAGAACAGAATGTATTTTGCTGATGTTACCTATCGCTCTCAGACTGGCACAGGTGAGCACCAAGAAGGATCCATTTGACCATGGCCTCCATCCATGGGGGAAAGGAGATGAGCTTTCACCACTGAGGACTTCTGCAGTCTCCACTAATGCTTACCCCAGCAGTAGGAGCCCCAGAGCTCATGGTGGAGCCATCACAGACCCACCTCCATCCAAGCACCACCACACGCCTGCCCCAGACACTGGTGCTACTGCCGTCGTGACGATGCCCATGCTACAGACTCCCCCCTGCAAGGCCAACACCGCTCATGTCTGTGGCCCAGAAACCAGTAGCACCCCTGCCGTGAGTGGGCTTCCGTCCCAGCTCTAGACACCACCACGGCTTCATGTGCTCCTGGACCCAAACCACACAGAGAGCGCCCATCCCCTCTGCCCACAGGTCCCATCCCTTTCCCCTGCACCCCTCTCCCCGCCCCCACCCCGGTTTCATCCCTGGCCCCGCATATGACGTCACCTCTCAACTCTGACCTCACATTAGGACTCCCCTGCACCACACCTCGCACCGCGTCTCCTCTCCACCCCCACGTCCTGTCTCCACCCCTCATGTGGTGTCTCCTCTCCACCCCCACGTCCTGTCTTCACCCCTCATGTGGTGTCTCCTCTCCACCCCCACGTCCTGTCTTCACCCCTCACAATCGCGTCTCCACTCCACCTCAATGTCAGGTCACGTTTCCTCTGCCCCCACATTACATCATGTCTCTTTTGTCCCCCACATCCTGTCTCCTCCGCCCCACACGCCAGGTCAGCGCCGCATGTCTCGTCGCATCTCAGGTCGTCACGTCACATCACTCATCTCCACTGACTCCACGTCACATCCCTTCGGGTCTCCTCAGCCGCCTCGTCCCGTCCGTCTCCATATGCAGTGTCTCAACGCATCCCTGACTCGGCACCATGTACGCGGTCGGAAGCTGCAGACACAGGACGTGCGACACCCACATGGCCTCACCTGGAGGAGCAGCCTCACGTCAGGACGTCCGTCCTTGTGCGCGAGAACACGCGTCACGTGCCGCAGGCTCAGCCTCACTTCCTGCACAGCACCGCAAGGTCTCCAGGACCCCGCACGCCTGCGTCCCGGGCCCCGTGCTAAGGACGCACCGGCCCCAGTGGACGGCGGTGCTGGACTTGGTTCCAGGGCCCCGGGAGTCCCAGGGCCCACTCCGGCCGGGGCCTCCACAGCAGCCCTCAAACGGCGGGAAGGCCACGTGGGCAGAGGCCACGCCCCTCGTTTGTCATCCACGCAGGCCCCGCCCAGCCGCGCCTCAGCGCCGCGGTCCCTCAGGCGGCCGAGGCCGCGCGCACCCACCACACAGGGACGCCCTCAGCCCTGCCTTCACCCTGGAGGACGTCGGCGGCCTGGAGCCCTTGAGGCCATTGCTGGGGACACCAGCTCGAGGGAGAAGCCGCCGAGAGCGAACACCAAGGCTGGGCCCAGGAGCGGAGGCGGCTTGGCGGGATGGCGCTGAGGAACAGCGTTTCCGGAGGGCAGAGCACCGTCCCGGCCTCAGAACTGACGCTCAGAGGGAGGAAGACGAGGGAGCGGCGCGCACAGCTTCCTGGGAAGAGCGAGGTAGGGGAGGGCGGTGGCCGCGTGCAGGGGCTGGAAGACGCGCCAAGGCCCGGCGCATGCGCCAAGGCCCGGCGCATGCGCCCAGGCCCGGCGCATGCGCCCAGGCCCGGCGCATGCGCCCAGGCCCGGCGCATGCGCCCAGGCCCGGCGCATGCGCCCAGGCCCGGCGCATGCGCCCAGGCCGGCGGTGCAAGCCCAGGTAGGCAAGCCTTGGCCGCCCCGCCGGGAGAGGAGTCTCAGGACACCCTGCGTGGATCGGACGGTAGGAAATGCTGCCTTCGTCTGTCCAGCCTCTCACAGGAATGATGGTTTCCTTCTGCGCGTGGGCGTGAGCGTCCTTCAACCCGCGAGCTTCGAGATCTGTCAGGGTTTGGTTGCACCTGGCAGGAGCTGGAGACGTGTCCCTAGGAGCCCTGTCCTCCGTGTCTCCCGGAGCTGCGGGGTTGGAGGAGGCGCAGGGCCCCGGGGTGCTGCAGCCTGGGGGCAGGAGAAGGTGCACGGAGGCGCAAAGTCTGTGCCGGCTGGGAAATCATTCGTTCCCTCATTTGCTCACTGAAAGCTGGTAGTTCAAGGCCCGCTAAGGACTCTGGGTTTGAGTCCTACCAGGCTTTTCAAATGAGTCTTGAAACATGAGTCTGTGGTTCACATTTCTCTTCACCAGTCTTGTTACTTCTGCTCAAAATCGCCTTTGGAAAAAATCCTGCCTGAACTGCTGGGATTCAGATTAATGAAATAACTAGAGGGGGTTTTCAAAGTGAATCTGCCCTCCCACAAAAGTCCACGCAAGCTTCGTGTCTTTCTGGCTTCCATGTGAATTTTAGGATTGTATTTTCTAGTTTTTTGAAGAATGTTCCTGGTATTTTGATGGAAATTGCCTTGGGTGGTATTGGTATTTTCATATTAATGCTTCAGTCCAGGAACATAGACTGCTTATGTGTGTGTGTGTGTGTGTGTGTGTGTTTTGTGTGTGTGTCTTCAATTTTTTTCATTAGTTCCTTGTAGTTTTCTTGTGGAAGTCTTTCACATCCTTGGTTGAATTGATTACACAGTAGGTTTTTGTAACTTTTGTGAATGGGATTGCTTATATGCTCTCTATCTCATCTAATTCATCATTGGTGAATAAAAATGCAAATTTTTACGTGTTTGTTGTGTGATGCACCATTATTGAAGTTGGTTAATATTGGTTATTAATCTCTTTTTATATATTTATTTGTTTGTTTTTTAATTTTTTTTATTTTTAAAATTTATTTGACAGCTTTAGTGAGAGAGAGACAGAGGGAAAGGTCTTCCTTCCATTGGTTCACTCTCCAAATGGCCGCTACGGGCAGCACTGCCCTGTTCCAAAGCCAGGAGCCAGGTGCTTCTTCCTGGTCTCCCATGAGGGTGCAGGGGCCCAAGCACTTGGGCCATCCTCCACTGCCCTCCCGGGCCACAGCAGAGAGCTGCACTGGAAGAGGGGCAACCAGGACTAGAACTCGGTGCCCATATGGTATGCTGGCACTGCAGGTGGAGGATTAACCAAGTGATCCACAGTGCCGGCCCCAGTTATTAGTCTCTTGATAGAGTCTGTAGGTCTCTGTATAGAATCATGCCATTTACATACACAGACTACTTGACTTCTTTGTTCCTGTGTGCCTTTAATTTATTTCTCTCTCCTTATTGCTCTAAAACTTCTGGTACTATATTAAGAACCATGAGAGTGAACATCCTTTCCTTGTTCTAGATCATGGAAGAAATGCTGTCAGCGTTTTCACATTCAATATGTTGTTGGCTATGAGAATTTCCTAAATAGGCTTATTGTGTTGATTGTGTGCAACTTCCATCCATAATTTGTTCAAAGTTTTATCATAAATGGATGTTGGGTTTATTGAGTGCTTTTTCTGCATTAACTGAGATGATCATATGATGATGTCATATGTTCATTGATTTGTGGTTGTTGAACCATCCCTGCATTCCTGGAATAAATCACAGTTGATCATGATATATGCTTTTTGGTGTTTTTTTTTTTTTTTAAGGATGTTGGATTTGATTCCCTAGTCTTTTGTCATTAATTTTTTCATCTATGTTTATCAGGGATATTGGTTTGTAGTTTTATTTTTTGTTATGTTCTTGTCTAGTTTGGGAATAAAGTTATTATTGGCCTCAATATATTCATTTGAATGCCCCCATCCCCATTACATTTTTGGAACAGTTTGACTAGGGCTTTTCCAGAGAAAAACATTTCCAGAGAAAAACAAATTCCATTTAAACGCAAAGGAGGTTCTCAGAGACCTGGGCACATGCCCGGAGATTATGGCTTCCTGTCTTCATGATGGTATCTGAAGGCTCAGCATGGTGTGTTCATGGCCTTCACCCTGGTGTGCTGTCCATTCCTGCCTTGGAAGTACATCCTGTACAGTCACTGTCCTCTTGCAGTCTACCAAAAGCCTCCTTGCCTGTTTGGAGAAGGATGTGGGGAGCTGACTAATCCAGAAAAAAGCAAAAACCATAGAGCAGCTTTGCAGTTAGCAGGTTAAGACCGAGGGTCCTCTCACTGTTAAAATACAAATTTGAACCAAGGACCACAGGTCCTGCTTATCCACCGTGACCACAGTGTGCCATCAGTGAAATGCAGAGTGGTCAGGGTAATCTATTTGACTTAAGTTGTTGATAGTAACTCTTTCTAGATCTTCTCCTTCATGTCTGCCTCTCTCTCTCTTGCCTGTCCTCATTCCAATCCTCCCTCCCTTTCATTTTTTCATGTTTGTCCTTGCTGCCACATTTCTGTCATTTTAACCTCCTTACACATTATACCCTCTTTGTACCACCTGCATCTGTTCAGGCTAAGTCAGTTGTGCTGTACTGGAAAGGCCTTCTGCATGGATTTAGGTGACAACTTTAATGTTTCCATGAATATTTGCTTGAGCTGCCAGCATGAAGGTTGGAAAGAACATTCATTTTTGAAAATTTTTCATAGCCTCCCATCCTGAGGTACTTAGTGATGGACATCTTGGTTACTTCCCATTCAGGTATATTATGAATAAAGCTGCTCTAAATACTCATGTGCAGGTTCTAACGTGAACGTAAAGTTTCCTATTATTCACATAAACCTAGGACAGTTGATGGATTGGTTATATGACATGTTTAGCTTTGTCTAGAATTACCAAAGTATCTTTCAAAGTAGCTATACTATTTCCCATTTCCACCAACAATGAAAGAAAGCTGCTATTTTTCTGTGTCTTTGACAGCATCTGTTCTTGTCATTGTTGTGTGTCTAAGTCTGAGATTTAAAAACCCAGTAACTGCCTAGTCTTATATGGAGAGTGGAGCTGACCCTTTTTCTTTGTTTTAACTCCAGCAGAGAAGCAGTTAGTGAAATATGAGAAAAATGCTCTCATACTTCTGGGAAGGAGAATGGGAGGTAGCCACTTTAAAATCTGCCCAACATACTCAACAAAGAACACTTCAATCTATAGCGTGTTTCTTAATCATTATTCCCATGAACTTATCCATGTTACTGCATGAAATAGTGGTTTGTTCCTTTTATTGATACAGTTTTCATTTGCGTTGTTTCCAGTTTGATGCTACTAAATCAAGCATCACTTTTTAAAAATTGCTTTTGTAGGCAGTAAATGCCACACATTGATGAGTGCTTTGTATTCAGAATATGATCATTGCAACACAGGGTGTGAACCTTGAAGAATCCAAACTACAACAGTATTCCAAACCAGGGCCTGGGCCCTACAATCCCATCTCTCTATAGTGGCTGGTCAGGGGTCAGCATTGTACTTGGACCCTCTATGTACTTGTTCTGCTCACAATTCCTTCTCTCTGGCTTTCCTACGCCCTGACTTTATTTTACTTTGTTTTGTTTTTGACAGGCAGAGTGGACAGTGAGAGAGAGAGAGAGAGACAGAGAAAAAGGTCTTCCTTTGCCATTGGTTCACCCTCCAGTGGCCACCGCGGCCGGCGCACTGCGGCTGGCGCACCGCACTGATCCAAAGCCAGGAGCCAGGTGCTTCTCCTGGTCTTCCATGGAATACAGGGCCCAAGCCCTTGGGCCATCCTCCACTGCACTCCCGGGCCACAGCAGAGAGCTGGACAGGAAAAGGAGCAACCGGGACAGGATCCAGCACCCATATGGCATGTTCTTGTCTTCACAAAGCAGCAGGAGGTGCAAAATAATCCAGCAGCTCAGTATCTGCAGCTTTCACAATGAACTCAGAGATGTATCCACTTAGGGTTTTGTTGGTCCCATTGGCCCCATTGAGAGGCTGCTTGTAAGTACATGACTGTTGAACCAGGGCCAGGAGTTTCCTGGTGAAGTGGGTACCTGCAAGGGGGTAGGACTTTAGATTAAATTCGGCTTCTGGGGCTGGCACCATGGTGCAGTAGGTTAATCCTCTGCCTGCAGTGCCAGCATCCCATATGGGCGCCGGTTCTAGTCCAAGCTGTTCCTCTTCCAATCCAGCTCTCTGCTGTGTCCTTGGGAAGCAATAGAAGATGGCCCAGGTCCTTGGGCCTCTGTATCCATGTGGGAGACCAGGAGGAAGAACCTGGCTCCTGGCTTTAGATAGGCGCAGCTCCGGCCATTGCGGCCATTGGGGAGTAAACCAATGGACAGAACTCTCTCTGTCTCTCCTTCTCACTGTCTGTAATTCTCCCTCTCAAATAAATAAATTCGACCTCAGTCATGGCTTTGGTTCCACAGGCTCCTCCTACTGTTCAAGAACAGTTGCCAGCTTTCTTTTTCCTTTCTCCTGTTGATTGATATTGTGTTGTTTCCAGGTAGGAACTCACTAATAAATCAGTTATGAACATTAGTCTGCAAGTCTTTGCGTGGATGCATGTTTTCATGAGCAAGTGGTCCACAGAGAAAAGCTATAAATAATAAATTTCAAATACAAACCAAATTGGAAACATTGGCTTCCCGTTGCCACATTCCAGAAGCCACTCCCTTTCCCGCCACTTTCAAGTCTAAGGAAGTTAATTCTGTGGCTTCCTTGCACATGTAATTTCTTGGGAAGTTCTCTATGACCAGTTAATAAAGGAAGAAAAAACAGAGGCTTGATTTGTAAGTAAATGGGTATGTACAGCGGTCAGATCAGACAGAAGTAGCTGTCTTCTGCACTATGGCCTTACAAAGAGTTTGAAGATGTACTTGAAAAATAATTCTCCCATTAGGTAGAATATTGGTGGTAGATGTAATAGTCACTTTGTGTAAAAAAAAATACTGAAGACAAGGTCAACACTAATTCATGGGCAGTGTGTAGCAAGTTGTGCAATCGACTTGAGGATTGACTTAGTAGGAAGGACACAGAGTGTGGAGAATAGACAAGTTCTACATATATTTCTCTAATACGGCATCCACAGTGAATTGGCGATCATTGACATAGATCAGTGTGCAAGTGTCAGTCGGTGTCTTTCCCTAGCCACAAAGGAGCCTGTTCAATGGGCTGAATGACAGAAGAAATTTGGTCTTTCCTCTTTAAAGCTGATCTGATGCTGTTTACTACCAAAAAGACAAAGGTAGATATGGCCCTATGCCCTGCTAGACTGTAGTAACTTCATGGGTGAAAACTGATTACACACGTTTCCTACTTAATTATTTCAAAGGTGAAGACTGATTATACTATGGGTTGCAGAGATCCTCCACACCTTACTAGTCTGTCCTGTCAACAGAGAGACAGAGAAGTTCCCAGAGCCACCTGCTTATGAGTGATCTACCAAGGTGGTTTGAGCCCCAGAGCCTGTAATACATGAGATGCTGGGGGCACCTCAGAGTCCTCTGTGGAAGTCCAGTCCCATCCGATCCTGTTAGAATGGCTCTCATAGAGAAATCAATAAACAACAAATGCTTGCACGGATGTGGGGAGAAGGGTACCCTAATCCACTGTTGGTGGAAATGTAAACTGGTACAGCCACTGTGGAGGGCAGTGTGGAGATATCTGAGAAAGCTGAATATAGGCTACCATATGACCCAGCCATTCCACTCCTGGGAATTTATGCAAAGGAAATGAAATCAGCATATGAAAGTGTGATCTGTACCCCCATGTTCATTTCAACTCAATTTACAATTGCTAAGATGTGGAATCAACCCAGATATCCATCAACTGAAGGCTGGATAAAGAAATCATGGTGTGTATATATATATATATATATATATACACATACATACTATGGAATACTGCACAGTAGAAAAAAAATATGAAGTCCTGCCATTTGGAACAAAATGGATGCAACTGGACCATTACTTAGTGAAATAAGCCAGTAACACACACACACACACACACACAAAACCCACAAATACCATGTGATCTCTCTTATCTGTGGTAACTATTAGAGTACCTGAAAGGTAATCTATAAGAGCAAAACTAACACCTTG
This sequence comes from Oryctolagus cuniculus, assembly GCF_051225735.1. Classification (NCBI taxonomy): domain Eukaryota; kingdom Metazoa; phylum Chordata; class Mammalia; order Lagomorpha; family Leporidae; genus Oryctolagus; species Oryctolagus cuniculus. The sequence goes on along the minus strand of NC_142869.1, from coordinate 179,576,729 downwards.
AGATGCGATGATTTTGAACAGCTCTTGACTTGTCAAGGATCAATGATTCTCTAGTTTGTTTGTTTCTGTTCTTTTTTTCTTTTTTCTTCATACTATTCAGTGATCTCACTACTTGGTGTAGGGTTAATCCTATGAGTATAAAATTAACTGAAATCTGACCTTTGTAGAAAATAAGAATGGGAAAGAGAGAGAGAGGAGGAAAAAGGGTGGGAGTATGGGTGGGAGGGAGGTGGGGAGGAAGAATCACCATGTTCCCAAATTTGTATATATTAAATACATGAAGTTTTTATTCCTTAGTTAAAATTTTTGAAAATCTAAAAAAAGAAATTGGAGTATCCTATATGAAATCTCAACTGTACTTAATTGTAATTTGAGCACAATGAAATGAATTTATTTTCAGAATACAATCCAACAAGTTATGACATCACCATAATCAAAATATAGGTCATTTTCATCATGTAAATACATTCTACAAGTATCTGTTTACACTGCGTTTAGCCCTCTTGCTGCCTGTACTCTACAGAACTTGGTCAATATAATTTTATCTGTCCCACAATTTCCTATGAATGCAATCATGCAGAAAGTATTTGTCCTCTTAGCTTCTTTTACTTAACACGTTTTTTGCAATTCAACTATGTTTATGCATAGATCAAAAAGTGAGTTTGAGTGTATCCCATTGTATGAATTGCCATTTATTTGCATGTATATGAATGTATATCTGTGTGTGTGTGTGTGTGTGTGTTGTCTGTTGTGTATATGTGCTCTTTGAACCTGCTGGTTGACATTTTGGTTGTTTTTAGTTTTTTGCTAATTTTTAAAGCAGCTATGCACATTTGTGTACATGTGTTTGTATATTCAAATGTTTTCATTCTTTTTGGCAAATGCCTATAATATTTACTTACCATTGATATAGTTTAGTAGGTAGGAGGGGCCAGGTTATTAGTGCTCTAAAGTGTTGGGTGGGAACTTGGATTTTTACTGTTTAAAGAGAAGGCATTGAAGAATTTTCTAGCAGGAGAAATATGTATCATGCTTTGTCTTTTAAAAGGGATAATAATACTTCTAGTGGTTTAAGGAAATGTGCCAGTGTTTCCCAGAATAAAACCTCACAGAGGTTAAGTATAGCCCTGATCAAGTGTTTTCATTTGACTAATACCTTTAATATAAAAATATAACATAATGTAGTTTCTTAATGAGAATTATAAGAATAATGAAACATTCTTTATAGGATACTACAGGGTGTGTGGCCCAGTAATGGGATACAAGTTTAAAACATAAAATTTTCTTTTTTTAAAGATTTATTTATTTATTTGAAAGGCAGAGTTACACAGAGGCAGAGGTAGAGGCAGAGAGAAAGAAGTCTTACTTCTGCTGGTTTGCTCTCCATATGGCAGCTATGGCGGAAGCTCGGCTGATCTGAAGCTGGGAGCAAGGAGCTTCTCCATGGTCTCTCACAGGGCACAGGGCCCAAGGCATTGGTACATCTTCTACTCCTTTCCCAGGCCATAGCAGAGAGCTGGATCAGAAGTAGTGTAGCTGGGACTTGAACCAATGTCCATAGGAGATGCTGACACTGCAGGCAGTTGCTTTGCCCAATGTGGCACAGCAGCAGCCCCATAACATTTTCAATACAATAAAATTTTGAGTTGTATGTGACTAAAACTGCTCACATCATTGAGTTTGTCAAAATTATAAATGTATAATTTGAAGCCCATAATTAATACAAGACTCATACTCTCTCACTCTTCCTTTCTCTCTCTCCCTCTCTCCCCTTTTTTCTCTTTCACTCTTCCCTCCCACCCTGTCTCTCTCTCTCTCTCTCTTTTTTTTTTTTTTTGACAGGCAGAGTGGACAGTGAGATAGAGAGACAGAAAGAAAAGTCTTACTTTTCTGTTGGTTCACCCCCCAATGGCCACTGCACACTGCACTGTTCCGAAACCAGGAGCCAGGAGATTCCCCCTGTCTGCGATGCAGGTGCAGGGCCCAAGGACTTAGGCCATCCTCCACTGTACTCCCGGGCCACAGCAGAGAGCTGGACTGGAAGAGGAGCACCCGGAACAGAATCCGGTGCCCCAACCGGGACCAGAACCCGGGATGCCGGTGCCGCAGGTGGAGGATTAGCCTATTGAGCCGCAGCACTGGCCCCACCCTGTCTCTTTATCTGTCTTTGTCTCTGTCTCTGTCTCTGTCTCTCTCAACAAGGAAAACCCACCAGCTATTGCTACAGAGATGGCACTGAAGATGGAGAGAAGTTAACAGGCTTCAGAACAATTTTGGAGAGGAAGGAAAATCAAGAATGGCTCAATTTCTTGCTTGAGTCACTTGTGAAGATAGTAATCTAACATATTGTGATAGGGAAGACAGGGAGAATAAAAATTAAATGATCCATTTTTTTTTTATTTGACAGGTAGTTATAGACAGAGACAGACAGAGAGAAAGGTCTTCCTTCTGTTGATTCACTCTGCAAATGGCCACCACAGCCGGTGCTGCGCTGATCCAAAGCCAGGAGCCAGGTGCCTCTGCCTGGTCTCCCATGCAAGTACAGGGGCCCAAGCACTTGAACCATCCTCCACTGCCCTCCTGGACCACAGCAGAGAGGCAGACTAGAAGAGGAGCAACCGGGATTAGAACCTGGTGCCCATATGGGATGCCGGCACCACAGACGAAGGATTAACCAAGTGAGCCATGGCGCCAGCCCAAATGTTTCATTTTGAGTACCCTAGATTTGAGATGCTTGGGCTCTTACCTTACATCTGCTTATAATCCCGAAGAAGTCATATCTTTGGTAGCTTTAGTATTCTCATCTATAAAGTAAAATTTTTGATAAAATGGACTCTAAGTATAAATTTTTAGAAAACAGTACCTTAGATTTACTTTGACCTTGAGTGTTTACATGGTGCTTTTTGCTCCCTTGTCAAGGGTGAGGTACTCTTCTGTTGTTGGTTGTCCATGGACCGTGCTTTGAGAATGGCTTCCTATTGTCTATGGACTCAACCAGATGCTCAATGAGGAATATAATGTTTATTAAAAGCTGAAAATTAACAGACATACAATTTGTCTTTTGGAATCCTTTTTTTTAAAAAAAATTAATTAATTAATTAATTAATTTGAAAGTCAGAGATACACACACAGAGAGAAGGAGAGGCAGAGAGAGAGAGATCTTCCATCCTCTGCTTCACTCCCCAGTTGGCTGCAGCAGCTGGAACTGCACTATCTGAAGCCAAAATCCAGGAGCTTCTTCTCAGTCTCCCACAAGGGTGCAGAAGCCCGAGGATTTCTACTGCTTTCCCAGGCCATAGCAGAGAGCTGGATTGGAAGTGGAGCAGCCAAGACTCAAACCAGCACCCATATGGAATGCTGGCACTGCAGGTGGCAGCTTTACCTGGTATGCTACAGCGCTGGCCCAAGGAATCCTTTGTTAAGGAATACCTAATACTGATAATTCTGTGTTTGAATATGCCATGCTCCTTATTCTTCTCTTTGAGTCTACACTGTGGTCCTAAAGTGGCAATATCGGACAGAGATGCCAGACACCAAGGCCCTCAATAGGAAAATAGCATTTATTCTAGGATGCAGGTCCAAAGGAGAGTCTTTTTTTTTACCTTTTATTTAATGACTATAAATTTCCAAAGTACAGCTTATGGATTACAAAGGCTTCCCCCCTGCCATAACTTCCCTCCCACCCGCACCCGTCCCCTCTCCCGCTCCCTCTCCCTCTCCCTTTCCATTCACATCAAGATTCATTTTCAATCTCTTTATATACTGAAGATCAATTTAGTATATATTAAGTAAAGATTTCAAGAGTTTGCACCCACACAGAAGCACAAAGTGAAAAATACTGTTTGAGTACTAGTTATACCATTAATTCACAATGTACAGCACATTAAGGACAGAGATCCTACATAAGGAGTAAGTGCACAGTGACTCCTGTTGTTGACTAAGCAAATTCACACTCTTGTTTATGGAGTCAGTAATCACCCTAGGCTCTTTCATGAGGTGCCAAGGCTATGGAAGCCTTTTGAGTTCGCCAGCTCTGATCTTATTTAGCCAAGGTCATAGTCAAAGTGGAAGTTCTCTCCTCCCTTCAGAGAGAGGTACCTCCTTCTTTGATGACCTGTTCTTTCCACTGGGATCTAACTCACGGGGATCTTTCATTTGTTCATTTTTTTTTTGGCAGAGTGTCTTTGCTTTCCATGCCTGAAATACTCTCATGGGCTTTTCAGCCAGATCCGAATGCCTTAGGGGCTGATTCTGAGGCCAGAGTGCTGTTTAGGACATCTGCCATTCTATGAGTCTGCTGTGTGTACCGCTTCCCATGTTGGATCATTCTCTCCCTTATTTATTCTATCAGTTAGTATTTGCAGACATTAGTCTTGTTTATGTGCTCCCTTTGGCTCTTAGTCCTATCATCATGATCAGTTGTGAACAGAAATTGATCACTTGGACTAGTGAGATGGCATTGGTACATGCCACCTTGATGGGATTGAATTGGAATCCCCTGGTATGTTTCTAACTACCATTTGGGGCAAGTCCGATTGAGCCAAAGGAGAGTCTTGTATCAAATTCTGGGACCTGAACAAAGCAGGGTGTTTTCTTATCTACCCAAGCACAAACAACTGTAAGTTTCCTAACACATATTCAGTTATGTATCTTCTGATTGGATATCTTAGAGCTACAGCATTACTTACACAACCATCACACAAAGTTGCTTCTGTTATTCTTTTTGTTTTATTATTCTACCCATGGCAATGTTCCTCTTTTTTTTTTAGACAGGCAGAGTTAGACAGTGAGAGAGAGAAAGGTGTTCCTTCCATTGGTTTACTCCCAAAATGGCCACTACGTCTGGCGCACTGTGCCAATCCGAAGCCAGGAGCCAGGTGCTTCCTCCTGGTCTGCCATGCAGGTGCAGGGCCCAAGTACTTGGGCCATCCCCCACTACCTTCCTGGGCCACAGCAGAGAGCTGGACTGGAAGAGGAGCTACCGGGACAGAAATCCTTGATAGTCTGTGAGCTAAAAACATAGACATAGCTCCTTCCCTCTGTTAAGCATGAACCACATGCCTCATATGTTAACAACTTGCATCTTTGTCTCATAAGGAACCAAATGTGCACTGATAAATTTGTTCTGGATGTTCCTCTCCAAAATTTTGCCCAACTCCTCCCAACATCCCTACCTATACTCTACACACACACACACACACACACACACACACACAAGTAAGCCTGGCAGTCACATAAAAGAGACAGTCACAAAATTTTTCCATGGAAGGCACTGAAAACCTAAACTTAATAATAATCAAGACAGAGATTGCATCATTAATAAAGACCCTCTTAACAAAGAAAAGCACAGAACTAGATGGCTTCACTGAAGAATTCTACCAGTCTTTTAAAGCACTAATTCCAAATTTTCCCAAACTATTGAAAACAATTGAAAGAGAGGGAATCCTCCCAAACTCTTTCTTGAGATCAGCATCACCTTAATTTCAAAACCAGAAGAAAATACAACAAAGAAATACAGCTATGGATCAATATCCCTGAATAAGATAGATGCAGAAATCCTCAACAATACTAGATAATTGAATCCAACAGCACATCAGAAAGATCATTCACCCAGACCAAGTGGGATTTTTCCCTGGTTTTCCAGAATGGTTCAGCATATGCAAAGCAACAAATGTAATACACCACGGTAACAAATTGATGAATAAAAACCATATGATTATCTCACTAGATGCAGAGGAAGCATTTGATAAAATACAAGAACATCTTTTCATGATAAAAAAAAAAACCTTAAGCAAACTGGGTGTAGAAGAAATATTCCTCAGCACAATAAAGGAAATGTACAACAAACACACAGCCAGCATATAATTGAATGGGGGAGATTTGGAAGCATTTCCACTAAGATACGGAACCAGACAAGGATGTCCATTCTCACTACTGCTCTTTAATATACTCCTGGAAGATTCAGCCAGAGCCATGAGGCAAGAAAAAGAAATCAAAGGGATACAAATTGGAAAGGAGGAAATCAAGCTGTCCCTATTTGCAGATGACATGATTCTATATATAGGGGATCCAAAAGACTCCACTAAGTGACTATTGGAACTCCTACAAGAGTTTGGTAAAGTGGTAGGATATAAAATCTACACACAAAAATCAGTAGCCTTTGTATACACAGACAGTGCCATAGCTGAGATAGAACTTCTAAGATAAACCCCATTCAAAATAACTACAATTGAAGATCAAATACCTTGGAACAAATTTAACCAAGGATATGAAAGATGTCTATGATGAAAATTACAAAACTTTGAAGAAAGAAATAGAAGACACAAAAATAGAAAAAAATCTCCCATGTTTGTGTATTAGAAGAATTACTATCATCAAAATGTCCAACAACAAAGAGCAGTTTACAGATTCAGTACAATCCCAATCAAAATAACAAGGACATTCTTCTCATATCTAGAAAAAAACAAGGCTAAAATTCATATGGAAACGAAAGAGACCCTGGATAACTAAAGCAATCTTATACAACAAAAACAAAGCCAGAGGCATCACAATACCAGATTATAAGACATACTACAGGGCAGTTATAGTCAAAATATCCCTGTACTGGCACAGAAATAGACATGTAAACCAATGTAACAGAATAGACTCACCAATCAATCTATGCATCTACATCCAACTAATCTTTGACAACAAAGCCAAACTTAATCCCTGGATGAAAGACAGCCTCTTTGACAAATGGTGTTGGGAAAATTGGATCTCCACCTCCAGAATTTTGAGACCTCTACTTTATACCAACTCACAGTAGATCAAGGATCTAAATCTATGACATGATCTCATTAAACTGCTAGTGGAGAACATTGAGGAAACTCTGCAAACCATTGGCATAGGCAAGGCTTCTTGGAATAGACCCCAGATGCACAGGCAATCAAAGCAAAAAGAGAAAAATGGGATTATACCAAGCTAAGAAGCTTTTGCACTGCAAAGGAATCACCTAACAAAGTGAGGGGATAGCTGACAGAATAGGAGAAAATATTTGCAAATTATGAAACTGATGAAGGATTAATACCCAGAATCTATAAAGATCTCGGAAACTCAACAACAACAACAAAAATAATCCAATGGGCAAAGCACAGCCATTTTTCAAAAGGGGAAATTCAGATGGCCAACAGACATATGAAATGATGCTTAGGAACCCTATCCATCAGAGAAATGCACATCAAAACCACATGAGGTTTTAGCTCACCTCGGTTAAAATGGTTCTCATACAGAAATCAAAAACAGTCAATTCTGGTGAGGATGTGCAAGTAAAGGTTCCCTAATCCACTGTTGGTGAGAATACAAACTAGTGTAGCTAGGGTGGGAGACCATATGGAGGTTCTTCTGAAAGCTGAAAATAAATCCACCATTTGACCCAGACATCTCACTCTTGGAAATTTACCCAAAGGAAATAAAATCAGCATACAAAAGAGTTATCTGTACCCCAATATTTATAGCAGCTCAATTCACAATAGCTAAGATATGGAATCAACTCAGATGTCCATCAAATGATGACTGGATAATGAAAATATGGTATGTATACACTATGGAATACAACTCAGCCATAAAAAAATCAAATCCTTTCTTTCACATCAGTATGTATGCAAACTGAAAAAGCATTATACTTAGTGAAATTAACTAGTCCCAGAAAGACAAATACCATATTTTTACCCAATCTGTGGTAACTAATTGTTGCAGTTGATTTCTTAATAATGTTGCAGTGGATTCGTTTCTGAGAGGAGGAGCGTGGTGGGGGCAAGAGACATGGAGTCACCACACAGACCCTGGGAGTCAGGTGAAAGTGGGCCAGAGGCGAGCAGCCCGCAGATTTGTTTATTTCAGTTAGTACAACAGCTTATATAGCTAAGACCAGCCAATCGGTCAAGGGGCAATCTATGCCCCAACCAATCACAGCCTGTTACCCAGCAGTTTCCTAAACCGTCCAATCACAGCCTGTTGCCAGGCAGGCTCTGTTGGCCATGTGGGTTTCAAAGCCATCCATTCACAGCCTGTTGCCAGGCAGGCTCCGTTGCCAGGTGGGTTTCAAAGCCATTCCTGAGTAACTGATGCTCCTTGCCAGCAGCCATCTTGGCATGGCCTTTTCATTCCACCACAACTAATTGAGTACAAAATAATGTAATGTATAAATATTTGCATTGTAGTCTGCATAAAATTATTCCTGTGCATAAACTGTTGAGAGGAAATGGCTGAAAGTCTAAATGAACATAAATATTAACTTGTAACCACATAACAAATATTGAGATGTTAAATTATCATTGGTTCTACTCCATTGAAAGCAAATATGAATGACTAATTGACAAAAAAAACTGTATATGTATTCATGTATTATTTAAAGCCATTATCTATATTCCCACTAAACTAGGGTATTTTTGTTCCTTCTTTGTTGAACTTCCTATTTGGTGAAGTTAAACCTTTTTGCTGCAATTTAATTAAAATTAAAATTAAAATTAAATAAATGCTCCCAGAACTCCTCTGTTTGTGCTTTATTTATAGAATATATGCCTTATTCTATGCTTTATTCATAGTGAAGGTTTGAATTAGATAATACTGCCCTCTAATCACTAGGACTTCTACAATACCTCTTCAAGACCAATTTCACTCTGGTTTCTGTTGTTCCTTACTTACTATCAAATCTCAGTACTATGTGGGAAGGTCTCAGAATCTTGCCACCTACATCATAGAATGTTTGGCTGAACAGTTCTTTTTCTTAACCAACCAACACCAAGTTAGAATTATCTAGAAGATGTTGGTGCCATTATTTCGTAAGGAAGGTGTTCTGCCTCCTAGAAGCTCCACTTAGCTAATCTTGGGTATGACCAAGATTCGTAAACCCAAATCATCCAAATATCTGGGGAGTGTAATTTGCAAGATGGTCCCCAAGGGTGTCTATGCTGTTATTACTGCAAGAGTTTCATGTGTGTGGATCCAGCTGGGTATTAAGTCATCATCTGCCAACTCCTTTTCTTCCTAATGTTCCTCCCCAGGGCCAGAGGAATGGAGACAAAGAAAAACAACTTTGGGTTCTCTTGCTAGATATGGAGTGTGAAAGTTGTGTATTCTTGTCCCCACAGGGACCTTCAGGGACAATCTGTGAGGACTTGGGTAGAAATGACCTCGACATGAAACCATAGTACTGGTATTCCCAGTGGGCAGGCCCCATTCCTGTTGTTAGCCTGTGTTAAGAGAGTGACAGCTCCTGCACCTGGAAAGTCTCTCTTCCAGCGGCTGCTGGGTGAAGCAAGATCATCAGCTCTGACAGGCAAAAGCTCCATTGACTCACTGCAGTTCCCTCTACATCTAATCAGATTTTTGAGGCAAGAGCATTCGTGATAACACAGTGAGTAACTGGTTTTTGGAAATTTTTGTGGCAGTTTAGAGAAGCTGGGGTCTGGAGGAAGAAAGAGTTCTTGAGATCAGTAAACAGGGTCAACTTATGGAAAGACAGTTCTCAGGGCTTAGGATAGGGTTGGCATTTGCAGGAATGGATTTATAGGCCTCATGTGGTAAATGATAAATTGACTTTAATATGTATCTGCATCAGTGAACATCTAGGTTTTCCCTTTCTCTAGTCCCTGTGGTCATATGGTTAGTGAAATGGAAGCAAAGAAAATTAAGGAGTCAAAAGACTTTATTGAAATCTGTGGCATGCCTTTGGATATCATTTCTAATTTATCTATTCATCCACCCATCCATTCAGCACTTAACTGGACACCATCCAAATGCTGTGAGTCACTTTACCAAGCAGCTCTGCAAGGAGTTGGAATGGGAGGGCAGTGAGAATGTTACACTGTTAAATATTTACAAGGCAAGCCACTTGCCCTGATCATCTATCAGAAATTACCTGTATGAATGCAGGCCAGATCAGTGACATCACCCTTCGCTCATGTCTAGATGTATAAAATAGTCATATTTTCTGGGTAGCCTCAGGAAGTAAAATCTTAAATCTTCACTTGCTGAGTCCCTAACAATAGTAAACAGAGAAGGAAACAAACCTTTATAAAATTGCATTTAAAAACTCATTCCTTCCATTCTTCCTTCATATATCTCCTCTAGGATCATTTGTTGAGTTCCTGCTATATGCAGTGTACTCTGCAGATGTGGTGAAAAGAGAGAAAATAAAATGATAAAGAGAAAGTGGTAATAAAATGTGAAAACTAAATAAATGAGAGAAAAGGATGACAGGATGACTATGGTCTTCTCTCAAAAGTAAAATGGCTAGTCACTCAAGAAAATAATTGATTCTGTGGCTGCAATCATGATAGTAAAAATGTGGATCCTCAAATTAAAAAATAAACCATAATTCCATAGTGATGGAAATATTCTGTGACACCCTGTTCACTTACACTAGGTACCTGAACTGAATTTTCTTTCCACATTAAATGGCTGAAAAAGGTGGCTGATGAGTCAACACAGTGCACCTCATACCCTCATACACCCTCTCCTTTCATTTAATGACTAATCCAGCCCCTTCTTTGCTCCTCAGCACACATCTCACTGCCGCCGTGGAGAGGGCATGACAGAAAATCAAACATCAGTCACAGAATTCACTCTCTTGGGATTTTCACTCAGCCCAAAGATTCAGATATTCCTCTGCAGCCTCTTCTCCCTTTTCTATGCCTTCACTCTGCTGGGGAATGGAGTCATCCTGGAGCTCATCTGTCTAGACTCCAAACTACATACCCCCATGTATTTTTTCCTGTCACACCTGGCCGTGGTGGATATTTCATATGCTTCCAACAATGTCCCCAAGATGCTGGCAAACTTTCTAAGCAAGGGTAAAACAATCTCCTTTGCCTCGTGCATTATGCAGACCTTCTTGTACATGGCCTTTGCTCACACCGAGTGTCTCCTTCTGGTGGTGATGTCCTATGATCGCTATGTGGCCATCTGCCACCCCTTGCAATATTTTGCCATGATGAGCTGGAGAATCTGCATCACCCTGACTGTGACTTCCTGGGCCTGTGGCTGCATCTTGGCCCTGGTCCATGTGGTTCTCCTCCTGAGGCTGCCCTTCTGCGGGCCTCATGAAATCAACCACTTCTTCTGTGAAATCCTGTCTGTCCTCAAGCTGGCCTGTGCTGACACAACGCTCAACCAAGTGGTCATCTTTGCTGCTTCTGTGTTCATCTTGGTGGGGCCCCTGTGCCTGGTGCTGGTCTCCTACACGCGCATCCTGGTTGCTATCCTGAGGATCCAGTCTAGGGAGGGCCGCACAAAGGCCTTCTCCACGTGCTCCTCCCACCTCTGTGTGGTGGGACTCTTCTTTGGCAGTGCCATTGTCATGTACATGGCCCCCAAATCCAGCCACCCTGAGGAGCAGCAGAAGATCCTTTCCCTGTTTTATAGCCTTTTCAACCCTATGCTGAACCCCCTGATCTACAGCCTGAGGAATGCAGAGGTCAAGGGTGCCCTGAGGAGGACGCTGTGGAAACAGACATCAAGGTGAGAGAAGACAGGGAGTCTGAAAGGTGGGAAATTTGCTCTCTCTGGGATTTGTGGGATTGGTAATATAAATGCCTAAAGTCACATCACTTAAATTTCTAAACTTAAGGCTATATATTGATCAAATTCTGTGAAAGGGAAGGGAAAAAGAAAAAATATAGGCTAGTTTCACACACATATGAACTTGACAGGAAAAACTGACCAAAAAGTTCAAGCTTCTGCAAAAGGTAACTGGAATAGATGATTTATAAAGAAATGTATTCTCCATTTCGGTGTCCACGGGAAGTACATGGCTGACCAGACTTGCATGGATCGTTGAGGCCTTGGTGCATAACCACCAGCGTCAAACTTGGGGTGCAGACTCCCACCTGGCCGTGGCACAGGGGAGGAGGAGGGCAGAGCTACTGGCCCTGTGGTTCCTCTGAAGAACAAAATGGGAGATGCTGAAGCAGGCAAGATCTTTATTGAGAAATGTGCTCAGTGCCACACAGTAGAAAAAGGTGGAAAACACAAGACTGGTCCAAATCTTTGGAGGTCTCTGGCCAAAAAACAGAACAAGCAGGAGGATTCTCTTATTCTGATGCAAACAAACAAACAAAAAAAGGTACTACCTGGGGAGAAGATACTCTGATAGAATATTTGGAGAACCCAAAGAAATATATCCCTGGAACTAAAATTGTCTTTGCTGATCTTAAAAAGACGGCTGAGAGAAAATCTTATTCAGTATTTGAACCAGGCCACATCTTCATGAAATGCTATTGTGGCTTCAAAAATAGAAGTTCTAAGCCAGAATTTTCCAATTTCAAATATTGAGTCTTTTAAAAAGTCATATTGGATCTTTTTTGATCAACCTATAGTAAATATAAAGCTTTAAAATAAAGGTTGTAGTTGATGTGTTTAGTACTGATCACATGCATTCCAGTGTGAACATGTGTTTGCTCACTAAGGATGCAGAGAGATCAAGATGGAAGAGAAGAGGGAGGGAAACAGAAATCTATTGTGCTTCCATGGTTATAGCAGACACACAAAATATTTTATAAGCCTAGCAACTGATATTGATGATGGAGAGAGTTTCCACTTACTTATTTCCCTGTAATTTAAATACAAATCTAAAAGACAATAGCTTCAAATTCCATTCAGCTTTGTTTAGTTAGCCATTTGGCTTTTACTACAAACAATATTTAAGGTAACTTTAGGGGAAAAAAGTACAGAAAGTGAAGTTAAGTAGTTGACTTTATCATGAGACTATTTTTAGGAAAAAGAGAGTGAATTGTTGATTTTTAGTGACACATAATAAAACCAATGGGGGGAGAAAAGCAGGTCCTATGTTAATAAACATTTATATCATTAAAAGAAATGTGTTCTAATACATCTGAAGAATGGTGATTATAGCAAGTGTATATATATATATATTGAAATATATATCAGATATGTATTTTAGTAAATTACAGAAAGAGCAGAGTATGAGAGATGTCTATTAACTGATACAATATGTGAGTTCTAGAATTAAAATAAGCAGATTATATTTTGGTATTATAAACTCTTTATAAGGGGCAAACATGCAAAGGGTCTTCAAATGTTCATGGAAAATGTATATTATGAAACATTATACATGCATTTGAAAATTTGTGCACCAAAACTACATTTCTACTAACTGATTCTAACATATTTAAACTGGATCTGGTTTGAGGCATTACGAAGAGTAAGAATTTGGTTTGAAAAGAGCCCCTGTAGGAGCAACATGAAATCTAAAAACTGAAGCAAGAACAAACATTCAATTTATGGGGAAGAATCGTTAACAGGATATGAAACATGGCTTTGTTAGTATGCTCCTCAACACAAAGCATGATCAAAGCAATAGTTACCAAGAGATGAAAGTGCTCCAGTCAAACCAAAAGTGGACTAGTCATGAGCAAAGATTTTCAATAATTTGTGGGATGACCAAGGCATTTAGCTTCCTGACATTCTGGAAGACCAAAGAACAAAAATACTTACTTTTTAGGTCAATGTCTTGAGAAGATTAGCAAAAGCCTTAGCAGAAAGTTGCCCAGTAAATCTTCACCAGGTAGTCTATCTCCACCACAATCTCCTGCCCATTTCTCTAATCAAACAAGGACAATTTTCCAAGAATTTTGATTGAACATCTTTAGACATCCACTTTAGAGAACTGGTTGGCGTCTTTCAGTTATTATTTGTTTTCTAATCTTAAAAAAAATTAAAGCGTACCCATTCTTGTTTAGTTAATAATTTTAAAAAAGGTTGCATTGATATGGTTAAATTCCTAGGATAGTCACTTTTTTAGGTATTGTAAATGGCTAATGTCAAAGTTTCTTAAATTTGTTGCAGTTCATGCTGAGAAATAAATATTTTCATTTTTGTATTTTAGTTCCATGTCTTTGTGTGTTCATGTTCTACTTTATGTATGTGTGTGTGTGTGTGTGTGTGTGTGTATATATATATATAATTTCAATGTTATATTTCAATGGTTGTGGGAAAGTGAAGGAAAATTGTATTACTTTATGCTAGAAATTCTCCTGAGTGTTTCACAAATGTTACCCTGTTCATCTTTCACTAGCATAATAGAGTAGATATTATTTTCCCTGTTTAATAGGCATGGAAACATAGTTTTAGAGCTTTGGAATGCTTTAGTAACTTTATCTACACTATGCAGCCAGTAAAAGGACAACATTGAAAGTTAAACATGAATAGTACTCATTGCAAACCCACACTGCTGCTTTTCTGCTTTCTTCCAAAAACATCACAGACTTCAGCTCAATATGAGTTAGGCTCAACACCAACATAATGGAGCAGAGTCCAGAACTATATATATATATATATATATATATATATATATATATATATATATATATAATCATGGCCAGAAAATACATGCCTTAGCCAGCCCTTTCATAGGGATTCGTTATCACTCTCGATAAGGATAGAAGGCCTCATCTTAATGGCTAAATGATTCCCAATAGTAACTTCCTCTCTTTGTCTTTCTGCAAAATCACCTGGCTCTATAGGGCATTGCCCAAAGAGAATAATCTGAATGAGAGACACCATACTGTTCTTCTGTTGTACTACCTGTAATTCTCTTCCTCCTGTTATCCTATATGCCCATCTGTTTTTCTTTTCCTTTATACAAAATGCTTTCCCAGGAAGCTTCTGTGTCTTTCCTGTATACAGATCCCTGACAGACCTACCTCCTCAGTGCTGTGGGATGATGGACTGAAGAACGGGGAGAACCCAACATAGGTTTACACTAAGATACTTGTCATCTTGGATTCACATCTCAGATGGGTCACAACATATTGAATAGATCTGCCTCTAAAATAATTTAGCTTTCTGAATCCTGAGTTGTATCCTGGGTCAAATATGGATAACCATGTTTTAATTAGGGACTGCATATAACTTTTATGGATTCTCAATGATAAAATGTATTTGAATCCAATTTAATGTTATATATGTAGTTTTTATGAGAGAGGTAAAAGTATAATGAGAGTAAAACGACCACAAAGCAATATGGCTGAATACTGATAAAATTCATAAGAAAGCAACAAATATTTGATTTTATTTAAAAGTTTCATAAATTATCAGAATATTTACTAAATAGTGACAATTTCTCAAAAAAAATCTGTAGCTGTTGAGTTGGAAGGGTTTTGTTCTTTTTTCCTATTTGGATGGTAGTACTGGAGAAAGTCACCATCAGTGGAGGCAGAAGGGCAAAGCACTAAAGGTTGGGCAGTAAAATGGTTTCCATTGTTCCTGCCAGGAGATGAATCTGTAAACAGACTCCTACTTGAAGCCCTTTGCTTTGTACATATTTACAGTCCCAAAAATATTCTTTTGTTTGTTTGTTTTGGGTTTTTTAAACTTTTATTTAATAAATATAAATTTCCAAAGTACAACTTTTGGATTACAGCGGCTTTTTCCCCCCAAACCTCCCTCCCACCCACAACCATCCCATCTCCCACTCCCTCTCCCATCCCATTCACATCAAGATTCTTTTTCAATTATCTTTATATACAGAAGATCGATTTAGTATATACTAAGTAAAGATTTCAACAGTTTGCACCCACACAGAAGCACAAAGTATAAAGTACTGTTTGAGTACTACTTATACCATTAATTCACATAGTACAACACATTAAGGCCAGAGATCCTACATGGGGAGTAAGTGCACAGTGACTCTTGTTAATTTAACAATTGACACTCTTGTTTATGGCATCAGTAATCACCCGAGGCTCTTGTCATGAGTTGCCAAGGCTTTGGAAGCCTCTTGAGTTCGCCAACTCCAATCTTATTTAGACCAGGTAATAGTCAAAGTGGAAGTTCTCTCCTCCCTTCAGAGAAAGGTACGTCCTTCTTTGATGGCCTGTTCTTTCCGCTGGGATCTCACTCACAGAGATCTTTCATTTATGTCTTTTTTGTTTGTTTGTTTGTTTGTTTGTTTTTTGTTAGAGTGTCTTGGCTTTCCATGCCTGAAATACTCTCGTGGATTCTTAAAATATCATCTGTAATAGGAAACTCAGTCATACAGAAATTATTGATCCACAGTTTGACTACATTCATTCCCCCACCCATACACTTAGAAATCTCATTAGCTGTCAATCTAGAGTAGTTAGTGTAACTAAGAAACTTGTGGATTTATAAACTCACCATCATAACTTTGTGAATGACTAAAACTTAAGCTCTCATTGTGGACTCCTTGGGTTAGTCTTCCTGTCCTCACTATTAATCAGCATTTAGTGAGGTTAGCTCAGGATCATGTAGACAAAGAATGGATAGACAGAAATAATTTTTAAGTAGCTAAAAATGTATATCTGGAAAGGAGGAGATAAAAAAAAAAAAACAGAATAGTTGTTTGCATATGTCCCACAGAACAATATGCCAGAGGAAAAAGTCCTTTTTATTGTTTTCAGAGAGACAGACTATAATCAATAGTTAGGTTTTTAGGGAAGTGGTATTGAAGTCGATATGAGCAAATATTTTCTATCATTATAAAATATCTGAAAATGAGGTCTTGTGAATTGGTGTGCATCCTTACTATAAATACACAAGTAGAGGTTGAGTGAAACATGCCTGTAGTGAACAGGAATTTGGAAGTTTCTTTAAAATGTCTTCAATTAAAAAATTTTTGATTTCAGGCTGGCGCCATGGTTCAATAGGCTAATCCTCAGCCTTGCGGCACTGGCACACCGAGTTCTAGTCCCGGTCGGGACAGCAGATTCTGTCCCGGTTGCCCCTCTTCCAGGCCAGCTCTCTGCTGTGGCCAGGGAGTGCAGTGGGAGGACGGCCCAAGTGCATGGGCCCTGCACCCCATGGGAGACCAGGATAAGTACCTGGCTCCTGCCATCGGATAAGCGCGGTGTGCCGGCTGCAGCGCGCCTGCCGTAGTGGCCATTGGAGGGTGAACCAATGGCAAAAGGAAGACCTTTCTCTCTGTCTCTCTCTCTCACTATCCACTCTGCCTGTCAAAAAAGAATTTTTTTTTTCATTTCAGCTTTTTTATTTTACTTTCTACTGTGGAGGATTTTAAGTAGACTTTTAGTTGTTTAATACATTTTTAATGATAATCTAGGAAGATAATGCTTCCCTTATCAAAATTTTGTCTTCTTTTTTAAAGAGTTGTACAGAATCATCAAGAGAAAATATTCAAGTAGGAAAGAGTATCTTTTTGTTTATTTTTTTAAGATTTTGTAATTTTTTATTTATTTGAAAGGCAAAGTTACAGAGAGAGAGAGGGATCTTCCATCCACTGGTTTGCTCCCTAAGTGGCCTCAATGGCTGGGGCTGTGTCAGACTGAAGCCAGGAGCCTGAAGTTCCTCCAGGTCTCCCATGTGGGTGCAAGGGCCCAAGCACTTGGACCATCCCATGCTGCTTCCCAGGTGTATTAGCAGGGAGCTGGATAGGAAAAAGTACTTTTTATTGTGGAGCAGCCGGGGCTCAGTTGGCACCCACATTAGATCTGGCATCTCAGGCAGTGGCTTCACCATCTAAATCCCCAAACAACAGTTTTAAAAGCTCCATATTTGTGGTTTCTCTCATTTTAATTCCCCACTCCCATCACAACTTTGTTCCTGGATGTGTGGTTCCACACTTTAAATATTTGTTTGATGTCCACTGATAGTAGCTATATGACTTTTGATTTAAACACAGAGCAGTGACATATAAGCTATGAAAGAGGAAATGGAAAGGACAAAACCAGCTTTCAAGGTAAGGTAAACATCTCTGTGGACAGAAAGAAAACATCAGTGCAGACCTGTGAGTCATGCAGAAGCCATGGGTTTGCTGGCTGAACCTGGAAGCCTGCCTGAGTGGGAATAGCTTTGCTCTTGAGAACTAAACATGTTAAAGTGCTTTACATGATAATGTGGAACAAAGGCCAGGCACTGTTCTCTTTTAATTTTCTTTCCCTCTCTCTCTCTTTTTTTTTTTTTTTTTTTGCGGCTATACTTTCATTTATTTATACATTTTAGTGTAGGTTTTAACAGTCCTTCCTTGTTATCATAAATGAACCATCAGAGATTATTTTGCTTATTACATAGAAAGCTGGCTTCACTTGATCTATTTACATAATTCAGCAAGAAATGTTGACACACATATTTATCTTTTTAGAATGGTCTTAAAATTCAGATTTATAGAACCCTTTTCACCAAGATGGTGCTGAAGGTGAAGAAGGAAGCTCCTGCCCCTCCTAAAGTCGAAGCCAAAGCGAAGGCCTTCAGGGCCAAGAAGGCAGTGCTGAAAGGCGTCCACAGCCACAAGAAAAAGAAGATCCGTACATCCCCCACGTTCTGGTGGCCCAAGACACTACAGCTCCGATGGCAGCCCAAATACCCTCAGAAGAGCATCCCCAGGAGAAACAAGCTTGACCACTATGCCATCATCAAGTTCCCCCGACCACTGAGTCGGCCATGAAGAAGATAGAAGACAACAACACACTAATGCTCGTTGTGGATGTCAAGGCCAACAAGCACCAGACCAAACAAGCTGTGAAGAAACTCTATGACATTGATGTGGCCAAAGTCAACCCCCTGATCAGACCTGACAGAGAGAAGAAGGCGTATGTTCAACTGGCTCCTGACTACGATGCTCTGGACGTTGCCAACAAAATTGGGATCATCCGAACTGAATCCAGCTGGCTAACTCTAAATATGTTTTTCACCATTAAAAAAATCAGATTTATATTGAGTTGAAAACTACTAGGGCCACAGAATTAAATACTTTGTGGAAATTTACATAAATAATGCAGGATTATCATTTTAAAGGCTTCTGTTATTTGCTTTATTATTAGGAACCAAACAAAAGATGCGTCTCTTCCAAGTTTTGCTCATAGTACACGAAATATTAATGAACTCTTCCCCTTGAAGAGGATGAAAAGATTATTAAATAACATATATATTTTATTATATATAATTTATATATAATATAAATTTATACATAATTATAAAATATATAATGTATAAATATATAATATATAAGTGATATATAAAATAGATATAATTTATAAATATAAATTATGTAATTTATATATAATAAAATAACAGATAAATCACCAAAAGAACTAATTACAAATCTTAAAAATAAAACAAGTAGTCCTAGAAATAGGAACTGAACTTCCTGACATGGAAAAAACAACAAACAAGATAAATTCTTGTCTGAACATGTAGGAAAACAGTTGTGAATTAGAAAATTTAGCTTTACGGACTGAATAAATGATGGTGACATTGACTGGGTGGTAGGTTAGTTCGGTGGGAGAGAATGGTGAAGCTCACTGGGACACTAGAGAGAAGTTGCTGATGTAAAGATTGGAATAGTTCAGTTCAGTACAGTTGAAAGACAATCGTGTTCATATCCCATTTTGTCAATAGAACTTCAAAATTGTGTATATTCAATGAGTATATTTGATCATGCAGTGATAAATGAAGTTGACATGGTTCCTATCTTCATGAGAGTTTACAGTCTTGAAGGTGTCAGACAGTAAACATAAGGTGTACAAATACTAACTGTGATAACATACTGTGGAATGAAAGGGCCGTGTGCCATGAGAGAGTCATATGAGGTCCTAATCTGGGGAGGTGATCAGAGAACAAAGGGAGTCCTGAGCTGTGATCTTCCTGAAACAAGACAGGAATTAACCCAGGTGAAAGTGGTGAAAGGGCATTCCAGGAAGAAAAAAATAATCTCACAGGATAATGGACAGGCTTAAAAAAATCATACTCAGGAGAATTCCTAGCTTGGTCCTGGCACAAGCAATTAAAGTTTTAAAAATTGTCTTTATTTTCATTTCATTTGAAAGCAGAGACAGAAAAAGAAAGAGATCTTTTATCCTTTAGTTCATTTCCCAAATGCAACAGTCAAGGTGGGGCCAGGAGCCTAGAATGCAATCTGGTTTTCCTGTATATGTGGCAAGGACCCAAGTGCTTGAGCCATTACCTGCTGCCCCAAGAGTGAATATCAGTGAGAAGCTTGATTGGAAGCAGAAACCCAGTTCTCAAACCGCCAGTGTGATATGAGATGCAGACTCCTAAATAGTGACTTAATCACTGCACCAATGCTTGCTTCTAAAAATCAAGTTTAAAAAAAGTAGTTACAGTGAATATGAATAATTTTATAATTAGAAAACCAAATGAACATGTTCTTTGTTTGAAAGTAGTTGAAGCTATGGGAGACACTAAGATAAGAGGGGACCTAGGATGACTGCTTAGAGAAGGACTGTTGTGGCAAGTGAAAGAGCTTGAGGAGCGGTCGGACAGGAAACAGAAGAACCCAGGGGAGAGTGTTCCCAGCAGCTGAGAGGGAGAAGACTTTTGAGGAGAATGGGTGGATCATCACATAGATACCTCTAAGGCTGTCAAGCAGGTAAAGTGGCTTTTAGGAGGACATTGAGTGATCTTCCAGATCAGTTTCAGTAAAGAAAAAGGGGGGAGGGCAGAAAGGGCAGAATGAGAAGCTAAACCTAAAAGGAGAAATTGGAAAACAGGATATATGAATAAGTTTGATAAGAAAGGACAGGAGAGAAGGGATGATTGCCGAAAAAATGTGTGGTGTTCAAGGATCTGAGCTGAGAGGAAGTGGCTAGTGAAAACTGAACCATTAAATATACTGGAGATAAGGAATAACTGATGGGATAGGTGGAAAGAGGAACTGGTCAAAGAATCAGATGAAGATGTGCTTAGGAGCGAAGCTGAAGAGGTATGTCTTGAAAGGGGAAAGTGACAGGAAAAGGGAATAGTAAAAAGACCAGAACGTTGTTGGATGGCTTCTCCTGGCTGCAAGGAAGAACTGGAAATGGAGTTTTTATTGCAGACTGCTGTCATTCATTTTAACAATCAAGGTGATTTTACTAAGGAAGAAGAAGAAAATAAATTCTTGAATAGGGCAACTCATAGTCTCTGCCACAGATAACCTAACCCATCCAGGGTGGTTGGTGAGCCTTTAATAGGGAATTAAAATTATTTACTACTCACCAATAGCCTTGTTTTTCTGACAGGTAAACTGGCACTTAGGAAGGTTAAGTGGATTGCGACTGGTCTCAATGAGTGGAGAGCATAGCAGAAACTAAAATCTCTGTACTCCCCAGTCTGGCATTCTTTCTGTTGCACCAGTACCTTTCTCTTTTTTTAAACTTTTATTTAGTAAATATAAATTTCCAAAGTACAGTTTATGGATTACAATGGCTCCCCCCCCATAACTCCCCTCCCACTCGCACCCCTCCCATTTCCTACTCCCTCTCCCATTCCATTCACATCAAGATTCATTTTCAATTATCTTTATGTAGAGAAGATCGATTTAGTATATATTAATTAAAGATTTCATCAGTTTGCACCCACACAGAAACACAAAGTGTAAAATACTGTTTGAGTCACTACTTATAGCATTACTTCACATTGGACAACACATTAAGGACAGATCCCACATGAGGAGTAAGTACACAGTGACTCCTGTTGTTGACTTAACAATTTGACACTCTTGTTTATGGCATCAGTAATCTCCCTAGGCTCTAGTCATGAGTTGCCAAGGCTATGGAAGCCTTTTGAATTTGCCAACTTTGATCTTATTCAGACAGGGTCATAGTCAAAGTGGAAGTTTTCTCCTCTCTTCAGAGAAAGGTGCCTCCTTCTTTGATGGCCTCAGTCTTTCCCCTAGGATCTCACTCACAGAGATCTTTCATTTAGGTTTTTTTTTTTGGTGTTTTTTTTTGGGGGGAGGTGGTTTGGGGCTTTTTTTTTTTTTTTCAGAGTGTCTTTACTTTCCATGCCTAAAATACTCTCATGGGCTCTTCAGCCAAATCCGAATGCCTTAAGGGCTGATTCTGAGGCCAGAGTGCTGTTTAGGACATCTGCCATTCTATGAGTCTGCTGTGTATCCCGCTTCCCATGTTGGATCATTCTCTCCCTTTTTTATTCTGTCAGTTAGTATTAGCAGACACTAGTCATGTTTGCACCAGTACCTTTCATGGGATTATATGTGTGTAGTATTTGTAGCTCCCCTAATAGACAATTTTAAGGTTTAGAGGTTTACTTCCAGATATTTCAAATATTCTAAATCTAGATAGTATTAGGTACCTTGCATTGAAGTCCAGAAAGATTAAGAAGTCAGTGGAATTTAGATGTGGTCCATTGAAAAACTTTTGATAAGGGATTCAATATAGTTTTTGTTCAGAAACTCATTTGGTTTTGGAGGCACAGTCATTTCACTGTTTTTTGTTTCAAAGTGCTGGCAAATTGTTCCTGCTGTAGGACTCGCTATTATATCATAAGGAACACTGGTGAAGGCTATTACTGAACACTATTTATTTTAAAAACAAGTCTCTTCCTAATAACAACAATTTTTTTTTCAAAACAAATAGAATAATTTACTCAAAATACTAGACTGTTTTTAAATTAAAGGCAATAAAAACACATAGATGCTAGATTGAGATATAATATTCAGTTATCCTACAAGCATGCAGAAGAAATAAGAAAATGGGTTGGGACATCACTGCTGAGAATTTTTTTCCTGATTGATGAACACATGAATTCTCACAGAAAAAGAGAATATAAATCTATATTCAGAGATATTTAAAATAGATGAATGGAACACTAAGGAAGAGGAGAAATATAATTAAAGCCTCAGGAGAAAATGAATAGCTACAAAAGAATTAGTAAAGTAACAGCAGACTTCCCCCTCAGTGAGAAAGAAGACATAAGGCAGTACAGAAAATTATGAGAAAATGATTCTAGAAATCCACACTCGGCCAAAGTACCATTAAAGAGAGGGGAAAATGAAAATATTTTGTTACAAGATCTTAATAAAAATATTTTCCTTGGGTACTTAAGAGTAGAATTATTGCATGGATATACATGGATAGAAAAATCAAAACAGAGGGACGGTATATGATGTGACACATAAAGTATGCAAGTTGCAAAATAGGACAGTAAATACAGTTGTTGAAAGCAAATAAAATATTTTTCATATGAAGAAAAGGAAAGGTGAAAAACTCCTTAGCAGCCATAACAGAGTGATAGCATACCAATGAGTCATTTCATGGTAAATACCTTGACATGATTAGAAAGCTTTTGCTTTCTATTTGAGGATATTAACTTTGATAACCATGAAAGCAATGATGATAAATCCAGCCTTTGGCTCAGGTGAATGAACACCCAGTTAATGTCACCAAAAGCCTTCAAAGAAAATGAAGCAGAGGAAAATCAATGACCCTAAAAGAGAATATACTGAACTTGATCAAGCTGTGTAATAAGCAAGAAAATTATCAATGAAGCCCTACAGAGCCTACAGCAGATAAAGTCAGCTGGTTCTAGTCCTGGTTGCTCCTCTTCTAGTCCAGCTCTCTGCTATGGCCTGGGAAAGCAGTGGATGATGGCCCAAGTCCTTGGGCCCCTGCACCAGCATGGGACACCGGGAAGAAGCACCTGGCTCCTGGCTTCAGATTGGCACAGCTCCAGCCAGTGCAGCCATTTGGGGAGTGAAGCAACGGAATCTCTGACGCTCCCTCTCACCGTAACTCTACCTGTCAAATAAATAAAATCTTTAAAAAAAAAAAAAGTGATTCTTGCCTTCAGCTGACCATTGGAATCACCTGGGAATTTGCAGGCTCTTGATGCTGTAGGTGTTCATGTTGTTAAGGGCTCCCTGGGTGCAGTAAGTATCAGGAGCTAGTACTTCAATGCCTTGTTGTCCATTGACAGTTTTATGGTTTATAAATAGGATAAACTTATCCTGAAATCCTAAAAGATCCCCTAGTTTAAAAAAAAGAAAAGAAAACTCAGATTCTAATGACCCTTAATGTCTCCCACCAGGATTTCTTTGTGAAGCCAATGCAGATAATGAGGTCTAACAGAGGTTTCTCATCCTTTCCTCTCTAACAGGCCAAAAAATTGAGGCTACATGTTTGTTTCAGATAGATTGAATGAAAAGAAAGAAAATCACTCTAAAGCCATTAAATATAGCCAACATGAAAGGGATGGTAACTGCTCAAAGAATACAAAGACTTCCAATGATTCTTGTTTCCAAAATGTCTTTTTGAAGCCCCTGAGAGTGGTGACTGGTCAGGTGTTATTAAAGTTGGGATACTGTTTCTGTGAGAATAAATCCTGAGGCTAATACTATATGAACAAGAGAAGCTACTGAAAAGAATCATGATGATGGTAATGAAAAAACAAACTATATTCAGAGACTGTATACAGACAATAAACATTTTAAAAATGAGGAGGAGAAACCAAAGGAAGAGGGAAGAGGAGAAAGAAGAGGAAAAAACAGCAGAAAAGGATTGAAGAGGGGGCAAAAGGGCACAAAGGGGAACTCACTCAACAGCCTTTGAGCTACCATGTGTTAAATTTGTAGAGATACTTAAGGGAATGTTTTGTTTGTTTAAAAGATGATTTTCAAAAATTTTGCTCTAGTTTGAAATTTTAATAGACTGTGTGCCACATATATATACATATATATCTTCAGTCAATTTTATAATGTTTCATCTTTTGATTTTTTATCATTTAAATTTAAGACTACAGTTGTGAAATTTACCAGAAGCATTTGTTCTGCTAAATATTTCCAGAAGAACCTACTGAAAATGATGTTAAACCATGTTGTACTAACAGCATGCTAATCACTTTGTCTTAGAAATATAATCTTGTGGCCAACCTTGTGGCATAGCAGGGTAAGCCTCCACCTGAGGTGCCAGCATCCCATATGGGTACAGGTTCAAGTCCCAGCAGCTCCACTTCTGATCCAGCTCTCTGCTAATGGCCTGAGAAACAGTGGAAGATGGTGGCACAAGTGGTTGGGTTGCTGAACCCAAGTGGGAGACCCGGAAGAAGCTCCTGGCTCTTGGCTTTGGATTGGCCCATCACTGGCTGTTGCAGCTGTTTGGGAAGTGAACCAGCAGATGGAAGACCTCTTTCTCTGTCTCTCCCTCTTTTTGTTTTTAATTCTGCCTCTCAAATAAATAAATAAATAAATCTTTTAAAAAATAAAAAATAAATACAATCTTTATGGTAACTTTACATTCTGCAAAATCTTTAACTACTTAAGATCAAGTAAAAGGCTAAGGATTAGTGCCACATGTAATAGTCATAAAGTCTGGCTTGTTTGCAGATCTAGAAGAGAATTAAAAGAAAGCTAGTCACATTAAGATTATATTTTAAGAATCACTGTACTGTTGACATAATTTTACCTTATTTAAAAATTATTATCTAGAGTAAAATCTATTTAAAATATTGATATTGTGGAAGTGAAATGGCATGTATTTTATAAATTAGTCATGTAACATTTTATTCAAGAACAGATCATTTATAAGACTGTAAGTACCACTGGTTCTTATTTGAATTGCAAAAGAATCCATGTGACAATGAGCATTATTACAGAACAAGGAGACAATCACACTGACAAAATATACACTAGAGTGCACTGGCCTTCAGTTGAAGCTTATTCTGAAATTGGTAGTAAAATATTTATAACCTTTAAAAGTATTTCAGGTCTCTGAGACAGACAGAAAAGAGAGCTGCCATCTGGTGGTTCACACCTCAAATGGCTGCAACAGATAGGACTGGGTTGGGCCAAAGCCAGGAGCCAGAAACTCAATCCAAGTCTTTCACAGGACAGCAGGAACTCAATTACTTGATTCATCACTGCTACCTTCTAGAGTCTCCTTTAGCAAGTAGCTAGAGTCAGGAGCCAATATCAAACCCACGTGGTCCAATATGGAACACTGACATTTTATCCAACATCTCAACCACTAAGCTAAACACCTGCCTCTTCATGCAAATGTTTAAAAGTTGATGTAGCAATATAATGTAAAGCAAGTATTCACATATATGTTTATATAAGGAAAAAAAAGACACATTAATTGGTATGAAGAGAGGTACAACTTGATAATAAAGGAGATAGTCCATCAAGAAGACACAACAATTATAAATATGCACACACAGGTCACCAAGATGGCGGAATAGTGAGGGCGCGAACCGATAGTCCGGGAAAAGATAGTTTAATAAAAGTGGAGTTACTTTACCCTCAGGCAAAGGCTCAGGAAAAAATTGCAGAGCAAACTCTTCCAGATCTAGTGGATGTGACACGGAGGACCTACAGGGAGAGCAAGGTCGCCTACAGCGTGGAAGCCAAGCTGTGGGAGCCGAGCTGCGGGAGCCGAGCTGCAGAAGCCAAGCCGCAGAGTCTGTGCGCCAGCGCTGGAAGGGTAGGTGAGACAAAAACCTCGGTAACCCGAGACATTGGCAGGGAAAGGCAGAAAGAGCCAACAGGGAACAAGGCCTGAAGCCCCACTGGGGAAAGTTCACCAGGCTGACTGGAGGAGAGAAAAAAACGAATAAATAAGGGGAACCAGCACGGACATTAGCCTCTCTCTCCACTCACCTTACAAAGCCGAGCAAGACAAAGAGCAGGCGCCATTTTACCTATGTAAAGCAGCACCTGCCATTAGCCAAGCAGAAAAATTTGACTCTGGTGGGGAGAAATAACAGGAGGTTAAGACCTAGTGAAAGTTGTAGCTAATGAACTGGGACTGTGAAACTCTGAGGGGGGGCGAGAGAACTCACCCAGTACACACACTCAGTAACCTGGGCAACATGGTGAGAGACTGCAGAGAAATTTGAGACCACACTGAGGGATGCATAAACTCTTTGTGTGGTCCCAGGGGTAGAGCAGACCAATACCCACAAGATCCAGATTTCAAACATCAACTACCCTCAATTCCACTCAGCTGTGTGGAATTACTTCCCAACTGAGTCAAAAAAAAAAAAGAGAGAGAGAGAGAGAGCGGGAGAGAGAGAGCAAGCGAGCAAGAGAACAATCTGGGTGAGTCACCTTTGGCACACCCTTAACCCTGAAGAATGAAACAGAGCTCTCTGGCCACACCCATCACAGCCTCTAAGGATCCATCAAAAGCAGACAGTCCACTTAATCTAGAGTCATAGTATAACGAGAAAAAACACCACAGCGAAGAAACCAAAAAATATCTCCATATGCCAAAAAATAAATGCAGAAACCAAGGTAACAAGAACAAGGAAGACACTATGACGCCCCCAAATGAAATTGACACCCCAATTCAAGATTATGAAGATGATGAGATAGAAGAAATGCAAGAAGCATATCTCAAAAAACTGATAATAACATTAAGAAGTTCTCAGAAACAAATTCTTGAACTACAGAAATCCTTAATTGACAAGATAGAAAATCTCTCTCGAGAAAATGAAACACTAAGGAGGAACCAAAATGAAATGAAACAACTAGTAGAACATGAAAATGTGATAGTGACGAGAAATCATAATGAAATGAAGAATTCAATAGATCGAATGACAAACACATTAGAAAGCCTTAAAAACAGAATGGGTGAAGCAGAAGAGAGAATATCGGACTTAGAAGATAGAGCACAGGAAAACATACAGTCAAACCAAAGAAAAGAAGAGGAAATTAGAAATCTAAAAAATATTGTCGGGAATCTTCAGGATACTATTAAAAAACCCAACATTCGGGTTCTAGGAGTTCCTGAAGGCATGGAGAGAGAGAAAGGATTAGAAGGCCTTTTTAGTGAGATACTAGCAGATAACTTTCTAGGTTTGGAGAAGGACAGAGACATCCTAGTACAGGAAGCTCATAGAACCCCTATTAAACATGACCAAAAGAGATCCTCACCACGACACGTTGTAATTAAACTTACCACAGTGAAACATAAAGAAAAGATCCTAAAATGTGCAAGAGAGAAACGTCAGATTACTCTCAGAGGATCTCCAATTAGACTCACAGCTGACTTCTCATCAGAAACCCAACAAGCTAAGAGGGACTGGCGAGATATAGCCCAGGTACTAAGAGAGAACAACTGCCAGCCCAGAATATTATATCCTGCAAAGCTCTCATTTGTGAATGAAGGTGAAATAAAGACTTTTCATAGCAAACAGAAATTGAAGGAATTTGTCACCACTCATCCAGCCCTGCAAAAGATGCTTAAAGATGTGTTACACAAAGAAACACAGAACACAGTCATCAATATGAAAGAAGGTAAAGGAAGGAAAGCTCACACCAGAAGATCACAGGAAGTTCAAAGCATATATTAGAAAATATCTTTGGAAAATGGCAGGGCAAAGTTACTACTTATCAATAATCACACTGAATATTAATGGCCTGAACTGTCGAGTTAAAAGACTCAGATTGGATGACTAGGTTAAGGAACAAAACCCATCTCTTTGCTGCTTACAAGAAACACATCTTTCCAACAAAGATCCATACAGACTGAAAGTGAAAGGCTGGAAAAAGATATACCATACCAACAGAAATGAAAAAAGAGCGGGCATAGCCATCTTAATATCGGACAACATAAACTTCACCACAAAAACTGTTAGGAGAGACAAAGAGGGGCACTATATGATTAAGGGATCAATTCAACAGGAAGATATAACGATGATCAATGTATATGCACCTAATTTCAGGGCACCGGTTTATTTAAAAGATTTGTTAAGGGACTTAAAGGGAGACTTAGACCTCAATACAATAGTACTGGGGGACTTCAGTACTCCACTCTCAGAAATAGACAGATCAACAGGACAGAAGATCAACAAGGAGACAGTAGTTTTAAATGACACTATAGCCCAAATGGATCTAACAGATATCTACAGAACTTTTCACCTACACATAAAGCATTTACATTCTTCTCAGCAGTACATGGAACCTTCTCTAGGATTGACCACATACTAGGCCATAAAGCAAGTCTCAGCAAATTTAAAAGAATGAGAATCATACCGTGCAGCTTCTCAGACCATAAAGGAATGAAGTTGGAAATCAGCAACTCAAGAATCCTTAGAGCATATGCAAACACATAGAGACTGAACAACATGCTCCTGAATGAACAGTGGTTCATAGAAGAAATTAAAGAGAAATCAAAAATTTTCTGGAAGTAAATGAGGATACCAGCACAACATACCAAAACTAATGGGATACAGCAAAAGCAGTGTAAAGAGGCAAGTTTATAGCAATAGGTACCTACATCAAGAAATTGGAAAGGCACCAAATAGATGAGCTTTCAATTCACCTCAAGGATC
The DNA here is from genome assembly GCF_051225735.1 of Oryctolagus cuniculus. NCBI lineage: Eukaryota > Metazoa > Chordata > Mammalia > Lagomorpha > Leporidae > Oryctolagus > Oryctolagus cuniculus. Next base: position 179,547,680 of record NC_142869.1, on the reverse strand, counting down.
TAGAAAACCTACAGCAAACCAGACCCAAATCTAGTAGGAGAAGAGAAATAATTAAAATCAGAGAAGAAATCAACAGGATTGAATCCAAAAAAAAAAAAAAAAAAAACCATTACAAAAAATCAGCCAAGCGAAGAGCTGGTTTTTTGAAAAAATAAACAAAATTGACACCCCATTGGCCCACCTAACTAAGAAAAGAAAAGACCCAAATCAATAAAATCAGAGATGAAAAAGGAAACGTAACAACAGACACCACAGAAATAAAAAGAATCATCAGAAATTACTACAAGGAATTGTATGCCAGCAAACAGGGAAACCTATCAGAAATGGATAGATTCCTGGACACATGCAGCCTACCGAAATTGAACCAGGAAGACATCGAAAACCTAAACAGACCCATAACTGAGACAGAAATTGAAACAGTAATAAAGTCCCTCCCAACAAAGAAAAGGGCAGGACCAGATGGATTCACTGCTGAATTCTACCAGACATTTAAAGAAGAACTAACTCCAATTCTTCTCAAACTATTCAGAACAATCAAAAAGAGGGAATCCTCCCAAATTCTTTCTATGAAGCCAGCATCACCTTAATTCCTAAGCCGGAAAAAGATGCAGCATTGAAAGAGAATTACAGACCAATATCCCTGATGAACATAGATGCAAAAATCCTCAATAAAATTCTGGCCATTAGAATGTAACAACACATCAGAAAGATCATCCACCCAGACCAAGTGGGATTCATCCCTGGTACGCAGGGATGGTTCAATGTGCGCAAAACAATCAATGTGACACACCACATTAAGAGACTGCAGAAGAAAAACCATATGATTATGTCAGTAGATGCAGAGAAAGCATTCAATAAAATTCAACACCCTTTCATTTCCACTGAGATCTGGTACCAGACAGGGATGCCCACTCTTACCAGTGCCATTCAATATAGTTCTGGAAGTTTTAGCCAGAGCCATTAGGCAAGAAAAAGAAATTAAAGGGATACAAATTGGGAAGGAAGAAGTCAAACTATCCCTCTTTGCAGATATAATTCTTTACTTAGGGGACCCAAAGAACTCTACTAAGAGACTATTGTAACTCATAGAAGATTTTGGCAAAGTAGCAGGGTATAAAATCAATGCACAAAAATCAACAGCCTTTGTATACTCAGGCAATGCCATGGCTGAGAAAGAATTTCTAAGATCAATCCCATTCACAATAGCTACAAAAACAGGCAAATAATTTGGAAAAAACTTTACCAAGGACTTTAAGGATCTCTACGATGAAAATTACAAAACCTTAAAGAAAGAAATAGAAGAGGATACCAAGAAATGGAAAAATCTTCCATGCTCATGTATTGGAAGAATCAATATCATCAAAATGTCCATTCTCCCAAAAGCAATGTATACATTCAATGCAATACCAATCAAGATACCGAAGACTTTCTTCTCGGACCTGGAAAAAATGATGCTGAAATTCATATGGAGACACAGGAGAACTTGAATAGCTAAAGCAATCTTGTACAACAAAAACAAAGCTGGAGGCATCACAATACCAGATTTCAGGACATACTACAGGGCAGTTGTAATCAAAACAGCATGGTACTAGTACAGAAACAGATGGATAGACCAATGGAAGAGAATAGAAACACCAGAAATCAACCCAAACATCTACAGCCAACTCATATTTGATCAAGGATCCAAAACCAATTCCAGGCATAAGGACAGTCTATTCAATAAATGGTGCTGGAAAAACTGGATTTCCACATGCAGAAGCATGAAGCAAGACCCCTACCTTTCACCTTACACAAAAATTCACTCAACATGGATTAAAGACTTAAATCTATGACCAGACACCATCAAATTATTAGAGAGCATTGGACATACCCTGCAAGATATAGGTACCAGCAAAGACTTCTTGGAAAAGACCCCAGAAGCACAGGCAGTCAAACCCAAAATTAACAATTGGGAAGTTAACAATTGAAAAGTTTCTGTACTTCAAAAGATACAGTCAGGAAAGTGAAGAGGCAACCGACAGAATGGGAAAAAATATTTACAAACTATGCAACAGATAAAGGGTTGATAACCAGAATCTACAAAGAAATCAAGAAACTCCAAAACATCAAAACAAACAACCCACTTAAGAAATGGGCCAAGGACTTAAACAGACGTTTTTCAAAGGAGGAAATCCAAATGGCCAACAGACACATTAAAAAGTGTTCAAGGTCACTAGCCATTTAGGAAATGCAAATCAAAACCACAATGAGGTTTCACCTCACCCCGGTTAGAATGGCTCACATACAGAAATCTACCAACAATAGATGCTAGAGAGGATGTGGGGAAAAAGAGACACTAACCCACTGTTGGTGGGAATGCAAACTGATTAAGCCACTATGGAAGTCAGTCTGGAGATTCCTCAGAAACCTGAATATAACCCTACCATACAACCCAGCCATCCCACTCCTTGGAATTTATCCAAAGGAAATTCAACTGGCAAAGCTGTCTGCACATTAATGTTTATTGCAGCTCAATTCACAATAGCTAAGACCTGGAACTAACCCAAATGCCCATCAATAGTAGACTGGATAAAGAAATTATGGGACATGTACTCTATCGAATACTATACAGCAGTCAAAAACAATGAAACCCGGTCATTTGCAACAAGGTGGAGGAATCTGGAAAACATTTTGCTGAGTGAATTAAGCCAGTCCCAAAGAAACAAATATCATATGTTCTCCCTGATTGGTGACAACTAACCGAACACCAAAAAGAAAGCCTGTTGAACTGAAATGGACACTATGAGAAAGAGTGACTTGATCAGCCCTTGTCCTGACTGTTGATGTACAATGTAATACTTTATCCATTTTAGTATTTTTTTATTCTAGTGGTATTAGTTGAACTCTGTAATTAACACACAATTATTCTTAGGTGTTTAAATTTTAACTGAAAAGTGATCCCTGTTAGGAATTTGGAAAACATTTTGCTGAGTGAATTAAGCCAGTCCCAAAGGGACAAATATCATATATTCTCTCTGATCGGACACAACTAACCGAGCACCAAAAAGGAAACCTGTTAAAGTGAAATGAACACTATGAGAAACAGTGATTTGATCAGCCCTTACCCTGACTGTTGATGAACAACTTAATACGTTATCCCTCTTAGTATTCTTTTTGTTTGTTCTACTTAATACTTTTGGTTGAATACTGCAATCAATACACAGTTATTCTCAAGTGTTGAAACTTAACTGAAAAGTGATCGCTGTTAAATATAAGAGTGGGAATAAGAGAGGCAAGAGACGTGCAATTTGGGACATGCTCAAGCTGACTTGCCCCAAATGGTAGAGTTAGAAACATACCAGGGGATTCCAATTCAATCCCATCAAGGTGGCATGTACCAATGCCATCTCACTATTCCAAGTGATCAATTTCAGTTCACAATTGATCATAATGAAAGGACTAAGAGTCAAAGGGATCACATAAACAAGAATAGTGTCTGCAAATACTAGCTGATAGAATAAAAAAGGGAGAGAACGATCCAACATGGGAAGGGAGATACTCAGCAGACTCACAGAATGGCAGATGTCCTAAACAGTACTCTGGCCTCAGAATCAGCCCTTAAGGCACGCGGATCTGGCTGAAAAGCCCATGAGAGTATTTCAGGCATGGAAAGCCAAGATACTCTGCCAAAAAAAATGACCTAAATGAAAGATCTCCACGAGTGAGATCCCAGTGGAAAGAACAGGTCATCAAAGAAGGAGGTTCTCTGAAGGGAGGAGAGAACTTCCACTTTGACTACGACCTTGTCTAAATATGATCAGAGTGGGTGAACTCAAAAGGCTTCCATAGACTTGGCAACTCATGACAAGAGCCTAGGGTGATTACTAATGCCATAAACAAGACAGCCAATTGTTAAGTCAACAACAGGAGTCACTGTGCGCTTACTCTTCATGTAGGATCTCTGTCTTTAATGTCCTCTACATTGTGATTTAAAGCTATAACTAGGGGCGGAACGAAGATGGCGGAATAGTGAGTGCGCGCACCGATAGTGCGGGAAAATTTAGTTTAATAAAAGGGGACTTACAGTAGCCTCAGTAAAAGAACCAGGAAAATATTGCAGAGGAAACTCTCCTGGATCGAGTGGCTGTGAATCAGAGGACCTACTGGGAGAACAAGGTCGCCCACCGCGCGGAAGCCGAGCCGTGGGAGCCGCGGGTGCCGCGGAAGCCGCAGGGTCTGCGCGCCAGTGCAGGAAGGGGAGTGCATGTCACACAGACGCCAGCAGGGAGAGTTGGGATGTCCAGGGCTCCGAGTCCACACATCGGCGCTGGAAGGGGAGGTGAGCTCAATAACCCGAGACATTGGCGGGGAAACGGGGTCAGAATCTACAGGGGAGCCAGAAAGTGCAGCAGACTCACTACCGGAAAGAAGGAAAAAAAGGTTTGTGTTTCTCTCTCCGCCAACATTGCAAAGGTTGCAAGGCTGCAAGGCTTTAAGAATTCGCAAGAGACAAAGAGCAGGCCCCCTCTCTGGATTTACATATCAACAGGGGAGAGCTAAGGAACTGAGTCACTACAATTCAGTAGCCTAGGCAACCCAGTGGGAGTCCAGAGGAGCCTACACAGACTCTTTGGGTATAAGCCAGTGACTGGAAGCTAAATACCATCAGTTCTGCACAGCCTTGCCATGCGGTATTACTTACCCCCTGAATAAATAAAATAAATAAATAAATAAATAAATAAATAAATAAAGAGAGAGATTTACCACGCATAACCTGAGGGTGTCACCTTTGCACACCCTTAACCAGGAAGAACCAAGCAGAGCTCTCAGACCGCACCCATCTCAAGCCTCCAAGGCTCCTCCAACAGCAGGCAGTCCACTTAACACGGACATAGTATAAAATAAAATAAAAAAATTTAAAAAAAAAGCGCAGTGACGAAAGAAGAATTAACTATGCCAAGCAACAAACACAGAAATCGAGGGAACAAGATCAACGATGACACTATGATGCCTCCAAATACACAAAACACCCCAAACAAAGATTATGATGATGATGAGATAGAAGAAATGCAAGATACGGATTTCAAAAAATTTATGATAAGAACATTTAGAAGTTTTCAAAAGCAAATCCTTGAGCTACAGAAATCCTTATTGGACAAGATTGAAAATCTCTCTCGTGAAAATGAAATTTTAAGGAAGAATCAAAATGAAATGCAGAAACTAGTAGAACAGGAAAGTGTGATAGTGAAGAGAAATCAAAATGAAATGAAGAGCTCAATAGATCAAATGACAAACACTTTAGAAAGCCTTAAAAACAGAATGGGTGAAGCAGAAGAGAGAATATCGGACTTAGAAGATAGAGCACAGGAAAACATACAGTCAAACCAAAGAAAAGAAGAGGAAATTAGAAATCTAAAAAATATTGTCGGGAATCTTCAGGATACTATTAAAAAAAAACCAACATTCGAGTTCTAGGAGTTCCTGAAGGCATGGAGAGAGAGAAAGGATTAGAAGGCCTTTTTAGTGAGATACTAGCAGATAACTTTCTAGGTTTGGAGAAGGACAGAGACATCCTAGTACAGGAAGCTCATAGAACCCCTATTAAACATGACCAAAAGAGATCCTCACCACGACACGTGGTAATTAAACTTACCACAGTGAAACATAAAGAAAAGATCCTAAAATGTGCAAGAGAGAAACGTCAGATTACTCTCAGAGGATCTCCAATCAGACTCACAGCAGACTTCTCATCAGAAACACTACAGGCTAGGAGGGAATGGCGACACATAGCACAGGTGCTAAGTGAGAAAAATTGTCAGCCCAGAATATTCTATCCTGCCAAGCTCTCATTTGTGAATGAAGGTGAAATAAAGACCTTTCACAGCAAACAGAAATTGAAAGACTTTGTGGCCACTCGTCCGGCCCTGCCAAAGATACTTAAAGATGTGTTACACACAGAAACACACAAACACGGCCATCAATATGAAAGAAGGGAAAGGAAGAACACCTACCAGTAAAAGAGCATGGGAAGCTCAAAGCATATACTACAAAATATCTCCGGGAAAATGGCAGGGCAAAATCACTACGTATCAATAGTCACATTAAACATTAATGGTCTGAATTCTTCAGTTAAAAGACACCGATTGGCCGATTGGCTCAAAGAACACAACGCAACTATTTGTTGCCTACAAGAAACACATCTCTAACAAAGAGGCATGCAGACTTAAAGTGAAAGGTTGGAAAAAGATATTCCATGCCAACAGAAACCAAAAAAAAAAGCAGGTGTAGCCATATTAATATCAGACAAAATAAACTTTAATACAAAAACTGTTAAGAGAGACAAAGAGGGACACTATATAATGATTAAGGGTTCAATTCAACAGGAAGATGTAACTATTATAAATGTATATGCACCTAATTACAGGGCACCGGTCTATTTAAAAGATATGTTAAGGGACTTAAAGGGAGATTTAGATTCCAATACAATAGTACTGGGGGACTTCAATACTCCATTCTCAGAAATAGACAGATCATCCGGACAGAAGATCAACAAGGAAACAGCAAATTTAATTGACACTATTGCCCAAATGGATCTAACAGATATCTACAGAACTTTCAATCCTACATCTAAAGACTTCACATTCTTCTCAGCAGTGCATGGAACCTTCTCTAGGATTGATCACATACTAGGTCATAAAGCAAGTCTCAGCAAATTTAAAAGAATTAGAATCATACCATGCAGCTTCTCAGACCACAGCGGAATGAAGCTGGAAATTGGAAACTCAGGAAACCCCAGAAAGTATGCGAACACATGGAGACTGAACAACATGCTCCTGAATGAACACTGGGTCATTCAAGAAATCAAAAGAGAAATCAAAAATTTTCTGGAAGTAAATGAAGATAACAACACAACATATCAAAACTTATGGGATACGGCAAAAGCAGTATTGAGAGGCAAGTTTATAGCAATAGGGCCTATATCAAGAAATTGGAAAGGTACCAAATAAATGAGCTTTCAGCGCATCTCAAGGACCTAGAAAAACTGCAGCAAACCAAACCCAAATCTAGTAGGAGAAGAGAAATAATTAAAATCAGAGAAGAAATTAACAGGATTGAATCCAAAAAAAACACTACAAAAAATCAGCCAAGCGAGAAGCTGGTTTTTTGAAAAAATAGACAAAATTGACACTCCATTGGCCCAACTAACTAAAAAACGAAGAGAAAAGACCTAAATCAATAAAATCAGAGATGAAAAAGGAAACGTAACAACAGACACCACAGAAATAAAAAGAATCATCAGAAATTACTACAAGGACCTGTATGCCAGCAAACAGGTAAATCTATCAGAAATGGATAGATTCCTGGACACATGCAATCTACCAAAATTGAACCCTGAAGACATAGAAAACCTAAATAGACCCATAACTGAAACAGAAATTGAAACAGTAATAAAGGCCCTCCCAACAAAGAAAAGCCCAGGACCAGATGGATTCACTGCTGAATTCTACCAGACATTGAAAGAAGAACTAACTCCAATTCTTCTCAAACTATTCAGAACAAACGAAAAAGAGGGAATCCTCCCAAATTCTTTCTATGAAGCCAGCATCACCTTAATCCCTAAGCCAGAGAAAGATGCAGCACTGAAAGAAAATTATAGACCAATATCCCTGATGAACATAGACACAAAAATCCTCAATAAAATTCTGGCTAATAGAATACAACAACACATCAGGAAAATCATTCACCCAGACCAAGTGGGATTCATCCCTGGTATGCAGGGATGGTTCAACATTCGCAAATCAATGTGATTCACCACATTAACAAACTGCAAAAGAAAAACCATATGATTATCTAAATTGATGCAGAGAAAGCATTTGATAAAATTCAACACCCTTTCATGATGAAAACTCTAAGTAAATGGGGTATAGAAGGAACATTCCTCAATATAATCAAAGCAATTTATAAAAAACCCATGGCCAGCATCCTATTGAATGGGGAAAAGTTGGAAGCATTTCCACTGAGATCTGGCACCAGGCAGGGATGCCCACTCTCACCACTGCTATTTAACATAGTTCTGGAAGTTTTAGCCAGAGCCATCCGACAAGAAAAAGAAATCCAAGGAATACAAATTGAGAAGGAAGAAGTCAAACTATCCCTCTTTGCACATGATATGATTCTTTACTTAGAGGATCCAAAGAACTCTACTAAGAGACTATTGGAACTCATAGAGGAGTTTGGCAAAGTGTCAGGATATAAAAAAAAGCACAAAAATCAACAGCCTTTGTATATACAAGCAATGCCATGGCTGAGAAAGAACTGCTAAGATCAATCCCATTCACAATAGCTACAAAAACAATCAAATACCTTGGAATAAACTTAACCAAGGACGTAAAAAACTTCTACGATGAGAATTACAAAATCTTAAAGAAAGAAATAGAAGAGGATACCAAGAAATGGAAAAATCTTCCATGCTCATGGATTGGAAGAATCAACATCATCAAAATGCCCATTCTCCCAAAAGCAATTTATAGATTCAATGCAATTCCAATCAGGATACCAAAGACATTCTTCTTAGATCTAGAAAAAATGATGCTGAAATTCATATGGAGGCACAAGAGACCTCGAATAGCTAAAGCAATCTTGTACAACAAAAACAAAGCCGGAGGCATCACAATACCAGATTTCAGGACATACTACAGGGCAGTTGTAATCAAAACAGCATGGTACTAGTACAGAAACAGATGGATAGACCAATGGAACAGAATTGAAACACCAGAAATCAACCCAAACATCTACAGCCAACTTATATTTGACCAAGGATCTAAGCCAATTCCTGGAGCAAGGACAGTCTATTCAATAAATGGTGCTGGGAAAACTGGATTTCCACATGCAGAAGCATGAAGCAAGACCCCTACCTTACACCTTACACAAAAATCCACTCAACATGGATTAAAGACCTAAATCTACGACCTGACACCATCAAGGTATTAGAGAATATTGGAGAAACCCTTCAAGATATTGGCACAGGCAAAGAGTTTCTGGAAAAGACCCGGGAGGCACAGGCAGTTAAAGCCAAAATCAACTAATGGGATTGCATCAAATTGAGAAGTTTCTGTACTGAAAAAGAAACAGTCAGGAGAGTGAGGAGACAACTGACAGAATGGGAAAAAATATTTGCAAACTATGCAACAGATAAAGGGTTAATAACCAGAATCTACAAAGAGATCAAGAAACTCCTCAAAAACAAAACAAACAACCCACTTAAGAGATGGACCAAGGACTTAAACAGACGTTTTTCAAAGGAGGAAATCCAAATGGCCAACAGGCACGTGAAAAAATGTTCAAGGTCACTAGCCATTTAGGAAATGCAAATCAAAACCACAATGAGGTTTCACCTCACCCCGGTTAGAATGGCTCACATACAGAAATCTACCAACAACAGATGCTGGCGAGGATGCGGGGAAAAAGGGACACTAACCCACTGTTGGTGGGAATGCAAATTGGTGAAGCCACTATGGAAGTCAGTCTGGAGATTCCTCAGAAACCTGAATATAACCCTAACATTCGACCCAGCCATCCCACTCCTTGGAATTTATCCAAAGGAATTTAAATTGGCAAACAAAAAAGTGGTCTGTACCCTAATGTTTATCGCAGCACAATTCACAATATCCAAGACCTGGAACCAACCTAAATGCCCATCAACGGTAGACTGGATAAAGAAATTATGGGATATGTATTCTTTAGAATACTATACCGCAGTAAGAAACAACGAAATCCAGTCATTTGCAACAAAATGGAGGAATCTGGAACACATAATGCTGAGTGAAGTAAGCCAGTCCCAAAGGGACAAATACCATATGTTCTCCCTGATCGGTGACAACTGGCTGAACACCAAAAAGGAAACCTGTTGAAGTGAAATGGACACTATGAGAAATGGTGACTTGATTAGCATAGCCCTGACTGTTAATGAACAACTTAATACGTTATCCCTCTTAGTATTTTTTTTGTCTGTTCTACTTAATATGACTGGTTTAATTCTGTAATTATCACACAGTTATTCTTAAGTGTTGAAAATTAACTGAAATGTGATCCCTGTTAAACATAAGAGTGGGAATAAGAGAGGGAAGAGATGTATAATTTGGGACATGCTGAAGCTGACTTGCCCCAAATGGTAGAGTTAGAAACATACCAGGGGATTCCAATTCAATCCCATCAAGGTGGCATGTACCAATGCCATCTCACTATTCCAAGTGATCCATTTCAGTTCACAATTGATCATAATGAAAGGACTAAGAGTCAAAGGGAGCACATAAACAAGTCTAGTACCTGTTAACACTAACCGATAGAATAAATAGAGGGGAGAGTGACCCAACATGGGAAGGGAGATACTCAGCAGACTCATAGAATGGCAGATGTCCTAAACAGCACTCTGGCCTCAGAATCTGCCCTAAAGGCATTCGGATCTGGCTGAAAAGCCCATGAGAGTATTTCAGGCATGGAAAGCCAAGACACTCTGGCAAAAAGATCTCTGTGTGTGAGATCCCAGTGGAAAGAACAGGTCTTCAAAGAAGGAGGTACCTTTCTCTGAAGGGAGGAGAGAACCTCCACTTTGACTATGACCTTGTCTAAACAAGATAAGAGTCGGAGAACTCAGAGGGCTTCCATAGCCTTGGAAACTCATGACTGGAGCATAGGGAGATTACTGATGCCATAGACAGGAGTGTCAATTTGTAAAGTCAACAACAGGAGTCACTGTGCACTTACTCCTCATGTAGGATCTCTGTCCTTAGTGTGCTGTACATTGATATTTAATACTATAACGAGTACTCAAACAGTATATTTCACTTTGTGTTTCTATGGGGGTGCAAACTGTTGAAATCTTTACTTAATGCATACTAAACTGATCTTCTGTAAAAAAAAAAAAAGAAATTAGCAATTCCCAACTTGACTCTCACTGGGATTAAACATGACAATAGGTCTGATCTGATTTCATCATCATTTAAAAAATCATCTATCATTTTTCACTTTATGTTTCTGTGTGGGAGCAAACTGTTGAAATCCTTATTTAATGTATACTAAGCTGATCTTCTGTATATTAAGATAATCGAAAATGAATCTTGATGTGAATGGAAGGGGAGAGGGATTGGGAAAGGGGAGGGTTGTGGGTGGGAGGGACGTTATGGGGGGAAGCCATTGTAATCCATAAGCCATACTTTGGAAATTTATACTCATTAAATAAAAGTTAAAAAGAAAAAAGAAAAAAAAGCTATAACTAGTACTCAAACAGTATTTTACACTTTGTGTTTCTATTTGGTTGCAAACTGTTGCAATCTTTACTTAATATATGCTAAACTGATCTATGTATATAAAGAGAATTGAAAATGAATCTTGATGTGAATGGAAGAGGAGAGGGAGCTGGAAAGGGGAGGGTTGCGGGTGGGAGAGAAATTATGGGCGGGAAGCCATTGTAATCCATAAGCTGTACTTTGGAAATTTATATTCATTAAATAAAAGTTAAAAAAAAATATGTACACACAGCACTGTAGTCTTCTTTTTTTTTCTTCACAGGCAGGGTGGACAGTGAGAGACAGAGACAGAGAGAAAGGTCTTCCTTTGCCGTTGGTTCACCCTCCAATGGCCGCCACGGCTGGCGCGCTGCGGCCAGTGCACCGCTCTGATCCGATGGCAGGAGCCAGGTACTTATCCTGGTCTCCCATGGGGTGCAGGGCTCAAGCACTTGGGCCATCCTCCACTGCATTCCCTGGCCACAGCAGAGAGCTGGCCTGGAAGAGGGGCAACCGGGACAGAATCCGGCACCCCGACCGGGACTGGAATCCTGTGTGCCGGCGCTGCAAGGCGGAGGATTAGCCTAGTGAGCCGCGGCGCCGGCCCAAGCACTGTAGTCTTAATGCTGAATTTAAAAAAAAGCATTTAAATAAAAAGATTAGCAAGCCCAACTTTCACAGTGGGACATAGAAAAATGCTCTCTGCTTCCTATCATGTTTCTTGCCAATATATTTTATGAGGCAGCAGATAATGGCCCAAGTGCTTGGGCTCCTGGCACCGATGTGGGAGACCCAAATGAAGCTGTGGCTGCTGGTTTTTGCCTGGCCTAAGTTTGTCTGCTCAGGTATTTGTGGAGTGAACCAGTGGATGAAAGATGATATGTATGCGTGTGCGTCTGTTTCTCCCTCTATTCCCTCCTAGCTCTCTTTCCGATAAATGAACATTTTTTGAAAAGTGATGGCAATAAAATAGATGACTCACCAGACTAAAAGAGGAGAAAGGTCTGTAAATACAGTGCTAGTAACAAAAAGCTATATAACCGAAACATAGGGCTTTAAAAATAATAATAGAGGGGCCAGCGCCGTGGCTCACTTGGCTAATCCTCTGCCTGCGGCACGGAATCCCATATGGGCCCCAGGTTCTAGTCCTGGTTGCTCCTCTTCCAGTCCAGCTCTCTGCTGTGGCCCGGGAAGGCAGTGGATGATGGCCCAAGTGCTTGGGCACCTGCACCCACGTGGGAAACCAGGAAGAAGCACCTGGTTCCTGGCTTCAGATCGGTGTAGCTCCGGCCGTAGCCGCCATTTGGAGGGTGAACCAACGGAAGGAAGACCTTTCTCTCTGTCTCTCCTTCTCACTGTCTGTAACTCTACCTGTCAAATAAATAAATAAAAAATGTTTTAAAAATAATAATAGAATACTATGAATAAAATTTATCTCAAGATATTACTTACTGTTTATGATTTAATTTATTGTAAAGGCAGAGAGAGAGAGCAAGTGAGCTACCATCTGCTGGTTCATTCCCCAAATATTTGCAACAACGAGGGCTGGCTGAAACTGAAGCAAGCAGCTGGGACCTCCGTGTGGTTCTCCCACATAGGTAGCAGAGGCCTAACTACCCAGGCCATAATCTGCTGCCTTGCAGGGTGTACATTATTAGGAAATGGGAACTGAGAGTGGATCCAGCACTTGACCCAGGCAGTCTGATATGGGATGTAGGGGTCCCAAGTGGTATCTTAACCTCTAGGTTAAATGCCCACACCAGCACATATTAAACTTCCTTCTGAAAAATATAAAATCCAAATAATAATAAACATTCAAAAATATCAAATTGATGACCATAGTTCTCCTATAACCAGAGAACACCGAGCCATATATTTTTAGAGGAAATCTTATTGGTGTTCAAATGACTGCTAATTTTCATATTATGTAAAACCTTTTGAGAACAAAAGGGACAGCTATCTGGTTGGTTGTATAATACTGATACTAAGAGCATAAATGGAAAGAAGAAATATAATTCATTGTATAAGTCTGGAAGTAGACATAAATACAAACATTTCAATAAAAAACTAATAAACCAAATGTAGCATTTTAAATAGCAAATAAAACAGAAATTCAGGTAAAATATTATGAGATAAATGGGAACCTTATATACTTTAAAATGAGACATGGAAGAAAGTTTAGCCAATGGGTTTGTATGTTTAATAAGTTGGGACATCAGGTAATAGTAATGGTTCCTGTGAGGTCACCGTGCCCTTGGACATCAGTATGAAGGAGTAGCATCACTCCAGTACTTAAGAGTACAGTTTGAACTCTAACAATCATCCTACCCAATAGGTGGGAGAAGGAAAAGTTCATTTCAGATTGTCTGTGAGTGAACTCTCTCAGGGCAAAAAATAATTGATTTATTAATTCTCAACTGGTTGTTACATAAATTAAGATAGATAACTTTAGGAAATTACACTCTGCTTCCTTTATATTTGTATATGAAAATGGATTTAGATAAAAGAATTAAAAATCAATGCATAAAATGACCATCAAGTGATCTCAGTTGTAGTCCCTGAAATTAAAATACAGTGTCAGTTCTTTTCAGAAGGAAGAAAAAATAGTTGTAGTCATAGGCCTTAGGGGATCTTGAGCTCTCTTTGCCCCCTTGGGCTCAAAATCACTGGAAATTAAAGAACAGAGATTGTTTTCTGATGAGAATATTCCTTCTTTGTTTTGACTCTAGTTACATCCTACAAAATAGGACTTAACAAGCCCCTTTGGGACGACTGATCCACTTTTCTGACTTCTTAATCTGTTCCTACAACTTCTTGCTACCTGGTCTTATTTTGTGAATTGTATTTCTTAAGGAGACTTGATTTTCAAAAAAAAAATGTATCAGATACATGTTCAGGTAAGGTATAACAAAACTCAAACAAACCTGAGGAGGGTGGGAATAATGATTGGGCTACACCTACACTAAATACCAATTAATCTATCAAAGGGTTAGTAAGTGGGGAAATGTTGGAGTTCTTACAACTATAGTTAATCTGAGTTTGTGGCCACTATAATGCATGAAGAGGTTAATAGAAGTCATTCTACTGCTTCTTAAATTTGCAGACACGGCTCCTATGGTGAGTGAAGAAGTCATCAGCTTGGGTCTCTTTCTTTGAGTCTCCCTCCCAGGAAAATCAGAGGGAAGAATAGGGAGAGCCCCTTCTCCAGGGCAGGGGCAGGTAGCAGCGTGTATGTGGTGGAATTTCCTCCACCTCAGCCAGACTTTCAGGGCATTCTGAGAGGCATCTGAGCCAAGCAGAGGATAAAATCAACGTTCAGCCTCCGTTGGCCAATTTTCTTCCAAGGATTTTCTTGGAGAAGGGTTTCAACACTAACTTACAGGTGTTCTTTACATCTTCATGAAGTGTCACCCAACTCACATCATTTCTCATTTTTAGTTGTAAGCCACGAGTAAGTTTCCTGTCATATCCAATCTTTGTTCATCATGCATCTTCAGCTAGACTAAAACTACCATGCAAATTGCAGTTGTTCTTGTTTTTTAATGTCAAGTTTCTGTGATTTATAGACTGATGCTTTCATGATAATTTAAAATTACAATTTCCCTTAGATACACCTATTATGGATAATTTAATTCGATGCCTCTTGTGTTGAATTTCTTGTCTGGATTTTAGGATTAAGAACTGTTTGAGAGATTTGCTTAATAGTTTCTATTGCCTCATGATATTCAGATGTGATTTCATAAAGTAATTGGCCTAATCAGCTACAAAATGGATGTTTGTTTATGGAAGAATAATTTCCTGATGGCTTTACTTTTGAACATGAAATTCCTTTTTCTAAAATGAATATGAAAATTAACATATTTGTGAGCCCTTGAACAGTATTATCAATCCCAGCAAGTTAAATGTATCAGCAAGCATGAAGTGTTCTATACACACATATTTAGCAGGATAAAACATGTGTTCAGTAATACCTGTCTGTTTTGTCTTTTGTGTTTTAGCTTCCTGGAGATAGGAAGAAGGTGAGTGGATACTCATTGCCATTACTCTGTGCCTTTATCATATGAAATTCTAGAAATAGCATTACTATCTTCATTGGCCCCAGATACTGAAAGAATGCTGAATGGACATCAGAGCCCATTGAATCCTACACTGGGAAAGGACCTTAGAATTTTTCTAGATCAATTCTTCACCCAAGCAGGAATCACATGCTGAATAGATGGCTAATCAATTTATGATTTACAACATTTGCTGACATAAATTTCATTCCTATGAAAAGGATCAATTTTCAAGGAAGTGATTCCAGTTGTTAGAGTTGTTTCTTGGACAAAGATAATATAATTTATCAATAATTCCTGCTATCAATTCTGAAACCTCCTGTGGAGACTTACCTTCTGAAACCTTCCAAATATTCATTCATCAGAAAATTTGAATGAGGAATTCACTGATAGCAACACAAGTATAAATTTTTCTGACATTTTATTTTGATGAAATTCAAATGGATTCTGGAGTGAAGAAAGATATAGAGTGAAAGAGACAAGAAAACAAAATCAATAGTTTAAAAATTACAATGATTTGAGTCCCCAACATGCTTTGTTGGGGAAGCACTTTATAACATTGATAAGCCACAAAAAATCTAAAGATTCATCATAATTAATAACTATTTTACATTATGGCTAAGAAGCTATAAAACCTGTTAAACATTATATGAGTCTATACTTAGACATTGAGTTCTAACCTTGAATATAATATTGTTTAGATTACAGGCTATGACCCATCATGAAAACATTCCAGCATTTGTATTAATGAATTAGATTAAAATGGACCAGAGTAAAATAGAAAGTAACAGGGCATTATGCAGAGTAAACCTTTACATATTTAAAATATGTGTATATGTACTGGGTAGACATTTCTTCCTGTAGGATATGACCAAAAAAAATGGAAATTGCCAAGTATTGGGAAATTTTAAAAGTTTGTGGGAAAAAAATGGATTTAAAAGCCAGGCACTTCATGTTCTCTCTCATATGTGGAAGTTAAAAATAATAATAATTGTTGAACTGAAATTAAGATAGTTATTACCAGAGGCTAGGAATGAAATAAGCTGGATACTGGGCACTAAAACACACTCAAATAGAAGTAACATGTTCTGCTGTTCCCTAGCACAGTGGGGTAGTTGTGGTTCACAGCAGTGTATTTTATATTGTATAAAGAACTGGTGGAGAGAAGTTGATGGGCTCCAAACACAAATAAAAAATAAGGACTATGATTGGCTTATGATAGGTATATATGTATAAGCATTATATGTTTTTAAAAAGAAAGAAAATGAGAGAGACAATATTTTTTAAAAATCCACATTCCATGAATGTTTGTGGACCATTTGTGTAGATAAATAAATGGATATATGTAAAAATAAAAATGTACATACAAAGAATAAGTAGGTGGCCAAAAAGTACATTCAGGTCATGAGATAACACTAGTAAAGTAGAACAACTGTGGCACAAAAACTAAAAAAAAAAAAAAAAAACTCTTTAAGTCCAACCAAAGTTATGGCTAACTGTCATTGCTGTCATTGTATTATTCAAGATCAGTAAAGATCATAAGTCACACTCCTCTTCCCTCTTTTCATTCTTATATCTAGCTATAAAAAACCCCAGCACACATTCAAACCATGGACCCAGGATTGCAAGGCAGGAATACACACAGCAGAGGTCTGATACAACTATCACCAACTGAGAAAATTGTCCACTGCTATGAATGGCAATTTAACATTAACAAAGTTTGAACTGTGGTAAAAGTTGCTTTGAAAAAAGAAGTGAAATTTACTAAGCACTGTAATATATTAACATTTAATTTGTCATAGGTCACACAACTTCCTTCTATTTCATGTGTAAATCATTACTTTCACATAGTAAGTCATTAAGAGATCAAAATGTCTATATTTAATAATTTTAAATACTTTTAATATTTTAATGATTTTATAATAATCATTTGTAATATCAACATGAAAAGTGTTTTCTTAGGAAATATTCAAATAGTGTGACACATGGTTGTAGCATGTTTCAGCACTTGGTCCAGACGTTCTGACTTGGTGAGCTCCCTTGTGTCTTCCACAGGATAATGGCAGGAAATCAGACCATGATCACAGAGTTCATCCTACTGGGTTTTCCCCTTGGCCCAAGGACTCAGGTATGCCTCTTTGGGCTCTTCTTGCTGTTCTACACCCTCACGCTGCTAGGGAATGGGATCATTCTGGGACTCATCTGGCTGGACTCCAGACTGCACACCACCATGTACTTCTTCCTCTCACACTTGGCTGTTGTTGACATTGCCTACGCCTGCAACACGGTGCCCCAGATGCTGGCGAACCTCCTGAATCCAGCCAGGCCCATCTCCTTTGCTGGCTGCCTAACACAAACCTTTCTTGTTTTGACTTTCGCTCACACTGAATGTCTTCTCCTGGTACTGATGTCCTATGATCGGTATGTGGCCATCTGCCAGCCTCTCCGATATTCTGCCATCATGAGCTGGAGAGTGTGTGTCACCCTGGCTGTGACTTCCTGGATGTTAGGAGTCTTTTTGGCCCTGGTACATCTGGTGTTACTTCTACCATTGCCCTTCTGTGGACCGCAGAAAGTTCATCACTTTTTCTGTGAAATTAGAGCTGTTCTCAAACTTGCCTGTAAAGACACCCACATCAATGAGGTCATGGTTTTGGGCAGGGGCAGTCTCTGTGCTAGTGGGACCCTTTTCTGCAATTGTGGCATCCTACATTCATATTCTGTGGGCCATCCTATAGATACAGTCAGGGGAGGGGCGCCAGAAAGCCTTTTCCACCTGCTCCTCCCACCTCAGTGTGGTTGGGCTTTTTTATGGCACAGCCATTATTATGTATGTTGGGCCCCAACATGGGAATGCAAAGGAGAAAAGAAGTACCTGCTGCTATTCCACAGCCTCTTCAATCCCATGCTCAACCCCATGATCTATAGTCTACGGAATAAAGAAGTCAAAGTCGCACTGAAGAGAATGCTTGGAAATGAGAGAACTTCCTAAAAGCTTGATACAACAAAAAGATAACTTGGTTTACAGGGCTCTTACAAGCTTCTCATTCCATACTTACAAAGGATACAGACATGCTTTAGGGCATCCTTTCCCTCTTCTTGATATTTCCTGTTGAGCAGCTCCCAAGAAAGTCTGCTCGGTTCTCCTCACTCTAGCACTGAATGTCAATCCTGCACAAGTAACAAAAATATCTCCATACTAGATGTATTGTGGGCACAGTTTTAATGTGGTTATGTGAAATGTTATGAGTAAGAGGAAATAAATTTGTATAGTTTTATATCTGTACATAAGATGTGTTATCAAAATTATATGGACTAAAGCAAGTCATTGGTATAGTATTTATGATATAGGAATTGAGAGAGAAAGGGTTTTCAGATCACACCCATGGGGGCCAACTTTGTGGCCCGCAGGTTAAACTGCCATCCCTGTGCATGCATCACCCAGGAGCATGGGTTCAGATTCTGCTTGCTCCACTTCAAATCCAGCTCCCTGCTAATGGACCTGGGAACTCTGTCAATGATGACCCAAGTGTTTGGCCTCTTCAAGCCACATGGGAAACCTGGAGTAAGTTCCAGGCTCCTGGCATCAGGCTTGCCCAGCCCCACCTTTGCAGCAACATAGGAAATGAACGAGTGGATGGAAGATTCTCTCTCCATCTGTTGGTCTCTTCATCTTTTGGTATAACACTGCCTTTCAAATAAAATAAATAGACTTTTAAAATAAATAAAATATTAATTATACATATAATTAGGAGCCTAGATCCAGGTGTTGAATGAACACAGACAACTGACTCACAAGGGAAGAAATCAATTGTTTAAGTGTAGTGACTGATAAGGTGGGTGACAGGAGCAGCACTGAAGTTAGCATGTGGGGTTCCTGCATCCCATATCAGGATGCTTAGTGTTGTGTCCTAGTTTTGTTCCAGTTTCAGATTCCTGCCTAAGCACACTCTGGGAGGCCTTAGGTGAAATTCCAAGTACTCCTATGTGGGAGACCTGGACAGAATTCCAAGCACCTTGCTGTCAGCTACCAGCTGAAGCTTTTGTAGCCACCCAGGAGGTGACACAGGAGTTGGAAGATCACTGTCGGTCTCAGTCTCTTAGAATGAGTATTATCAGACATACCAGAGCTGACAAGACTTATGGAGATAGAGAGAGATTATAACCCTGGTATAAGGATGGGGTCAGGTAAATTAGTAAAACCATTACAGAAAATAACAAAAACAAATAGAATTACTACAGGATCATCAAACACCATTGCCTGGTAAAAGGAATATGAAATCCCAGGGAGGTGTGCATGGGATCCACAGTCACCGTTGCAAACACATCTGCAGTTCCACTTTCAACTTAAGCAGTGTCATTCAAAGAGTTCACACATATAATCCAGTTAAATTTTCATGGAAGAAGGAATCAGTAATGGAAGAAATGGACCAGGAACAAAGGAGACGTTGGATCAAGGTCAGAGTTTCAGTCTGACAGGATCCACATGTTGAAGGATCTACTGTACAGCACAGTGACAGCAGTTAAGAGAATGTTGTGTCTACAGAATTCCAAAACAGGAGACAAATGACATTCTACCATGGAAACGTGGATTTTGTGATGATAATGACAATAAGTCTGACTTCATCATTTAACTCAATATACATTTTTGTCAACACATATCATTGTACCTCATATGTCTATATACAATTATTATTTATCAAATATTTATGAAAATGAAATGGCAACAATGGAAATCATGAAGATTCAGTTCTCTGAATACTGGTGTTGTGTTTGCCAATGTTTTATGGAGATGATAAATAAAGGCCAGTGTACTTAAGGCTAGGCAGCTGAAACCCAGGAGCATGGAACTGCATCAGTGTTCCCACCTTGGTGACGGGGCCTCCTAACGGATCCATCATCTACTGTCCTCCAGGGTACATTGTCAGTTACAAGTAGGGGAAACTGTATAAAGCTGGCTCTATCCAGCAATCTGATATGCAGCCTGGTGTCTCCCTATCTAATACCGATGAAAGACTACAAATGGATTGATGACGCCAGTCAGCATAGACATGGAGTGAAGAGCAGGGACTCTGGACAAATGGTCTTTGGGACAGGCTCTTCATGCAGCTGTGATTCAGCCTTAGGACACTGGTCATCATGCTGGAGCCACAGATACATCTCCCCGTGAAGTGGACTCCAGTCCCAGGATGCACAGCCACTGAGTGTCCCACTTTCTGCTCTGCTGAACCACAGCAGGTGCAGAGGCTCCCACAAAACTCAAGCAAAACTAAATCACCTGGACGTGCACACCCAATACTTTCCATTCAATTATTACCTGACTGCTAATGTCCAGCGCATTTCCCTTCTGAGTTCAAGCAGGGAGCCCCACAGGAGGGCCCCAGGAGCTAGAGAATAAGGAAGTCCCTGTAGGCTTCCCAGGTGCCTGCTCAAGCTGAGACACAGCTGAGCTGCAAGTACATTCCTGAGTGCTGTGACATTCACCAGAGGAACCACAAACTGTTTCAGGATTAAAGGGAAAATGGAGATCTGGTACAATGTCTGTAGAAAGTGAGTCTGGATCATTCACAGTTTAAAATAAGACAGTTGGTTCAGTTTGGCACACAGGCTACTTTGACAAGAGGAGAGGGATGACTAAATAATTGAGGTTAACAAATCAAGACTCTGGCTCGGCTGTCTCTGGGTTTGAAGGGAAAACTAAAATTGTTCTAAAGTCAGCGGTGCCCTGAGAATGCTATCCTGGGTCAGGCTGGATATTATTTCTTTACATATAGTTGAACATAAGCATAGTATTTCAACTTACTGGCCCATGCAAGAATCTTAAATTGTGGGAGTATGAAACCACAGTCCTAGTTGTTGGAAAGTAAATAAAAAGATTTTAATTAGTGTTGGTACAAGATGGTTGGTGGGAGAGAAGATCAGCAGGAAGGCGTCTGGTGTTAGGTGACTGGCGCCCTTCACCCAAAAAGAATGAACAGCACAGGCCAAAGCCAGGTTGTACTGGATGTTGAAGGCCAGACTAAGAATCCAGAGACCATGATGTCACCAACACAGGGCCCTCTGGTGGCCTACAAAAATGGAATGGAGCACAGACCATCCACTATCTCATTTCTCCAGGGGAGACAAACTGAACCTAATAGTCTTCCCTGGTGGGGACAGATAAGCAGGAGGCCACAGCCTCCCCATGAACACTACAGACACCTGAAGTCCCAGCTGATAGAGAAGCTCACAATCCTCACAGACCCTCGGCTCAGTGGGACAATCTCTCAGGGGATCCTTGCCAAATATTTCACAGAAGCAGCAAAACCGTGAAATAGCTTGAAGGAAATTTAGCAATGGGGTGAGTGATGTCTACATGAAAATTCCAAATTGAGTTTCAAGATCCTGTCTCTGACCTGGCTTACTTGGGCATTGTGACCATTTGGGGGAGTGAACCAGCAGATGGAAGGTCACTCTCTGTCTCTCTGACTCATCCCCATGTCTTATTGCTTATGTACAATAAGGATGTTGAACCCATACAAGTGGGAAGTACAGTGGTGATCATCAGAGGCTGATCATGAAAAGGAAAAGGGGCGATGTTAGGGAAAGGTCCCCAGGTTTCAGGCTGAGAGCAGAAACTTGGTTAGTGACCTATTGCACAGTATAGTGACAATAGTTAAGACACACCATTGGCCCAACTACCAAAAAATTAAAGATGGTCATGGAAATGTAACAACAGACACAACAGAAATAAAAGGAATCACAAGAAACCACTACAAAGAGCTGTATGCCAACAAATTGGGAAACCTGGAAGAAATAGATTCCTGGACACATACAACCTTCTGAAACTGATCCATGAAAACATAGAAAACCTAAACAGAGCCATAACCAAGAAATAAATTGAATCAATAATAAACGCGCTACTGAAAAAGAAGAGCCTAGGACCGGATGGCTTCACCGCTGAATTCTACCAGATTCTACCAAATATTTAAAGAACAGCTAACCCCAGTTCCTCTCAAATTATTCAAAACAATTCAAAGAGAAGGAATCCTCCCAAATTCTTTATATGAAGCCAATATCTCCTTAATTCCTAAGCCTGGAAAAGATGCAGCAGAGAAAGAAAATTATAGACCTATCTCTCTGATGAATATAGATGCAAAAATACTCAACAAAATCCTGGCCAACTGAATCCAACTACACATCAGAAAGATCATTCACCAAGACCAAGGGGGATTTATCCCTGGTATGCAGAGATGGTTCAACATTCGAAAATCAATCAATGTGATACATCACATGAACAAATTGAGAAACAAAAATCATATGATTATCTCAATAGATGCAGAGAAAGCATTTGACAAAATACAACACTCTTTCATGATGAAAACTCTAAGCAAACTGGGTTTAGAAAGAACATTCCTCAACACAATTAAGGCAATTTTTGACAGGCCCATGGCCAGCATCATATTGAATGGGGGAAAGTTGGAGGCATTTCCATTGCAAACTGGCACCAGACAGGGATGCCCACTCTCACCATTGCTATTCAATATAGTCCTAGAAGTTTCAGCCAGAGCCATCAGGCAAGAAAAATTAAAGGGATACAAATATGGGAAAGGAGGAACTCAAACTGTCCCTATTTGCAGATGACATGATTCTATATTTAGAGGATCCAAAAGATTTCTCTAAGAAACTCTTGGAGCTCATAGAAGAGTTTGGTAAAGTAGAAGCATACAAAGTCAATGCACAGAAATCAACAGCCTTTGTATACACAGAAAATGCTATGGCCGAAGAAGAACTTCTAAGATCAATCCCATTCACAATAGCCACAAAAACAATCAAGTACCTTGGAATAAATTTAACCAAGGATGTCAAAGATCTCTATGATGAGAATTACAAAATATTAAAGAAAGAAATAAAAGAAGACACAAAAAAATTGAAAAATCTGCCACGTTCATGGATTGGAAGAATTAATATCATGAAAATGTCCATTCTTCTAAAAGCAATTTACAGGTTCAACGCCATAGCAATCAAAATACCAAACACATTCTTCACAGACCTGGAAAAAATGATGCTAAAATTTATATGGAGGATCAGGAGACCACGAATAGCTAAAGCAATCCTATACAATAAAAACAAACCAGAGGCATCACAATTCCAGACTTCAAGACATACTATAGGTCAGTTATAATCAAAACAGCGTGTACTGGTACAAAAACAGATGGATAGAGACATGGAACACAATAGAAACACCAGAAATCAATCCAAACATTTATAACCAACTCATATTTGACAAAGGAGCTAAAACCAACCGCTGGAACATGGACAGCCTCTTCAACAAATGGTGCTCGGAAAACTGGATGTGCACATGTCGAAGTATGAAACAACACCCCTATCTTACACCATATACAAAAATCCACTCAATATGGATTAAAGATCTAAATCCATGCCATGACACCATAAAATTAATCGAGAGTGTGGGGAGCAACTGAGACTAGACTAAGTTACTGGAATTAAGACTTATTCTGTGCATCTGCTCTCCCACTATATGGCGCTGAGAGAGACCAAACAACCTCTACGCAGTTGCCTCTCGCCAATTTGACTGATGAGCTGCAGGAGCTGATCCTGCTCCTGATTGGAGGAGAGCAGCGTACTCAGCGTGTGGGTAGCAGAGTTGGGATTGGTGGAAGAGGACTATAAAGGAGGAGAGAGACAACATGCACCAGGAACATCTGAAGGAACATCTGAGGAACCCCTGAGGAACCCCTGAGAGCCGGCCGGCGGTGTGCACTCCTCCGCGGAAGCGGGGAAAGTGGCAGGGGTACCGCCCCTCCATGGAGGTGGAGGGGTTGGCAGCCAACCCGGGAAGGACCAGCAGCAAACCCGGGAAGGGCAGAGCAGACAAAAGAACAGCGCAGGGTCCTGTGTCGTTCCTCCGCGAATGGGGGAGCGACAGAGAGCATAGGAGAAACCCTTCAAGACATTGGAACAGGCAAAGAATTCCTGGAAAAGACCCCAGAGACACGGGTAATCAAAGCCAAAATGAAGAATTGGGATTACCTCAAATTGAGAAGTTTCTTTATAGCAAAAGAAACAGTCAGGAAAGTGAAGAGGCAACCAACAGAATGGGAGAAATTATTTGCCAACTACACAACTGATAAAGGATTAACAACTAGAATACATAAAATGATCAAGAAACTCCACAGCAACAAAACAAACAACCCAATAAAAAGATGGGTCAAGGACCTTAACAGACATTTTTCAAAAGAGGAAATCCAAATGGCCAACATGCACATGAAAAAATGCTCAGGATCTCTAGCCATCAGGGAAATGCAAATCAAAACCACAATGAGGTTTCACCTTTTCCCAGTTAGAGTGACCCTCATACAGAAATCAACAAACAACAAATGCTGGAGAGGATGTGGGGAAAAGGGCACCCTAACCCACTGTTGGTGGGAATGTAAACTGGTAAAGCCACTGTGGAACACAGTATGGAGATACCTCAAAAACCTGAATATAAACCTACCATATGACCCAGCCATTTCACTACTGGGAGTTTACCCAAGGGAAAAGAAATCAGTAAACAAAAGAACTATCTGTACCTCCATGTTTATCGCAGCTCAATTCACAATAGCTAAGACATGGAAGCAATCTAAATGTCCATCAACCAAAGACTGCATAAAGAAATTGTGGGATATGTACACGATGGAATACTACAGTAAAAAAAAAAATGAAATCTGCTCCTTTGCAACAAAATGGAGCAAGCTGGAAAACCTCATACTTGGTGAAATAACCCAGTCCCAAAGAGAAAAACACCATATGTTCTCCCTGATTCAGGAGAATTAACAGCGTAGCTAAAATTAAAACTATAGAAGCGAAATAGTCACCTTCAGAACTAATGTCCTCAAGAACCCTTGACCTGATTGTTGAGAGACAGTTAACTATTGTTACTTTTGACTGTGTATATCCTTTTGGTTTGATTTTGTCAGTTTTTTTTTCTTTTTCTCTGTTTTCTTTCTCTCTCTCTCATCTCTCTACCTCACACTATAGGCTGAACTCTCTATGTAACACAGAATTAATTATATGTATTTTAAAGCACCAAACCCATAAGAATCAGTGGTATAAACACCATCTTCACTGTTACAATGAACAACTTAAATGTTAAAGGCAACAGATAAACCAGTTTCAATTTAAAAGGGATGACATAAATAACATCAAATACCCAGTTAAAATAATAGAATTAAAAAAAGGAAGGAAAGGACCAACAACATGGGAAGCAGTCCACAAAACAGACTCCTAGAATGACTTTCGCAGTAATAACAGGCCTAAGCACTTGTGCCATCTTTTGCTGATCTCGCAGGCACATTAACAGGGAGCTGGATCAGAAGCAGAGCATCCGGAAGTCAAACCAGTGCTCTGACATGGGATGCTGGCCTTGGTATAAACCATTGCCCCACAAGGCTGGCTCTACCATATGATTTTAATGTAACATTGAAATTCTTGGAATAAAAACTTAACAATATAGTCTGAAAGTAAATATATATTTGGGGAAGGAGGTGGCAAAGATATGCTTTTACTGTTTTTTTTTTTTTTTTGACAGGCAGAGTGGACAGTGAGACAGAGAGAGACAGAGAGAAAGGTCTTCCTTTTCCGTTGGTTCACACCCCAATGGCCAGTGTGGCCAGTGCACCGCGCTGATCCTAAGCCAGGAGCAGGTGCTTCTCCTGGTCTCCCATGCGGTTGCAGGGCCCAAGGACTTGAGCCATCCTCCACTGCACTCCCGGGCCACAGCAGAGAGCTGGACAGGAAGAGAAGTAACCAGGACAGAATCTGGCACCCCGACCGGGACTAGAACCTGGTGTGCTGGTGCCACAGGCAGAGGATTATCCTATTGAGCTGCAGCTCCAGCCAAAGATATGCTTTACAGTGGGAGAAGTATAGAGTGGCTTGCAATTGAAGAAGCCAGGATAGCGCTGAGTAAATAGTATTCAATTCCATGAGCTTCCAAATTAAACATTACATTTACAATGGAAATATTTGGTAACTCATTTCAGGAAAACAGTCTGTAATAGATCAACATTGTTTTCTCCCTAGGGAGGATAGAGCCTTGGAGGTTCTGCCTGAATAAATTCCATGGGGGTCAAATTGTCACATCATGAACGTTCAGCCATTCCAAGGGGGAGGGTGGAGACAGGCACAATTCCCAGATCAAGTACACAGTTGGTGCAAATCCTTGGATGCTGCACTCTGTGACATAATCCTTAATGTTGGGACATAGGACTGGAAGTTTCCCTGACCCCTGCTGTGGGGAGCAACTCGGACTATACTGTTACTGGAATTAAGACTTATTCTGTGCATCTGCTCTCCCACAATATGGCGCTGGGAGAGAAGAAAGAGGCTTCTACACAGCTGCCTCCAGTTCAGCCAATAAACTGTAGGACTTGCTCCTGATTGGAGAGCAGCGTACTCGGCGTGTGGGTAGCAGAGTTGGGATTGGTGGAAGAGGACTATAAAGGAGGAGAGAGACGGCATGCACCAGGAACATCTAAGGGGAACATCTAAGGGGAACACCTGTGCAGCCCCCGAGAGAACCGGCCGGCGGTGTGCTGCTCCCCTGCGGAAGTGGGGAATGTGGCCAGGGGGAACTGCCCTTCCACGGAGGTGGAAGGGACAGTAGCCAACCCGGGAAGAACCAGCAGCAAACCCGGGAAGGGCCGAGCAGACAGAAAGAACAGCGCAGGGTCCTGTGTTGCTCCTCCACGAAGAGGGGGAGCGACATAATGGTGCCGTGACTCGGATATGAAGCCTAGGCAGGGTTTAGTGTCGTTCCTCCACGAAGAGGGGGAGCGACACCCTGCCAGTCTTGCTGAGCTCTCACTGCTCTGCATTAATACATGTTTGTGCACGTGCACACACACACATACACACACAGAGAGAGAAAGAGAGAGAGAGAGAGGATGACAGAGCTGGAGAGCCAGAGGTAGAGGGGAAGCAGTCACACCGCTCTACAGGGAAGACAGATTGGTGGATAGAAACTTCAGATTTTGTTCCCTGCACTCCACAGGTGTGTCTCCAGGAAGTGTGCTGTGTTCAAGTGATCAGAGGGTAAAGCTCTCCCATCTAGAAGACTCCTGAGTAGTGCTGTGTCCTGTCCCAAACCTCAGGGCAGAAAGAATAACGGACTCATCGTCCACAAACCTGCTTCAGGGGCAGGTGATTCAGCATCAACCTTTCCCCATCTCTGAGTTTTTCTGTACACTGCATTTGAGGGAACGACCAGGAATTCCACCTTACTCTGTAAGAATCATTATCTATACACTGATTGACAGTTTACATGAAACCAGGAAAGATGGCTGGTAGAAATTATCTGGTTTAGAGAGGGAGAAATAGAGACCCCCAGTTCCAAAACCAGACAAGAAAAGAAAAACTATGAACCAATAACCCAACGAAAAAAAGAAAACTATAAACCAATAACCCAATGAAAAGCATGCAAAAGTCCTCAATAAAACATTAGCAAATAGAATCCGAAAACATCATTCAACATGATCACATGTGATTTATCCCTTGATGTATGAATGTTTCAACATAAGCCAATCAATAAATTTAATATATCAACATATTGAAGGATAAGCATGATATAATTATTCCTATCAATGCAAAATATCATTCTATGAAATTCAACACCCATTCCTCTTTCATAAAAGAAGAAACATTCCTCAATATAATAATGTTATATATGTGACAACTCTCAGTGTCAGATTGAATGGGGGAAAATCGAATGCATTTCCTCTAAGATCTGGAACCACACAAGGATATTTATTGTTACTGCTCTTATTCAATATAGTACTGGAATTTTTAGGAGAGAGAAAGAAATAAAAGGAATACAGATAAAAAGGAGAAAGTCAAACTATCCATTCTCAGATGATATGCTTCTATATACAGAGAAACATAAAGACTCCTCCAAAACACATTACAACTGACAAATTCAGTAAAGTCACAGGATACAAAATCAGTAGCATTTTTATACACCAGTAATTAACTCCCTGAGGAAAGAATGATAAAAGCAATCCCATTCACAAGAACTAACAAAAAAATGCCTTGGAGCAAATGAAACCAAGGAAGTGAATGATCTCTACAATGCACATTACAAAACACTAAAGAAAGAAATAGAAAAGACACAGAAAATACAAAGACTACTCATATTTATGGATTACAAGAAGTAATATGAAAATGTCCATATTACCCAAAGCAATTTACAGATTCAATGCAATCCTCATGAAAATATTTATGACATTTTTCACAAGTGTATTTAAAAAATACTAAAATTCATGTATAAGCACAGAAGATTCAAAAAAGCCAGAACAATCTTGAACAAAAAGAACAAAGCTGGAGGAATCACAATACAAGATTTCAAGGTACACTCCAGGGCTATTGTAAACAAAACAGCACAGTCCTCGCATGAAAACAGACACAAAGATGAATAGAATAGGTCAGAACAGGAGATTCCAGAAATTAATCCATGCATCTACAAATAATTGATCTCTGACAAAAGTGCTCAAAGCAAGTATACTGTTTCTTCAATAAATGGTGCTGGGGAAACTGGATCTCCATATACAGAAGATTAATATTGACCCCTACTTTTCATCCTATACAAAAATGAACTTAAATGGATTATAGATCTAAATGTACGGCCTTAAGTTTTTCAACTACAAGAAATAACAGTGGACATAGGTCAAGCTTTGGCAAAGGCAATAACTTTATATAAGGCACCAAAAGCCATCATTTAAAGCGAAGTAGACAAATGGCATTACAAACTAAGAAATTTTTTCTGGTAAATTAAACAATCGACAGAGTGAAGAGAGAGCCAACAGAATGAGAACAATTGCTTGCAAATAATACATCTGACAAAGTATTAATATCCACAACATATAAGAAACTCAAAAAACTCAACAGTAAAGAAATCGTTAAAATCCAGTTAGAATTAGGAAAAGTATCTGAATAGATTTTTCTCAGAAGAGGAAATACAAATGGCTATAAAATAGATGAACAAAAATCCTCAGTATCACTAGTCATCAGGGAAATTTAAATCAAAACCATGATGTGAGATTACCTCCGTAGTGTAAGAAAGACTATTGACTAAATAAATAAAGTAACAAATTCTGGTGAGGATGTAGAGAAAAGAGAAGAAATGCAAGTTAGTGTAGCCATAGGAAAAACAGTATGGAGGTTCCTCAAACAAATTAAAAAGAGATCTACCATATAGCCCTGCTGTCTCAGTTTTGGGCATATATTTGAAGGAAATGAAAGCAGCATATGAAAGCGCCCCAGTGTTCATGGCAACACTCTTCACAATAGACAAGATATGGAATCCATTTCGATTTCCATTAATGGATATGAGCATAAAGAAAATATGGTATATATACACAATCATATAATATTCAAGCATAAAGCAGAAAAAAATTCTGACATTTGCAGGAAAATGGAAGGAACTGACATCATCATGAAAAGTGAAATAAGTCACACAGAGAAAGACGAATGCTATATGCTCTATTTCATATGTGGAAGCTAAAAAAATAAACTATTGATCTGAACTTAGAATGGTGATTACTAGATATTGGAAAGAGTAAGGATAGGGGACATAGAGGAAGTTATATAATAGGTACCAAAACCCAGTTGGGTAGCAGCAGCAAGTTCTTGCATTCTGTAGTACCATGTGGCAACTATAGTTCACAATAATGTGTTATATCCTGTGTAAGGAACTAGCAAAGAAGATATGATGAGAAGGAAGTGAAAACCTTAGTTGCTTAGTTTGATTGGTTTACATTGCATCTATGTGTTGAAATCCCATACTGTACCCCAATTAAAATGTATAAGTATTGCATGTTAAACATTTAAAATATAAAACAATTTTTGCAAGTTATTTAAGCAAAACATAGAAGCAAGCTAAGAGGAATTGTTTTGATCTATCATAGAAGGAAACCAATTTGGGTCAGCATGTTGAAGATGGCTCTTTGGGTGTTTTTGTAGGATGGATATCATGTTTGAAGTCAAATAGGTAAAACAATTAAAATTTACTTTAAAAACAGGAGTAAGAATTTCAAGAGAATGAGCTCATAAGGAGTAGTACCTGCAGGAAGTATACCATGTGCTGCAGAATGAAGAGGTAAGTGAAGTGAAGCTCTCCTTCTTATGCATCATTGTAGAAGAGAAATAGCCCAAATTCACCTCCTAATGAATATATATTTTATTTATATGCGCAATGAATTAAATACAGTACTATTATTCAGAAGAGTTCCTTCTACTACAGTTTAAGAATTAAGACTATACAACAATATATAAAATTAATATAAAAATACAATATATATATAAAATACATCTGTAATGACATCACTCACAGATTATTACTGTTTACTATTTTGGCAATACCCTTCTATTTTTCCTCATATATTTGTTATTATTATAGTTCAAATGATATTGCATTTACAGTATTTAAAAATGGATTTTACGTTTCCCATGGAAATAAATGTTTGACATATTTCTAGATAAAAGAATGCCAATCTATGTGATTGTACTGCTACATAATGTTTTATTTTTCTATATCTTTAGACATGTTTGATTGTACTGACATTTATTGTTTCCAAAGGCATTAACCATTTAGCTGTTTCTAATTATTTCCTGATATTTAAATAAAATGAATACACTTTTTTTTCTTAAAAAAAAGAATTAAGACTATAGTTTAAGAATCGATCTCATAGATGTTTTGATTAGACACTTAGGAAGAAAAAAATGGAAGGATTTTATACTCATTAAGCATTATCCATTAATGGAGGAGAAAGAGGTGAATGGGTGGGGGAAGGAGGGGGAGGAGGGAGAGGGAGAAAGAGAGAGAGAAATTTGTTCTAAGCATAGGCACTAACAAAGCTAGGAAAGAAAAATGTGGCTAAGAAACCTGGAGATGTTTGGAAAGGAGGGCATACTCAAGACAAGAGAGAATATGAAGTCTCTCCCTATTTGCCAAGTGAAAAGTATTTATGAGAAACTTGGAGTGAATATTTTGAACAGCCTCTTCTTCACTGGGACCTATAGCTACAAGAGATCAAGAAATTTCAGCATTTCTTCTACAGTCAAAGAAGAAGAATTGGAGAGTGGAGCAATTTTAAGAGTAATTAAATAAATAAGTATAGAAAAATATCAATTGGTGGGGCCGACACTGTGGTGCAGTGGGTTAACGCCCTGGCCTGAAGCGTCGGCATCCCATATGGGTGCCAGTTCGAGACCTGGCTGCTCCACTTCCGTTCCAGCTCTCTGCTATGGCCTGGGAAAGCAGTAGCAGATGGCCCAAGTCCTTGGGCACCTGCCCCACATGGGAGGCCCAGAGGAGGCTCCTGGCTCCTGGCTTTGGATCGGTGCAGCTCCGGCCGTTGTGGCCAATTAGGGAGTGAACCAGCAGATGGAAGACCTCTCTGTCTCTGCTTCTCCTCTCTCTGTGTAACTCTCACTTTCAAATAAATAAATAAATCTTAAAAATAAATATTTATTGGTGGCAAAACATTGAATTTCTTTTTTCTGTGCCATGGTTTTCCTTTTAACAGAAATCTTGTTGCCTTACAATGCCAAGCAAATACACGTAACACCTGTCTTGGGAATATTGAAAGAACAAAATGAATAAACATGGGAGATGCACTCAATAGTTCATCTGCTGATAGGTAAGTAACAAAATCTTCAGCTGTCTCTAGAGAGATTGTGATTAGATATATTACCACAAGGTTATTTCCCTTGAATCATTATTTTTGTCTTCAGGGAAGGAGTTGCATTCCAAGAATGATAGAAAAAGCCTTGTTTTGTTTTGCAGAAACAACTCCTTCATCAAGTCCAGGGGAGCCCTGACTGAGTTTGACCTCCCAGTGAGGCCCCTTAGAGAGGCGTGTCAGTCCCAGCCTGTACCTTCTCACCTCTCTGTGAGGCTTCTTCTAAGACTAAGTTTGATGAAAAGGCCACAGATTGCACTTGTGTAAGTAAAAGTGGTTCCTGTGCATTTGCAGACAACAAAAGGTAATGAGCAATGAATGGCATAGCTGTCTCTGGGTCTTTGTGAGAGGATGGCCCCACTGTGTGTTTTCATCTAGGGTTCTGAGAAGAGCTCTGGGGATCATCACCTCTTTCATGGTCTGAACTTCTTGGCCCCTCCATCCACATCCTCCAACTGACCTTGTGCCAGCTCTTGGCTTTGTCATGACTGTGCTGAGAAGAGAAAAGAATAACCATCCTTGTAGACTACAGTAGAATCTGGCTAAAGGGCTACAAAGAATGTCATGGGCTGTGCAGCCCCGTTGCTGCTTCTTTCTCATGAAAACCTTAAATCAGAGGTGACAAGTGGTTTGACTGCCCTGAGACTGATTTTCCTCTCTGCTACCTGCCTACCCTGCCCATTCTCAGAAGCAGTCTCAGCAAATAGGACCTATTCCCCAAATGTTCAGGAGCCAGATGTCACTCTCTCACAGGGATGCCCAGCGCTGGCTGGGGCCAAGATTTTGGATGTGTTGCTTATTTTAGCAGAAGCATTTTTGGACACATTACAGCCTCCTTATGAGTATTGGATCCAGAAATTACCCCTGAATGGTAGAAGTCAAGAGTCTAAATTAATCTATCTTGAAGCACTTGTTGTATGTCTTACTCATTCAATCCTCATGATTATATTAGGAGGCAGAGTGAACTACCTCATTTTTCAGTTGGTGCAGCTGAGGCAGAGAGACATAGCAAAGTCACAAAGCTAATGTGTAGCAACACAAATGGTTGAACCAGAGAGAAGGACTCTAGAATCTGTGTTTATTTTTAAAAACACGTATTCATTAGGATCAGCTTAGTTTCAAGTTAACTTACCAGAGATAGTAAATCATTTCTAAGCCAAGTACAAAGACTGAACAAACCCTGCTGCCCCAGAATCCCATCTTGGATGACCCCAGGGCTCTCGTTTTGGTTAGTTCTAAATCTCCTATGTTCCCCTTTTCCTTCACTACAACCCATTCTCTCTCCTGTGGGGATATTTGGCTTGGACGAACTGCCTTTTGAGATTTTAGTATTTTCTTTTCTTTTTTTTTTATTTTTTTGACAGGCAGAGTGGACAGTGAGAGAGAGAGACAGAGAGAAAGGTCTTCCTTTGCCGTTGGTTCACCCTCCAATGGCCGCTGCAGCCGGCGCACTGCGCTGATCCGATGGCAGGAGCCAGGAGCCAGGTGCTTTTCCTGGTCTCCCATGGGGTGCAGGGCCCAAGCACCTGGGCCATCCTCCACTGCACTCCCTGGCCACAGCAGAGAGCTGGCCTGGAAGAGGGGCAACCGGGACAGAATCCGGCGCCCCATCCGGGACTAGAACCCGGTGTGCCGGCGCCGCTAGGTGGAGGATTAGCCTAGTGAGCCATGGCGCCAGCCAGTATTTTATTTTCTTCCTCAATAAATGAGTGAAGTTAATTTAAATGTTTCTTCTATTTAATTTCATTTTAAAACTTAATTTGAAAAATCAAAACAAAAAGCAGTAATAGGATGAAAACAAAATGTGTGTTTTTTATTTAAACTCCAAAACAACCAAAAGTTTCAGATAAATGTGGAGGTGTTTCTAGTACCAAGACGACTGTGTTGGATTTCAAATCCCAATGACTCAGATCCTTCCTTCCATTTGGTGATGTCTGTAGTTGTATTAATAACAAATAGTATTACTAAACTGGTCAGTAGGTGCCAGTCTGATGGCACTTATTGTTTAGAGCAGCCCTTAACTACATGTTGTGATCACTTTATTGGGTGTAAATAGTGATGCTCAGCATAAGTTGTTCAAGTTCACATACTGGGTTGAGAATCAAAGATTAGAATGAGTTCATTGCATTCAGCAAATCATCCATGTTTATTTCATTCTTCTTCAGGGACTTTGTTTTCTGCAGTCACTGCTTGCTTTGCCATTTGACCAATGAACAGAGAAATGTATCCATGAAGTTTTATACCTCCTTCTGGCTACTGAAGGTCTCTAATGTGCAGCAAGAGTGGCACTCACAGAAGTTCTTGTCTCAGGTATCTGCATCATTATTATGTTTGCTTCGGGCTTTTTCAAAGAGAAATAAAAATTCCTAAAAGGCAATATATAGGAGTGAAAACAACACTTTGAGATCCGATATTTTTAACACCCCTTGTCTCAACTGTTGAGGAACAGTGCTTTTTTTTTTTTCTCTTCATACTATTTTTGAACTCTTTACTAGTGTAGGGTTAACTTTATAAAGTTAACTTAAAATACGAATGGGTATTGAGGAGGGAGGAGGAAGAAGGGTGAGAGTATGGGTAGGTTGCAGGGTAGGGTGGAAAATATCACTATGTTCCTGAATCTGTATATATGAAATTTGTATACCTTAAATGAAATTTTTAAAAATCCAACTTTTAAGTTGTAGAATCCAAAATGTAAAACCATACCAATCAAAGAACAACAAGTGTTTTCACCTTATCCAATACTGTTCTTTTGACCTTCCTTGGTTTCACAATAGCTGATAAAAACATGAATATGTAAATAGTCACCTCTTTAGAGTTGTTTTATTATAACCTTGAATGGGAAACATTATACGTATAGTCAATATCTAGGGTTACATACAGTCAGGGTGTAGATTATATTTGATGAAAAGTTGTTTCACTAAGAATTCTACTTGTGTCCATATTTGTTCCTTTCTGTCATAAATAGTTTATTCTAGCCTATTCCTTTCTACCATAAATTTCATTCAAAAACATATAAAACTATAATTTCAGATTGTTTTGTTATAAACAATTCAAATCATTTTTGAAAAGGAAGCTAATGATTTACATTTGTGATTGCTGAAGCATCCAAGTGCCTCCTGTCCTATATCCCTGGCTGGGTGCAACACAGAGTGTGCATCACAGGTGACAGCCATGGAGGCTTGTCCCTTGTGCTTTTGCAGGATTTGATCGCAGGCTAAGATGGGCTTCCCTGGCCACCAGCCTGGCACTCACCTTGCGGCCTTTCTCCTTATGCCCTGATCTCCACGACACCCCCAGCAGATATCCTGTCTCATCAAAATACTATCTTGCAAAGAAATTTAGTATTTCTGACTTTCTACACCTATTTTAACTTGAATTAAACAGAAGATATGTTACAGATATGAAAATGTAAAGACATTAAAATGTTTGTGTGATAAAGTTCAGTTTCTTAGATTTGTCCAATATTGAACTTTGTTGTACTTATTCACAATTTGGTGGATGTCACAATAGTTTTCAACCTTGTTTAACGCATTATGCCCCATCATCCTATGTATAGCACACCAGTAAAACAAATTGAGCAATAAATGTACCACTTATGATATCTTTGAGCTAAATATATATCATTGAAATATTTTCAGAATTGAAAGCTCGAGACTCAGGTTAAAATCCACTTCTACTTTTAGCTAATTGATTTTATTTTTTTATCTTTTATTTAATAAATATAAATTTCCAAAGTACAGCTTTTAGATTACAGTGGCTTCCCACCCAACCTCCCTCCCACCCACAACCTTCTCATCTCCCATTCCCTCTCCCATTTCATTCACATTGAGATTCATTTTCAATTATCATTATATACAGAAGATCAATTTAGATATACTAAGTAAAGATTTCAACAGTTTGCACCCACACAGAAACACAAAGTGTAAAGTACTGTTTGAGTACTAGTTATAGCATTAATTCACATAATACAACACATTAAGGACAGAGATTCTACATGTGGAGTAAGTGCAGAGTGAGTCCTGATGTTGACTTAACAATCTCTTGTTTATGGCATCAGTCATCACCTGAGGCTCTTGTCATGAGTTGCCAAGGCTATGGAAGCCTTTTGATTTCGCCAACTCCGATCTTCTTTAGACAAGAGCATAGTAAAAGTGGAAATTCTCTCCTCCCTTCAGAGAAAGGTACCTCCTTCTTTGATGGCCTGTTCTTTCCACTGGGATCTCACTCACAGAGATCTTTCATTCAGGTCATTGTTTTTTCTGCCACAGTGTCTTTGGCCTTCCATGCCTAAAATACTCTCATGAGCTCTTCAGCCAAATCAGAATGCCTTAAGGGCTGATTCTGAGGCCAGAGTGCTGTTTAGAACATGCTAATAGATTTTCTTGATCTTTGTTTTTGTTTAAGACAAACAAGAAAAGTGTGTCTTTAAACAAAAAATGAAATTGAGCTTTTTTTATTTCAACTTTCTTTTTTAATGCTCTCCTTTTCATACTTCAGTGACTTTTTTCCAATTTATTTCTAAGAAAATCTACTCAATCTGTTGCAACTTCAGAAGAAAATCAGTATAAATAATGTACAACTTCAATTCTGTAATACATTGTTGCTTTTTCCAAATTATAATTTCTTTTTTCCATGATACTGCATAAGGCTTGCTAAAACATGAACAAAAGTGCAGCCAGTTTATGAAAAAGGAAAGTCCCTGCATATTCTTACTTTGGAGACATGATCATTAGTATAGTTTTATTTCTACCTGAATTACCCTGCATGTGTATAAATAGGTACAAAAAATATGTCTGTAAATATTTATATTATAAAATATAAAACATCATTCAATATATACCTACACTGATGTCTAGTCACAAACTAAAGTTCCATAAAATCTGCTATAACAGTAGCCAAATACATTTAATCTCTCACCAAGTGATAAATCTTCATGTAACTTCCAAATTTAAAAAAATACATAAAGTTTACCAAAAAATGTGAAGACTTCAAAAATTTTTTGGAAAACAGAATGAAAACCTAAGTTCAAAAACATTTGAAATCCATGCATAATTTCTTGTAATATGCATTTCCACTAAATTTTTGAAGACTCCTCATGTGCACAACCTCTTGCCCCTATGGTCAGGAGCACTGGTTGCTTTCTTTTCCCAGAACTCCCCAGGTGCTTCTGGCTCAGTGACTGGACTTACTCTTCCTCTACCATTCCTCACACAAGGACCCTTCCTCCTGGGGCTCTGGTCAGGGCGACTTCCTTCATTGTCAAGCTCTACACATGCCTTGTCTTGTGAGAGACCTTTCCCTAGAGCCCATCTAAAGGAGCCCCTTTAAACCACCTAACTTCCTATCATTGCAGACACTTCTGCAAATTCTTCTCACAATCTACAGCTGCCTTGTTTACTCATGCACCCCTGGTGTTTTACAGGTGGTAATGAGCCATGCCCTCTCTCTGCTCCAGGTCTAGAAAAATTAAATTGAGAAACACAATCAATAATCAGCTAGAAATAATAGCTATATTTTTGTTACTGAGGTTTTCTAGAAAACATGGTTTATACCTTCAGCAACATTTATCTCCAAATTAAAATCACACAGCCCAGTGAAACAGAACTGGATCCTGTGTGCTCTGTGCCCAAAGGGGTAAAAATGCACATGAACTAAAAAAAGAGCATGGACAAGGGACAACCTCAGGTTCTTTTTCCTGTTTCATAGTTATACACATCGGGGGAAGGAGGGGGAGGTATGTGCTAAAGCGTTTCTCTGTGGGAGTAGAGAGCTTTTCTCCTCTGAACGGCAAGGTGAAGAGTGGAAAAGAAGCATTTCAGCCAGCAGTCACTTCTTCACTATGTGTTTCTTGTTCAAAACATGACTACCTTACACCCTGCTACACCTCCAGAGCGTGAGACAAAGGTTGGGACAGATATGCATTAAAGAACATTTCAAAAGAGTTTGTTGAAATACAAATTGAAACTATATAGAATTGTTTATGTAGCGAATTAGAAAAAAATACTGGCAATACTTTGTACTGATGACTCTTTGGGAAGGCAGCACAATGCATAGTGTCAGTGATATTTATATTGTTACAGTTACATAAAATTTTTATTGGTTTGAATTTATTAAATTTATATTGTGTAAATTTTCTGGAGGGCAGCTGGCAACAGGTAGCAAAATTTTGAAATGTCTCTATATTCAGCATCAGCCATTTTATTTTTACACTTTATCCTAAAGAAATATTGTTGAACATGTGCAAAATTTAAGTATATAAGAATATTGCTCTCAATGATATTAAATGGGAACTAATTAATAGGAACTAAGAATATCTGACAATATATATTAAATTATAAGAGTATTTGCTGCTTTTATGTTATATATTGCTTTATACTTTTATGTATATGTATTTGTCATATGCAATATTATACAAGATATACTTCAAAAGTTCATGGAAATGTAACGAAAAGATAAGTTGAGGGTGAGCATTTGGCCTAGCCGAGAACATACCAATTACAATACCCTCACCCCATTTCAGAGAACCTGGGTTCAATACCCACCTCCAGCTGTGACTCTGGCATCCTGCTAACGCAGATACAGGGATTAGTGTCGATCCTTCAAGTAATCAGGTTCCAGCCACCTACATGAGACACCTGGATTGAGCTCCTGGCTTCTGGCTTTAGCCCAGCTCAGTCTCTGCTGTTGTGGATATTTGGGAAATGAACCAGCAAATGGGCACGCTCTCTATCTCTGCTGAAGGGCTTGAGGCATCACCTGCTGCCTCTCAGGGTGTGCATTAGCAGGAAACAGGAATGAAAAGTGGAAACAAATACAGAATGTGGGGTCCAAATGGCACCATAACAGCTTTGCCAAATGTCTGTCCCTGCAATAATTATTTTTAAGATTTTGTTGGATTTGAACATTTGAGGAAGGAAGAGAATTGACGGAGGGAGAGACAGAGAGAGGAAAATACGGTTCTCTTCTTAAAGTTGTACCTATGAAATTCATGAAATCTGTTCTCTTTATATTAATAAAAATTTTTAAAAATACAGGTAGGTCTCATGGTGCTAATGAAAAAATGTGAATAAAGCACCAGGTCACAAGGTTTCTAGAAATGTTTCCATCTGTCCCTGTCTTGATTTTCTGTCTTCTTGCTGGCTAGACAGATCCACAGACATTCCAGGAAGAGCCCCCTAGAAATCAACCAGTGCTCAAACCTTCCACCCATGAAGCCTGCCCAGATACATATGAACGGCAACAGACTCTGAGCATGACAACAGGTGGTGAGGAAAATAAGGTAACTTCTGAGATGTCACTATATTGTGAAAGGCAAAAGAATAAAGAACCAAACATACTCAAACACAATATAAATATTTATCCAATTATTCTTTTGGTGAATTTTCTCACATTTTAATAAGCAGATGTATTAAGTTTATCAAACATATCTGAAAATAAATTTTGGATCCCTCATGCAAAGTGATACATTTCTAGACGCCTGCTCTTTAACACTAAATAATTTGTGTCTTTGTTCTGCAGCCTTGACCTTTGTGTCATAGATGAGGATTTGTCTTTCTCAGTCACAGGAGCATGGGAGGCAACCAGACATGGATTGTAGAAGTCACGTTGCTCGGGTTCCTGGTGGATCCAGCACTGGAGTTTCTCCTCTTCTGCCTTTTCTCTCTCTTGTATATGATTACCCTGCTGGGGAACGGTGTCATCCTTGGGACAATCTGCCTGGACCCTAGACTCCACACTCCCATGTGCTTCTTCCTCTCTCATCTGGCCGTCCTTGACATGTCCTATGCTTCCAACAACGTCCCCAAGATGCTGGCAAACCTAGTGAGCCAGAAAAGAACCATCTCCTTCGTTCCATGCATAATACAGACATTCTTGTATTTGGTCTTTGCTGCCACAGAGTGTCTGATTTTGGTAGTGATGTCCTATGATAGGTATGTGGCCATTTGCCACCCTCTCCATTACACTGTCATCATGAGCTGGAGAGTGTGCACTGTCCTGGCTGTCATGTGCTGGGCATTTAGCTTCCTCTTGGATGTGGTCCATTTAGTTCTCCTCCTGAGGCTGCCCTTCTGCGGGCCTCATGAAATCAACCACTTCTTCTGTGAAATCCTGTCTGTCCTCAAGCTGGCCTGTGCTGACACAACGCTCAACCAAGTGGTCATCTTTGCAGCCTGTGTGTTCATCTTGGTGGGGCCCCTGTGCCTGGTGCTGGTCTCCTACACCTGCATCCTGGTTGCTATCCTGAGGATCCAGTCCAGGGAGGGCCGCACAAAGGCCTTCTCCACGTGCTCCTCCCACCTCTGTGTGGTGGGGCTCTTCTTTGGCAGTGCCATTGTCATGTACATGGCCCCCAGATCCAGCCACCCTGAGGAGCAGCAGAAGATCCTTTCCCTGTTTTATAGCCTTTTCAACCCTATGCTGAACCCCCTGATCTACAGCCTGAGGAATTCGGAGGTCAAGGGTGCCCTGAGGAGGGCGCTGTGGAGGAGAGGCTGATGTGAGAGAGATCAAAGGGCAACAAGGGGAAGAGGTTCTGCTCCCTGTAAAAGATGGAAATTTTCTGTCCTGTGCTAGAGTATCTTCTACTGAAAGATGGAATATTATAGACCTATACATATAAACTGCAATCTTAACCATTTGAGATGAAAATAGGCTAATGCCTTCCTGACCATGGGGAGGATTAGGTTTGTTAAGAATACATTGAAAGCAGTAGTCATAAAATGTGGCAGTTTGAGAGTATTAGATCTCTCCAAAATAATTCCCTCTGTTCATCACAGTCACCACTAAGAAGCAGGAAATGTAGCCATAGACTAAGTGATAAAATTCACACTGCTTGTATCCAGCAGATAAACTGAACAGTTCATATAAAGAACGTGACAAGGGTCTGGCTCTGTGGCGCAGCAGGTTAAAGCCCTGTTTGGATATGAATGTCTCCAATAAAACTTTATTTAAAAAAATAAGTGGCTGATCAAATGGTGTCTGGGGGTACTGGCACTGTGGCATAGCGGGTTCAGCTGTAGCTTACAGCGCCAGTATCCCATATGAGTGCTGGTTCATTCCCCGGCTGCTCCTCTTCGGATCTAGCTCTCTGCTTATGGCCAGGGAAAGCAGTGGAAAGATGGCCCAAGTGCTTGGGCCCCTGCACCCATGTAGGGGACCCAGCAGAGCTCCTGGTTCCTGGCTTCAGCCTGGCCCAGCCCCAGCCATTGTGGCCATTGGTGAGTGAATAGCAGATGGAAGATTCTCTCTCTCTCCCTCTTTCTCTGTAACTCTGACTTTCAAATAAATAAAATAAATCTTTAAAATAAAAAATGATGTCCTTGGACCATAGTTTTCCAACCCTTCTTCTAGATCTAGAAGATAATCCATTTCCAAGTAATAAACAGAGATCTTCACTGGGAGTGGGGGATAGGGCTCACGCATCACATACTCAGATGTGTTTGATTTACAAGTATTACTGGACACTTTGGAGCCATTCTATAGTAAGATTTTTTCTTCTGATAACTTTTTTTTTTTTTGACAGGCAGAGTGGACAGTGAGAGAGAGAGAGACAGACAGAAAGGTCTTCCTTTTGCCATTCGTTCACCCTCCAATGGCCGCCACAGCTGGCGCATTGCGCTAATCCGATGGCAGGAGCCAGGTGCTTATCCTGGTCTCCCATGGGGTGCAGGGCCCAAGCACTTGGGCCATCCTCCACTGCAGTCCCGGGCCACAGCAGAGAGCTGGCCTGGAAGATGGGCAACCGGTACAGAATCCGGCACCCCGACCGGGACTAGAACCCGGTGTGCCGGCGCCGCAAGGCGGAGGATTAGCCTATTGAGCCGCGGCGCCGGCCTCTTCTGATAACTTCTAAAACATACCACGACATAATTGCCTTTGGACTGTAGATAAACGTGACTGCTCCTTCACATTTAGATAACAATATTAGCAATCCAATGAAAACAAGCATAGAAGCATCCTGTAAAATTAGTTTTTTTTAAATAGTAGATTTTTTACAACCTTGAAATTTTAGTTGTTTTATTTTTAATTCTATACCAATTTTATTAGAAACTCTTTATACAATGATGGTTCAAATGGTTCTTGTTATAATTATATATTCAGAAGTTGCAGGTTTTTTTCCTATGATTCATAGGATTATAGTAAATTTTCTACTTTGTGAAGGTTCTTTTTTCATTGATGGAATGCAGAGGTTATTATTGGAAATGGCCAACTTTTATTAAAATGTTTCTGGAAATAAAGCTAATGTGTAGTGAGCATTTACTAGGTGAAAGGCACAATATCAGTATTTTACCTGCACATCTCATTTAAACTGTGTGACAATCTATGTAGGATGCAATCCTATTTGACCTATTGTGTAATAAGGAAGGGAGCCACAGAAAATTTCAGAAACCTCAGTACCATCATCTCATGGCCAGTTAGGTTTTCTACTCAGAGCCTTCTGAGTCACCTGCATCTGCTGAAATCAATGTTCTCCCTTCTTTGACTCCATTTTAAATACTTCCAAGGAGAAAGAAAAATGCCTTGAATGGATCTGATACTCGCAGCCACATGCTTTTAATCCTGTGCTAGAAATAAACCATCTGAGACACAGTGCACTAACCTCAGATGAGATTGATAGAGACAGGAGATTTTAATTTTTTTTACCAGGGGAGGGGTCACGAGAGTGGGAATAACTAGCCAGCAACAAAGTGTCTAAGTTCAGACACAGGTCTTGCAAAAGCCCTGGTAACCTTGTCCAGAGGCTCTGAAGGCTCGGCAGGCTGTCCACTCTCCTGCCATGGTGCAGGGCCCTACCCTCTCTTACCCTTTCCTGGAAACAGAGCCTACTCCCATCATATTTTCCCTGAGGAAGGTGATTTCTGAGCAGTCATAAAGCCCAATTTTTAAATTTTTCTGGAAAGCCTGTTCATATCTGGACTTACCTTCTGGCTGATCTTCCTTTTGGGCCTGGCAATTGGCACAGGGTTAGATTGCTGCTTGGGATGCCTGCATCCCATATGGGAGTACCCTGGCTCCACATCCACTTGATGCTTGCAGATTCAGGGAGGCAGAAGGTGATGCCACAAGTTCTTGGTGACCATCTATCCATATTCCTGCACTGAATTCTAGACTCCTTGGCCTGGCTCTGCCCTGTCTATCGTGGGCATTTGGGAAGTGACCCAGTAATTGGAAGCTCTCTCTCTGTCTCTGTCTCTCTGCCTTTCAAATAAATAATAGAGAAAAACTAAGGAAATGAAAATATATTGTCCCCTTTTGTTCCCTTGCAAATGTTCTGATTTCTAGACTGCATCTCTAACATGACCCTGAAGCCCTTTTTCTCTCTTTTTTAATCCCTGCTCTTGTGTTTTTCACTCTTTAGGGTTCTTTTTTAAAGCTGATGTCTGTATAAAAGAGTAGCAAGCGGGACTAGGCCACCAATGCCTCTTGTCACATAAATGGGAGGGCATGAATAATGTCACTTCTCATCAGTCTGCTGGCCTGCAGTTTAATCAGTGGGTTCAATGGCACAACATGAGTTTCACAGAAGGAAACAGCTAGTGGCATTACCCAAGGGTTCTGGTTTCGACAGAAGAGGCCCTGCCAAGGGCTGATATTTAGGCACCTACTGCTTACATGTTATAGAAATTCCTGGTTGTGGGAATGAGTTCAGAATGGTCACGTGAATGTGAGTGCAAGTTCTGTGTAGAGGGACGTGGTGCCTTGTGGCTGAGGGAGTCCTGGAGCCAAGTGCATGGCAGGTGAGGAATGAGGAGACTATAGGGGAGGTAGGAAACGCATGTGCTCACATGTTCAGATGGCTGTGCTCAAAGGCAGAGTGACATGCCCGGGTGAGGCTGCTCTCCTGTCTTCCATCTGTTCTTGCTCCCATCAGGTTCCTCACTATGCAGAGCTTGACCACATGGTTTGTGAGTGAGGCAGTGAGTCTGTCCTGTATGCTCTGGTGTGTGACCTAATGCAGCTGGGCTGATCTTGCTCATGGAGCTCCTTCTGCCCTTGAGTCTTCACCTTCTTCCCTCCTGCACACTCACTCCTTCCACTCCTGCTTCTCTCTGCTCAGATCCTGAGGCTGCCCCACACTCCAGAGAAGCAGCAGTTTTTCCAGGTGGTCTCTCCTTACTGCCTGTTGCTCACTATTGCTTCACTGCTGTTACTCTCAACTCATTTCTGTCTGTAGTTGGGGTGCGTGTGTGTCAATGTCTCCTCATGAGTCTGCAGGTGAACTTGGGAGGACACATTAGAAAGTGGAGGAAGGAACCTCAGGCATCTTCTGTGGGTTCTCCCCCACGTCTGGCTTTCTGTCCTCTGCAAGACTGCTGGACCCTGTTGGAGGCCACCAACCTCTTGCCTCTGCATTTGGGTATCCTTTCATGCATCTTGGA
This sequence comes from Oryctolagus cuniculus, assembly GCF_051225735.1. Taxonomy (NCBI): domain Eukaryota; kingdom Metazoa; phylum Chordata; class Mammalia; order Lagomorpha; family Leporidae; genus Oryctolagus; species Oryctolagus cuniculus. Next base: position 179,503,260 of record NC_142869.1, on the reverse strand, counting down.
GATATTTGGAGCTCTGTGACTACCCTACATCCAAGAACTCTACTTTCTGGACCCACAAAATTCTCAGGATAATGCCAAGTACTGCCCCGGCCATGGTCACAACAGTTTCTGTCTTGAAGGGTCTCAGCCGTAAGGAAGATTCTCTCAGTTCCAGGGAGGTGCTTGATACTGCAGTCTGTCTACAGCTATAAAACACAGAGTCCAGGCTACTCAGGGGGGTTGGTGTCAGCTCAGAGGTATTAGGTGAGGTCTGCAATGCCAGCACCATCTCCGAATGGAGCCCCCCTCAGTCCTGGCACCATCGTTTGTCTGTTTGGGACCTGGGCTGCCTCCTATTCTTTCCCCAGGTGTTAGGTGGAAAATGTCCCATTAGTCATTGTGCTGTGTAGAAGGAAATGATCCGGCAGCAAGGTTAACAGTGTAATTCCTGTGATGATACGCTGTGAGGAAGTAATCGCTTTTGCTGGTTTGTAAAAAGCCATCTAGACAAAGGGCCATGAAATATGAATAGACACATCCATGAACTGCCTCAGATTAACAATCCACCACCTAGACCAACATCTAGAGCCCATCTGGCTTCCAGAAGTTTCCCAAATACACTTCCTAATGACACTTGTCTCCCTGCCTTGAGCAGTTCCCACACACTCATCTGCACTAGGTTCTTATCCTTGTTAACCCTGTAACTGTTCGCTGTGCACACCTAGAGGGTTGAAATAAACCTGTAAATGTACTGTGTACACTCAATGGCTTTTTCACTCATAGTGTTGAATGTAATAATTATCAAGTATTCAACCATTTTCATTGCTAATTACATATGCCACAGCATCATTTTGATTCTACTAATTGTGGGTATTTAGGTTGTTTCCAGGTTTTGACCCCTGGACACAATATGCCACTGGTCTTCATTGTTTGGGCATAGGAGCAATCATGTCCATAGATTATACCAGGACTGGAATTCTAGGTTCCTGGGTTAGAACAGTGCAAGCATTGTTGTTAGGGTTAAAAAAATACGTAAAGCCACATATGCATTCTATGCAGTGATGATGAGAAAAATGAAACAAATTGGAATAAGGTGACGTATTGTATTAATAGATTCAAGGTTCAGTGTCAAGGACATAATCAGTGTGGTTTCTAAACACATCCTGCACACCTCACGCGATCTTGATATCTTCACACCTCTCATCAGGAAAGAACTGGCACAGCTGGCTTCCAGCTAGGCACTCCATCTGTATGTGCATTTCACAGGGAAATTCTTGTGCTTTGAGCCCTCTAAAACCACAAGACAAAGGTTTAGAAATAAAGGTGTGGAGAGTTGGGGTGGGAGGGTAGAGTTCTCAGGAGCTAGGCACTGGGCCTCCATTTTGGGAGAATCAGTAAAAACGCAGAGCCTGCAGCACCAGGGGAAGACAGCAGGCTGCATGGCTATTTTGTGCAAAGGAAGGCTGAGGGATGGAGACCAGAGTGAGGGGTGGTCACAGAATTGGATGAGATGGAGGTCAGAAAGAGGGACGGCCACTTTTGGCCAAGGAAGAAAATATTTGATATTTAGCTCACCATCCTTATCCCCAATTCCATATCCTGTCTCTCCACCCTCCTTCTGCTTTCCCCTCCAGCTCCTCATATCATAGAGGGGTGGCACGATCCAAGCATGTGTGTGGATTCTTGTATGAATAGGTGCAAATATTAACCTCCAAAGTTTTAGTATAAGGAAGTGGCATCTTTTGAGAGTTCATCAAATCATCAGGGCAGAGCCCTCATTGGTTCCCTTAAAAAAGTAGGCCTCCGGGAAGCTACCTTGACCTTCTATCATGTGAGGATATACACCGAAGAGACCATGTATAGACCAGGAAAGGAGCCCTTCTCAGATACCACAGACCTCCCAGCATGCACAACTACAAGAAACAAGTTTCTGTGTCTTATAAGCTAAGTAGAGTGTGGCGTTTTGTTCTAGCAGCTGGAATGTGCTGAGATGTGACGCAGGCATCTAAACAGTAGCTCACACATATGTGTTAGCTCATTTTGATGTCATAGGAAAAATATTTCTCTATTGAAGGAAAAGATAGGATAATAAGAAACTCCTAATATTTTAAATAGAGCACACTATTGGGAAGAGTTTATAATATCACCTAAATATTGAAATAATATTTAGTTCAGTTCAGTTTATATCCATATTCACCAAAAGCAATCATGTTAGTAATAGACTGATCATAATACTTAATTTAAAAAATTACCAGGACCACAATGATAGCAAATAAAACAAACATTTAATGGTATGGAATAATAAAAGGTATGTTCATTTACACTGTAGAAAGTCAATAGATATTAGGATATAAAAATAATTAATATAGAAAATTTCCAATGGGCACAAATGAATATAAGAAGTAATCCAGGCAGAGATGAGCAATTGGTGGTAAAATTTCTGCAGAAAGATCAATACAGAACAGGGAATCTATACATTCTTCAATCGCCACTCTCCACATTTTTGATAATAAAAAAGTAAAGTATCTTTTGGATACAGATGAAGGTGACTATTTAACTTAATATCCAATCCCAGTGTGACTATAATGTTGATGGACAAACTGTCCATGCTTTGCCTCCTGATGTGATGTAACAGGAAGTTATAGCACAGCATTAACTATCTGGTGAAATGTTTAGGGTAAAGTAAATCATGATGAAACTGTCAAATTCCTGAGACCAGAAACTGATGTGTCCTCCAAAACACATTGCATCTATCTGGAGGCAAAACTTGCCTGGCTTAGTGTGTTACTTACTTCTGTTTTTTTGCCAGATCTTATTCTTTATGTGATAAGAATTGAGACGTGCCCAAGTTAAGGTCTCAGGCCTAGGTGTCCTTAGGTAGTAACCATAATATGAGACTGAAACAATGTCTTCCATCCTGTTGGAGAACAAATCTTGAGTGGATAGGGTAGGACATGACTGGATTTTCTATCAAGGTGTTGCTCATCAAAGAGGAAAGCTACTTTTCCTGGCACACTTTCATTGTATCCAGCACAGGTCCCCATATCTCCATCAGTTCCTGGTATCTGATAGAGAGAGAGAGAAATTCAATAAGAGGTCAGGCCTTGCTGATAGCTGAGTCTGTTGGGATTGCCCAGTAGTGACAGAGGCCAGAGACAAAGAGACAAACATGTGAAGATGAGCTTCAGGTTGACTGAAGTGGGAAAGTGATACCTACAAGGTAGAATGCCTCCCTAAACCTACAGTTCAGCCTGTGTGAAGAATATGGAAGTCCTGTACTCTTCTAACCAGAAGCTGGTCATATCACCCATTTTCCTCCTAAGCCTCTTCCATGGTCTTGAGCAAAAAAATGTCTTTTCCCATCTCCTAAGGATAGGTATTCCTAGCACCAATCATGCACATTCAGAAAGACAGATGAAAGAGAAAGGACCTCTTTCAGTGAAATAAACTATTACAATTCTGTGTCCCGGAGGGAAGAATAGGTGACTATGGGAATAGCCGTAGACATGTGACCCAATGGTAATCTCAGAAATATCCAAGTCCAGTCTGTCCTTTAACAAAAGAGATGTAAATAAAGGCATAAGACTTGTTTTTGACAACTATGGCACTAGAATCCATGTCTCCAGCTCTTTTTTTAAAATTTGAAGGATGGAGAGCAAAAAAATCCAATCTGGAAGCTTCCACAGTCATAAGAGGCCGCTGAGTCACCTTGAGTAGATAGGAATATGGCCTTCCAGAGAAATCTGGTAAGTGATTTTACCCAGGAGAAAAAGGAGTAAAATCAAACTCAAAAGGGAGTTAACCAAGAGGATAGGAAATTGAACCTTGGCCTTGCCCTGTCCATTAAAGGCAGAATCTCCGGTATTGGGTCAAAGCATCCAAGCTAGTTCAAAGGTCACCCAGAGTTTCCTAAAAAGCGTGATTTAAAACTGCTCTGTAGTCCTCATCTGTTTTTTACCATTCCTTTCCTTTCCTTCCACCTATTCAAACATGAACTTCATTCCCCCTGGCCTTCAATAGTCTCATCTTCCCTCTGACAGTCTGAGGGAGGTCACTCTCCCTTCTCACTTTAACTTGCCCAGGGCAAGGAGTCTCCTTCTCAGTTTGAATCACCTGGACCTTATCTATCTTCTTGGATCTTCAGGGTTTGCCTGAGTTAACTCACTACAAAAGCTGCTCAGTTTGGTGCTCTTATGTTCAATAACTAACTCATTCCCTTTTTTATTCTATTTTATTCAAAGTATACATGTTTCATGTATACAAATTTAGGAACATGGTGAGACTTCCCAATCTACCCTCCCTCCAACCCACACTCCTATACTTTCTCCTCCTTCTTCTCTTAATCCCTCTCTTACGTTTTATAATTATCTACTTTCAGTTTACTTTATACTCATAAGATTAATCCTACACCAAGGAAGAATTCAACAAACAGTAAGAAGAAAAAAACACTGTTTCTCAACAATAGACACAAGGGCTATAAACAATCATCAAACCACAAAATGCCAAAAAAATTCATTTTCTAGATTTTTACCTGAATATTTGAAATTGGCATTGGGAGACCAAAAAGACAAGTCAGAATGTCTACGCATGTCATGCTCTACACAGTTTTGACCTGTCCTTTATGTCTATTTTTGAAAATAATATTTTGTGTGAATATTAGAGGGTTGTCTTTTTTAAAACATTCATTTATTTATTTGAAAGACAAAGTGACAGAGAGAGGGAAAGACAGAGAGAGGGAGAGACAGAGACAGAAACAGAAACAGAGGGAGAGAGAACAAATCTACTGATTCACTACTCAGGAGTGCAGAACTGGGTGGCAGGGACCCAAATATTTGGGTTATCATCCATGTCTATCCCAGAGCCATTACTATGAAGCTGATTGCAAGCACAGTAGCCAGGATTTGAAGCAGCACACCAATAAGGATGCAGGCATCCCAAGCAGTGGCTTGACTTGATGCACCACAATGCCCTCCCTATGTTTACTTTATGACCAGTGTCTCCTTATTGGTCCCTCTAATGAACTCTGCCTAACTGCAGCTTGAGTGTGTCCCTGAAGTGTGGCCACTGGGTCATGGTAATCCCTTGAACATTGGATCTGAAGACAAACTTGACTCTAGGTCTATAAGAGGGATAATGAGGACAGCAGCTATGGGAAAAGAGCAGAGCTCAGAGTGCAGCCAAGGAGATGGAGATGACAGTGACTGGTTGGCAACCCATGTGTAGTGACAGGAGGATTTAGGCAGGGCAGGCATGCTCTGGGAAGCTGGTGAATTTCCCTTCTTCTCTCCCATTTACGACACTTCCCATTTTGCTTGTTCACCAAGACCCTACCAATCGTGCACCTTCAACACTCAAAAAGTGCCCAGAATGGCTGGACCCCTCCTGCTGCAGTCCCTTCCCAGGTAGATCACAGCCCAATCGATGACTCCCACACCCCATGTCCTGGCGGCCACACCAGGTGACGCAGAAGAAACTGAAGTTAGGATACCTATTAGAGACCCAGGACCCACTCCCCTACTGGACATCTAGCTCTGCAGCTTTCTCCACCTCCCTTTGTTCTCTCATTGGCCTAATAGAAAACTGTGACTTTGCATCTTGGACTCTTCCCCTATTTCTATATTGAAAGAAGTCAAGAACCAGGACACATTACCCTGCCACTGCAAGTGGAAAATAGAGGGAAGACCAGACAGAGGTTACAGCAGATGATGGAAAGACCAAGTTGGGGAGAGAAAAAACGGGGGGAAATGAGGTAAAGCACTCACATATACAGCAATACAGAACAAATGCACACTCACATATACAGCAGTACAGAATAAATGCATCTAAGAGTGACAGCTGTGATTACCTCTGCACCTCAAGTTGAAAACCAGGGATACGGTATGATAGTCTCCATTTGGTAAAATGACGTTTTCTTTGGATCATCTTTTTCAGGACATCGGAGCCCTCAGGGTGGCCACTGACTTGACTTGCATGGCTGCTGGTAGTTGACCCCTCAATAGTATTAGCCCTCTGCTTGGGACTGCTCCCAAGACAGCCATCAGTAACGGGCTCTGAAAGTGAAACCATAGACAACAATATCCACTATTACATATGACCTTACTGTGACACACTCTTCTACCAAGGTGGGCACCGAATAAGCAAAGTGACCCTGTACAAGAAAGTCCAAGGGGTAAGAGAAGCCAATAGAGATGCTTTTGCGTTTCCTTATCATTGGTCTTCCTTACAAATGCATTCAGGATAAGACTGCCAGTAGGCAAACCTACTGCTGTCTGACAAAAAACATTGAAGCAAATTGGAGCAAATGAAAACAAAGAGTTCTCAGATTCGTAGGACAAAAGCGAGGGCTAATCATACTATACAGAGGCATGCCACTAGGAGTAGAGATGTCACCTTAAAATCAAGTCATATCAAAGTCATAAGGAAAACCCATCAGAGCAAAAATATAAGGAAAATTGGAGATTAAAAACGTGTATCATTATATACTTCATATGAGCATACTATATATAAAATTACTGAAAAGAACATGGTATATATCATGGAATACAGGAACATACATGTATAATTTGGAGTGTTCTTTAAAAAGGTTATGAAAATACATATTGTGACCAAACAGTGCATGGATTTCAAAATGTTTCTGTGACATACAGAACTCATTTTTAATTCCATTTTCCATGAACACCTTTTTAAACATTTTCATTTCATGGAAAAGCCAAGAGAGACAGATAGACAAGAATGTCAGAGGGAGAAGGAGGAATCACCCATGTGCTTTTTCACTCCACAAATACCTGCAACAACTGAGAATGGGCTAGGCCAAACCCAGGAGCCAGGAATATTATCCTAGCCTCTCACATCAAGGGCAGGCAGCCAACCGAGTCATCACATGCTGCCTCCCAGGGTACACAGGAGCAAGGAGCTGGATCAGAGGCAGAAGACAGATTTGTACCAGGTACACTGACAAAGGATATGGACATCCCCAGGGGGTAGGTACCCACTATGTCACAACACCCATGACATTCCATGAACTCCCTGAAGTACTCTCGTGTCACATGTGTGCGCATGTCTGTGTGCACACATACTATATGGAAATATGACCTTAACTGGGGATTTTGGAAATTTGGACTCCAATATTCTGACAGCTTTGACAATTGGTTGGAAATAAAAGAAAAACAAGAAATTTAGTAAGAGTGAGAGAAATGTATGTTGTCAGTAACACAACCTGCTACATGCCATGTGGAAAGCACAGTGTGGTTGGTGTGAAAATCTGCAAAGCCCTTTCAAAGTTCCCTAGACTACAGAGTGTTGCCTGGAGCCTGCAGGTGCTTAGTCAAGCACTCCTGGAACTGAGCAGGAAGAGAGTGACTGAGCCAGTGCATGAGCTATGGCTGGTACTGTGGGAGTCCAAGGAGAAAGAAAAGATCAGGGGAAGAGAAGAGGACCTGGGAGGGACAAGGTATCATGGCACGGGGCAGGTAGTACGCATGCCTGCCTCCACTGAGGCACTGAGCATGCCCAGGAGCCCTCCACAAGGTGTCAACTGGTCATCATTGTCTCATGAGACATATTCCTCCTCCTGAGCACACCGGTCCCTTCCTTTCTAGAAGGTGGGTTTCAGCAGACATCAGCCACAGGCAACCACAAGGGCTCCAGGAGGAGAAATTAAGAGAGGCAGGGAAAAGGATGGACAGGATCCAGGTAGAATGGGCAGGAGGGGCTCAATTTTAAGGAAATCAGAGCAGAAGTGGATCCTTGTGGTAAACCGAGGACGTGGCCATGGAGATGAGTGGAGCTGATAAATTCCATGGAGTCACAAAGGAGCCTGATGTGGCCACTTCATGTATGAAGGCTCCTGTTCATTTCAAAAAGAAAGGGAACCAGAAAAATAAGTTGAATCAATCAGAAGACCAAGGTGAGGGCCAAGGATGTACACTGAAAAAAATAGCCTCACACCCTATGGCTGCAAGTGTCTGACAGAGGAAAAGTGGCTTAGAGGGGAATGTTGAGGAAGCAAGAATGACAGGAGAAGGCCGGCGCCGTAGCTCAATAGGCTAATCCTCCACCTTGCGGCGCCGGCACACCGGGTTCTAGTCCCGGTTGGGGTGCCGGATTCTGTCCCGGTTGCCCCTCTTCCAGGCCAGCTCTCTGCTATGGCCAGGGAGTGCAGTGGAGGATGGCCCAGGTGCTTGGGCCCTGCACCCCATGGGAGACCAGGAAAAGCACCTGGATCCTGGCTCCTGCCATCGGATCAGCACGGTGCGCCGGCTGCAGCGGCGGCCATTGGAGGGTGAACCAACGGCAAAAGGAAGACCTTTCTCTCTCTGTCTCTCTCTCTCACTGTCCACTCTGCCTGTCAAAAAAAAAAAAAAAAAAAAAAGAATGACAGGAGAAAGAGAAAGAAGGAAAGAAAAAGTGGAAGGGAGGGAGGGAGTGGGGAGGGAAGAAAGGAAGGAAGGGAGGAAGGGAAGGAGGAAAGGGAGGGAGGAGGGAGGCAAGGAGGAAAGAAAACAAAGAAAGAGAAAAAGAAAGAGTAAGTCACCCTCTTAGTCCCTAGAAAGTGACACCAAAAACATGGCTGATCTACAGGTGGAACGTATGTACAAGCTCACTTTGTTACTGTTCAACTATATGCAAACTGAAACAATGGGTCACTAAACACCTAAAGAGGATGCTGAGCTATTCTAAGCCAGTCACTCTGGAAATTATGTTGATTAAGAACAACACAATCTGAAATGGGGTATGAGATACAGATGCCTATGATAAGTACCGTGGACAAGTTCAACATAAAGTATTTGGGAAGCCAGAGACCTGGAGGCAGAGCTGGTGCACAGAATCAGGCATTGACTCACCTCACTATGTCACAGCACTGCAGATTTCAACTTGACCCTGAGAGAACACAGCGAGGGCTGAGATGCCTCCTTTATCCATGACACAGTGAAAATCCATGCAACAATGGAAGCTTCCTGTGCCCTTTTCTTTCTTACCTTTGTGGAGCAGCCACTGGTTTCTTGAATCCATGTTTTCAGCAAAGCTGCAGGTGCTGGAGGAATCACTAAGCCTGGCCTCGTTGCTACCAGAGGCTAACTGCAGATCCACTGGCACTTGAGGACAGGCGTATCCCTGTAGTCTCGCCCACAATTCTGCATGTGAGATCGGCACCTTTGACAGGTGACAACCTAGTACTCCATGTAAGTGTTTCTGAGGACAAGCCTTCAATGTGCCACCTGAAAGGGGAGGAGGGTCTTAAGTACAGACATGAGAGTCAACGCTGGGTGATGTGCACATGAATTTGGACAAACAGGAAGCAATGGCTGCAGACTAAATGATGATGGTGTCTCAACTCTATTGTACAACTCCCTGATCACATGTGCTTTAGGCTTGATGTACAAAACTATACTGAATGACAGGGGAGCACTGTGTACAGTACATGTCCTGTTTTCACACAGGGAGATCATTAAGAACTTGACCAAATTACCATGGGAATACTCACTGGCAGAAACAAACAGGCGGAAGTGTGGCACCTGCACATGACCCCAGTCACTGCCCACAGTGGGGCAGGTGCAATCCACAAGTGATGGCATGGTTAAAGGTGGATATGGACATGCCACTGGGCTGAGCAGGAACTCCGGCTGTTCTGGTTTGGGCAGCCTCAGACAGACCCTGGAGGTGCAGAAAGGAATGAGAAGTAATAAAAGGAGAAATCTTTCCAAGACTTTGCTGGCTTAAGTAGTAGGGTAAAGGTTGTCCAAAGACAAGGGAGCCCATCCAGTGGCCCACTGTTCACCAAGGCGAAGCCTCACAGAGGGAGTGCAGACGGAGCCCGAGACTGAGGGTCAGGGGCAGTAAGAGTGAAAAGGTACTCAGGAAAAAGCTGTGCCACCCACCACTAGCACTCTCACCACTGATATAATGAGCCCAACAGAAGCTACTACTGGTCCTGTGAGAAACCAGCGATGGCGTGGAGTGTGCAGGCTTCAGTCACAAAGATGCACCTGCTGAGGAGGTGCTTTAGCACCCCAGGCTTCTCACCCCAGCCTGTTGCTCACCATCTGATGCTATGCTCAAGGGTTGGTTCTCATCCCGTTTTGTGTTATCAGCGGAAGGCAAAAACACACATGCACAACAAGCTGAGGACAGAAAGGGCCGATCTACAGGCCCTTGAGTGTGGCAGGGTAGTGGCCAGGACCAACCAAATTCCCTGAGTAGGCTGGTTGACTTGCGCTGGCCCTGAGGTTAATCCAAGGGAGAGAGTGGGGAAAATAATGGAAACTTGCAGGTTGCTCTTGTGTTAAGAAATAGCTTTGTTCCTATAAACATAGGGTATGGGCTTGAGGGTTATGGGTACTGTGGCTGACGCACCGCCCATGTCACAACTGCCAGCAGCTCCAGCGGCCTCCGGGAGACAAGGCTGAAATCCAGTCCTCTCCCATCCAGTGTTCAGGTATAGGTGGCACACCATTGTGTGTGTGTGTGTGTGTGTGTGCTGCCACTGAACACAGACATGAAATCTACAGCGCATCTAGTCCACTGGGACTTCTGGAGCCGCCCAGAAGCCTTCTATATCAGCAGGCCCTCTCAGCATGGGGCTTAAACCCAGAACCTGGTGGTGGAACACTGAAGATGGAGTAAGCTTTCTAGAGGACTCATGTCCCCAACACATGCTGTTTTCTCCCTGGATTTAGATTCCCCCAAGTGTTGAAAGAAAGTAGCCACACATGTTGGTGACTTACTTGGGTATTGGAGGACCAAGATAACCTGCTACCTTCTCTTCATACATTGGATACCCTAAAAATAAAAATCAGACAGTAAAAGGCACCTTGAGATCCCAGCACAAACAACTGTGTCACATAGTGTCTGATTGGAATGCTATAGCCAAGTTTATATGCATTGGGAGAGTGAGTATCTGACTCAGGAATATCACGGGAGGCAAAAGGGTAAGTCTTTTTGTTTTTTAAAGATTTATTTATTTATTTGAAATGCAGAGTAAGAGGGGGGGGGATTTCCATCCATGGGTTTACCTCCCAAATAGTCACAATAGACAGGGTTGGACCAGGCTGAAGCCAGGAGCCAGGAGCTTCATCTAGTTCTCCCGCATGGGTGGCAGGCTCCCAAATACATGGGCAATCTTCTGTTGCTTTCCCAGGCCATGAGTAGGTAGCAGAATTGGAAGCTGGAGCAGCTGGGACACAAACTGATACCCATGTGGGATGCAGGTGTTGCAGGTGATGGCTTAACCTGTTATACCACAATGAGGACTACAAAAGGATAAACCATACGGACACGGACCAGTCTACCTTCCCCGGGAGCCAGGAGACCCCACTCTCTCTCTTTCTCTGTGTTTTGGCAGGACATCATCCACACTCACTGTGTCCTGGGTCTGTGACTACCTTAATCACCCCCTACCCGAGCATGTCACAACCACCAGTAGCTCCAGTGGCGTCCGGGAGACAAGGCTGAAATCCAGTCCTCTCCCATCCAGTGTTCAGGTGTAGGTGGCACACCATTGTGTGTGTGTGTGTGTGTGTGTGTGCTGCCACTGAACACAGACATGAAATCTACAGAGCCTCTAGTCCACTGACTAGAAGCTTAGAAGCCTTCTACATCAGCAGGTGCTCTCAGGCTGGAGGCTTAAACCCAGAACCCGGTGATGGCACACTGAAGATGGAGTAGCTTTCTAGAGGACTCGTGAGCTTAGTCATCCACGTGGCTTGCTTCAGGGATGTCTAGGAGCCAGAGGTGGATGAGGACACCTGGGACCATGGCCAGAAGGGAGTGCCAACCAGGACATGAATCTCATAGGGGAGACAGCAATTGGCACATGTGTCCTTTGCTCCCACACCGGAGTCCAGACAGGAACCTCACCAGTGGGAGGCACAGAGGCCAGCATGATGTCGCTCCACCTGCCTTGGGAAATATGACCTGAGAACAGATCAAGTGGACCCAGGCAAGACCCAAGAATCAAGAGATCAACAAAGTGAGAGTCACCAGCGCGTGAATGTCACACAGGAGATGGCCACGGGCCTCACAACTCCTTAACTCTCAATGGAGGAGGTACTTATTATGATATGAACTCAGGAGATGAACTCATGATGAAAGATCTCAGGGGACACAGGTATAACTCAAAGCCCAGGGGCAGAACCAACCAGTAGACCCATGCTGACCAGAGATACTCCAGACTGGGGACTCACACCACTGAGCCCAGTGCCTGGCTTCAGCCAATCACATTCTCCCATGCTGATTCAGGACAAGTGGCAGCAGGGTGGACACACGGCTATGAGCTAGACAGACCCTGAGGCTCAAAGGAGCACCTTTGCATGGGAGTACTCACCACCATGGCCAACGGCACGGCACAGCTGGTCCTCATGCTTGAAGTCCCAGATACCAGAACAAACCTGGTGGCTGACCAGGAGACTGACCATAGGACACAACCAACAGGGTCCTGCGTTGGCTGCACATGGGACATTGAAGTGCTCCATCTGGGGCACCACGAGTTCTGGCCTGCTGGGGTGGAAAGGCATACCAGGCTCACAAATTCAGAAAGCTGACTATGGCTGACCCGTGCCCGCCCTCCATGGGAGGCTAGGTGCATCCACGGCTAACGTAAAAATGAGGGCCCTCTAGAGGAGTCCTTCCGTCTGATCACAGAGCAGCTCCATGAGGGCTGGCAGAGAGAAGCTGGAAAATGAATCATAGGGAGCGAGAGGATCAGGGCGGCCAGAAATTTGGAAACCAGAGCTTTGATGCCCAAACTCCCAAATGAAACACAGGACCTCCTTCACAGCAGCTGTGGGTCACAAGAGGGGAAAAGGATCAAGTCCAAGGCTACAAAATGACAAATCCAGCCACTGAGGAGTAAGTGCGCCCTGGGCTAACCGCCTTCCGTTCCCACACACATCATGGACTGCTTTCCCAGCTTTTGTACTGGAACAAGAATCTCCCAGTGTGCAAAGCAGCATCCTTGGAAGGAATGCAGTGATGGCAACTGGAAGTGACTGAAGGCCAGAAGAAGCTCAGTCTCCACGTTCAAACTACGACAGTCACCCACATGGAGGAATTCCCCAGCCGACACTGAGTCTGAGACCCAGGACCACCTCCACGAGAGGCAAGGAAACAAAGGAACCTCAGTGGAGAGAGCCAACAAGGAAGAAATGCTGCCAACCGACACAAAAACATGTGGCAAAGCAGGGTTTGATCAAAATGCAGAACAAATCTATGTGCCTCACAGGAAATACAGGAAGTCTGCTGGGATCCCAGACACATCTGGGTACAAACAATGGTAACCTACCT